>NC_055690.1:30043115-30646467 GCF_017639745.1 Melanotaenia boesemani | reverse complement strand
ATCTGAGCCGGTATGTCTCTCTGTTCGATTGCACTCATGATGAGTTAGTTAGACGATAGTGCTAAAGGTCTTGCCTAAGGACCCAAATGGAAGGTGTTACAGTTTTTGCCTATTCATTAAACACTTTTTTGCAAAACTTCGGCTCATTCTGTCAAAACTTTTTACAGAAGCACACAAGACACAACACTGCGAAATAAACCATAAACATCTATGTTGAATTGAAACGCTGCTATCAAAACCAAACAATCCTTTGTCAAAATGTCACTCTGATGACAAAATTATACACACTTGCATCATATAAATACACTTTACAGATTAGCAGCAGTACACTAGTGTACTTTATATAAAACACTGCAGTCTTTATTTTCACTGTTTCTATTCAGTTCATCAGTTAGCCTTCTGTGAAGCTCAATGTAACACTTTTTTTTTTTTTTTACAAGAAAGTACCAAAAAGTAGTTTTTTTTACATCACAGTACTATACTTTACAGTACAATACTGTGGGTGGACTCTCTGCCCAGCTTCCCTCATTGTCAGGCCATGATTTACTGTACTGTATGACATGATCCACCAATGTTGCTCTACAGTAAATATCATCTGAAATATTGTTCTGTGCATAACTTCTTCGACCATGTCCTACTACTCTCTTTCTTTGTCTTCCTCTTCCTCTACCACTTTCTCTCCCTGCCTCCATGCTTGCAAAGTTCTCAAAATGGCTCAAATGAGGCCTGTTTGTGGTTGGCTGATTGGTGTTTTCAGGTGTGTGTCAATCACCCAATGTCTTTTGGTTTTTTTAATAGATGTGTTTTCCCAATGGTACCCATGAGATTTATTTTATGTATGAAATAGTGTGTAGTGTGCAGGAGCAAGTGTGATGCAGAATTGCAACTGAAGTGCAAAGCAGCGCTTTTGTTTAAGGTATGGCTACACTGTTTAAGGTATAGTAACAAAAGCTTCAAGTTTTGTTACTTTGGTCTAAGCATGTGTCTGTAGTGTTCAAGCAACAGGCAAAAACTGTAATATTTGCCCCACTGTAATATGTCCCTGTGGGATTTGAAATTGGGTCTCCAGCATGGGAGATGGATGCCCTACTAAATGTCCTCTAGCCAGGCCATATAACCTCATCCACATCATCTTCCTATGCATCCTCCTCTTACCTGTACTCTTTGCCTTCCCCTCAGATTGCCTCTGTTCATTGTAAAATCCTCACCTACCAGTGCTTCCTGAACTGGCTTTAATTGATTCCCTCGTCAAAAGCCAAGGGTGAAATCAATTTTGAGTCGTGTTTAGCTGCTGACACTTGTGCTTTGTGATCAAGGTGTGTTGCATATGTTTACCACTTTTCACCACAAGTGCATCACAATGCAAATGTGTTAGTAGGTAGTGTCTAACAAGGTAAACCATGCTTAAGGTTTTGACCACAGGGGGTCTGATTTGATACCCATGTTTAGGCTTCAGACAATTTAGCTTTGAGAATGTGGTTTAGTGGTTTAGTAATTGAGAAATGCTGTAACAAATTATAGATAATCTGACCATTTTAGAAAAGTTCTCATCATATTTAAGAACTGTTTGACCTTTCCTTTAGATTTCAGATCTGTTGGTTATTGCACTTCTGGTCATAAAATCTCATTTATGAGCCTTCCTTTGCTTCAGCTGCAGCACAAGGTTAGGCTTTGC
Organism: Melanotaenia boesemani; assembly: GCF_017639745.1. Classification (NCBI taxonomy): domain Eukaryota; kingdom Metazoa; phylum Chordata; class Actinopteri; order Atheriniformes; family Melanotaeniidae; genus Melanotaenia; species Melanotaenia boesemani. Next base: position 30,644,792 of record NC_055690.1, on the reverse strand, counting down.
AGTTTTAGCCTCAACCCCTGGAATCATCTTTCCTGAGAAATCTCTGTTAAATCTTTGGATTGCTTTAAGCAGCTTAAAAAATTTATAGATCTTTTTTTTTTGTAGACCTCCAGAATTCTTCTGACTCAGTGAGACAATAAGTTCATATTTCAGAGCAACTTCTTGTAGGTGGTTTTTTTTTCATTTTTTCATTTTTATATTAAAGCATTGGACTTTTTACTTATACAGTTCAGTGTGTTTAAGCAGCATGATGATGGAAGAAACATTTAGCTCTGCAAGCAAAATATTTGCCCTGGAAACACATTTAGCCTCTACAAAAGAAAAAAGAACAATTCTTCAGCATGTTCTGCACACAACTTTGTTCAAACAAGACTTTTCTGCAAACAAGGTTTTCTAACAGCTCGTGATTTATGACATCCTGAAGGCCACAAGGCAAACATCAGTCAGCTGGAAATCTTTTTAGCATTTCAAACAGATTTACGTGTTTGGACTTTGTAAAAGAGGAAATGTGTCAAAATGAGGATGAGCTGTCATTTTACAATGAGTTGGAGGGAACAGCTGTGTGTCTCACAGATTGTCCCACTAACAGATAAATCACAGCTTCCCAGGATATGAGACTCATTCTCCGGTCTCCAAAGTGTGTGTGGGTGTATTTGTGTGTGTGTTATAAGCTGCACTTTATATTCTTCATATCATCCATGTCCCTCACACAACAGTCTAGTTCTGACTGGAACACTCATCACCTTTTTATTATGTGAGCAATATTGTGCAGGTAAATTCCCTGTATTCCAATCGGACCAGTGAGGATCAGAAAGATCACATCCACCTCTTCTCATCCTTTGCTTCGTCTCTGTGTATGTACTTACATCTGAAATACTGCCGTGTGTCCTTGTGTGTGTGGAGAGACACACAATGTTAGATTTGTAGGCCTCCAACATATGCTGGAGACGTCACCTTTAACTCATATTTAATAAAACAAACAAAAAACAAACATCAGCAAGAGAAGAGGCTGAGAGAAGAGAGCAAGAAGGAGAGAGGGAGAAGGAGAGGAGGAAAAGACCATGGACAGATGGAGAATTGAGTGAAGAGTGAAGTGGGAAAGAGCTGAGAGTGGATGGGTGCTGAAAAGTCTGGACTGTTTTGGAAAGAATTTATTGAAAAGATAAAAACAGTTTGGATGAGAGGATGAAGAAAAGGGTCTAACTCAGGATGAAGGAAAGAAAGTCAGAAGGGAAGGTTGCACGCATGACAGCATGGGAATGAATGATATGGTGCATATTCATGTGATATTCAATCAGAGTAAAAAGTGATACTTAGTTTAAACATTTTAACCATCAACCTCAATCCCCATCAATCAATTTTCTACCTATTTGCATGGGTTTTGATGGACAAAGAGAAATGTCGGTTCTTTTACTTCTTTCTTAAGTGCCAGACAGAAAACGTCTCTTAATTTTAATAAGCCCGCTCTCTCCTGATTACATCAGACGCACAGCTGCAGCAGGACCAGACATGGAGGAAGAGGCATGGACTGCAGCGTCTGCATGTAGCCAGTGAGCAATAAGTTTAAAAAGAAAGAAAGAAGAGAAAAAAAAACCTGTGTTAACGCACATTAACACAATTAACAGCTTTAATCAATTAGTGTGTTAACACGATAATAGCGTGTTAATGTGCCAAGCCCTAAAAGTAATAGAAAACCAAATTTACAATTCCACAAACAATTTTTCACCTCAAGGAAAAGGGAGTAAGAAAATTATTATTATTATTATTATTATTATTATTATTGCCATTATCAGATAAAAATCCAAATCCAAAAACCAAATTAACAATACCTCAAAATCCATCACCGTATAAATCTCACAGGGCCCAGCAGCTTGATATCACTTAAGCTGCTGCTTTATTATGGTTTGGACTGAGAAAAGAGGTTTCAAGGACCACAGAGTCTTTAACCTCTATGTAATAATCTGAAAATGAAGAACATCCTGAAAAACTACTCCATGGATATGTTACTTCAAACTGGACTACTGTAATTCCTTGTTATTGGTAGAAAAAAAATCATATTTCTCCAGAATTAGCTTCTCTTCTTGGCTCCATCTAAAATACAGAATAAAATTTAAAATTCTTCTCCTCATAAATAAATCTTTGTGACTAGATGTCATAGTTTACTTGTGGTTCCTAGAGGTTCCCTGGGTACTTCAGGATTATGCATTTCTAACTCAGGGAAACCAGACCACTCTTGACCACTTTAAATCTTCATGATCCTTTTTTAGTAGAAGGGCACAATTTCTTTGGGGGGAGGGATACTACATGCTTGATTATCAATCAGCCAAAGCTTCCTTAATCTCTAATAGATATGCGAAACTCTGCTTTCCAGAATTTGCCTTGAGTATATTGAAAAATTTCAACTTTTGCAGTGGATATTTGAGACCGACCCTACTGTATGCCAAGAAGTTTAATAAACTTAGCACCAAACATGCTAACAAAATGTTAGCTTTACACACTGATATCTATACATTGAATACAGTCAAGTGGAAAAGTCAGTTGTGATTAGCCAACATTGGTATTTAAATAACAGGACGTTGTAGAACATATCAAGTGGATGTATCGCATTTCATAAATCTCTCAATAAAATCTTTGATGAGTTTGGTCTTACCTTCCTTAGGTCATCTGTGGCTATTAGTGATGCACATATGGAGTTATAAGTGATGCTCTGTAAAAGTAGACTCATGTGCATATTCCTTCAAACTGGGAGGAAAAGCTGTTAAAATGAACTTTTGTGGAAGTGAAGTTTTATTTCATGAAAAATATGAGCTAATTTTTAATTTAATTTTTGACTTTAATGTTTTATTAGCAGTTTCCTTCAGTTCACATATTTCATGTTCATTGATTTAATCTGTGATCCTGAATAACTCAGTTCTTATTGATTCTCCGTCCAACATCTGCTGTTCCTTTTTTTACCCAACATCTAAGTCTTGTCCTCCCCTGCATCCTCATCTTCTGCTCTTCTCAGTCTGTCTTTCTCATCTGCCTCACCCAGCTGAACCACAGTCTCATTAAGGCAGGAAACATGACACACACACACACACACACAACACATGTACACTATGACATCATACAGTGGGTTACCTTTTATCTCTTTTTTTTCTTGTCATGTTGATAATTTTGACCTTTCCACTCACCTTTTTATTTCTAACCTTTGTTTTGGTCATTTCTGACTTAATTTGTGCTGAAAAAGCTTGTCAGTTTATATCTGCTAAGCAACTTTTTTCTGCCTGACTGCTGCTTTCACTTTTTTTTCTTTGTTTGTTTCATGTTTTCTAAATCACATAATTTGTCCAGTTGTCAAACTTGAGGTTGCTCCGATACGGCAACACAAGCTGGAGGTGTAAGAAGAAGTTTTAACAATATGAGATGAAGAAAACTATAAATGCTTGAAGAGAAAATTTATATTTATTGAGCCATAGTCACAGGATGGGGGTACTGGTTTGGGATAGGTTTCATCACACGCCTCAACTGCTTAGAGCAGACCTGGGCATATTACTGCCTGCAGGCCACATCCGGCCCTTTGTGCGTCCTTTTCCAGCCCGCATAAATTACAACATAGATAGACTATCGAAATATCTATGTTGTGCGTGCACTACAACTGTGCTGCTTTTATTTTGAAAAGCGTTACGCTACTTCCGTATTGATATATGTGCGTGATGCGAGCTTTAAGTGAAGGTGAACAGTGACAAGTGATGCTAGCTAGGTTACCCTCAAGATGTCAGCTCACGCTAAGGAAAGAAAAGTTGATAATGTCGTGTTTTTAGCAAGACATGGAGTGACAAGTACTTAACAGAAATTAAAGGTAAAGCTGTGTGCTTGAATTGTGGTACACAGGTCGCTGTGTTAAAATATTACGATTTGAATCACCACTACACAAACAAATCATGAGGATAAATACAAAAAATCCGTCTGAAAAATAGCGCAAGGGTGTCTGATGCATTACTAGCAAAACTGTTAACCCAGCAAGGACTTTTTACCTGCCTTTTTTTTAAACTTCACACCACCAGAGATGCAGCATTTAGGACAAGTTATGTCATTTCTCACAAAATCACCAGAAAAAATAAAGCATTTTCTGATGGAGAGTTTATTAAGGAGTGCTTATTGGACTCTGTTGCACGGATATGCCCAGAGAAAAAGGACGCATTTGAGAAAGTCTCACTCTCTTGATGTACTGTAACAAGGCGAGTTGAGGACATCCCTGGAAACTTGGAGCTTCAGCTGAAGAACAGAGCTGCAGACTTTGACTTTGGATGAGAGCTGTGATGTGCGTGACACAGCCCAGCTTCTCATCTTCTTACATGGAATAACTGCACATTTTCAAGTCACAGAGGAGCTGGCAGCCATGCAGTCAATGAAAGGGACACCACTGGTAATGACTTATTCACAGGTAAATGCATGTTGGACAAGCTCGGACTGAAATGGGACAATCTGGCAGGTGTTGTCCAAATCTGACTGGGAAAAATGTTCTTTCAAAGAGAATGCATGATAAAGTGACAGAAATCAACCCTGTACAGAAATGGACATTTTTGTGTTGTATTGTACATCAGGAAGTGTTGTGTAAGACAATGTTAAAGATAAACCACGTTGTTGATGCTGTAACTAAAACAGTTAACTTCTGGCAAAGCACTTCAGGTCAGTTGCACTGCTGGACTTTTATTTCTTCCTCAAAGAAGAGAACTTTCCACACCTAAGGAGGCATGCTCAGAGGATTCTAGTCCTCTTTGGATCTACTTATGTATGTGAACATCGTCAGTGATAATTTTCAACAAATCCAAACACAGATCCTTCAGCCACCTCAAACAATCAGCCAGATTTCAATCTCCTTGTTCAAGCCCAAAACAGACTGGATTATTATCACTGAAATGGTAAAATGAGGAGGGAAACATGGCATTGCTATAAACTTGTTGTTTGTTGCTTTCATTGTCTGTGGAGAATAACAAGTTAAAATTAAATTGCACTGATTAATTGATTGTTTTTGTTTTCTTATTTGACCTATACAGCACAATTTCACATAGCCTCATATAAATATTTACAAAATAGTTTTATTCTTCTGATTACCAGTACCAGCTATTCATAATATATCATTTAGTGAATTTTACAATGGAAGAAAGTTGAGCAGAATTAAGTTAAGCGACACTCAAACAACACAATGGCACATAAGTGCAAAGATTGTCTATTAGTGACAGACATCGCACTCTAACATAAACCGATATTATTCAGTCCGAGACTCCACCGCTCACATCATTACTATAAAAGCTGAAATGACATCTCTTCATTTAAAAGCTAATAAAAGATTATATTTTCCAAATTACCCCCCCCCCCAATAAATACCACATATTTCCATTGTTTCTTGTTTCTTTATACACCCAGCTGTATATTACGTTCATTAATGATAATTAGATGATAATTAGAAAATAATTATCATCCAGATTCACCCCCCCCCCCCCCCCCCCCCCCGTTAAGTCAGAGAACAGGACCATGTGGTATTTCAGATAAGCACAGCATTATTCTCTCAGGAAGCCACACACACACACACACACACACACACACACACACACACAAGTAAAGCTGGCAGAGATGGTGCATAGATGTGTATTCCTGGTGTGTTTCAGCCGATTCAGACCAGATGCTGCTCATAAGACCAAACCACCTCAGTGCAGCCAAAAAAAAAAAAAAAAAAAATAAAGATGTTGTTACACGGCTACCACACAACTGCTGATTTGTTGCAGCAGTTTTACATTTTCACATCAGATGTCAAACAGCTTTGCTTATGATTAAAGCACATCAAGAAAACACATCTGAGTGGTGGAGTTAGTGGTCCAGGAAAATAAGTGATGTGAGACAAATCTCCTAAAAATCCAACATGACAATGAATCTGAAGTGTGTGTCAGCTGGTCCTCTGCCCTCTGTATGGCACATTTATGGACACAATTTATTGTTCCCTCTCTTCAAAGAAAATATTAATAGGTTTATAGGCTGGGAAACTTTCAATCTATCTAACCTGTGAAGGAGAAAGAGATGTAATGTGTCAGAAAAAAATTCGATAGTGAGAGGAAAAAGAGGGGATTGTTGATTAAATAAGAGCATTTCTGATCAATGAGGTTAATTAACATTTAACCACCTGTCAGACCAGTAAATAATCCTGTGTATTTTTTGGTAGGGAACCAGGGGCCACATTCTTAAAAATTCGTAGTGCAAAGAGTTGCTCTTTTGGCCAAATTCTAAGAAAATTCTGAGAATTATTTTGTTTTCATGGAATTTCTTCTAAAAGTGAAGAGTAGATTCTAGTAAAGATAAAAGGCATCCCTAAAGAATCTTAGCTCTTAAGGGTGCCCCCAAGGTGAGATCTGTTAAGAACAGGGACAATGACTTTTAAGAGGCTTAGGAGATCCCTAAACAGAGGAGAAAATAGTGGACAGAAAAGGCAGGACAGATATTCTCCAAACACTGGATGACCGTGAATTAATTAAACACTACAGATTAGATCGTGCAGGAATCATGTTCGTGGCTGTTCATTACGTTTGCCTCTCAAATCACTTTTACACTCATTGACCAGTTGAGCCAGGAACAAACAACTGTTCCTCTGCCCAGTTTGGGTTTTCTTCTCTGTTCACTGGTTTGTGGTAAATACCGTATGAATGCTAACCAACATTGCTTCTTATAGGCCGATCAACAGTTACCCCTGTTACAATTTTTCTCAATTGTTAACACAAAAGTACTGGTACATGAGGCACAATGACTACAACATGTAAGAAGTGCACCAACTCACTGAACCATTACTGCTTATATACAAGCACAATTCCTGCTTTACATTCAAACTGCAGTTATAAACCACATTTTTATCAAAACAATACACACAATTCTCTGCATGTGCTGCAATTTTCATGAAGAAAATCTATTGTTTTCACAAGGAACACACTGTCATTCAAAATCCTAAACTTAATTGAGCTCCTCTGCACACTGACTCATTACATGGGCAAACATCTGTGTCAGGGACCAAGCAGCAAATCAGCAGGACACAGGAGATTTTTGTTCAAAAACCTGGGTCTTTTTATTTACCCCAAAAATCTAAGTTTTACAAAATCCCAAAATTCAGCTAAACAAACTGATAAAAGAGGTCAACTAAATACAACTACACTCAAAATCAGAACGCAGTAGAACTTAAGCAAGCACACAACTGAATGAACATAACAAACAAACTGACCTCCCGAACAATCAAACAGGTGAACTTAAATACAAGTTGAGCTAAACCAAGAGTGCAACACAAAAAGGGGAAATACAATGGCTACTAAAAATTGCACTAACCAAAACCTCAAAATAAATCCCCAAACACCCCTATGACACTGCGGCATGTGGTCAAGTCCACTGGAGCTGGCAGCAGCCTATCAGAATCCTCAGCCCTTGGCCACGCCTTTGCTGCAGCATGAAGGAGAGGCTGAACTCTAGGTAACTCAAAAAAGAAATAAATATTAATACAAAACAATTTAATCTTGTAGTGCCTAGATGTGTTTATACGGAAGCGTGGAGCTGCCACCCAAATTAAAAAAAAATCGGACCTTATCACGTTATAACGTGATATGTTTATTGTAAAAACGTAAAACGTATCACGTTATAACGTGATAAGTTTATTGTAATAACGTGAAACGTATCACGTTATAACGTGATAAGTTTATTATAAGAACACAGCCTGTACTGTATGCAGATGTTGTTACGACCTATATTGGAGCAAAATACATTTCATGGAAAATATACTCATCAAGCAGAAACATTGTTCTACTCTGGTTTATTGTTGTACAGAAATGTGGGACAGTTATGAGAAACACGTAGGTCACCTGCCTGCGCACAGTGAGACGGTGCGTGCGTGTGTGTCTGAATTGCCACAGAGCAGGCATCCCCAACTTGGGACCTCTTGAGCCAGTGTCCTGCAGGTTTTCAGTATGTCCATACTGCAGCACACCTGACTCAAATAATGCGTCGTTAAGAGGCTGGTGCAGACCTGGTTTATTCTTTCACACAAGACCGTTATAAGCAACACGGTGCGGCACCTGCCTGCACGCAGTGAGACGGTGCGTGCATGTGTCTGAGTGGCAATAGAGTGTGTGCGCTGCTTTCAGTTAATAATATGTTGTCTCCTGACAATAAAAATGAAAATTATAAAGGCTTTATGCACCGCTGGGACTGGGAGATATAAGTTGCCAACACAACGACGTGGTCCTGTCTACTTAAAGGGTGCAACGTCAACAAGTGTCCTCCAAGTTTCATCAAATCTCTCCAGTGAAGTAAAACTTAATCCCATGTAGTAAATTAGGAATTTCTCTGGAAATAATAAACCACACTGAAAACCTGCAGGACACTGGCTCAAGAGGTCCCAAGTTGGGGATGCCTGCTCTGTGGCAATTCAGACACACACGCACCGTCTCACTGTGCGCAGGCAGGTGACCTACGTGTTTCTCATAACTGTCCCACATTTCTGTACAACAATAAACCAGAGTAGAACAATTAATCATTGTCAAAAAGAACTGAAATGTTTCTGCTTGATGAGTATATTTTCCATGAAATGTATTTTGCTCCAATAAAGGTCGTAACAACATCTGCATACAGTACAGGCTGTGTTCTTATAATAAACTTATCACGTTATAACGTGATACGTTTCACGTTATTACAATAAACTTATCACGTTATAACGTGATACGTTTCACATTATTACAATAAAGTATCACGTTATAACGTGATACGTTTTACGTTTTTACAATAAACCTATCACGTTATAACGTGATAGGTTTCACGTTATTACAATAAACTTATCACGTTATAACGTGATACGTTTTACGTTTTTACAATAAACATATCACGTTATAACGTGATAGGTTTCACGTTATTACAATAAAGTATCACGTTATAACGTGATAGGTTTCACGTTATTACAATAAAGTATCACGTTATAACGTGATACGTTTTACGTTTTTACAATAAACTTATCACGTTATAACGTGATACGTTTCACGTTATTACAATAAACTTATCACGTTATAACGTGATACGTTTTACGTTTTTACAATAAACATATCACGTTATAACGTGATAAGGTCCGATTTTTTTTTTTATTTGGGTGACAGCTCCACGCTTCCGTATGTTTAACATTGTTAGGTATGAAAAATGAAAGTAATTTAGTAATGAAGTGAAATGGAATGTGTGGTATTTAGACTCAGGGCTGCAAATAAAATGAAAGTAGATCTCCACTTGTGGTGAGGTGTGGATATTACCATGTGTGGCGGGCCATCACAATCTGTCATACAGTTTTACAACTACCAATCAGAGCTGTAGCATACAGTATAAGCAGGGCCAGATTAAAAGTGCAGGGGCCCCTGGGCACAGAGTGTCCAAGGGGCCGCTACTCATGGCAATATTGTGAAAATTATACATGACACAATGTAAAACTACATTTCTAACATTTCTCAGTCGGTGGTGCCAATAGCAACACACTGCACATTGTGGTGTAACTCACTGGCTTATGTACATTTTGTTTTATGTCCATCAAGGCGGTCTACATTTCAGATTTTTCCATTACTCAATCACAAACACAGTCACACCTACTAATGTTTTATACATGTGTCTGTCCTCCTTACCTGACTGTCTCTCAGTGCATTTCACTTGGAAGTTTTTTCTAACTTAAATCCATATGAATTTATATATTTGATTAGATTATAAATTCTCTATTTGTATGTTTCCCTTTTGTTTGACAACTCACGTACAAGAGGATTTTTTAGAACAGGGGTAGCCAACGTTGGTCCTCGAGGGCACCAATCCGGCAGGTTTTCCAGATTTCCGTGCCCCAACACACCTGACTTAAACTAACCAGTCATTGTGGAGATGCTTATAGGCTGTTGGATCCATTTAATTTGAGTCAGGTGTGCTGGAGCAGGGAAATCTGGAAAACCTGCCGGATTGGTGCCCTCGAGGACCAACGTTGGCTACTCCTGTTTTAGAAGGTCTATTACAACCGTATTATTATTATTATCATTATCATTATTATTATTATTTATATTTTTTATTGTTTCATTTACAGCAGCAGTTGTTTGGAAGCAGCACCAACAGTCGGGTTAGCAAAGGGAAGCAGATGGAACATAACACTGTTAATTTATAAACATAGCAGGTCTTTATAATACAAAATATAATCTGAGTAATGGGGGACCTGGGCCCCTGTAGAGCTCTGTGTCTAGCAACACCCCTGCCCTCACAGTCTCTGTAGGCATAACTTGTTGAAAACAAAAGTCTTTTTTCAGGCTCAACAGATAGATCCAGAATAAACTTAGCTGTCAGCAATGTGGCTTATATTTATTATTACTGCACATCTGAACTAAACCGGAAGTCTTAGTTTCAGTATTGTAGGGAACTCCAGTTCTACATGTTATACAGCTCTACATTTTCTTCCTGTGATAGTACCTGATAGTACCTGCCTGCAGCACCAAAGGACTTATCTGTCTCCGCCCTGCACCTGTCCTCCCCCTCCGCTTTAGTTTGCTTCATCACCTCTGTTTCTGTGTTATGGTAGATTCTTTGATGTTTAATGAAGTTTGTTGGCTTCACACACACATTAAACTGTGCATTGTTGCTGTTTGTGGAGCTAAATATCTCCACTCAACATTGCGTGTTGGACTGATTACTGAGCAGTGAATGAACTGTTTAAAACGTTAGGTAACTGATCTACAGACTGCTCAGTCAAAATGTAGGCCTGGACTGAAATAAGTTGTTTACACAGATAAGCAACGTGCAAAGATAATCTTGATAGATATAGTGCATTTCTTCTGAAATGCGTTTCACTGCACCTGGTCAAAGCCACTGAACAGGAATAATAAAAGGAATGTTTCTGAAAACAAAATTATTCTAACTTTATGGGAAACAGTGTAAAAGTAACATCCAGAGGGATGTAGGTCATTATATTAAAAACAAAATGTCTTTACCAAATAATAAAACTGTGAAACAGTAGGTCTGAAAAGTGAAGCAGTACCTGTGTAAATTATCTCATTTCTCTGCATGTCGACTGCAGCCTAAATGTTCCCACATGAGCAGTGTTGCTACTTTTAACAGATACCACCTGTGACTGCTTCTGTTTCTGCTTTCTGCGTCCTCGTTATATTTGAGTCACATTTGTGAAAGCAGTTAATCAGCTGATCATAAATGGTTTCACAACTATGCCATAATGAGACTGCTGGCCATCAGAAATATGCTCCGAGTGAGTATAAACAGAATAACTCACAGCTGCTGTTAAGCTATTTATTAAACACGCAAAACTGGGACAATTAAAAATTCAATTGCTGAATTTTTTCAATTTTCCCACCAGCACTGCTGTCGCCGTCGCTGAGTGTGTTTGTATGTGTGTGTGTGTGTACATGTGTGTGTGTTGGCTCACATATAAAAACCATGGATATGTAGATAGTTTGTTTATAAGTGTGTGTATATAGGAGATGTTTTAGGCCACATTAACTGAATTTATTTATTAATCAAACTGATTGAAGGTTGTTGAAAGGATGGTACTTTTTTTGTTTCTTTTTTTAATTTGTTTTTTAACTTTGCCTCTTACTCCATCTTAAGGAATTCAATACTTTTTGTTGGCTCACTAAAAGCATGAATAAAACACGATTGGTTTTGGCTGAAAGTGGGGCCAATGTTTTAAGAGTAGAATAGAAGACAGAGAGGACATAAAGGATGAGAGGAAGAGGACAAAAATCATACTGGGAGCCATAGGGTTTGTCTTGCATAACAGCTCAAGTAGTATTACTACGACTGGTTTGATCCTGAAGTGGTTCTCTGTACAGCTGAGCTGAGAGCTGCATGCTTTATGGACTTAAGCCTCTGCTGACTCACTGCTGGCTGAAAAGGATCCCAATCAGCTCCGACCTCACACTGCAGCAGCTATAAACACAGAGCAGAAACAACATTTTATTGTCAAAGGGGGTGTTGAATGTCATGCATGCCACATTAGCCGTTGATCATGAAGTTAGCACATCCAAACAAACAGAAATCATCTTTGACATCAGAAACATGGCGGTCTATTTGTGGCACACCACTTTCCATCAGGTATACTTCACCTCTGATGTTAAATGTAAACTAAATCAGTCATTTGTCCAGGCAAAATAGCTGCATTACCTGATCAGCTTCTTGGTTCATAAATGAGCTACGTAATATGAAGGCAACACTGTGTGTATAATAAAAGGTGTCACAGGAGGCGCATTCATATGATTAATATTTCTTGGGGCGAAAGATTTTCCAGTCATTTGCTCCTCACAGTAAGTGAATGCTCTAGCTGGGCCACACTGCTTGGACAATTTGACCATACAAGAAAACCTGGGAATTATTACATGGTTGCGGCCAGGGTGCTGAAATGAAGTATTATAAGTGAGAGTGTAAGGATTGGATGAAACCAGTCCTGTTTTCCAGCATGAGTTCCAGCAATGGGTGATGTTTAAGGTGATATTACATTGCTTCAACACTGAAGATAAGCCATAAAGTATGTAAAAATATACCTTTTTCATTTCCTTAAATTTTTGCAAACATTACATACCTGAATGGCATGTGACTGTTTTATTCTGATTACATTGAAAATGTGCGTGTAGCCAGTTTAACCTTTATTATATGCCTGGTTTTGTGTATCTTACACAGTAGAAACCTTACTGTCAAATCCCAAGTATGATGATGGGCAGTGTTCTTCTCTGAAATACATTATATGCTTGCTGACCTAATTCTAGGCACAGCAGTGGATGAACAAATACACAAATTTCCCTCATAACATGGAGATAAACTGTTATCTGGCAGTAAAATGTGAATGCCATGAATACAGTGTAAAACTGTGAGTTGTTAGGAAAGAAGCAAACACTAATCTTTATCAAGCTTTCAAAAGCTGAATTTCAGAAATTTTAGGCTGTGACTGAACAGCACAAATGCTGATTTGATATTGAGTCAGTGGACATAACAACAGGGTTAAAATAAACTATACTGCAACTATTCTTATGTACCAGCTTTAATGAAATGTATTAAATGTGCACATTTTTCCAACTCATACAGAAAACTGGCTTGAGAAATTGTAATATTCGTTCCACAGAGTTCATTCGGCTCCATATTGAGTACTAAGAGCAAACATTAACTCCTGAACTGCATTAACATTAAATATGTAAAGTTAAATGCGCTCACTTTAAATTAACTTATAAATTGAATGTTATTAAAGTTTGAGGATGGATATGGGGAGGAAAGTGGCTGGAGCGATAAGAGACTTTATGATAGAAGTTGCAGTTTAAATGCAAAGAATCTTTAAAAATAAACCCTCTGAATGAGATACGACATGTGTCCATTGTAGGTTCAGCTTCTCAGATGAGTTCTGTTAGTGCTGGAACTTGTTTGATTATTATTACTGTTAAGACAAAACTCACATTCATTTAATACAGAATGAGTTTTTTAGGTGTCTTCATGAGAAAAAAGCTTTACTATCAGCTTTCTCTGCTGGAATATACAGGTATTGCTGGAATGAAGAAGGGGTTTTGGGCTTGGGTTGTAGGACACCTTCTAAATTTGATAAAAGAAACTCTGCAGAGAGAGTGGAACACTGATATGAACATAGATATTAATGAAGCAACCCAGACACAAATACAGAGATTAGCAACATCCCAGTCTGTAATAGGATAAAGGAAATTCACTTTAGTCAAATTCATCATCTTCACCCATTATTCCTCAGCTTAGATACCAAAATGTTTGTTTATGCAACAGCAGCATCACCCAAAGTAAACACATGCTGATAAAATAGATCATTGGCTGTTTGTTTTATAAGTTTTCTTTACTTTTTTACATTAGATGATCACTTTAGTTGTAATAATCAGTCTGATATTTAATAAAATCCAGACCTAAAAGAAGTTCTCATTTGTGTCCCCCTTTTCCTGGTCAGTGCTCCTGCTTGGCCCCCCATCAGAACTTTTCTAGATCTGCCCCTGCATAGCTGAAATATAAATCCGTTCTACAGCTACATCCTTTCGTCAACTACTGTGTTAGAAAGGGTCCTGCCAAAAACAACATTTTGGGGTCAATATGTGACCGTGTGAACCACGAACCGCCCGGTTCCTCCTCCTCAGCTGATAGATGAAATCAACAGGAGAGTTAAACCGATCAGCTGATCACCGACAGCCGTCACAACCAGAGATCCACTAGAGCAGTCATGTTGGTGCAAAACGGAGCTGGGCTGCCACAAATTTAAAAAAAAATTATGCGAAAAGTGCGCACTCTCACCAGGAAAAGAATATGTATTAAAACACTCTCATTCCCCACGGAGGCGACGTCCATGTGTTGCTCCATTAATGCTGTAAGTCCATCCATAGAGCCACCCAACAGATCTTTTCCATCGTGCTTCTCCACGTCCCACCTTCATAACAGAGAAATAAAGGATGTATGGGGCTTGTCATGCTAATTGTGTTATGTTAATTGTGTTAAAAATGTTAACACAATTAATTACATAAATTAGTTGACACCGTTAATGTGTTATTTTTGACAGTACTAATATATATATATGTGTGTGTGTGTGTGTGTGTGTGTGTGTGTGTATGTGTGTGTGTGTGTAGTATATTTTATATATATATATATATATATATATATATATATATATATATATATATATATATATATATATATATGTTGCAAATTTTTCCATTTTGGCCTACTGTGTATTTGATTTTGACACCCCTGTCTTCAGCCTGTCTGTTTAAGGCGCACTACCTCTGTCCTGTCCCAAATGACTTAATGTGCAACTCACACAGTGGTCTTGCTGCATACACACATCCTTACAAAGAGACTACTACAGGTACCTTCAGGGCTTTATGGACTTCACATATAACCCTGCTCTGGGATACGATGTACTGTCTGTGTGTGTGATGGTTTCTCCAGATGTCTTGAGGTTTCCTCTAGAATGAACTGTAATGGTAGACAGCGGTGCAGGGGAGCAGCAGTGGTCTTCCTCTGATCTCAACATTTAAACACACAGCGTCATTTCTGATATTCACATTACAGTGGTCATACATATTCACACCCACACATGATGACTTTAACACATGTCAGCCATTTCACATGCTACACACATACACACACACTATAGTATACACTCTGAACCCAGTGTGTGTCCCTCAGGAGCAGAGTCAAGTCTAACTGATTGACTGACTCTTGCCGATAGCCACAATCTGATCTGTTTTTAGTTACAAAACACACACACACACACACACACACACACACACACACACACACACACACACACACACACACACACACATGAATCAGAGCAGCAAGCAGCCTTTCACAGCAGAATGAGCTCTTCTCAGATTGCTGTTTGAGCTCAGCAACACTGATGGGTCTGGCACAGAGGGTCTAGACCATAACACGCTCCATATGTCTCCTGGAAAGCATCAAGAACAAAACAAAGTCATCAATAAGCTGCCAGCAGCGAGCAGACTAAACTCATTCACTCCCAAACTGCCTCAAATTCACTGTAGCTCTGTCTGTGTTGACAGAGGATTCTTCAAAGTTTTCAGCTCAGTGCACAAATGTGAAATTTATTCTTGCTGTGGAGTCCAGTCACACTGAGACACACAACCGGACCTTATAGGCGTTCACCTGCTGTTATTCATTTCTGAAGCTCCACAGATGAATAACCAAAAACTTAATCAGGTCTGTCTGCTCTCAGCTCTGATGAATGTGATTTTGTTTTAGAGCAGACTCTCTTAAGTAAACAGATGACTTTTCTATTTCATCTTACCCACATACTGATATTATTTTGTATGTTAAGTTTTAATCTAGACACACTCGTGTTCAGAGTACATAGCTGACATCACAGTTTATATATACATCTGTTGTTACTATGCTTCCCATTTTGCCATTTCAGCCATGCATGAAACATTGTGGCAATATTTCAATATTTAAAACAAATCATTTATCAGTATCCAGTATTTTTATATAAACAAATTAAAATACTTTACTTACTTTAGACTTTAGAGAAATGATCACTTTTGACTTTACCTTCATGTAAAATCTGAAGAAAAAGAATCTTAAAGCCTTGCTGGTCCCTAACTTTTCCTGAAACTATGTGAATTTTCATTAAAACACATTTTAATATTTAGTATGAAAACAACAGAAGATTTAATTTTTATTAATTCCAGTAACGGTATGTGACAAAGAACGAAACATGACATGAAGACTACAATGAACCGGCAAGGAGGAACTGAAACCAATGTGCTTAAATACACAGAAGACAACAGACAAGAAACAGGGAAAGTGAGTTAGCTAACCAGGTGCTCAAATGACAGGAAGCAGAAAGCAAAACAAAACACAGGGGAAAACCTACAAGACAAGAAAACAGAACTAAACATGACAAGACTGCAAAAACCTAAATCAAAACCCACAGATCAAGACACTGGCAGTACAGAACAGGCTTTCTCAACTTGATCATGGTATTCTCATGAAAGGAGAAAAACTTGTGATACCACCACCCCTGTGATCAGATAATTTACAGCAGTGGTTGGCAACTGGCAGCCCTTGGGCCAAAACTGGCCCACCACCAATTATATCTGGCCCGCCAGATTTAATTGATAAAAATAAACAAACTGTATATATATATATATATATATATATATATATATATATATATATATATATATATATATATATATATATATATTGTTACGGTGTGTCAGGCAGGAATGCTTTCTGGACCCCCAAGAGGCAGATGCTGAGAAACCAAAAACAGCAGAGAGTGGTTGGGTTAAGCAACAAAAGGGAATTTAATAGAGTCTCTTGAACAGTATCCAAAGCGCAGTATAAGCCACAGGCAGGATCCAGGAATCACGATGGTTCACGGGAGGCAGAGTGAATGACAGGCTGAGCGCTTGTGTGGAGCTGGCTTGAGCTGGGGATGGATGAGAATCAATGCAACAGGAAAGCAATCCAGGAGGGAGGCGTAGCAGGCAGGGCTGACAGAATCCAACGAACCAGGAACCTGAACACAAGACAGCGTTAGAAGACACGAGTTGGGATTTTAAGCAGAGATCTAGAGAGGCCACGATATACCAGGAAGTAACTGGACGATCCGGCAAGGAATGAGGAAAGATCCGGTGTTTAAGTATGCAGTGGTTGATGGGATGAATGAGGTCCTGGTGTGAAGATCAGCCCAGGTGAGGCGATTGCTGCTGCTGACACTCTCCTGGCTGGGGACAGACATGACGCACAAGACAGACAGAGGGAGTCAGACGCACACACTAGGGCAATCCAGAAACATAAACACACATAGGGGGGACAGACAGGGACCCTAACAGTACCCCCCCCTCAACGGTCACCCCCGGGTGACCCACCGGGCTTCCCAGGGTGGTCCTGATGAAACCGGGAGACCATATCGCGGTCCAGAATGAGCCGCCGAGCAATCCAGGACCGCTCCTCCGGACCGTACCCCTCCCAATCCACCAGGTACTGGAGGCCCCGACCCCGACGCCGGACATCCAGGAGGCGACGAACCGTAAAGGCAGGAAGATCGTCAATGACCCGGGCGGGTGGAGGGGGTCCGGCCGGAGGGCACAAAGGACTGGAAGCAACAGGTTTCAGCTGGGAAACATGGAAAGTGGGGTGGACCCTCATGGAAGGAGGCAGTTTGAGGCGGACAGCCGAGGGATTAATTATCCGCTCGATGACAAAAGGACCCAGAAAACGGGGAGACAGCTTGCGGGATTCACATTTCAAAGGGATGTTCTTAGCAGACAACCAGACCGACTGACCTGGAGAGTACAGGGGAGCAGGTGACCGGTGCTTGTCCGCCGAGCGTCGGTTCCTTTGAGAAGTGCCCTCCAGAGCCGCCCGGGTACGCCGCCACACGGCCTTGCAGCGCTGCAGGTGATGCTGGATGGAGGGGACCGCCAATTCCCGTTCCTGACTGGGAAAAAGCGCGGGCTGATAGCCCAGGGAGGCCTCAAAAGGAGAGAGTCCAGTGGCTGAGCTGACCAGGGAATTGAGAGAGAACTCCACCCACGGCAGATACGTACTCCAGGAGGAGGGGTTGGCTGCAGTGACGCACCGCAGAGCTGACTCCAGATCTTGATTGGTCCTCTCCGCCTGTCCGTTCGTCTGTGGATGAAAGCCAGAGGAGAGACTTACAGACGCCCCCAACCCCTTACAGAAAGACCTCCAAACCTGGGAGATGAACTGTGGACCCCGGTCCGAGACAAAATCCACAGGGATCCCATGGAGGCGGACAACATGGGACGTGACCAGATCAGCTGTCTCTCTGGCAGAAGGCAATTTAGTGAGCGCAACAAAGTGCGCTGCCTTGGAGAAGCGGTCCACGATGGTGAGGATGACGGTGTTGCCATCGGATGGAGGAAGACCAGTAACGAAATCCAGAGCCACGTGGGACCAGGGCCTCCCAGGCACCGGAAGGGGCTGAAGAAGACCGGCTGGAGGTTTGTGGGAGCTCTTCCCTCGAGCACACACAACGCAGGCCCGGACGAAGTCCCTGACGTCCGCGTCCAGGGAGGGCCACCAGAAGTGACGCTTAATCAGGCTCAGTGTGCGGTTGATACCGGGATGACAGGCGAACTTGGAGGCGTGGACCCACTGCAGGACCTGGGACCGAACCGAGTTCGGGACGTACAAGCAACCAGGAGGTCCACCACCAGGATCAGGGTCATGTTGCTGAGCCTGTCGGACCGTAGACTCAATCTCCCAGGTGAGCGCAGCAATGACCTTGGAAGACGGAAGGATGCACTCGTTCCCCTGTGGCTTATCCTCGACACAGAACTGTCTAGACAGGGCGTCGGGCTTGATGTTGCGGGAACCAGGGCGGTAGGTGAGGGTGAAATCAAAACGATCAAAGAACAGAGACCACCTGGCCTGTCTGGAGTTTAATCGTTTTGCTGTCTGGATGTAGGCCAGGTTCTTGTGGTCGGTCCATACCACAAAGGGCTGGGATGCGCCCTCTAGCCAGTGACGCCATTCCTCCAGAGCCATCTTTACCGCCAACAGCTCACGATTGCCGACATCGTAGTTGGCTTCGGCCGGCGAGAGTCGGCGGGAGAAGAAGGCGCAGGGGTGCAGCTTGGCGTCCGGACCCTGCCTCTGGGAAAGAACGGCTCCTACCCCCACATCTGAAGCATCCACCTCCACCACAAACTGCAGCCTGGGATCAGGCTGAACCAGAATCGGAGCCGAGGTGAACAGCGTCTTGAGTCGTCCAAAAGCCCCCTCAGCCTCCTCGGTCCAGAGGAACGGACGGGACGGAGATGTAAGCGCCGTCAGTGGTGCCGCCACCTGGCTGTAGTTGTGGATGAAACGACGGTAGAAGTTGGCAAAGCCAAGGAAACGCTGCAGTTGTTTCCTATTGGCTGGGGTCGGCCAGTCCACCACCGCCGTAATCTTCCGGGGGTCTGCTTGAAATTCACCACTTCTCAGAACGAACCCGAGGAACCCGACCTGCGAGGCATGGAACTCACATTTTTCCTTCTTGACATATAACCGATTCTCCAACAGCCTCTGCAGTACCTGGCGGACGTGGACCTGATGATCGGCCAGAGTCTTGGAGTAGATTAAGATGTCGTCTAGATAGACAAAGACAAACCGGTTAAGGAAGTCGCGTAACACATCATTAATCAATGCCTGGAAGACTGCGGGAGCGTTCGTCAGCCCGAAAGGCATCACCAGATACTCGAAGTGGCCCAAGTGAGTGTTGAATGCCGTCTTCCATTCGTCGCCCCCTCGGATCCGCACCAAGTGATAGGCATTGCGGAGGTCCAGCTTGGTAAAGATGGTGGCACCCTGTAGGGGGGTAAAAGCAGAGTCTAGCAACGGCAGGGGATACTTGTTTCTGACTGTTACCTTGTTGAGCCCCCGGTAGTCTATATAGGGCCTGAGAGAGGAGTCCTTCTTCTTAACAAAGAAAAACCCTGCTCCGACGGGGGACTTGGAGGGACGAATGATCTCAGCAGCCAAGGAGTCTTTGATGTATTTCTCCATCGCCTCCTGCTCGGGTTTGGTCAGGTTGTACAGACGACCAGAAGGAAGACAGGCCTCAGGAAGCAGGTCAATAGCACAATCATAGGGGCGATGTGGTGGTAGGGAGAGTGCTTTGTCCTTATTAAAAACCTCCTTTAAGTCGTGGTAGGCTGCAGGAATGTCAGACAGGTCTACTGGCTCCGCAGGAGGGCTCGAGGGCAGCGAGACCCCTTCCATGGGTGACAGTGCAGACCGCAGACAGTGTTCATGACAAAATAAACTCCAGTTAAGAACCTTGCCTGGAGACCAGTCTATCTGAGGGTTATGTTTAGCTAGCCAAGGATAGCCCATGATAAGAGGTGTATTGGGAGTAGGAATTACCAGAAATTGAATTGTTTCCACATGGTTACCGGAAAGGATGAGGGTTACTGGAACCGTGCGATGGGTGACCTGGGCTAACATACGCCCATCCACAGCGAGAGCGGTGCGGGGCTTATCCAGGGCTTCGAAGGGGATACCGATTCTTTCTGCCACCTGATCGTCCATAAAATTCCCCTCTGCTCCGGAGTCAATGAGGGCCTGGAGGGGAAACTGCTGCAGCTGAAAACAAACAGTGGCAGGAATCTGAAGGCGAGGCTGAGTTGTACTGGGATTCTGTATTTGGCTCGCCAGAAGCCCCAGTTTTATTGGCGAGCCTGGTCTTTTGGTCGCCGAGGACAGACAGATCGAAAGTGACCGGGTTTGCCGCAGTACAGGCACTCACCCGCACGAATCCGACGGTGCCGCTCCTCCGGGGAGAGATGAGCTCCACCCACCTGCATCGGCTCCTCGGGGGGCTGTGCGTTTGAGGACTCGGAACCTGGGCCATCAGGATTCGGTGAAGCTGTCATAGAAAAGGCAGAAGTGGTGTGAGAAATGGGGGCGGTTCGGCGCTCGCGCTGGCGAGTTTGCAGCCGGGAGTCAATGCTACAGGTCAACGTGATTAATTCCTCGAGACCCGCAGGCTCCTCTCGGTAAGCCAACTCATCCTTCAGATACCCCCTCAGGCCATGGTAGAAGGCAGCAGACAAAGAATCCTCAGTCCAGTCGACCTCGGCTGCCAGAGTCCGAAACTCCAAAACATACTCCTCCACTGAGCGCCGGCCCTGAGTGATGGCGAAAAGGCGAGTGGATGCACAAAAGGGAACAGCTGGAGCAGCGAAAACCCGGCGGAACTCCTGGAGGAAAGCAGAAAAAGAGAGAACCGAAAAATTTCGTCCAGCGAACCTCGCCTCTGCCCAGGCGAGAGCTTTTCCTCGAAGGAGTCCTAACATAAAATGAATCTTAGAAACATCACTGGAGAAGGACACAGGTTTAAGTTGAAAGAATAATTCACACTGAAAGATAAATCCTCTGCACTGAGACGACAAACCTGAAAACGGTTCAGGAGTGACCGCCTGGAGATCCTGAGGTTGAGTGGTTCTGGAACCGGGCTGATTTGGCTGAGCGAGCGGAGCCGCTGCACCCTGTAATGAGGCCAGCTGAGCCGTGAGTGAGGAGACCTGCTGGGTGAGCGTCTGATTAGCGGAGATTAGTGTTCGGATGTTGGAGTCATGTTGGCCCAGCAGAATCCCTTGCTGAGAGACTGCTTGCTGAACTGAGGCGGTTCTGGAATCCAGGTCTGCGGGGTCCATGTTGGCCGGATCGTAATGTTACAGTGTGTCAGGCAGGAATGCTTTCTGGACCCCCAAGAGGCAGATGCTGAGAAACCAAAAACAGCAGAGAGTGGTTGGGTTAAGCAACAAAAGGGAATTTAATAGAGTCTCTTGAACAGTATCCAAAGCGCAGTATAAGCCACAGGCAGGATCCAGGAATCACGATGGTTCACGGGAGGCAGAGTGAATGACAGGCTGAGCGCTTGTGTGGAGCTGGCTTGAGCTGGGGATGGATGAGAATCAATGCAACAGGAAAGCAATCCAGGAGGGAGGCGTAGCAGGCAGGGCTGACAGAATCCAACGAACCAGGAACCTGAACACAAGACAGCGTTAGAAGACACGAGTTGGGATTTTAAGCAGAGATCTAGAGAGGCCACGATATACCAGGAAGTAACTGGACGATCCGGCAAGGAATGAGGAAAGATCTGGTGTTTAAGTATGCAGTGGTTGATGGGATGAATGAGGTCCTGGTGTGAAGATCAGCCCAGGTGAGGCGATTGCTGCTGCTGACACTCTCCTGGCTGGGGACAGACATGACGCACAAGACAGACAGAGGGAGCCAGACGCACACACTAGGGCAATCCAGAAACATAAACACACATAGGGGGGACAGACAGGGACCCTAACATATATATATATATATATATATATATATGCATGATTTCTGTTACACTGATTAAATTGATGGACACGTCAGAGCTCAGCTAAATCAATGTTGCTAATTTAGGTATTTTGCCGCTATATTTAGCGAGTTTTCTTTTTCTTTTCTGGTGTTATTGGAGACTTTTGGAAACTGACGTGAAAGCACGTTTCTACTCAAAGAGCAGCTTCCGCCCCTTCCCCATCCATTAGCACTCACAGTTGCAGTCAGAGCAGAAGACGTTCACCTCTGCTCCAAGACCAGACTGAAAATAGTACACAAAGCTGCTGCTAGCTGATCCCACCCTGGCTTACTGTCAGATTTTAATGTCTATTAATGAAGAGTGTAGACGAAAATATTTTAAAAGTTAAAAGTTCTGTAATGTGTTGTAGACTCTTAATTAGAAAACAACCAGAGCTACTTGTCATTTAGGCCAAATTTAGTCTTAACCCCTTGTCTTAAAGTGTCCCCATCAGAGGATTTCAAAATGCATGGTCAGGACTAAAGATATGGTAGTCTGGCATTACTGCATAGATAGATCAAATGGTGAAGAGATGTGAAATTTGTCAAAAATACAGGACAAGAACTATGAACCACTATTGCTAACTCCAGTCCCAGACTGTCCTTGGCAGAAGGTCGGTATGGATCTGTTTGAATGGTCAAGAAAACAGTACATTTTGATCATAAACAGTTTGCAATGGACAACCAGTACATACACATCACAAGCAGCCCATGTTACCCACAAGTCAACAGGGAAGCTAAATGTGTGGTTCGAACTATTAAAGACTTGTGGAAAAAGGAAAATGACCACAGCAGAGCACTGTTGGCTAGAGTATGAGTTGTCGACAGCTCAGCTGCAAATAGGGTAAAACCTGCACACCTCTCTACCACAACCAACATCTGAACTGGATCATAAGTGGCGTTTTGCAAGGATGACGAAGGAAGGCGTCAGCAGGCACAACACCTAGAGGACGCCACTCAATCTACAATGCAGAGTAAAGACAGTTCTCAGCAGACTCAAACTGGTCCCATGTTATCTTTCTTATACATGGTGTCAGAAGCATTGGACTGCAAGTCTCTGTGGTATTTTCAGCTGCAATAACATTTAGTTAAGTAGCAGAAGAAGTTTTCATTTAGTTTTATACTGAAAAAACCTGGCAATTAGACAAAAGCAGAAAGATAAAAAAAACCAGTGTACTGCTGCCTCTGTTTAAGTGTTGTTGGGATACAGCCCACTCGCCACATGTTGGCAGAGTGAGATGTGCAGAGAAACAACGCATCTAAAAGTTCTGATCCTGAACATGACTAAACAAGAGATGTAATGACAAAGACTGTGCTACAAATAACTCCCCCAGAGCCATTTGACTTCGTCCTGCGGAATGGCCAAGGTGAATCTGATGATTTGCGAGGTTTCATGTTGCAACAGCTCTGGACAGAAAATCTGAGAAAAATCAGCTGAATTCAATCCCTTTTTTCCATGGGAGACACTGCTGATGGTTTTTTGGCTGTTATACCACTGGCTAATGCAGAAAAATAAAAAGAATTTTGGAGCTGTTAAAGCAGCATTTGAGCAGCACTATGTAGGAAAACACAACGTGATCTTTGAAAGAGCACAGTTCAATTCCAGGCGTCAATAAGATGGAGAAAGTGCAAAAACATTCATCACAGCTGTACACAAACTTGCAGAAAACTGTGGCTTTGGAGTACTGAAAGAGCAACTAATAAGGGACAGGACTGTAGTAGGAATAAAAGACAACAGGCTGACAGAACAGCTACAAATGGACTCTGAGATAACACTCACAAAAGCTATACAAAAGGTCAGGCAGAGTGAAACTGTGAAGAAACAACAAACAATTCTGCTTAGCACAGCAGCAGAGGACAAAATATCAAACTTGGATGCCATAAGGACAAATAGGAAAAAAAAGAAAGAAACAGACGAGGAAACAGTCATAAAGGGGACAAAAGTTAAGTCAGGTGAAAAAAAATGTGGCCGGTGTGGGTGAAAGAATAAACACTCATGGAAAGACTGCCCGGCTAGAGATGTCCAATGCTAAAAGTGTCAGACACAGTTCCTCCCAGCGAAACATTGTTTTTATAGTATATTTCAGATAATTCTGCATAGACAAGTGTCCAAAAATATTTTACTTTTCGACAAGTCTAACATACATGAAAAATTTTCTACATGGAATTGTGGTTTTCTCTGAGCCACATTTGCTCAGCAAGTGGAGGTACCTAAAATATATGGTTTTTGAACTAGTGTAATGAAAAATCTATAGGCTTCCAGCCAAATGTTTTCCAAAAGATTACATTTGTAATTTTCCATTGGGATTCACAATACTTTCCCCACTTTTTTTCTCCACATTTTTGTCTACAGTATATGGGATGAATTTAGTGTGTTAGTTTCCTGAAGACCTTTGTATAATCTTGAAATTACTTTGGACTAGGCAGCGATAAAAACTTCCCGCAAGTTGTTATCAAATTCCAACCTATGTTAAATATTGGAATGTAGGAATGTTAAAATATTGCTGTTGTCTAAACCATTAATTTTTCAAAACTGCATAACTTCCCTTTATCAATGCATGTTCTTTTGAGGAGCTGTTGGAGGTATTGGTACATCTAACTATTGCAATCACACATCTCCATGCTAATTATGGCCCCATTATTTTTTGCACTGTTTTCTTTTAAAAATGGTTGTTTCTACAAAGTAATGAAAAAGAAGGACTTAAAAAAAGGAAAGTCACAAAAGAGTAATCAAGAGGCTCAGATAATAAAAAAATGTTTGTTTCATTGAGCCCAAATGTGCTGTTTTGGTTTGGCCAATTTGACATTGGCCGATGGTGTTGACACTATATGAGTGTGGCTGCTGAAACCCAGCCACATCGCCACCAGATGTGACCAACATCTAAAAATTTCTTTTGGCCCTTCGTTGGTATTGGCTCATGGTATTGACTTTCCAGACTAGGCTCTTCTAGGTGAATGCCATGTCCTTTCTAATCGCCTTAAAGTTTGTTTCGTAGCTGGGAATTAAACCACAAAACTTCTTCTGACTGCTATTTTTTTATTTTTTTAAACACATCCATACATCCAACTAATTCATTCATGGCTCCTAATATTGCACAGAAAAGTTGAATGTTGCATTAAAAAGGCACTCAAATTATGGCAGCATTTAAAACTACAATGGCTCTTGGATAAAAACTGTTTAGTCTATTTGTCTTTGCTTTAATTGTCCTGTATCTTCTGCCCGAAGGCAGCAGTGCAAAGAGAGAGTATCCGGGGCCGGATAAGTCCCGTAAAATGTTTTCTGCTTTTTTGAGGCAGCGGGAACTGTATAGTTCTTCCAGAGATGGGAGAGGGCGGCCAATGATCTTCTGTGCTGTGGTGTTTCTCAGTTTCTCACCCAGGTTGTTCTTCTTTAAGAGTCTGAGAAAGTACATTTTCTGCTGGGCCTTCTTCACCGGAGCAGTGGTGTTAGCGCTCCAGCTCAGGTCCTGCTGGATGGTAACGCTCAGAAACTTGAAGGCAGCCACCCTCTCCACACAGTCCCCGCCAATGTACAGAGGCTGAATATCCGTTTTCTTCCTCCTGTAATCCACTACCAGTTCCTTGGTCTTGGTGGTGTTTAGGACCAGGTTGTTGTCCCCACACCAGACACAGAGCCGCTCCACCTCGTCCCAATAGGCGGACTCATCCCCCCCGGAGATAAGTCCCACCACAGTGGTGTCATCAGCAAACTTGATGATGGTGTTGCTGGGGTGAATGGAGGTGCAGTCATGGGTGTAGAGGGTGTAGAGCAGGGGGCTCAGCACACAGCCCTGTGGAGAGCCAGTGTTGAGGCTGAGGGCTGTGGACATGTGGGCGCCTACTCTAACCCTCTGAAAACGGCCTGTCAGGAAGTCCAAAAATCCAGAGGCAGATGGAATTGGAGAGTCCAAGGGTCTCTAGTTTGGACTTCAGTCTGTGTGGGAGGATAGTGTTAAAAGTGGAGCTGAAGTCTACAAAGACAACTACACAAAGGAAGTGGCACTGAGACAAGACACAGGGAATTTCACAATAATAATAATTTGTCAAGATCTGTGTGTAGGACTGACTTCCCCACAACCCTGAATTGGAATAAGCAGTATAGGAAATGGATGGATGGATGATTCAGAAAGCTGTCCAGCATGCATCTTATAATATCCCAGTCAGACAGTTCTCAGACAGTTCTCAGTCAGACTGTTCCCAGTAAGACAGTTCGCAGTCATACAGTTCCCAGTCAGACAGTGCACAATCAGACAGTGCCCAGTCAGGCAGTTCCTAGTTATGCTTCTGATAGTACCTAATAGTACCTGATATTACCTGCCTGCAGCACCAAAGTGCTCGGAGTAACGTCTTTCTTCACCCTAGCAGCACCTGTACTCCTCCTCTCCTCTTTCACCTCATCACCTCTAGTTCTGTGTTATGGTAGATTCTCTGATGTTTAATGAAGTTTGTTGGCTTCACACACACATCAAACTGTGCATCATTGCCGTTTGTGGAGCTGAAATATCTCCACTCATCACTGCACGTCAGACTGAGCAGTGAATGAACCATGCTGCTGCGACGCGACACTATGTCTTTTTCCACACATGCCTACAGGCAGATGAAGAAGTAGTTCCTACGTATCCTGAAAGTTTAGTTATATAAATGTTGGTATAGGAGGAATAGATATTTAACTATTGATTCACACATCATTACTGTTTATTCTTCTCATATACTTAAATAAATAAGTAGGAACAGGCCTATAATATGATCCATTAGTTTCACTGGGACACCGGCGGTAGCCCAAGAGTAAGGCACCCTGTCCTGTCAGTTTAGCATACTCATCAGTGTAGCATACATTACATTAATGAGCATGCGGGTTAGGTTTAGGTGCATTTGTCAGTTTGTACTATATATACTGATCTGATCTGACAGAACACCAGTATTGCTCTTGATGTATGTTTCAGCGTGAGAAATCGGAGGATTAGCGTGAGAGCGTGAGAATTCACTCAAATGCAAGAGTCTCACGGCCAATGCATGAGAGTTGGCAGCCCTGTGAAATCACATACAAGGCCCATGTATTTATTTATGTATTTTTGCATCTAGACCACAGTATACACTTGCTTTA
The DNA here is from genome assembly GCF_017639745.1 of Melanotaenia boesemani. NCBI lineage: Eukaryota > Metazoa > Chordata > Actinopteri > Atheriniformes > Melanotaeniidae > Melanotaenia > Melanotaenia boesemani. The sequence continues at coordinate 30,617,293 of NC_055690.1, read as the reverse complement.
ACCCCTGGAACAGAGAACATTCACCAGGTCATAGCATATCATATCAAATACCATATCATATCATGGCCAAAGCATTTGATGACATGTAGTGAAGCACCTGCACAAACTCTGACTGCTTATGGGGATGTTTTGGTGTTTGGATGAAGTATTCTTATCAATCAACAAAAACTAAAACTCTATATATAATCCCACCAAATTATAATCCCACCAAATTTTCTTCCAATATCTAATATAATGAAAGAAGACAGTGGTTTTATCTGACAGATGTGCACTTGTAACCATGGATCCAAGCCAGTGATGGATGGTCCAGTTTAGCTTCTGCCCATCAGTATTTAAATGTCCCCTTAGAAACACTTGCATGGTGGCCTATTTGTTTTTGCATCTCACTTTTGTTTTGTTTTTTTTTTTTTGTTTTTTTTGCAGCAGCAGTTGTTTCGAACACCTGTCTTGTCTAATTTGTGAGGACACTTTCTTAATTTGATTGTTTTTGTTTCACTTTTTTAATTGTGTATATTTTGTCAAACTGAGCTTCTGCTTGAGTTGCATTGTTTCTAATGAGGAAAACAACTTCACCTCAACTTTTTGTTGTCAAAACCTCATACTGCTTCAACAGCAAACGTGTCACCTGAGTGAAGTTAAGTAAATCAAATGCTCCCCAGCTTTGTACGAAATGTATTCAGCTATTCGTTGGAACTTGATCTGCCAAGACATTAGACTGTGGCTGAGTCATTGTGCTGCATCTTAATTAATGAGGCCACTTTGGAGATTTAGTTTTAAGACCAATTACTGCATCTATGACTGTATGAAGAAATCAATCACCACAGCTATTATGACATCATAAGTGACTAAGCAGTTCTCCTGAATGACATTATGGCATCAGTGAAGAAAAATGGCTGAGTCAGAGCTACAGAGTGAGGCTGGGAGCTGGGTTCAACCAACCTCAGTAATATCTGACGTTCTGAACTCATCATGAGGCTGAAGAGTCTGTATCTTAGATATTGTTTTCAGTTAATAAGACACAAAAAACTAATAGTGACAATTTGTTTTTCTTTTACATTGACAAACTATGCAACGTGGTTTCTTGGCATGCTATTAAATAGTCAGAAGACAATAAGTTTTGTATTTGCATTGACACACATATATCTTATATATATATGTCTTTTCTTGCCTTTAAAATGCACAGTATGTGTTCTAGTGCTTGTTGCAGGGTGTGTGAATTGATTACATGGTTAGACATTATCACAGTGTGCATTTTAATGCAAACTATAATGTCTTCCTAACACTAACCACATAGTTTTTAATACCTGAACCCACCTAAACAGTGGCTGAAAACAGAAACGAACTTTAAGAGAAAACAAACTCTGCTACATACCATAAAGAAATGTAAAAAAAAGCAGATTTTATACCTTATGTAAATGAGGTGAAGCCTGAAAAACCTAATAGTGTTTATTTAAAAAATTTGTGATCTAACTGGAATGTTTTACAACCCCAATACAAAAAGAAAATAAAACCCTCTAAATTCGCCTATGAGTAAGTGTGAGTGGTTGTTTGTTTCTGTGTTGATCTTGCCTGGCGACCTGTCCATGGTGTATTCTTCCTCTCGCCTTGTATCTGCTGGGATATTCTGCAGGCCCCCTGCAACCCTGCATTGGAATAAGCGGGTGTAGGAAATGAATAGATGTAAACAAGTGAGGAGACCAGTTGTTGGAGTTTCAGGAGAGGAATGTTGTCCTTGTCTGGTCTGATGCAGGATTCTAGCTGCTCAACAGTCCTGGACCTTTGCTGCCGGTTTTTGGGTTTCATGATGTTCCAAATGTTTTGTATTGGTGAAAGGTCTGGACTGCAGGCAGGCCAGTTCAGCAGCAGAACTCCTGTGAAGCTATGCTGTTGTGATGGATGCAGTATGTGGTTCAGAATTGTCTTGCTGAAATCTGCAAGGCCTTCCCTGAAAAAGATGTCTGGGTGAGAGCAGATTTTGCTCTAAAACCTCCATGTTCCTTTCAGGTGTAGAAGCTGCCCACATCATAGGCACTAATACCATCAGAGATGCAGGCTTTTGAACAGTCCACTGATAACAAGCTGGATGTCCTTTTTGTAGAATGGGGCTTGTATGATTCAGAGATGCATAAACAACCACTGAAACAGACAGACAGATGGAAACAATGTTCCAAAAGGATCACATGGATCCAAGACAGGCAAAGGGCAGAATAAGGTCTTGTCTCTGCAGCACCAGCTATGTGTATTACTGTAAGATACAAAACTCACAGACTTTTTAACTCACGAAACTACACTGAGAACAAACATTTCAGACCCTACACTTGGAGATGTCTAACTTTCTTTTTTAGGAGTAGTGATAATATTTGGTCTGAATATCCTTTAATTTACCCTGAGGCTGATAGTATTCCTGGTAGTTATCGGAATTCATTGTGATGAAATTTGGCCCAGAAAAAAAAAAAAGATCTCTAATTGGAAGTATGATGAAATGTCTGAGTTTGACTTTAACCTCCAAATATAGTTTAAAGTTCATTTTAAAATGTGTGATTTCATGTTGTTTTTTGTCTAGAATTACTAGAAGGTTCTGATGAAAAAATAAACAGATGAAAATCAGATCACTTGACCAATAAATATCAGTGAAAGCTGATGGATATTCCAGATACGGTTTAAAATGGAATGGGCTTCACAGATGAATGAATGAATGCCTTTTATTGTCATTATACACATGTACAACGAGATTAAGCCATCCCCAGTGTCAGTGCAAAGAGAGCAGTATAGAAATAAATAATAAATAAAAGATCTAAGGTATAAAATATTTACAGAAATAAAACAGATGTGCACACTCTAGTTATTTGCAGATATAAGTATGATGTCTATGTCTGAAAAAATAATATAGCTCCACTCTTGATCCAGATCCGAGCTGGCAAAGTACCTGGTTTGTGGCAGCCATCCAGTCCATTATGAAATCTTTTATTTGTGTTATTTTTCTCTGACAATACACACATCTGCAAAGAAAGTAAAAAAGATGAATAAATAAAAAAAAATATCCATATTCCTTTATGTAGTGTGCTGTTGTTGCGGGATAATTTATAGCAGATTTGTTAAGTCTGCTTCAAACTGAGTTTGTTGTTTTAGTGGACTTGCCTCCAGCCAGCAGGAACACATATGTATTCCCTAATGGACACTGACATTGACTAATTAATTAGTCTACACACTATAGTTGGACTTTCTTGCTGGATTATGTTTTTGCTTTTTACATAACCACAGTTTTTTTTTTTTTTTTTAGTAAATGTACTTAATATCCTTTTCAACAAGGTTTTTCAGTCGACTTCTGATGGTATGCACCTGAATTCAACTGCAGATCCGGTTTGAGTTCATGATCTGTTTTTTTTTTTTTTTTTGGCCTTAGTGAAGTTTTGTAATGGAAACTGCAGATGGTGCAGCGCCTCCGCTTACCTAGAGCTGAAGCATATGAGAAGCACTATGTTCACCTCTTCTCTACATTTTAGGTCTTACTGCAACTAAATGCTGAATTTAAAAGTACAGTGACAGCTTTAGTACAGAGTGACCCAACTATCTCGACAGGGGTGCATAACATCTGCAAACTGATGCTTCGGTGGAAGCCTGAACTGAGGAGGAAGACTCTAGCTCTGTGACTATTTTAAACCAACTAGGTGTGAAAATACCATTAGTAAAAGAAGAAGCGAAGCTGTGACTGCTCCTGAGAGTCTGGGATTGAAGACAGACTAAAGGTAAGAGGGAAGGAGAAGAGAAGAGAAGAGGGACACAAATTAGATGAAGAATGAATGTAGGGAGGGAAAGAAAGGCAGGGTGGGAAGGAATAAGAAAGGGGTCAGAGGAAAATAGACAAGAGGATTGGAAGAGGTAGGAATGTGAGGGGTGAGAGATGGAATGAGAGAACTGATGGGATGAGTGAGGGGTGGTGATACATAAATGAAATAAATGGGGTCAAAAGCAAAGAAGAGTATATGAAGAGAAGCAGGAAGGAAGAGGAGGAGGAATGTGTTTAGAGCTTCAGACTGTGTGTGTGTGTGTGTGTGTAAGAGGGGAGCTGCTGCATGTGTGTTAGAGAGTGTTTGAAAAGGAGAGAAAGCATATGAGAGAGGTTTATCCAGAATGGTGTTTATCCTGTCTGCTCACATGGGGAGAGAGGAGAGCACAGGCCTGCGTTTGACACAACAGATAGCAGCTATCAGCGGCCACAGCACAGCTGTGTGTGTTTGTGGGTAGTTCATTTCTAGTATGTATTAAAAACATTTGTGTATTTCCAATTCTGGTCTTCCATGTATAGGCCTTCCATTACAATCCATTTACATATATATATATATATATATATATATATATATATATATATATATATATATATATATTTAAATTAGGACTGTCAAACAATTAAAACTTTTAATCAGATTAATCACAGCTTTCAAAAGAATTAAACACGATTAATCACCATTCACGACTATGCCTGAAATTAGCCCAATTTTACTGTATTGTATCAACAGAAAGAGCAAATGCTTACAAATATTTACTGTTAACTGTCATGGTTTATGATTTCGGTTCTGACTTTGTGTTTAGTTTTGGTCATGTTTCTAGTTTTTGTTCTTGGTTTTTGATGTTCAGGGCTTAGTTTTGTGTTTCTTTGTTTTCTGTTTGTTAGTGCACCTTGTTTGATTGCTCATGCATGTCACCTGTGTTTAATTTGTCCATCTGTGTATTTAAGTCCTGGGTGTTCAGTTACTCCTTGTCAGATCCTTATTTGGTTAACTCCCCTTCATGTGTGGTTCCCTGTCCTGCGGTTTGTAAATAAACCCTTTACCTGCACCAATTCTGCCTCCTGCTGATTCTGCCTGTAATTGGGTCCTCACCTCTGGCACCACCCATGACAGTTTACTGACTTTCTCTTGAGTAAAGGTCAGATGTCCATCGTCAAGTAAATGCAGCATAATTTACTTCTACATGCTGTTCTAAAACATCTCCACCATGTTCTAGATCACAATTCTGAATCAAAACCTTTTTTTATTAATTATAAAAATAAAAAAATAAAATCAGCAGATGAAACGACTGAAGTTAAACAGCCAACATTGATAAAGAAACTCTGATAAAACTGATGATCTGGATAAAAACAGATTTTTCCTTCTATCATTGAAGTGTAAGTGTTTGTGCAGCAGTGATAAAAGTCCTACAGCAGCATCACCCAAAGTAAACAACTGTTTATAAATATCATTGGCAAGTTTTTCTTTTTGGTACTGTACTTACAACTTTTGTACATTATATGATCACTTTAGTTGTAATAACCAGTTCAATAACTCATAAAATCTTGACTTACAAAAAGGTCTAATTTGTAGCTTTCGTCAGCTACTTTGTTAGAGAAGGTCCTGACAAAAACAACACTTTGAGGTAAATATGTGAGGGTGTGAACCATGAACCGCTAGTTTCCTCCTTCTCAGCTGATTGATAAACACACCCAACAAAAGTCTATCAGCTGTTCACCACAGCCGTCGCAATTCACCAAGCAACATGAGAGGAGAGAGAGGAAGCAGCTGTTGCACAAACAGACGACCAGAGTTCCTCTAGAGCAGACACGTTGGTAGAAAACGCAGGATAAATTTAAAAAAGAATGCGGGAAAAGTGCGGGTGTGGGACCCTCTCACCAGTAAAAAAGTGTGTGTTAATACACCCCCATTTTCCACGGAGGCGACGTCTATGGGTCACTCCATTCATCCTGTTTATTGTCAAATCCATCCATAGAACCAGCCGACTGATTTTTTACATCGTGCATCTACATGTCCCGCCTTCATAACAGAGAAATTACGGATGTATGGGGCTTGTCATGTCGCTCATGCGTTAATTCTGTTAAAAATTTTAACGCAATTAATTACATAAATTAATTAACGGCGTTAACGCGTTATTACAGCTGTAATGCGCGTCACAGACATGATCAGGCATGTATTTTTTTCTTCCACAAGCTAATAAAGACACCGAATCACACAACAGGAAATACCTACTGAACTGAATTACTGAAGCCCCGGCCGGTATGTAAAAAAAAAAAAAAAAAAATATGTATGTATATATAAACACAGAGTGTGACACTATCGCTGCAGAGAAAATGTTGTGAATCCCTCCTGACTGTCTCAGTGCTCTTTTGGAAAGTGGCTGACTCTATTGTCTCCACAGCAAAGCGGAGGTGGTCTAATACGGCAGAGTCAGAGGTAAAATAAAGGGAAATAGGTAGACTGGGGGACAAATGGAAGTTAGAAAGCAAACAGTGTGTAAGATAGGCTCGGAGCTGAAAACATAGTAGAACAGAAAATAAAAAAGATCAAAGCTTCAAAAGAATGTAGAGCAAAGCTTTTACAAATTAAAAATTATTTTAAGCTTCTTTAGAGGAAAAAATGTTGCAGCAAAGGTTCTGATGATTCCACATTTTCCCAAAAGAGCTCTTCACTCTCAAACTGCAGGTTTACTTGTAGTTCCAGAGATTCTAAAAGTAGAATCAGAACCTTCAGCTATCCGACCCCTCTCTGTGGAACCAGCTCCCAGCTTGGCTTCATGAAGCAGAAACCCTCTCTAACTTTAGATCAGGTTTCAGGCTTGCCTTGTTGATAGTAGGTCTGGCTTGCTGGCCCTTATCCATCCCTTAGGCTCTACTGCTATAGGCTGAGGCTGTTGGGGGACGTCCCATGATGCACTGGCATCTTCTTCTTTCTTTGCTCTGCATGTATAATGGTCTGACAATTTACTCATCATTAATTTCTGTTTCTCTTCTTCTTCTGCAGCAGGTATCCCTGACTTTGAGTTATGCTGATTGGTGACCTCTCCTTCCTGTCCTCTCCAACTCCAACCGGTTCAGGCAGATGGCCGTCTTTCCTGGTTCTGGTTTTGCAGGAGGTTTTCCTCCTGCTAAAAGGGAGTTTCTGAGAACTCAGCTCAGGATCGAGGATTGAATCAAAGAGAAGATTTGATGCAAGGTTTTTTTTTGTTGTTGTTTTATTTTTTACTAATTTATTTATATGAACACAGCTATTATGAATTGGACCAGTGTGAATCACATAATGGATTTATTTTAATTGGATTACAATTGGAGTACAATGAATTTGATTAAATTAGCCTGTGTGTAAAGTGCCTTGAGATGACTTTGTTGTAAATTTGCGCTGTACAAATAAAGTTTAATTAAAGTGTAATTAAAAAATAGGAAGCTCTGAATATGAAAAATCATTAGGATCAGAAATACTCTTAGTGTGGAAAAAAGATCAAATTTCTGAAAGATTAAACACTTTCTTGTATTTATACAGACTTTCTAATTCTAATTAGGATGGCCCAAATCCTTATTGATAAATGATTACCTCAAATTTAATCTGTCATATGGTTCGGTCCTATTTATGCCTCCTCCCATGTATTTATGGATCTACAAGGAGATAATAGAGGAAGGGATTTTCTTTGTTTTCAGACTGGATCTGTGATCAGCAGATCTTACTGTGTCTGTAGAAAGTAGCTTTCATGTTCTCTGTGAGTGTGAAATTAAGCGCTGACGAAAAGAAGATGCAGAATGTGAAAAAAAGGAAGAAGTTTCACAACAGTAATGTTTAGATCTGATGGTTATTCCTACTCATCTGCAATATATATATATATATATATCTGCGCCACAGATGCAGAGCATGTGATTAACTGCAATTGGCATTATTATCTCCTTGATTAAAAACATTAGTAAAATTAATTATAACCCCCACAGCCCCTGAAGTGTTTTTGTGTTTGGATGGAGGTTCTCCTCTTAGATTATATCTTATCTTCTTACTCATTGTTTGGTATAATAGGTCATATTTTTTTCTATTCATAATCCTCTCAAAATGTGACAAATGTGAATGGATCAACAGAAATTCCCATTAAATGTGTTCCTCCCAGACACAACCAAATTGTAATGGTATTTCAACTTTTATTAAGTCTGAAATTGAACCAAAATTCCACACTTGCTGAAATATTCTCAGCAGTGTGTGAACTAGTTTAACACTTCAAAGTTTCAAAATTGCAGCTCCAGCAAATTAATTATAAGTTACTGTAGTAATCATGCTAGGCTAGTACAGAACCAAAAAGTATGTACAGGGAATGCATTTATGGAGGACTGATGGGTCTGCAATATATAAACTGTGACACTGGAGGCAGGGCTGTTGCTAGACATAGAGCACTACTGGGGAACAGGGTCCTCAGTACTCAGATCACTTTTTTAAAATTATTAGTAATATCGTTTTTTCTCATCATCATGAAGACCTGCTGTGTTTACAAAATGGACGACATGTTACATCTACTGCCCCTAGCTGAGCCCACTATTACTGCTGCTTCCAGACACCTGCTGCTGAAACTGAAACATCAACTGATGAAGGTTAAAGAAAAAGAAAAAATAATGTGAACATGACTGAACCTTTTAAGGCATAAATAAAAAAAAAACTCTGCAGGTGCAGAAAACAGACAAAAATGTTTTTTTAAACCTATTGCACATTTAAATTATTTTCATTCTATTTTTGAAAGCATGATCTGATGTATTACATCCATCTTTCTGTCCACATTGCCACATGCTCTGTTTTCCATCTACTCCATCTTCATCTCTCTTCTTCTCTGTGAGATGTTAATAAAAAGTGAAAAACCAGTTCATTTATTGGCTAATCAGATAATATTGCACATTTTTAAAGGGATGAGAGAGGCTTCAGAGAGCATCTATAATTTAGAGCAATGTAATGCTTGTATTTTCATGAAACTGCTTTATTTGGCTTTACAGATGAGTAGAAAAATAAATATCTCATGCCCATGTTACTGTTATATCACAACATCTTTGACCACTGGATGGTTAGCTTCTCAGAGCACAGACATCCCTTTTCAGAGGACTGGAATGACTGGAGGTTGATTTTCTGATCGGCACTGAAAACCCCCTGATTTGAATGAAGCAGGATGCAAAACCACCAATTTCTCTAAGTGCACTATTCACTTTATACTTTAACTAATTTTGCATTATTTAATCTTTCCGCAGACAGTTACGCGAACGTACTCCCTTCTGATTGGTCAGTTTGGGATGATGTTTTGCCGGATATCTGGATCTTCTCGCTGAATTTATGTGGTAACCACCATTTTTAAAAACAATAACCAGTGGATCAAGTTGATGAGAGGCTGATCAAATTATTTCTGCATTTTCTTCCACAAGCTAATAAAGACAGAACCACACTGGACGCCATTGTTGTTTTAAAACAGGAAATACCTACAGAACTGATGTATTATGTGAGAGCATTTCGGTATATTATGTGTATAGTGTATAAGAGGCAGTTTCAGTATAGTGTATAAGAGGTTTTACTATAATGTGTGAATGATTTCAGTATAATATATGAGAGGTTTCAGTATAATGTGTGAATAACTTAAATTTCACACGTGTCTGTGAGAGGGTAATTCTGAATAATGTCTCAAACGGCCCCTCATAGAAATCTGTGTTTTCATAGAAAGAAAAAGGAAATTTCAAGAACAAACAAAGACATATAAAGTTTTGCACAACACCAAAACTGACCATAGACACATAGCAATATTCCACCTCTGGATCCTGTTTCACCATGTCCGTGTAGCTGAAATCAGAGCCATAATTGCAGCTTTGTCAGACAGAAACAGCCAGCCCATCATATGGGTGAGCACTGCATCTCTGAGACACAGATTTATTGGACAATTTCACAGCAGTGTCCGCAGTAATGGGACAGGATAAATGGCTGACCCCTTAGTGACTGAGATGACTCCTGAGGAAGAGCAGAACTGGCTTCCACAGTGTAAGTGTGTGTTTATTGTGCATGTGCAGCTTGTGCTAATGCGCCTTCTCTTATAAAGTTCATGTTTTAGTTTCTTTTTTAGTTTGTTTCTCAGTTTGTTTTTTGTGTTCAGGCTCATGATTCTGTTGGTTTAACACCTACATTTTCTTTCTTAATGTCTGGACTACCACCTGCCAACACTCACCAACACAAACACATAAAGTTTATCTATCTCATCTAGTCTTCATCCCTCCTCTACTATCGTATCATGACTAATTGACTGTCTGCCTGTCTCATCCTTTAACTCCAGCTCTGTCCTCTTGCCCCCTGAGTTTCTACTGTATGTGTGTCTACACTCCTGCCACACAGTCATCCTGTACGCTTCATTACTCTCTCCTTTTACTCATTGTCATCTTCTGTTTCTTTGTTTTTTCACTGCAGCCATGCCTAAAGGATTTCTTCATTGTAGGTGTGTGCTCCTGTTTTCATTCTACCTGTGTATGCTTCAGGATTTAAAAGCTGTAATTTTTTTTTTTTTTTGACATAAACACATAAGTTCCTCTGATACATCATCTTCTGCCAGTATTCAGTATGTTGGTACAACAGAACTTTTGTAGAGAAGGGAAAAGTCTGTAACACAAAGATAATTAAAACACAACTGAAAGTCTACAGTTATAAAGCCACAGATATCACAGTGCTGTTGCTAAGATTTCTTCGTCACTGTTTGAGGATGATGAGACCATGTTGATAGTAGTAGTGGAAACCAACAGTAGGCACAGAGGGTTTGAGCTGGGTGAAGCAGGCAGGATAAGAATCACCACCTCTCAGTCTGTTGGATGTCTGGGTGGAGTTCCCTCTTTGGTTGGAGGTGAGTCGGTCCTCATTTGTCTTATTCACAGATGGTGAAGAATGGAGCAGGTGGACTGGAGCGGCATATGCAGAGATGCATATGTTGTGCGGGTCTGCTGTGGTAAGGAGGGAGCTGAGCTGGAAGGCTTACCAGTTGATCTTCTTCAGTCCTTGCATGTGGCCAGAAATAAAAGTTCCCAAATACAAGTAGAAAAAATGAGCTTCCTTTGAAGGTAGGTGGACTGAAGGATGGGATATACTTATTAGTGACTCCTACTGCATACGTATCATGGCTACCGAGCATTCCTATCATTTGTTTGGCACATAGGCCGCTCAAGTTGATGCGAGGTAACTTGTCGCGTGCGCGAGTTGCAACATTGACTTGAACACTAGAGGCACTTGAAGTGTCTGATCCTTGCATAGGCTTATAATTAGATTTACTTAGCGTTGCATAAGTTATGACTATATTGGCTGTTCAGACCCAAAAGAATCAGGTTCTAACAATTCCAACTGTAAAAGTAGTAGTAAGCCTAAGAGTCTGTGGATTCTGGGCTCCATTTATGGACAGAGTTATAGATTTCTAGTAGGGGTCCATATATAGCACTTTGTGTTTCCATTTGCAAACCTATATAAGACCTTGGGTAGGAATGATTGCTAGGATCCTTGACATTGGCTAAGAGACCTCACAGATTCTGCAGATCTGTTTTTGATGCCAGACTTTTTGTAATTAAAGCTGGTGTCCAGAGCTCTTTTTAACCCAACTATTTTTGTTACATCACCTGCTTCAAAACGCCATCATGAAGCAGAAATGTCACCATATGCTCATGTGAACAAGAGCATGAACATGACAGATAAGAAATAAACACAACGGCAGATATTTTTGAAGACCACCTCTTGAACCTCTCTCAAAGAGTGAGAAGATGTGGATATGCAGGGAAGAAACTGGGAGTCTCTATCAGATCAATACCAGATAAGAGGGAGATAATGGATAGATAGATGGATATGAGCAAAACTTCAATCTGAAGGGAACATCATGTTTCATAAAGTAGTTTGTATTTCCCATTGTACACTATCCCAACTTCTTTTATCATCAGTCTGTAAATCTGGACTGAGGCGATCACCTGCTGGACCTTCAGGAGAGGAATGTTGTCCCAGTCTGTTCTGTAGAGGATTCTAGGAGCTTAACAGTCCTCTGCTTTCTTTGTGGTGTTTTGCATTTCATGATGCTCTAAATGTTTTTTACTGGTGAAAAGTCTGGACTGCAGGCAGCCGTGTTCAGCACCCGGACTCTTCTCCTGTAAAGCCATGCTGTTGTGATGGATGCAGGATGTGGTTTAGAATTTTCTTGCTGAAATCTGCAAGGCCTTCCCTGAAAGAGATGTTGTCTGGATGGGAGCATATGTTTTTCAAAACCTGTACATACCTTTTCAGGATTAATGGAGACTTTCCTGATGTGACAGCCGTCAACTCCATAAACACATTTCTTTGGATTTTTGTGTATTTATTAAAGATTCAACTGATAGATGGAAAACTGGATTTAAATTTCTATGATCTTGTAGAAAATTTACAAACTGTACTGTTTGCAAAACTACCACAAAAAAAGATTTAAATTAGCAGAGATACAAATCAAAGGAGCCTTAACTTTGATTCCACATATACCAAAAACCTGAAATAAGCTCTCCATTGCACAATAAAGTGTTAAAAGCTATTAGTTCTGTATCTGTATTTTTTCATACTACTTTGTTATATATATATTTGTCCATGTAAAATTTTGATTTTCTCTAATCAGACATGAAACAGATTTGATGCAAATTCATCAATGTGCTTAAAGCATATAATATAAACATAGAAACAAACAGCTCCTGAGAAGATTAGCAACTACAACTCTTTTAACAGTCAGTTGGTTTGATCTTATATTAGGATGATGGATTGGAGGGTTTTTCTAATAAATAAATAAATAAATAAATAAAAGAAAAGTGGCTTTGGTTTGAAGTGGGGGATGAGGATAGTAGGGCTGTTATTGTTAGAAATGCAGTTTTCATGATAAATAATATTAAAAATAACACATTTTTCTAGTACATTCAACACTTCCCAAATATAAAACTAATTCTCTTTTGAATAAAAGCTTTACCCTTCAATTTACACAACCGTGAATCAGGAAAATTTTACACACTTGGTGCTTTTTCAAACACATCCAATCCTTTCACAAGACAGGACGAACTCTGACACATTGCAGAAGGGAAACGCTGCCTCTGTGGCTGCTGTTCATCTGATCAAGTAGATAAAAGAAGAATCTCATGGAGTGGCAACACAGAGAAACACTTCTGCTCATCCATATTCCATGTCTCGTCCCTCTCTGTGGTCACCTGTTAACCTCTTTAGTGAAATCCAGCCGTGTCTCTCTGCCTGACTGAGCACGCTGCTGTCTCTGGAGATGGGATCTGTGATGCGGCCCGGCTCATATTTAGTGGGTTGGATTGTGACAGGAAGGAAGAGACGGAGCATAGTAAAGACAGGGGTGACAGAACAGTTTTTCTCTGTGGGAGAAGTGCAAAAATATTGAAACCAGTCTCACAGAGATTTTAAAAACACAACAGCTGTAACTGTATAAATTAGCAGCGTCTGAACTGAAGCTCCTCAGTTTCAGTGGCTAATGTTTTATACTGACAGACAAATTAAACACTCATCAGCAACTTTATCAGGTCCAGTGCTAATACTGGGTTGGACCCCCTCTCTCCTTCAGAACTGCCTTAATTCTTGGTGTGATCGATTCAACAATACTGACATGACAGCATCACACAGTTGCTGCAGATTTGTCAGCTGCATATCCATGATGAGAATCTCCTGTTCCGCCACATCACAAAGCTGCTCTATTAGGTTAAGATTGGGTGACTGTGGAGGCCACTGGAGTCCAGTGAATTCATTGTCTGTTCTAGAAAGCAGTTGGAGATGATTTGAGCTTTGTGACATGGTGCATTATCCTGCTGGAAGTAGCATCAGAAGATGCTACACTGTGGTCATAAAGGGATGGACATGTTCAGCAACAGTACTCAGGTAGGCTGTGGTGGTTAAACCAGGCCACGTTGGTACTAAGGGGCCTAAAGTGGGTCAAGAATATATTCCCCACACCATTACACCATAAGCTGTCACAAGGGCAAGATTGCAGACCCAAAGAGCAGTCAGGAATCTAGAGCTGTGAGACAAAAAAATTTATTTACTGTGTTTGGAATCCAGAATATATTGCCAGGCTTCAGCAGGTGTTTATGTAGGGACAATACACACATTTGGCCTGGCAACACCAAAAAGACAATTCCCAAAATATATTAGACCAGATATACCACGTAATGTAAGTTCAACAATCTGGTGTCGAATGAAGGAAGGACTGTGGTAGATACTGCATGTGTGATGAGTTGATGAATAGCAGCTGTGTCTCATCCCCAATTTACATCGGATGCATGTGCACCCTGGCCTCCGCAGCTATTCGCGGCCGTTATAGTCAGTGGTTTGGTTCACACCGGGTGCACCACAATGTGTGTCAGAAGCGTCCCAGAAGCACCTTGTCTCGGCTCTACACTGAACATAGAGGCTGAGTCTATTTTTTAACAGAACACACATCCAGAAACTCAGCAGTTCAGGTAGAGGCAGACAGGAAATCACACACGGGAGCAGTGTAAAAGCTTCTGGTAATTTTCAAAATAAAACCCCAGATGCACCCACCAGGCTGGCCATGATGGGCCCGGTAAAAACTATAAACAGCTACACTCATTAATAAATTCTCATCAGTATCTAACTACTTTATGAACTGGTCTAAGACTAGTTTTGCCCATTAACTGTGACTTACAAAACATAATACTACAATACAGTCTGGAAACATTAGGTATTTAGACATAAACATTTCCCCCAAGTTATCAGAACTAACAAAGCTATATTATGTCCAGCTACTTAAAACAACAGAGCAGGGGTATCCAAATTCTCTATGTTAAGAGGGCCAAAAATGACTCGGTGTGGATGGCCACAGGCCAAACATAAAAATTCATGTTGCAGTGTATGAAATTCAATATGCTTAGCCTATAGCATAATTGTCCAAAATAAAACTTCATACAAAGTAATGTGTAAAATGAATAACACTATTCTTTATTGTGTTCACAGCCTGTGCATGTTTGCAGATCTTGGCATACCTGTGTGCAGAAACAGATCTGTAAAAGTCCTGCAAGGGAAGCTCTCTGAACTTGCTGTGGAGGTCTGAATCAGACTGTTCCAGAAGTTTCATTTGAAACTCCTCACTGACTGCATCCACGTGTACAGAGTAGGGCTGCACAAACAGCTCGAATGCTGTTGCATTTTCTTGAAAAAGCGATTATCAAACTCCACCACCAGATCACTAAGAATGTTGAGGTATTTTGGTGTGCTTTTCTCCATCAACCCAACTTCCTTAAGCCTTGAAAAGTGTGCCAAATTTCATAAAGTAGACACATAAAACAAACAAACAAACAAACAAACAAAACAAACAAATAAAAAACAGCTTTAGATGTTTCATTGACACAAAATATGAACTTGTGGAACTCACAGATAACATGGTTAGGATTTAATATAAAAGTAATTAATTGTTTTGTGTTGATTAGAATAATGAAATCAAACCTCACCAGTTGAACGAATGTCTGCTGACCAACAGGAGTTTTTACTGAAAGGCTCTGGTGTGATTGGACATCTGGCTGATGATCTGGGGCCTTATTTATAAAGCTGGCGTAGGTACAAAAACCGGCGTATGCCAAATATAGTCAGCTTTGGGGATTTATAAAAACCAAACTTGGGGGAAAATGTTCCTACCCCCATGCAAACTCTGACCATGGCATACACCAGGGGCGTTGCTAGGTATAAAGCTCTACTGGGGCACATCTCCCACACACACACACACACACACACACTGCCCCGTGCCACTGCCACATTCCTACCAAAAATACTGACTGAGACATTAATGAATGTAAGAACATATTTATTTTAACAAACATGAACAGTTTCAACATGGCAGCAAAATTATGAATGCCATAACAAACGATGGCCAGTCAGAACTCTCCTCATACATATTCCACATTAATGGTTATTACCTGGTTTTCAGGGTGATAGGTTAACTCATTCTGAAGAGTTTGTTTAATTTTTGAGCATTTAAGCGTACTGCCTATTTTTCAATTCCACAAAGTAGTCATTCGCTTGACTGTGACTCAGCTTAAGAAAGGTAGAAAGAGTTGTGTCTTGTTTGGACGGTCATCTGCTTCAACTCAGCTTTGGTTTGAAGTGACTGGGTCACTTGGTTTAGAAGTTATTTAAGAAAATAGGCCTCCAATAGCGATTATTGATTATTTTAATAATAATATTAATATAAAATATGACAAAAATTGAAGAAAATTGGGAAGAGTTGTGTCTTTTTTGGGTGGTCATCTGCTTCAATTCAGCTTTTCTTTAGTATGAAAATATTCTTTTATGTCCTTTATGAGAATTTCCATTTGACGGAAAGCCATTTGTTGATGGTCCCTAATTGACACGCTGGTTGCTCCAGTGCAAATATCTGTCAAATATCCAACCTAAAACTGATTTCATCACGGTCTTACCTCTCTCTTTCTCATCTCTATTTGCTTCTTCCCTGTTTCTGCTTCGGGTAAAGAATTTCCTGATATCCATCTACAGAAGTCACGCAATAATACGTTTCAGTTGGTGCAAAGTTGTTTGGTTTCTTTAAAAAATATATATATATATATATATATATATATATATATATACATATACATACATACATACATATATATTGGCTGTTTTTGTGGCATGTTACGAGACCTCACACTGTGCTATGCACTTACCGCTCACCCAACACAAGGAAGAGCTGCATGACGTGTGTGTGGTTTACCTGCTCCTCATGCTCGATGACATGCAGGGACAGAATGTGCCCCTAAGCTGTTTCCTCTATTTAGAGTTAACGCTCTGGCAACCCGTTTGAGTTGAAATATATATCTTTTTCCATCTGAATTATCTGAATTAATGTATGATAAATATTTATTGTCAAAAACTAATTGTTGTATTTACACGTACCCCAGTAAATGAAGTCTGGCAACGCCTCAGGCGTACACACAGAATATGGGAAAACGGGAAATTGCGACACCAACGGTACAGAATAAAATCAAGGAAATGATGAGGTGGAGAGTCTGCTGCCAACATTTACTGGTCAGTAAAATAAAATTCAAAAAGAAAGCTTCGGTCATTTATTCTGAGATCCAATAGAGTGGGACAGACTGGAGCATCTAGAAGTGATGCAATGCTTATGAAACACACAAGAGGGGGATTTCCTTTATTTATTCTCACACAATCCTTTTGTAATTGTTGTTTGAATTTCTGTCAAGACTGTCTCCATTTCCCGCAATTTCTTGGCTACATTGTTAATAGTGGTGATCGTGTCCCCCTGCAACTGCAGGACTTCCTCTGAGGACACGTCTGCTGAGGTGCTGGGTGGAGTCTCTAGCCTCACCCTCTCCGATCACAGCTGCAGCACCGCTGACCCACTTGGAAAACCCAGGAACTATAAAGAAATATTATTCAACACTGAATAAACTGCCACAGATCTCAGATGTATCTGTACATATTTATTTTATACATTTAAACAAAAGACTACATTACTGGCATCATTACTGTCATTTAGCAGACGCTTTTCTCCAAAACTATTTACTGTGGGCTGTAGCATCTTGCCTAAGGTCCCAACTGGCAGGTGTTACTGTTCACGTCTGTGGCATTCAAACTTCGATCTCCACATGGCAGACAGATGCCCTACTGGCTGAGATAACCAGCCGCACGTTCCGATGCTTCTGGCATGTCTTGCCATCTGACACTGCAATGACAACATCTGCCCCCTGCTGCCACAATTCTGCCTTTGTGACACCAGTAATGCCCACGCCCACCAATTAAACATTTTTATGTTTGTCAGCCTGGTCCATCAGGATCTTTGTCTCACACCCCGAAAAATTCCACTTATTCCCTCATTTTCCTTTCCAAGCCATCAAGCAAATTATGTGATAAAGATGTATTAAAGGCATTCATATGATCATTTATAGCAACCATGTGGGCATGGGAAGGCGTTCCATTATGTGTGCCCACTTTAGAGTTGATTCTGATTTCTAAACAGAAACAGGCATGGGACGTGTGTGCGCAGGCTTTTACAAATCTGAAAGTTGAAGTGTGCCGCATTTCCTTTTTGCAGCACAGACGTCACCTGTAGTGTGCTTTACTATGCACAGTTTTATAAATGCGGCCCCTGGTCTTTCCCTTGAAGCTGAAGATTCAGGATATTCAGCAGCTCAGTAATGTCCATGAGAAAAGCCAAGTTGGAAATCCAGCGTTTGTCTGAAGGCACTTGAATGTTGTTTGTCCATGTTGTCTGAAATGCCCCTCCTTGCGCAGTTCGAAGAAATTTCATAAAACTTTCCCCCTGCTTAGCCACCAGACCTCCTGGTGGTACAGTACGTCTCCATACTGTGCATCCATCTCATCCAGGAGAGCTCGGAACTGACGATGTGAGAGCACTTTTGATCGAATGTTATTGACAATGGCAATCACATCTTACATCACATTTTTCAGGCCAAAGAATTTATTGCACAGTTGTTCTTGGTGTAAAATACAATGGTATTTCAAAACTGACCCGCAAAACCCGCAGACTTTGTCTGACACAAATGCCCTTTATCGTATCTTATCTAATCTACCATAGCCAGGACTCCATCAGTAGTGATGCCACATAGGTTTTCCTACTTCCACTCCCTGTCAGAGTCTCAAGGCCCACTAGTTCCTGATACACATCAAAGTCCTCATTAACGCCTCAAATGAAGACTAGGAGTTGGGCCGAGTTGGTTGGGTCCGTGCTTTCATCACAAGCAATGGAGAATACAGAAACGTGACTAGCTCTCTGGACAATTTGGCCCCTATCATCTTAAACCAAGTCCTTAGTGCAGTGGGTCACAGTGTTCCGTGACAAGCTTATTTTTAAAAAAAAGCCCACGTTTAATTTGGGCACACGGTCTTAGCCCTAAATGGCCGGTGCCTGGCCGGGCCGGTAGCTGCCAATCTTTGCCCGCTGGGGCCTGTGCCCGTGACCGCGGGGGGCCCGGGTCCCTGGGCTGCCCTAGTCTGCCTCTAGCCTCTGTAGAGGCGTGATCACACTCATCTCTGATCACTCCTCATACTCCGCATGCTGACACAGTCCCTGAATTGTCTAGTGGGTTTATACATTAGGTTTAAACACAAGCTACTTTTGTTTAGTTTTTTTTTTTTTGTGTGTGTGTGTGTGTGTGTGTGTGTGTGTGTGTGTGTGTGTGTGTGTGTGTGTGTGTGTGTGTGTGTGTGTTTGTGTATTGTGTACTTTGGTTGTTATGATGGTTTTTTGTTTGTTTTTTTCCTTTATCTTTTGTTGCTGATTTGGTTATTATTTAGAAACTCTTGATGATTATCAGCTTTGTTTTTCTGTAAAAGCTGGAGGAAATTCACTGTTGTGCTTTTGTACAGGTGTAGCAGTTGGTTGTCTGGTGATTGTTTGGATAGAAGAGTTGTTGCTTCTATCTGTTGTGTCTTTGTCTCCTCTTTCTTCTTTCTGCTTTCTTTTTTGCTACTTTTCACTGTCTTCCTCCTTTTTCTGTCCCCTCTGGTCAGGTCCAGCAAGATTCCATAGATTCCATAATTCAGAATAAATACATAAGATTAAATAAAAAATTAAATGATTCAGATTATCAAGAGGACACATATACACATAAAGCTCCCCTAGGCAAAGTAAATTTGTTCGGCACAACACAGCAATTAATTAATGTAATTGGCTGGAGAAAGTAAGGTACACTTCCCTGTGAGCGTGGCTCCACCCTCCAAACTTAGAACAAAGAATTTTTGGTCTTGCCGGGAAGTTGTTTTGGAGTTGAATCTTTGCCATGTCATCTTTCCCACTTTCCACTTCCCACACCTTTCTAAGAGGTGGAGGAACTGGAGAGAGAATGGACTTTGCAGAAGAATGAGGTTTTGTCACCATGCATGAAGAGGAAACGCTGATCCAGAAAATAGTCAGACCTGAGGTGCAGAGTCCATCACTGCACATGCTTAATCTCCATTTTTGTAATGTCCTTTTTCTTTTGTAACTGGTTAAATCAAGCCTGAGTGCTTCAGTGCCAGTTTACTAAGTTTTTCCCTTTTCAGCTCATTTAAGCTGGACTTTTTGATCTTTTGCCATAACATGGCAGATCCCTTTTACTACACACCCTCTGTTGATACCTCCGACCAAGCAGCATCTTAGGATGACACTGAATGAGAGGGAGAACCCTGCAGACCCCAAAACCTGTTGACCACCACCAATGATGGATCTTTGGCCTTCATGGGCACTTTAGTCAGGACTCAAGCACCAGCAAGAGTTCCTCTGTGCACTGGAGTTGTTCACCAGAAACGTAAGTGGGTCGACTTGGTCCAAATGTAACCAGATAAGTACTAACGGTCTCCTCTCTACTTTTACTGTTAAGAAGTATGTTTGTTGTCTTACAGAATCTGCTATAGTAAAATGATTTGCTCTTTCCAGTTGTGTTTCCATCTTAAAGATTTAGCTCCATAGGATTGAGAAATCCTTTCAGCTTCCTTTTTTAACATTAGTTTAATTAACGCCACAGGTTAATTAACTTCTGTTTTCATTTTTGCTCCACGCTTTAGATTGCCTTACTATAACAGGACTTAATAATTAAATGACAGACTGTCTGAGACCAAGATCTGTTAAGAACCAAATCAGCGATAATATGAGAGTTCAGCATCATGGATCACGTTTCACACTGAACAACACAGATGCTAAGCACAGATGTTTTCATCAGGCTCACTCAATAAACTTTTACATCGAGTCAACGAAGAACAATGGAGGAACACTCAGTGTAATCCAGCAGCAGACGATGCCTCCAGAGGCAGAGGATGAGGAGGGACACACATCTGTGGTTATTATCTTGCTGGGTCTAGTCACATTGCCGGAATCATCCAAGCTGTTGGAAGGGGCTGATTCTTGCAGCATGACATATGGTCCTTTCTTCATGTTATTGTTAGACCATTTTCTCATGTCCTAATGTATCAATCTACTACTACTTCACTAAAGTTAGTTAATGACTTGGTGCCAAATATCTCAACAACATATAGAACATAATGTGTCCTTTAGGTTATTGTGAGATTTGATGTTTATATTTGCACATAGATTAAATATACAGACACATATGCACACACACACACACACACACAACACGCAAACATTTCAAGAGATAAATCTTCTCAGCAACACAAGAGTGCAAAAACTAATTTTCAAAATTATACAAATTAAAATAAAAAAGGCTAATTCCTGGATGGGAGGGCCTGATTTGTGAATGGGTGGCCCATGCCCACTTAAGCCTGTCCTTAGTGCCAGGTTTGGGAAGACCTGATATAGTGTATGAAAAGTTTTTTTTTTTTTTTTTCACCCTCAGAAGTAAAGTATCTGGGCTACATCATGATAAGTTTAAGGACATATCATCATAAATTTGGAGGAACAACAATTAGATCATTTACATTTACATGATGTACCTAATAAATTGGCCAGTGAGTTGATATGAGTGTAGTGTAGCTTACTAGCCAGTAGTGGAGCTTTCACTTTGGCAGTTTCCAAGAATCCAACAGAGCCAGTTTAGTTTATTGGTTCTACACATAAAGCAACCATTTTCATCAGTTACTGTATATATGAATCATCAGTCAAAATGCCTCATATCCATCATGAAGTGGACCACACTAGCTTGGCAACATCTTTATGAACATCTAATAGCGATGTGATATATTGCTCTGTCACACACTTGATGGATGCAGAATAAATATTGAAAACAACAGAGAACTGCCTCACCATGTTTGTAGGAGAACAGATCTATGAGCCATAAATGTGGAAAGGAGGTTGTGAATGAAAAAAAAAAACCAAAAAACAAAAAAACATAAACTAGCTAAAGAGAATTAAAGTAGCCATGAATACCTGACTGAGAGCTGTGGATTCTATTGATCCACTCAGCAGTGCCTGCTATTTGATTTGGTCCTCCTGTTATTCACTCATTTGACTGATGTTGTTTCCCTCTGTGTGGGTTGGGGGTGTGCAGTCAGACCTCCTGTGCAGTCATTCAGGAAACCATGAAAGTTATGAGTCTGTGGGAGAGTGATAGAGCTGTGAAGTGCTGAAGACTGGACAAATGGTTGGTTTTAGCAATTTTAAACATGTCTTTATACACTACTTCCAAAAACACTTCATTTTAGTGGTTGGCACATTTTCATTTCTTCATGCATTTTTCATTTTTTTTTTCTCATTTTCTGGCTCTCAACATGCATATTACCAGAGAGAACACGCATCAGAAGTGAATTGAAAGTCTAAAATAAAACCTACTTTGCCCTGAATCCAGTTGTGACTAAAAGCTTTCTAATCCTGCCACCCAAATTACAGCTTCAACATAAACATATGGTGCCAGATGGTGACATTTTTGCTTTTGAAGAGCTCTTTCAAAAAGTTTACACAACCCTGAATGAGAAATATTTGCAGATTGGGTTGGTGATATTCTATTCTGTCTAAAAATCCTATAAAGTGACCAAAACCTACTAAAAAGATTAAAGAATCTCTATGTGTCATAAAGACACACTATTGTCTAAATCTATTTGAAAAACAGCAGTGACTGAACATATTCACTCATCCTGCTGTCCCAGATATTCACAGCACCCCTAAATGTGAGCTTATCTAACGTTGCTCAATTTAATGAATGAAACAGTATACTAATTTTATATTTTTATAAATAAATTAATTAAATTTAACCTGTTTTTGAACATTGGAAATATCAGAAGCTGTTGCAGCCACATGTGTTCATTGATGATCATTTTAGCTGCAATTTAAAATGCTAATTCACAACTGAGAAGATAATCGTCAGAAAGCTTATCAGTGGGAAAAAGGTTTCTCTTGTCCCTGCAGCTGCCAACAGCTTGTTCAAATGCTCACTTTTTTTTTTTTTTTTTTTTTTTTTACCAGACTAACATTTTCATTCCACATATCAGCAAAACATAGGCATGAATCCATTTCCAAACCAAAAGAGACATATTAGTGCTGTGTTATGACCCATAGGTAACATTTTTCTTTATTTTGTCAACATACAGAGTTTAGAAAGGCCATAAGTTAAGCAAAGCCACAATCTTTTCTCAATCTTTGGCAGATTCCAAATTTGCCAAGCCTATCAAACTTCCATGTTGGGGAGACGAACAAGACACCTTTCTGCCCTTTTTGCTTTAGAAGAAGCTCTTTGAAACGTTTTTTTTTGTTTTTTTTCCGCAGCCACCCAAAGGCTCTGGTGGACTGCTGTTATTGGTGGCACCACGACCAGCTGCTGAAGGCAGTAAGCTGAGAGTCCAACCTCAGCCACCAGCACCACCAAACAACATCATGCCCCAAAACGATAATTCCTCTTGTCAAAGATGGATGGAAGCCCCATGACCATTGACAAAACTCCAATAGCCTTTCTGTGTGACTAGCAACCACACGTTGCTCAGAAAGCAACTGAGGAATCACTCAAATCTGATACAACCATCACCTCTGAAGCCATGAAACATCAGATCATGCTCAAACTACACCACCATGGGCAGAAAACATGGAAACAAGAGAAAATGCATCTGGCTCAGGAACTAGCAGTGAAGTGCAAAAGAAGCTTGAGAACCTTTTATGAGCCATTGAAGGTTGGTTGCAGGGGCTTTGCAGGATACTCATTCTACAAAGCCTTTTGTGTCAACTTGATTGAGATTGTTCAGGATTTTTCTTCATCCAACGTTTCCTTCTTCCTTCCCATCTTTTACAGTTATCCCAAACTGTGCGTCGACTCACATATCTGACCTTGAGAATACAGGCTATCTCAGTATTTAGGTTAGTCCTGTTGTCATTTGCCATTAGCGTCACATTAGTCTTGGGAGATTTATGGACTGACCCCTCATCAAATCATTTACTTCAATGAATCAATTTAGACTGACACGTGCAGTATATTAATCAAGCAGCCTGGCTGGCTTAATGGCTCAATCAGTGGCAGAGGAAAGAGAGAGAGAGAAAGAATTAGAGGTTTACAGAAAGTCTGATTGAAATACACTCTCCTTAAATAAGCTGCAGCTGCAGTCTGTTTGGATCACACACATCTTTCACAATGGATTCCCTTAAATTACAACCTGAAATGAAAATGGGGGGGGACCACCTGGTCCACTTGGTCCTCCTAGGCATTATGCAGGCCTTCTGCCTTAGGGGAAGGGTCAGCTTTCAGGCTCTTCGGGCCCTGGCCCCTGCTCTCTTCTTGCCCTGGATGGCCGGTGCCCGGCGGGGTCAGCAGCTGCAGATCTTGGCCTGCCAGGGCCTGGGGCCTGTGAACACTAAGACGACCTCGGAACTGCCACCTTCTGGGCAGTTTCATGGTCGTCTGGGTGGTGGGGTGGCTGGGATTCATGCTCCGGTATTGCTGCTAATTGCCTGGATCTCTGAGTGTCTGCCTCTAGCCTTCATGGACGCATGGTGGCATTTGCACAATAACACTCATCTTTGAGTTATTTTGTAAGTTTTTACAGTAAGAGCTACTTTTGTTTAGGTATTGTGTATGTGTATGTGTGTGTGTGTGTGTGTGTGTGTGTGTGTTTGTGTGTTTGTGTGTTTTGTAAACTGGATTTTGCTGTGATATATGTTTGTTTTTGTTTTTTTTGTTTTTTTTTTTCATCTTCCTCATCTCTTATAGGTGCTCAAGATGATTGTCATCATTGTTTTCCTGTAAAAGCTGTAGGAAATTCTCTGCTGTGTTTCTGTACAGGTGTAGCAGTTGGTTGGTGTTTGGATTGAATGGTCATTGCCTTTTATCTGTTGTATCTCTGTCTCCTTTGTTTTTCTGTCCTCTCCTTTTCACTTATATTCATGCTTCTCTGTTTTTTTATGACCCCTTTGATCAGGTCCAGCAATAATATTTAAATTCTCTAATTCGACACAACCCAGCAGCCAGACCATCATTCTGCTTGCGACGACACTGGACAGGACAAGTTTAAAAAAAAAAAAAGAAAGTAAAAGGATCCTGTTATCATTTATTGTTTGTTATATTTACATAGACATACAAATGATAAATATATTTGTGAAAAATATTTTAATTTTAATGAGTCATATGACTTTAAAAGAAAACATGTATCTATATTTTTAAGAGATTTAGTTGTCTCTCTTTTCAAATAAAATCTTACAGTCACTCCGTATTAGTATACCTGTTATTCTTCATCTTATATCGCAATATTTAGTCCCATTTGGAGCACTTTTTTATCTGGATTTAGTTATCCTGGAAATTCTGTATCTTGATCAGAGTAATCCAATCTAATGCTGCTTTAAATAACCAGGATAAAAGTAAGATGGATTACATGATCCTCCATCGTGGAAAATGGGATTCCCAAATCTGGAAAGCTTTTATTTGGATTAAATTTTTTTAACAACTCGGTCTGGTCCTTACTTTTAGAGCTCTACATGGTCAGGCTCCTCCCTACAGCTCTGACCTTCTTCATTTCCACTTACCAGCCTGTCTTCAAGTATGAGGTTACAGGTGGTTCCACACACACACTTTAGCACTAGAAGGGATTGATCCTTCCAGGCACCTAAACTCTGGAATGAGCTGCTTTTTTCTTTAAGATGCTTAAACTCTGTTGCTTCTTCCAAACTGCAGTTGAGGATTTTTTTTTAATTATTATTTAATCAGGCTTTTAGTAAAACGAAGGTTTTATGTGTGTATTCTCGTGTTCATATCTGTTTTTATTGTCTTTTTGACTATTTTTTTTATTCTACTGTAAAGAATGTTGTAGTTTTTCCTGTGAAAGATGCTATATGAATAAAATTTTCTTATTTCCTTCCTTCCTGATCAAATATTAATCTCTCTGTAACTGTTTATTGTTTTGTTTAAACCCTACAAAATCAGCAGCGCTATCTTGTCTAAATGCTCTGTTGTCATTCATGTCACAGTTGTAGAAGATATCCAAAGACAACAGTGAACTAAACTATTTTATTTAGTTGACAAAAACTACTATGTGACTGAAACTGACATAATTCAGATCGCTAAATTGAGACTTAACCATAAGACTAAAATTAAATCCAAATTTGTTGTTGAAAGCTGATAGAGGTATGGGCTCTATCAAAGTCTTCATTTCTTTAAATCTTCACCTCTTTAACAGAACAAACCCAAATTATAAGCTGTTGCTAGAGTTTTGTCCACCACGTTGGTTGCGCTTCAGTCTGAATGGCCATATCGGCTCATTGGTGTGGCCCATTGTCCTGCATCCTTCAGCAAATTAAACTCTGTAGCCCTCTGCCATCGTCATGTTATGCTGACCATTATATATTTTAAGCTACTTCTTTGTTTTGCTTTCCTCTCTGTCCATCCCTGAGACAAACAAACATGAGTTAATTGTTGGCGGACATGGCAAAGCCTCGTGTTAACATGCAAGCCTGCATGCTGCCTCGTCATGGTCCGTTAATTTGTTGACTAATGGTGGTATTTAGTGCCGTCGATCTATCTTGTCATCCATCACAGCTCTCTCCATCTGTTCTTCTACTCTGTCTATTCTTCTTCTCCTCCCTTGCCTTTGTCACTACAGAGACAAAAAAAGCAAATTAGTGGCAACTTTATCAGACATTTATACACACCTGTCCCCCAAACCTCCTCCACTCAATCTACTATTTTTCCCATCTCCATTCCTGTACATGCTCCTCTGACTCCTCAGTGGATCACTCCACTGGCCTTCTCTCTTTTCACTCTGGACCGGGCTGCTCATGCACATGCTGAGAGACACTCTGGCTACACTGATGTCTTTGTGTACAACAAGGCTTCACCATGCCAATTTTTGGCATGCACTCCATGGGGGCCTGAAAACAGCACATTTCTGATTCCATGCAAGACCACTGAGAATAGAGCTTATGCTCACATTAACACTGTAAGCTAAGACGGTGGTCGGTTTATTGGCTGGCTTTCAGGGCTTAGCCAGCAAAACCAGGTTCTATCCTGCAGCCAGTCTCCATAAAGGCTTTGTCTAAAAAATAATAATAATAATAACTTATTGTAGGCAGGAGGTTGTGAAGTGTTTAATGTGTTTTTAAGAAAAAAGGAAACACAAAAGCTTAACATTGCTTGTTTTGGTTAAGATATGGGAAAAAGGTTGACATTTATTTCATTCTTCATCTGAATGAAGATGTCTGTCTCTAGTCTTATGTTTGTCTCATAGTTACTCACCTATTTGAACTTTGATGGACAGGCAACTCAGAAACTAATCATGCAGTGATTTTGTTTGAGCTGAAATAAAGAATAACTCAGGTGTGTTGTGGTTAGCAAGTCTGGGAAGTCTGACCTTTTTCTGTTAATTTATGTTCATTCTGTTAATTTATGGAAATAAAAATACACAACAATAAATCAATCATTGGACATGATCCATGCCTACTGGTTAAAGACGCTAACTTCACTCCATGAGTGCGTAGTGACACAAATGAGCTGCTGAGGGATGGGACCCACCGTGAATGGCTGATCAAAGGATGGACAGTCCTGACATTGAAAGGTCCCCCAAAGGGAACAGTCTCATCCAATTATCGGCCGATAACCTGTCTTTCCACAACATGGATGCTCCTGTCGGGCATCATAGCAGCTTAGATAAGTGGGCACGTGGATCAATACATAACAGAGACACAGAAAGGCATTGGTGAAGTTACCAGAGGAACCAAACACCAGATGCTGGTTGACAGATCTGTTGCCCGAGAATGCAAAACCAGACAGACAAACCTGTGCACTGCCTGGATTGATTACCAGAAAGCCTATGACTCAATTCTACCTTCTTCCTTGAATGCCTGAAGCTGCACATGATCAATAACACTCTAAGAGCCTTCATTGCAAAACCAATGAAGCTTTGGCAGACCACACTTGAGGCCAACTTTAAGCCAATTGCACAAGTCTCCAACAAATGTAGCATACACCAAGGTGATAATTTGTCCACACTGCTGTTCAGCATAGGCCCAAACACCCTCAGCTAATTAATCAACAAGTGTGGCTATGGCTACCAACTCAGGAATGGGGCCACCATCAGTCACTTCCCCTTACATGGATGACATCAAGCTGTACGTTAAAAGTGAGCAAGACATTGACTCACTGATCCTCACCAGGATCTACAGCACACCCGAGACAGTGCCTCTCAATGGAGATTCTCCAGAGCCTGAGCTGGTGCACGAGGTTGAGCGGCTCTGGCTTTGTGGACTTGGAGAAGGCATTGGACCATGTGCCCTGGGGACTCCTGTTGGGGGTGTTCCGGGAGTATGGAGTGTTGCACCCCCTTATAAGAGCTGTCCAGTCCCTGTATGACCAGTGCCAGAGTCTGTTCCATATTTCCAACAGTAAATACCACCAGTTCTGTTCATAACGACCTAACGAATGTAGCCAGGGGGAGGAATGTCTGGGCTTCCCTGCTTAGACAGCTGCCCCCACGACCAGACCCCGGTTATGCAATTAAAATGTGAGTAATCAAGATTAATTAATCATTAATTAATCATAAAGCTTAGTTAGATTGTTTTAACCAAGTCCCACCACTTATATATATATATATATATATATATATATATATATATATATATATATATATATATATATGTATATATATATATATATATATTTTTTTTTTTTTTTTTTTAAAGAAACCAAACAACTTTGCACCAACTGAAACATATTATTGCGTGACTTCTGTAGATGGATATCAGGAAATTCTTTACCCGAAGCAGAGACAGGGACAAAACAAGGAGAGATGAGAAAGAGAGAGGTAAGACCGTGATGAAATCAGTTTTAGGTTGGATATTTGACAGATATTTGCACTGGAGCAACCAGCGTGTCAATTAGGGACCATCAACAAATGACAGGCTTTCCGTCAAACGGAAATTCTCAAAAAGGACATAAAAGAATATTTTCATACTAAAGAAAAGCTGAATTGAAGCAGATGACCATCCAAAAAAGACACAACTCTTCCCAATTTTCTTCATCTCTTGTCATATTTTATATATATATATATATATATATATATATATATATATATATATATATATATATATATATATATGTATATATATATACATATATATTTAAATAATAGGGGTGGGACTCGATTAAAAAAATTGAGTTAAGGGTGGGATGTGTTGTGCATTCAGACATGCTTTTCTGCATACCTTGGTTGGAACCAGTGCATATTTGACTCCCTTTCTATCATCTCCAACCAGTCTACCCATTCTCCTCTGACCTCTGTCATCAATAAGACAAATTAATCCAGACAACTGCTGCTCACTGGATAGTTTCTCTTTTTCAGAACATTCTCTGTACTCAGACCAACAGCCATATGAAACGGTTGTGGATTGCCATTGTGTGCAGTATAATAGCTAGCACAGACCTAAATACCTTTAGATTCAGACCACCCATTACAAGACCAGTTCAGATTGCTTCCTTCTGGATCCAGGTACCTGTTGCCGAGATGTAGGACAAAGATTCATGCATTCATACAACAATTAGGTTTTTAAATGATTTGTTGTAATATGTGTGCCTGTTGTTTTTTTATGCATGTTGTTCTACTGTCTGTAAAACTAATTTCTCCCAGGGGATAATAAAGGTTCTTAAACTTAAACCATGCCACGTTCAAAGCCACTTAAATCTTTCTTTCTCATTCTTATGTTCATTTTGAAATTCAGAAAGTTGTCTTAACCATGTCTGTGTGTATCAGGTTATCATATATCAAATATTTGTGTTAACAAATAGTTAAACATGTGGACCTGATAAAGTGACCAGTGAGAGTATTTTTAAATGCATATAAATATGTCACACTTTGACACAGCAGTCTTTATTCAGATTTTTTTTTTAGATGCTTTTCCTCGTCTAGTGTTTTATTTGGGTGCAGCAAAGATAAAATGCATGTCATCATGCAATGGTTGGTGAAACATGCTATAGTGCGGGATGGGATCTTGGCACAAGTGTGAGATGCTGAAGCGCAGGACGGCACCTGGACACCAACATGGGACACTGAAGTGCTGGACAAGACCTGGGCAATGGCATGGGACACTGAAGCGCTGGACACAACACAGGAGACGTGGGGCGTGGAGCTGGAGGCCTAGGTGCTGATAGAGATAGCGGTGCAAGGCAAGCTCTTTTAGAGCCTGCCCTCCTTCTAGCCACCTCAGCCATCCCTGCAGAGGCATGAGACCCAGAGTTTCCAAACTGCATTGTCCGTATCGCCAGTCAAGTCCCCCAGAATGGCTATTCCACCGGAGTGTCGCACGGTTCAGGATCCAGCCCCAGCAGCATTCCGACCAGTTCATTGCAACTAATGCTCCAGTAAGGCTTGTACCCTGTTGGGTCCATGGTTGGTCTTTTTATTCTCATGTTTTGTCCATATAATGTTCTTGTTTTTCAGTTTTCCCGTGTTTCCAGGTTCTTCTGTGTGTTTATCATTAATATTGTTCCTGCACTCGCTGCCTCAGACTCCTCGTTCTGCAATTGGGTCCCACTCATTGTGACAGAATGATCTGACCAAGGAAAACTGAAACCAAGGTTACGCTGAAGTCAGTGTAATTATACAGCGTATTTATACATACACTAAAGAAGAAACAGGTGAAGAAAATGAGCAAGTCAAACCAAGTGTACTACCAAACAAGAAGCAGAACAGAATACACAAGGGGAAAAACTACTAAATGAAAATAGGAAAGACAGAACTCAAAATGACAAGACTAAAGAACCCAAACCAAAACCCACAGTTCAGGACATATGATCAATCAATGAACCACACTGATATGGCTGAATGTTTTATCAAGACTACTCGTTGTGCAAGCCCAGTGTTTTAGAAGGTTTTGCATGTACAGTCTGTGTTTGGAGAAGAAATAATATAGGCCTGGTAGCTTCCACTGAATCACACTCCAGGACGGGTGCATGCTGGAAACATTGTTCTTTCTCAACCAGAACATTGTTCAGTGTTACAAGACAGTGTTGCCCAACTCAGTTTTGGAAGTTTGAAATCAGCCTTATACAGTCCTAACTTCACGATGAGTATGAATGCCATTTTTAAAGGTGTTCATGCTGAACACTGACCACAGATTTGCCTTGGAGTAGCTTCTCTAATCCAGCCATCAGCTATCATCAAGTACAGCAATGTTTGCACCTTAACCCAAGTAAAATCTATCACATCATGGAGCAGATCCATTTTCAACAGTATTAAGAGGCACCACTTATGTCATCTTTCTAACATACATCTTAAATCAGAAAACTGTACATTGATCAGTTTAGGAATCATGGAAACATTATTATTCTGTCTTTATTTGGAAAACTTCTACCCGGGATGAACAGACCACTATGCTGTATAATATTTAGTTATGCATTTAGATGTTTTGGTGATAAACAGGTTTTGTTAGACAAAGTTTCTGAATTAAGCGCTCATCCCATTATTTATTACCAAACAAATGTGTGTCTTGAGAGAACGTAGTCATGTTATTTTCTTATCGTCCTATTCATATCAAATGCTAAAACATGTCAGGAAGCCCTGATGCAGTCTTAATCCACTCTGGCACATCTCATAATGGTTTTAATATGTTTATGTTGTTCCACAGGAGACCACCTCCTTAACTGTGTTACAGACGGACCATCCATTAATGCGTAGAGCTGCTTGTGATTATTTATGCACACTTAACCCAGAGTGCGTCGCTGTGTAATTCACTGTAAGCAGGCTTCATTGGAATTGCAAATCAATGCCCCAGCATTCTTTACCTCAGCTCCGTTTGGAGCTATCCCCCCACTTCTGAAACCACCCCTGTCCCTGCTTTTTTTCTTTCCCCTCCAGCCACAAATCCCCCCCTCTGTCCCTATCTCCTCTCAGCTTGTATTGGGTAGTTTGTCTTCCAGCTCCTGCCTTGCCAGAAAAGCTGGCCAGTAGTTGTTGCTGGGCACAGAGCCAAGGCCAGTCTGGACAAGATGAAGAGGGAAGACAAGAGGAAAGGAAGGAAGGTCTGGTAGGAAGTGAAGAGAGCACAACCTAAAAGTTGATTTTGCCCTTTTGTTTTTTGCAACAAGTCGCACTGCTCAGATATTTTGCAGATGATTCTTGTTGAGTTACTGCGAGCGACGTTGGGAGGGGGGTGGAGGGCTCTCTAAGTGCTTTGCTGGCATGCAGTCCCTTGTGGTTATGAATTGATGCAGCATGGTTTACAGTTAAAATGTCTGGACTGCTCTGTCTTTGATCTCTTTGATCATCATGTGTAATTGAAAAGACGTCTTCTTTTCATGGCTTCGATTTCAATGAGAGCACAGATGGAGCTGAAAGAGCAAAAAGTCCAAATTAATGGAAGAGGAGGGTGATCTGTGGGCACAAAGACAGAGATGGATGAGTAAACAACAACAGAGAGGGAAGGCTTGTCTCAAAACAGGGTGGGGTTTCAATGAAGACATCAGGGGAAATTGTCTCTTCTCTTTCTCCATCACTTCTTCAACTCTGCCACTTTCCTTCCTTCATCTTCTTAGCATCCTTTAGGCTTCTTCGCACCGATTTCCTCACCACCTGCTGCCTCAGCCGAATCAGTCACACCAGCTTTCTCCTCTATTCCTCTTTTCTTTTACTTGCACAGAAATCCCCCCCCCCATTCTTCCTCCCTTTCTCAATCACTTTTTCCTGTTACCCTCTTCTTTCACACCATATTCTCTGATCATACTTTTTCCTCCTTGTTGTTTGTTCACCTTAGAGAATGCCACATCTCTCTGTCTGCCTCAGAACGAGCTGCTATCTCTCTCTATATCCCTCTTTAACCTCTATTTACTCGTTCAATCCACCCTGCCCTGAGGACACATCTTCAACAATCCCCCTCCTTGTTAACACTCTCTAGCTTCTTCACTCTAAAACTACTGTCACATCTTCCTCCCTCCCTTCCACACTTTTTGGATTTCTTTCTGCAATTTCCTGCCATTTCCTCCCATCCGTTCTCCTCCTCCCATCATCGAGCTCAGCTCCACGGTATCCCCAACCCTCCTTCACACTCATTTTTGGTCCCGTTTTTACCTCCATCGTCTCATCTCCAGCCCTTCCTCTCTGCTCTTACTCACTTTTTTTTTTATTACTGAGTCAGGCCTCAGGTCCCTCAGCCAAATGAGATTTGTAGGCCGAGGCCCATGTGCTCCTCTCCTTCCTCAGATTGGAGTCAGTTACGTTGGCTGCATGCAGGTATAAACCATTTATGCCTCCAAGTACATCTAACAGAGCCCATGACGAAGAAGGGGAAGAAGACTTGCTTCCTCTCATATTATTTTACTGATATCAATTGTTTTCCTTTATACATGTATAAAATAATAATAAAAAAATAACTAAAAGCATAAAACTATGAAAAAGAAATATTGAAAGCAAATTGATAAACCACTGAAGGAGAATTTTTGTATTGAATAATCTTATGACTGCTTCAGTTTCCTGTAGTTATAGAGACAAATACATAAAAGTGCTTTCAATAGCTTTTGGAAAAAAATTATGCTGTTAACTCAGTTTTAGTGCATACATGTTTTGTAAGTCTGACATTTCTCAAACATTCAGTTTTTCTGACGTTTTCATTGGTAGTTTTTGCTCACTTGTGCATTTGTGTGCTGGTGTGTATCAGCTGTCAAGCTGAGCTAAGACACAGAAATCTTGAATCTTGTCGAAAAGAGTACCTGTAAGAGCAGCCATAAGCAGGGGTTAAAGTGGGCTTTGGGTGTAGCCATGCTGAAGTCATGCTCACAGTTACAGGTGAGCTGCACAGTTTGGAAAACAAAAAGTCACTGCTCAGGGGACTCTTACAGGCATTTCTGTGGATTAACTTTGGATTCTGAAGTACAAACTAAAAAATAACTGCTTCTGATTTGCTATCAAGCTAAAAGAACAGTGAATGATGACCACCTTCTAGTACCAGGTTGCACCCCCTTTTTAATTCTTGGTGTCATAAAATCAACAACATGTTGGAAACATTGCTTTAGAGATTTTGCATATTGGCATGATAGCATCACACAGTTGCTGCAGATTTGTCGTTTGTTCAAGAAAGCAGTTGGAAATGTTTTGAGCTTTGTGACATTGTGCATTATCCTGCTGGAAGTAGCCATCAGAAGATGCTACACTGTGGTCGTAAAGGAATGGACATGTTCAGCATCAATACTCAGGAAGGCTGTGGTGGTTAAACAATGCCACGTTGGAACTATAGGGTCCGAAGTAGGCCAAGAAATTATCACACCATTACTCCACCAGCAGTGTTGATCCAAGGCAGGTTGGATCCATGTTTTCATGTTTCTACCATCCTAGCATCTGAATGTGGTGTTGTGTCCCGTTGTGTTTGCTGTTGTCTAGTTTGTTTCCGGTCTTAGTTTGTGTGTTTTTATTTTGAAGTTCTAACTCTCCTCTCAGGTGGCTTGTCCTTCCTGCCTTCGTGTCTGTCCCGCACTGACTGATTTCACCTGGGATCCATTTCCTCCTGTCTTTATATAGGCTGTGTGTTTTCCTTAACCAGTGGCGAGATTGTTAATTCATGTTCCATGTGTCGTCCTTTCTTGACCAGCAACATTTTTCCATCTTCTATTGTCCAGTTTTGGTGAGTCTGTGTGAAATGTAGCCTCAGTTTCCCGTTCTTAGCTGACAGGAGTGGGACCCGGTGTGGTTTTCTGCTGCTGTAGTCCATCTGGTGAATGTTTTGGACATTATAAATGGTAAATGGACTGTACTTTTATAGACCGTTTCTTGTCATATATTGACCACTCAAATGGCTTTTACACTACATGTCACAGTGACCCATTCACACACATTCATACAGTATTTCTATTAAATACTAAGTGCTTTTCCTATCACAAACATTCATACTCCGATAGGCACATTAGTAGGCAATTGGGGGGGGGTTCAGTCTCTTGCCCAAGGACCCTACAACATGTAGTCAGGGGAAGCCTGGAATCGAAACTCAAACTTTCCAGTTGGTAGACCGCTGGACTTTTTTTGTCCTAAGCTTCAGCCATCGTTGTGTGTTCAGAGATGGTATTCTGCATACCTTGGTTGGAACCAGTGCATATTTGACTCCCTGTTGCCTTTCTATCATCTCCAACCATTCTGCCCATTCTTCTCTGACCTCTAACATCAGCAAGACATTGTAGACAACTGCTGCTCACTGGATATTTTCTCTTCTTTAGATGTGTGACGTGTACCTCTGTTAACACACTTAACCAAACACACATTCATTCACATTCCATGTGTGTTTCAGTCACAAGTCAGGAGTCGTTGGCTTTACCCACACACATAAAGATTTTTGGTTGTAAACACTGAACATGTTTAATACTTACAATAGGATAATGTTATGAGTAGTGCTGGGCAACAATTAACATTTTTAATCGCGATTAAACGCATGAAATGTTGTGATTAATCGCGATTAATCGCATTGTTACGCACAAAATGTCCTTTTTCTTTAAAAGAAAGTCTGTAAATCCTCTTTTTTGCTAAATTGTTATGTTTTTCTTTATTTTAAAACCTAAAAATAGAAATAAAAATGTGGTTCTTCAAACATGACAACAAATGTCATAGAGTAGATATTTATAAAAAATGATAAGTTGTCTTTTTTCCAAAGGTCTTGTAACATTTCTGACTCTAAAAGATTTTTATTTAGCTGGCTGAGGGAAAATGGCTCTTTGGATTGGAAAGATTGCAGACTAAACACAAACAGATTTAGCTGCAGTTTTCTCTTTAAACAGCAACAATTAAAATATTACTTAATATATGTTAAGGTGTCCCTGAGCCGCCGCCAGCTCGGTGGAGGAGTTTGCGTGTCCTGACGATCCTAGTGGCTATGTGGTTGGGGGCTTTTTGCCTGTGGTAGGGTCACCCATGGCAATCAGGTGTCTAGGGGAGGGACCAGACAAAGTGTGTTTCAAAACATCGCCTTGATGACGACAGACCATGGACCCAGGTTTTCCTTGCCTGGACGTGGGTCACCAGGGCCCCCTCTGGAGCCAGGCCTGGAGGTGGGACATGGAGGCAAGCGCTTGGTGGCCGGGCCCTTGCCCATGGGGCTCAGCCTGAAAGGGTGACTCCCCCCCCCCTTCCGTGGGTTCACCACCTGCAGGAGGGGCCATAGGGGTCAGGTGCTGTGTGAGCTGGGTAGCGGCAAAAGGCGGGGACCCTGGCGGTCTGATCCTCAGCTGCAGAAGCTAGGTCTAGGGACGTGGAATGTCACCTCTCTGACGGGGAAGGAGCCTGAGCTGGTGCACAAGGTTGAGCGATTCCGGCTAGATATAGTTGCACTCACCTCAACGCACGGCTTGGGCTTTGGAACCACTGTCCTTGAGAGGGGCTGGACCCTCTTCCATTATGGAGTTGCTCCCGGTGAGAGGCGCTGAGCAGGTGTGGGCATGCTCATTGCCTGTAACTCTAGGTCGCAGTTCGATGATCGACTTTGTAGTCTTATCGTCGGACTTGCACCCACATGTCTTTGACACTCGGGTGAAGACAGGGGCAGAGCTGTCAACTGATCACCACCTGATGGTGAGTTGGCTCAGATGGTGGGGGAGGATGCCGGTCAGGCCTGGCAGACCCAAGCATGATGTGAGGGTCTGCTGGGAACGTCTTCCGGAGTCCCCTGTCAGAAAGAGTTTCAACTCCCATCTCCTGCAAAGCTTCCACCATGTCCTGGGTGAGGCGGGGAACATTGAGTGTGAGTGGGCTGTGTTGCGTGTCTCTATTGTTGAGGCGGCCAGCTGCAGCTGTAGCTGCAAGGTCTTTGGTGCCTGTCGTGGCAGTAATCCCCGAACTCGTTGGTGGACTCTAGCAGTAAGGGATGCTGTCAAGCTGAAGAAGGAGTCTTTTTTTTGGCCTCTGGAGTCCCACAGGCCAAAAAGGCATGATAGGACTCCAAAGGCAGTTGATGGATATCGGCAGGTTAAGCAGAATGCAGCTTCGACGGTCACTAAGGCAAAAACTCGGGCATGGGAGGAGTTTGGAGAGGCCTTGGAGAATGACTTCCAGACGGCTTTGAGGGAGATTCTGGTCCCCCATCCAGCAGTAGGTAGCTGAGGTGATTAAAAAGCTCCTCAGTGGCAGGGCCCCGGGGGTGGATGAGGTCTGCCCAGAGTTCATTAAGGCTCTGGATGCTGTAGAGCTGTCTTAGCTGACACGCCTCTGCAGCATCGCATGAACATCGGGGACAGTTCCCCTGGACGTTCGACCATTTCCCCTGGGGACTCCTGTGGGGGATACTCCGGGAGTATGGAGTGCCTGACCCCTTGTACAAGCTATCCGGTCCCTGTACGACCGGTGTCAGAGCTTGATCTGCATCTCCGGCAGTAAATCAAAATTGTTTCCAGTGACGGTTGACAGGAGGATCGGTGCGGTGTCTGCAGTGATGACTCTGCATTGGTCTATCGTGGTGAAGAGGGAGCTGAGCCAAAAGGCAAAGCTCTCGATTTACTGGCTGATCTACGTTCCTACCCTCACCTATGGTCACGAGCTGTGAGTAATAATAATAATAATAATAATACATTTTATTTTAAAAAAGCGCCTTATCAAAGCACCCAAGGACACTGTACAAACATAAGACACTAAA
Source organism: Melanotaenia boesemani (assembly GCF_017639745.1). Lineage (NCBI taxonomy): Eukaryota > Metazoa > Chordata > Actinopteri > Atheriniformes > Melanotaeniidae > Melanotaenia > Melanotaenia boesemani. The sequence continues at coordinate 30,580,000 of NC_055690.1, read as the reverse complement.
AGTAAGCAAAACATTAAAAGCACAAAACAGAATAAGTGATAGGGGAAGGAAACACTGTGGAAAGATGTATATGGACTTAGGGGGGATAAGACTGTCTGAACAGATGAGTTTTGAGTCTGGATTTGAAGAGAAGGAAGGAGTCCACTGTACGGAGATCAGGAGGGAGGGAATTCCAGAGATGAGGAGCCGAGCGACTAAACGCCCTGCTCCCCATTGTTGCCAGACGTGCCGGGGGAACGGAAAGCTGATGGGTATGGGAGGAACGCAGTGTGCGGGAAGGGGTGTGTGGATGAAGGAGATCAGAGATGTAAGATGGAGCCATGTTATGGAGTGCCTTAAAAGTGATGATCAGTATTTTGTAGATGATCCTTTGTTTGATGGGGAGCCAGTGGAGTTGTTGCAAGATGGGAGTGATATGATGAGCAATGGGGGTCCGAGTGATAACACGTGCAGAGTTTTGGAGGAGCTGCAGCTTCTGGAGGGACTTATTGGGGAGGCCAAAAAGAAGTGAATTGCAGTAGTCAATGCGGGATGTGATCAGGCTGTGAACTAGAATGGCAGTAGTTTGGGAAGTGAGGGAAGGACGGAGACGAGAAATATTACGTAGGTGGAAATAGGCGGACCGGGTGATGTTATTAATGTGAGACTGGAAGGACAATGTGCTGTCGAGGACGACACCCAAGCTCTTAACCTGAGGGGAGGGGAGGACAGTTGAGTTATCAAGAGTAATGAAACATTTATTGGCTTTGGATAGGGTGTGAGGTGTGCCTACCAAGAGGACTTCCGTTTTAGAGCTGTTTAGTTTTAGAAAGTTGGATGAGAACCAAGACTGGATTTCTTCAAGACAGAGGGTGAGGGCGGTTGGCGGGAGCGAGGCAGATGGTTGAGTTGAGAGGTAGAGCTGGGTGTCGTCCGCGTAGCAGTGGAAATTGATATTATATTTACGAAGGATGTGGCCGAGTGGGAGTATGTAGATGATAAAAAGGAGGGGGCCCGGTACAGAACCTTGGGGCACTCCAGCGGAAACGGGGTAGGAAATAGATTTATGAGATTTGAGTTGTATGAACTGTGTTCGATCAGAGAGATATGAAGTAAACCAGGCTATTGGGGTGTGAGTGATGCCAAGAAATGAGAGGCGACTTAGAAGAGTAGCGTGAGAAATGGTATCAAAGGCTGCTGTGAGGTCCAGGAGAATGAGGATGGAAAGCAGTCCAGAGTCGGAAGCCATGAGTAGGTCATCAGAAATTTTGATAAGTGCAGTCTCGGTGCTGTGGAGGGGACGGAAGCCAGATTGAAACTGCTCATAAATATTGTTGGACAGCAGATGAGTATGAAGTTGAAAGGCAACAGATTTTTCTAAAATTTTGGAAATGAAGGGGAGATTGGATATGGGACGAAGGTTGATGAAGTTGGTTGGGTCCAGGCCAGGTTTCTTCAGAATGGGCGTGACTGAGGCCGATTTGAGTGAAGAAGGGACCAAACCAGAACTCAATGAAGAGTGGATGATTTTGGTAATGAGAGGCGCAAGTGAGGAGCAGCAGGATTTAACCAGGATGGAGGGAAGTGGATCAAGGTGACATGTGGAAGGTTTGGATTTATGGATAATGTCAGAGATGGTTTGGACTGAGGGAAGGTCAAAACTAGAAAAAGTGGTTGTAAGAGATGGGAAGGAGGTAGTGGGGTCACCTCCAGCGACTGCAGCTCCAGTTGAAGTGAGGTGTGTATGGATATCTGTGATTTTGGAAATGAAAAAAGACATGAGTTTGTTGCAGAAATCGTGAGATTGCATATGGTGGGGAAGAGAATCAGGAGGTTTAGTGATGGAAGTGAGAAGAGAGAAGAGGGTTTTAGAGTTATGACTGTTTGAATGGATTAAATTGGAGTAGTATGCAGATTTGGCTGAGTAGAGAGCGGCCTTGTACACAGTGATGTGGTCCTTGTACATATTATTATGAATAGTGAGTCCAGTTTTGTTGGCAAGGCGTTCCAGCTGACGGCCGCGGGATTTCAGTTGACGTAGGGCAGGAGTAAACCAGGGTGCTGAGCGGGTGAAGGAGACTGATCTAGATCGCAGAGGAGCATGGATGTCCAAGAGAGTGTGAAGACTTTTGTCATAAAAAGAAACCAGGTCATCAGGTGAGCAACAGGAAGATACACTGGGAAAATTATTGATATCAGATGTGAAAGTTGTGACCAAAAGAACAGGATCGCGAATACAAGCGGCTAAAATTAGTTTTCTCCGAGCTCTCTTAGGATTAGGGTGAGAAGCTCAGTGAGGGGCTCAGAGTAGAGTCGCTGATCCTCTGCATCGAGAGGAGCCAGATGAGGTGGCTCAGGCATCTAGTCAGGATGCCTCCCTGATGAGGTGTTCTGGGGACGTCCCACCGGAAAGAAGCCCCTGGGAAGATCCAGGACACGCTGCATGGACTACATCTCTCGGCTGGCCTGGGAACAACTTGGAATCCCCCCAGATGAGCTGGTGAATGTGGCCGGGGAGAGGGAAGTCTGGGTATCCCTGTTTAGGCAGCTTCCCCAGCAACCTGACTCTGGATAAGCAGCAGACAATGGATGGATGGTAATATTTATGACAAAGAAGGATGAAACTTTCATGATTTACTAACTAAAAGGTAAAAAGTCAGCAGGATGAATTTATAGGTGTGCAGCTGCTTCCTTCTAAGCACAGAAGGAATAATATCTGATGAATATCAGCCATCAGGCGAGCTGGCAGAAAGCAGGATTACAATCTCACAGCTTCTAGATTGTGATAAATATTCACAATATCTTCCGTTCATGCATCTTTAGTCTTCATTGTCCAGATTTCTTGCCTATAAATTCTCTAACTTTGCATTCTCAACTTGACTGTTTAGCTTAATCTCTTGCACCTGCATCCTCCACTACCGGTAGTTATAAGGGGTTAACATTCGGTTTTACGGTGTATCGTCAGGTCTGTAAATGTAACTATAAACGTGTATGGTATCCACAGAAAGTTCAGAATCTCAGCTAACAGCTCAGAGAAACCATTTCTATGACCACCAAACACAGTTAGGACAACAAACAATTAAAAGAGCAGGTATACTAGGTCCCAAAAAATATGTTTATAAAAATTATGGCTCTCTGTGTTCATACCATCGGGTGGACAAATGACACGTCTACTCAAAGTACACATCTCACAGATTCCTTGCTATGACCAAGATTCACCAAACCAGAGGCAAAAAAAAGACCCAATATATGCTTCATGTTTGCAAAACATAGTCATAAAACATGTTTTTTGCACAGCTGCATGGGTTTTGACAAAGAGAAGTATCAGTTGTTTTACTTCTTTCTAAAGTGCCAGACAGAAAACTTCTCTTTACTTTGATAAAGCCGCTCTCTCTCCTGATTGTTTACATCAGATGCACCGCTGCAGCAGGGCATGGAGGAAGCAGCATTGGACTGCAAGTCTCTACATGTGTTTTTTTCTGTGTTCAGAACCAATGAGCAAGAACTTTAAAATGAAAAGAAAAGAAAAAAAAAAAAAAAAACTGCAATAACATGCGATAAAAAAAAATTACGTGTTAATGAATTAATGCGTTAACGCGATAATAATGCATTAATGTGCCCAGCCCTAGTTATAAGACTTAAGATATTCAGGTGTTTGCCTTTCCCCTTCCTTGGACAGGATGGGGAAAATCAAGGACAAAAACAGCAGAATAATCTTTATGTGTGTACCCAGCTTAACCCATTTCACCCTTAGGGTCACCTTCGGATATTTGCCTCCAGGAAATGATTTAAAGAACTGGAACTATTTTGATGATATTAGAAGAGCAAAATCTACCCTACTGCTGAAGTAGGGAAAGGGACTATATCATCTGACCTTTTTTGATCATGTCTGCTGGTGGTTGTGTGACAACAGGAGGGTCAACAATCTCATTTTCACCAGGTGAGATTGTCTCAAAATCAGGGTGCTCCTCAACAAAATTATTTATCTCAGACCCATTCTCCTCTATGTCAATTTTACTGTCAAAGAGGCTTTCCCCTGGGAAACAGCTTACTGTCAATGATGTTTTCATTACTGACAGTAAACCTTTTCACAGAGGACATTTTCAAAAGAGAGAGAGAGAAAGAGAGAGAGAGCAGACTACAAATACAACAAGGAATGGCATAGAGGGCTGTCGCCATGCCAGCCTTTACATGTTTGCTCCTCCCTTATTTTGCATGAACTACCAATGTCCTTGCAGGAATACCCCGCCCTCCATAGCGCGGGAAATATCATTTCTACTTCGGCAGGTCTGATTAGTAGGTCACGCATACACAGACCGACACACAGACATAATTTCTCAGAGGACATTGTTTCTTCTCCCCCATGTATCAGCTCCATATCAGCTTGAAAGTATCAACTCGGCACTTGCAGGTGTGTGTATATTAGGTCACACGTGGATCACACACACACACACACACACACACAAGTTTTACAAAGCTAAAACAGCTTGGGGTCTAAATGACCCCAGATGAACACCAATGCATGCAATATCCATTTAGCACACTGAAAAAATATCATCATGATAATTTTATGCTTAATCAAGTAAAGCTCATGAAATATGAAGCAATAACCAGAAGTATTATTTTTATGAATCATAATAACTGAAAGGGTTAAAATTAACCCAAAGAATAATAAGAGGGTTAAGACTGTATCATGAAAAAAATGGTTAGCTCTTTCACATTAAATGTAAATGAGCATGCATAGTTTAAAAATCCATTGATGCTCAAGAAAAGGATAAAAAAAAACTGCAAAGGATTTTCTTCCTGTGGAAAATTATAACAAGCATAAAAATCAGATTTGAAGCATGAAACTGTAAGCTGTGTTTGAGTTACAGAAATCTACACTTTAAAATAAACAGTGTGTATTTGATCTATTGTGCTTTTCCTTGTTTATTAGAAAAGTGACACACTGCACAATAGTAACAGATATTTTGTCTGATTAAAACTGATTAAAATGTATAATTTGTCTAAAAAGAGTGAGGCCTTTCAACTGCAGCTTTCATTCATTCATAACAGCTCTGATGGAGCTTCTCTATAGCTGAAGTCATTTCACTAATAACAGACCCTGTAGTACAGAATACAAACCACCACCGCATGCAGCTCTGTGTTATTATCATAAGCTGATTATACTGTTATTGTATTTGGACATCAAAGGATGGGCTGCTTTCTCCAACCAACTGTATATCAGTCTCAGTGATACTTCTTGTAGCTAAAGTTGTTTGTGTTATCTCAACTACTGTAAGCAGCATTAAACTGTGTCATTAGTACCCAGCATGCAGTGCAGGTGAGCTGCTGTTTGGTCATATGAAGCTGACAGCAAACAGAATCTCCATAAAGGAGCAGATTCTGCACAAAATAAATATTTGTTAACGTGGAAGTTATGATGTTCATGTGCAGTTTCAGCCTCAGTGAGCTGATTCTGATTGGTCTATTACTGTCTGTGTGGATGGATTGTTGTTTTCCAAGTGAGTCCAAAACTTCTCCTTTGCTCTGAAACCAGTGCTGCCAGTCGAACGGCAGCTTTGGGTTTAGAGGAAAATAATACTTAACTCCTGCCTGGAGAGCCAGCAGGATCCTGGTCCGAGTTACTCAAAAACTAACTGCGCCTGACAGGTCATGGTGGAAAGGTGTTCCATGTTGGAAAATGGAGCTTGACCTATTTAGGTCAGAGAGAATTGTGGGACAAGAAAGGTTTTTCTCTGCTAGCTATTTATTCTTATATGTGGGAGACAGCCGGGCCTGCTGTGTGCACATGTGTGGCTAACAGTGAGCGGCACATCAACAGCTATTTTTAGAGGGATTTCACAAGACCGACATCCAAGCACTGATGTGTGGAGATAAACTATGTATTATCAGCTGTGTTCTGTTCACTCCTTCAAGCTAAAACTATTCTTGTTCTAAATACTTTGATGAAAAAAAAGGTTAATTGAATATGATGTTCAGCTTATCTGTGATCCTGAGCTGAAAAGTGTTGACAGAAGATTGTTCAAATAATAATAATAAACTTTCCCCTGGCATTTAGGCATTAATACTATTTAAAAAAACATAGCACCATAGCTGCTAAATTATCTCAAAACTGAGACTTTTTATTTTATTCATTTAGGACTAGAATTTTTCAGTTTCCTCAACACTGTAATTATCACTAATCATCTGCTGTTTCTTACTTAAATAAAATTTAAACCTTCTAACTATGTCAAGTGCAGTTTACAAGCTTCGCTTAACTTCTTGCCAAACTTCATGTGCATTAAATGTCTTTGACTTTTTAAACAAAATCTTAATATGATGCTATGCAGCTATAAAATATTTCACACCAGTCTAAAGAGCAGCAGTCTCAGTAATGTCAGGATGAAGTCACAAAACCTGTTCCATGATGCCAGCTGTTATGCACAGACTCTTCGGAGACAAAGGGCAGATAAACCACTCTTTATTAATCACACTGAACACAAGGTGATTGTCTTACTGCTACCGGTACTGCAGGAGTTGGCTGGAGGAACGGAAACCAGGGAGCCAGGAATGGGGAAGAGGGTGAGTCCATAATGTGCTTAAGTTAAGGTCCGACAGGGTGCTGGAGTATATAAGGGCTGGTGAGCCAACGGGAGACAGGTGTGACTGGTTAGGGATCCGGGGAGTGACTGGCTAAAGGGCAGGACTGGGGTGAAAGTGGCAGGGTGAGATGATAAGGAACAGGTGTGGATGATCAGGGAAATGGATGTGGAGGCGTTGGAGCCTGGCTGGACCAGGTGAGGGCGTGACACCAGCCTGTAACCATGCATTTGTTAAACTTAAACATTTAGTTATTGTTCCTAACCTTAACCAAATAAAAACAAAAAGGAAAAAAGTAGGAAGTAAGAAGTAAGAAGACTTGCTTCCTCATGAGTGTTTTTAAACATGGAGTTTTACAATTTTATTTTTGAGAAAGTTCTACGTTACAGTTTGAAAGGGAAATTCAGATGTCGGTGTGGCATGATTTTGTGCCCAGAAATTTGTATTGTTGTATTTTGGCTTTTTGAGAAATTGAAATGCAGATCTCTGGCATTCTGACATGTCATCCACCAATCTACTCCCAACTTGAGTGATATTATACACATTCTTAGTAATGCATGTAATTACTTCCCCAGGTTGACATCAGGCTCAAATTTCTGAGATGCCAAATCACAGCAAGTAGACACATTCTTAATTCCCAGTGCAATATTTCTGGAATTATGGAAATATAATTGGATAAAACATACCTAATCTCTTTGGGGGAAAGACTTGATTAATTTCAAATCCACATCTTGGTTTGCACCAGTTCAGGTAAAATTAAGCAAAAGCTACACAATACCAAATTATATTGGCTTAGTTTTTGTTACAGGCTAAGTTTTAAGATCCAACTGACCTGTTCAGTTTCTGTGGTCCTGTGGTTCTTTGTGGTCACCAGTAAGTACTGGTTAACTACCCATTAGTTCCTGATTCACCCCTAAGGTGTTCCCTAGTAACTAAGCAAATAATTAACCAGTAGTGTCCTAATAAGCCTAGTCTTTGTGGGCACCAGTAAGTACTCGTTAACTACCCATTAGTTCCTGATTCGTCGCTAGGGCGTTCCCTAGTAACTAAGCAAATAATTAACCAGTAGTTCCCTGATAAGCCTGTTCTTTGTCTGCAGGTACTGGTTAACTACTCATTAGTTCCTGATTCACCCCTAAGGTGTTCCCTAGTAACTAAGCAAATAATTAACCAGTAGTGTCCTAATAAGCCTAGTCTTTGTGGGCACCAGTAAGTACTCGTTAACTACCCATTAGTTCCTGATTCGTCGCTAGGGCGTTCCCTAGTAATGAAGCAAATAATTAACCAGTAGTTCCCTGGTAAGCCTGTTCTTTGTCTGCAGGTACTGGTTAACTACTCATTAGTTCCTGATTCGCCCCTAAAGTATTCTCTAGTAATGAAGCACATTTTTTCCAGTACTGTAAAGTGTTACCGAAAAGAGAACATTTAAATTTATAAACAACAAAGTCAATCTAGTCATTTCAACCAATAATCAGACTTTAGAATTAAATGACAGACTGTCAGAGGTCGAGATCATTTCATCAAAAAACCTAAACAGCAACATTATGTGAGAGACGTTCGGATCCATGGATCAAATTTTACACAAAACAACCGAAATGCTTAGCACAATGCAGATGTTTCCATCAGCACTCAACAAACTTCCACATCCCAGCCAAAGCAGCACTGTGGCAGATCACTCAGCTACTAACCTGCACAAGTTTACATAAGTTTGTGTCAGAGAAAGGCAACTAGAACACAACCAAACTGATCCTGGTTCATTTTGTGCAACTTCAGCTCTGTAAAACATCAGGAAACATCTGCAGCAGACAAAAACCGGACATATTAAACATGTAATTGTGAATTACTACTTTTGGTAAGGACGAGTCAGACTGCATTTTATCCAGGTGCTGTCAATGCCACCAGAGGAAGAGGAGAAGACGGGACACATGCACCTGTGGTTGCTCCAGCTGTTGATATCTTGATAGGTCTCATCACATTGCTGGTATCATCCAAACTGCTGGAAGTGGTTGAGTCTTACTGTGTGACACCTGACACATCTTCCTTTCTTCATGTTATCATTGGAAGGCTTTCATATGTTCATTGTCCAAAGGTATCAGTCTGCTACTACTTCACTGAAGCTAGTTAATGACTTCACATCAAATATAACTTAAAGAATGCATTATGTTCTTTAAGATATTGCAGGATTTGGTGATTACATTGAAAAGTGTTTAAATTAAAATGAAAAGGCTTATGCTTATTGTGTGTAACAGAGTGAAATATAATAAGTATTAAATAAAATGCTTTCACCTGTGTTGTTGAGGCTTTTTGAGATACGGCGGATACCATTGTTACAATATGTGTTTTAGAAAGTGAGGTGCTAGAATGCGCTTTATGTTAGAATGCAATACATGATTTCAACGTTGGATGGCAGTAATTCTTACACAAGGTCTCTTTAAGACAGAAACTTTCAGAATTTACTTACAAGTCTGACGAACTGGAGATTAGAGCAGAGATTAGATTCAAGGAGGTTGTATGGTTTCGTTTTATTTTTCCATCACTTACTCTCCTCCTATTTGTTTTTGTTGTTCTGAATCTTGTTTGAAATATATCAGCAGTTTGGGGGATTTATCTCACAGACAAATCATTAATAACTTGACAGTTATATTACAGTACAGATACAGTATGTAGGAGCAGTAAACATTCCTCCTGGCAGGTCTGTATCACATTGTTTGTCTCTGTCTCTTTGCGTCACCACTTTCTCTGAATAAGCTTTTCCCCACTGGCTGCATTTCCCACCTCTCTTTTACCCAGCAGGAGGCTGATGCGCTGAGGCAGACGCAGCAGGATGCCAGCTTTGGCGGTTGCCAGTATAAGTCTTGGCACAGCGGGCCGGCCCCTTGCCACCTCATGCCACAAGAGCAGATTAGAGCCACTTCACCTCATCCTGCTGGTATGCCAGCTTTTCTTCACCTCAGCACTTGCCTGCGGGTGCAGAGGTGTCGGTCCAGCTGTGTCTAGTCTCCTAAAACACTTGGCTCTGTGTCTGTGTGTTTGATAGAAAAAGAAAAGGAGAGATAGGTGAACAAGCTTCTCTGTTTGACTGATGATAAATAATATGAGAGTTAAATTTTACAATGATATCAGTGGATTTATTTGATAAATACACCATGTTGTACAGTGTACTTTCACTGATGTCTCTAAATGAAAAGTGGTAAATGTTGTTAAAAACGCTCCTTACAGGGATGATATATTTCTGGGATCTGGTCAGGATTACTTCCTTATGCCTCCTTATACCTTGATGGAGGTATTTTGGAAGCCTCAGGGCAGACCAAAGATTCACTTGAGAGGTCATTAGAAAGCTTCAGTGTTCCCCCAGAAAAGATACAGGATGTGGGAGATCTGGTCATAGATAAGAACCGAAAGAAAGAAAGAAAGCAAGAAAGCAAGAAAGAAAGAAAGAAAATTCATACTTGGTGATGGTGAGCTACATGTGGTGCTACAGCTGTCCTGGGGCAGACAGAAAGTTGGCAGCGAATCCATGTCAATAGCCTCTCCACCACTAATGAAGCTTTCAACCACAATCATACACCAGCGATGCCAACACTGGACAGTGAAATGCCTTGCCCATGGACACAATTTACTGGAGCAGCGAGGTTTGAACCACCAACCTTCTGATCATTGTACCCCCCACTCAACCACCTGTGGCACTGATACACCCCCAACATTGATTCAATAATCAATAATAATTGTAATAATGATCAATATCATCGACCCTAAAGGAAAATATAGAACATTAATGTAATAATAATAATATTTTTCTAACAAGCAAAGTGCCTGTGGTGTGTAACTATGACAAAAGCAGTGGTTGGGAACTGGCAGCCCGCGGGAAAAAAACTGGCCCACTGAATGAAAAAAAACAGATTGCACGAGTTATGTGTCATTGTACAGAGACAAGGTGCTGTTTACAGCGCTATGTTAAAAGAACAGTGTGGCCCGTTTAAAAATGGTCAACCTAGAGAAAGGTAGACGGGGTCCCAATTCAGGGTCTACACACTTAAAAGTGCAGGTTCTTTGGCTATAGTCAGTGGTGTGTCAAGCACTGTCCCATTTGAAAGGCGCCTCCGAACCCACCCCACAAACCCCCACATTGTTTTTACATTATTACTCAGTCGGTGTTAATGTTCATTGAAGTGTCCGATTATATACAAACTTAGTACTTTCAGAGTTTTAAATGATTTAACATCCTACATTGCTGTTATAGGAAATTCTTGTCAGCTAGGTAGGTTGTCGCATTTTACAAATGGTAAACGGCTTCAAAGTGCACAGACTATGTAGGATACTCCGTAGGCTACATAATCTGTACACTCCAAAAGTCCTGTGTCTTCTTCACCACTGCTGGATAAAGTGAAGGGAATTCATCCTGAAGCTAGCTTATGCTTTACCCAGGAGCAATCACCTCCCCAAATGTCTCTGCCTCCTGAACTCTGTTTGGAGGTGGAAGCAGGAAAGTTTAGCAGCTGTTTCTGACAGACTGGGTGTGTCTCAATCAGCTCACTTCTAAACTTCAAACACTACATTTAAGTGCACAATGCGCTGACACAGAAATTTCAGTAAAAATTCAATGCACTGAAAGTACCCAGCTGGTTAGAGAACCGGCCCATTTTTGTGGTACTGCCGATTATGCCGTAGCTGATTGTACATCAGTTTAGATAAGAGTCTGAAAAGTACCCATAAAGTGCATATAAACATAAATAATGTTTGCTTTCATATAAACTGCCAATGTGTGTTCACCATAGGTCACTGTGGCATGAAACCACAGAGCCAGCAGTGGCACTGAGGGATTTATCACCTGGGGCTAGCATGCTGCTGTGAGGAGGCGGCAAGAGAGAACTGTTTCAATAAAAACTTTTCTGCATCCCTGTGTTTTAGCCTCTTCATTACTGCATTTCATATTTTAAACGATGATTTCTAGATGTGAACTGCATCAGTGTAAACACCAATGAAAACAGATGTATATGATGTAAAATACTTTAATATCTTTGCGTATTAAAAAGCTGTTTTACTAGTGTTTTAAATTGCACTTCATACTAACAGGTATAGGGGAGACATGCATAGACATATGAACATGTGTGCTGATGGTTTTTCTTGTTACCAACTGAGGTAGATTAATACAGTGTAGGCAACGGTACTTTGTTTCACAAATGGGGATTTTTAAAGGCATTTAATAGCATAAAGTATGATGACATGCAAACACGTATGTGAACGTGACTTTGGATTTGGATTTTGGAAGAACTTGAATGGATTGTCCTTAAAAAAAGGTATATTAATGGAGCAGTGCTGCCATTAGGCAGCATGTAGGAGGGTCATATACCTTAAAATAAATAAATATGCATAAGTTCTAACTCATGTTCAGCCCAAGGAGGATCCAGCATCGGTGTTGGATGCAATGTAGTTTACAGGTAGGGTTACGTAAGGACTAAACAAAAAGTAAAATCAAGAGTTGGAAATTCATTCTGTAAATTAAAGTGGGCAGAAGAATCACCATCAAATGCTGGTACATCACTACCGGTAAGTGCAAAACGTTAGTGCTCCATTTGGGTCAGCACTTACCCATGATAGTGTGCACTACAGAAGGTAGTGCTTAGTGCAGACAATGCACTACCTTCTGTAGTGCACTCACTTAAGTGCATGGCTTGAGACACACTCACTGAGTTTTCCCCAACTGTGGAGTCAACAGACCAGAGCAGCGCAGAACTGTAAAAGAAATGTTGTTTCAGGAGCAAAAAGGCCAGACGGAAAGACAAGGAAAATGTTGCTGTGGGCGCAGTGTTTAATTAATCTGGCAAAGGGCCACAGTTACATGGTGTTTTTAAATTTGGAATTATTATTCTGAATTAAACTATTCTCCTTCGAGGTTACATAGAAATAGTAATTCCGATTTGAGATTTACATGGAAAACATGTTTAATTGCCTTCATTCAATTCCGCTTAAGATCTGGGGGTTGGGAATGGTTCTGATTGGCGGTGACATATACATCTACCGAAAGAAAATCTCTAGTTCCTGATTATTTTCGTTTTGTCTACAACATGGAAGACTGCATAATAAGAATCATTTTTGCTTTGATTTTGAGTATAGTTTTGAAGCAGCAGCTCCAAACCAGAATACTACTTCACTTTGGTCAGCTGATGCGGAGAAGGGAGGTAGATGCCGTACCATCATCGCGACAGGACAAGGGAACGAGCATGCCCAGTACCACTTGAATTAATTTAAAGCAGAATGAACATTTACAAGATCAAGGAATTATTTACTTTGTGTTTAAAATCAGAATAAACCACCCACTTACATCGGATTTAAGTTTAATTTCAAATGGCCATTTTCGTTCGGAATTAGGTGTTAACAAGGATATTTTAAAGAGGATTTATTTTTTAATCTGAATTAAAGGAGAATTAAAACTCTCATGTAAACGTGGTCAAAGAAGCAGCCCAATAAGCCGTCTCCATGACCCACTTTCTCATCTACTTGTTGAACAATGAAGGACACTGGAGGCCACAAAATGGTAAATATAAAAGTAAAAAAACACCTCACACATGTCTTATTCTAATTTGGCCTGCCATTCAGCTAGTCAGAAAAAAACTAGCCCCAGGCCAACCGCTGCTATATTACTCTTGTTATTATAACTAAGACATAAAATTTTTACAACTTATAAAAATAAAAGGAAAATGGATTAAAATGATTTACATGATTGCAAAGGATTTTGCTAAATCAGTATGTGATAATGTCTCATATCAATCTCTGAATAAAATCAAATTGTATCGTGGTGGGATTTGTGATATCTGCAACAACTGAATCATTAACCGTTAAATCAATAACATATTGTGATCCATCACATGATTTTTTTTTTAAATTCCTTAAGAGATAGGAAAGTAAGTTGGACAAGAATGTGCAGCCTAAGAGATGTTACACTATTCTATGAAATTTAACATGTACTCAATAACATTTCAAAATTTCCACCAACACTCATATGATTTCATTTTGGGAATTAATAAAGTTTTTTTTTATATATATATATATATTTTATATACATTGGTTATTGGGTGCATTTCGTAGCATCATAGTCACTTATACACTCATACACCCTTTTAATCAGTCTATAGAACTAGAAATTTTTTAGAGCTCTAGAATTTTGAGACCACGGTCTTCAGCTTGAAAAGGATCTGGTCCCACCTCAGGGTCGTGTTTGCAAAATGGATTATATATATATATATATATATATATATATATATATATGGCAAATACTCCCTCTATCTCCCTAGAGAGAGGTTGAGACACTGTCATCAGAAAAGGGCCCAGAGTAGAGCTAATACAGACAATGCAGATGGAAAGGCATCTGGTTCGGACACTGCCTAGTCCACATCTCTTGGCTGTCCAGGGAACACTCCTGGATTCCCTCAGACAAGCTGAAAGACGTGGTCAGGGAGAGGGATGTCTGGGCTTCTTTGGTCAAGCTTCTACCAGCAACCAACCTCAAAATAAAAATATATAATGGATGGATGGATGTTTTAGAGCCAGCACAAGGTGGGGATATGTGGAACTGCACATTAAGCCAAATGCTTCATATTTCAGACAGATGGTACATCTTTTAAATAGAGTCTGTGTTTTCTCAGGTGAAAATTCTAACACTCTTACAATGGGTTTCTCGACTACTGGCAGTTTGTTTAATCACACCAGGGATGCTGGCTTCTTTGTGCAGCATCAATATTAACAGTCATTGTACAGCGTTTGTTAATAAAGCTATACCTTTTCAAACATGTCTATTTAGTTTTCTCCTTTCTACATTTGTTTTTAATGAGCTGTAGAGAGCAATAAAAGTAATGGACAGAGGAAGAAGGCGACTGCCTGAGGAGGTAAAAAAGAAAGAACAGGTGAATAGAGGTGAGGAAATAAACAAATGGGGGATACATTGAGAAAGACAGATGTCAAGATGCAGACATTGAGATGACAGAAAGGAGGAGGTTTGAGGATGAGAAACACAGACGGGGAGAGAGATACTTATTCAGATTTTTACCATCCTTTCAGTGTACCACTGCCACTCAGCTGGAAGCATGGGTGATGTAAAAACTAGAGGAGAAAATGAAAATCCCAAAATAAAAAAAAATGAAAGTGTAGAAGCATAAATTAAACAGCTAACCTTAATGAATAAAAGAGAGAGGAGAGGTAATTTCAGTTGTGGAGAGAATTTGTGCTGGCAGATATGGAGAGATAAAAGAGTGGAATATTAGAAGTTTATTTGGACAGAAAATGAAAATTGAATCTTCACTAACATGTAATGAGTTCAAAAAAGATGAAGGGATCAAGAGAGTAAAGAATCAGAGTCTGAAATGGAGATCTTGCTGGTGGTGAAGATTATGAAGCATCATGGTGGGAAATAAGACATGTTAAGAAAATATGTAAGGAACAGTGAGTGACCAACAGGAAGACAGACTTGATGATGCTCGTAGACAGTTTTGGTTCTTCTTTCGAACCTATTACTGGTCCCAGGCTCTTCTCACATTTCCAGGATATTGTGATATTTCAGGGAAACACTACAAAACTGGAAATGGCAAACCTTTTAAAAACAAGCCATCAGTCAGAGATATATCCTGAAATGTTTTCCCTGCATGATGCCATTGATTCCTCTCTGAATTCTCATCTGGACAAAAACAATCTTATGGATGTCATGGATAATTATGAAATCAAGTCCATTCATTGTTAAACATTCAGATAAAAGTTTAGGTAACATCTAAAGAATTTGAAGGACTGCAGAGTATATGTCAAAAGAGGTTAAAAAGGTTTAAGCCCTATTTTCTTGCTAGCCTCTTTCCCATCAAGTTGCACAGTAGTCATAGCAAAAATGCTTGAATAAGCCCTCCATGAGTCACTATTGACCATATTTGACAAGAGGATGGAGCTGGGGAGTGATACTTGAAAGCTAATCAGCAGTGGGCAAATAAGACCAAAAAGAGTTGTTAAAAAAACAAAACATGACATTATTTCATGTTTTTTTTTTCTTTTGTTTGTTTGTTTGTTTATTTGTTTTTGTTTTTTTTTGTTTTTTTTGCTTTGGTGATTTGTTTGTTACAAGCTCATTGCATCCATTCTGGCAGGAGAACAGGAAAATCCTGTGTTTGTACCTGAAAACAATTTTCCATTTTACAAGACGACACACTGAAAGAATGATGACTAGCTATTTCAGATCAGTCTTAAGATTTGATGTCCATATGTTAACTATTTGATGATGACTGTATTTAATGTACAAATTGTAAACTTTAACTATTTAAAAAGTGTAATAGAAATAGTTCACCTGTGCCTACTCTGTTTTGTTTTTGTTTAATTTTTTTTGTGCATAGTTGTGTCATTTCTTGGAGTCTTCTCACATGCTTCATATTCCTTTGATCAGTACACCTTAAGCTAAAATATTATGAAAATCAATGGGCAATAATAACTTATAAAATTGTTGAAATTATACCATAAAGATAAAAAAATTAACAATTTAATTGATTAATTAATTTCACCTACAAAACATGAAATGCAAAGCAACTAAAATACATACATGGGCATATTTTTCTCTCTCCTGTCATTTGGTGGAGCATTTTTAAGTGCTTTATATCTCTTAGATATGTACAATAGAAACAAAACAGTCATGGAGCCTTGAAATTCTAAAAAAAAAAAAAAAAAAAAAAAAAAAAAAATTCTGATGTTTTTTTCTTTTTCATTAAACTGGGTTGGAGTTAGTTTTGCTAAATAAACAGACAAAACAATAAAACAAAACATTGTTAAATGCAGAAAAATATTAAATAGTTTATAAGTTATTTGAACTATTTATCCCTTTTTTTATGAAGCAATGAGAGTGCAGGTAAAAAAGACAGGGGACGATGCTAAGACTTATTTAACCTACACTAGTGTAAACAAAGCTAAAAATAATTGATGTGCTAAAAATAAACAAGAAACTGTGCTGCTGAGAACTGTGGTGAAAGTATCTAAAACACAAAATAAACTGCAGATTAAAATACTCTAACCATCGCTCTCTTCCGCTCTATCTCTCTAATAACCACCACTGAATGCTCCTTCTCTTCTAATAGAAGTGTGTGACGTTGCAGCCAAGTTTCACTTTGCGGACCATGTGATATGTTAGCAAATGGATACATGGATATAAACACAGTGGCTTTCAAGGTGTGGTGGAGATGAGGACCCAAATGCAGGAGAGGCAGGAGGCAGACGAAATGCAGAAAAAATCCATGAACCGACAAACTCAGGGACCACACAACAGGGAAATACAACAGGAAAACAGGAGAGATGATGTGACAAAGATCAGATTTGCATATCAACGCTCTTTTGCTATTCAAGCGGTTTTGTTACATCTTTCAGCCAATGAGCAGCACATTCAAGTAGAACCACAATGCTGCAGTCTTTTGGATTGCAGGAGATGAAAAAGAGCTAAATCATGGCTGTTAGAGCACATTTTAGGAATATTTGCTAAAGAGCAACAACAAGGACACTTCTGAGAGTTCTGATTCTGAATCCGAACAAGCTGAAGAAATTGATAATAATGACTGCATAACACTGAAGAACATTCCTAGTCTACAGTTGGAATTACCTGAAATTAAAGAAGACTAAGAATCTGTTGGACTCTTAGTGGAGAAGCTGGAAAGTAAGATATGTAAGGGATAATGCCCAACGAGGTGTCCATTATCATAAATTAACGGACAACGCGTAGGACGGTTCACGCCTCCGCGTTGTCTATTAATTTATAATAATGGACACCTCGAAGGGCATTATTGCGCTTATACCATGGTCACTTACAAAAGAAATAGATATTAAATCAATCATTATTACGTTAATGTTGTTTTTCACCATTAAAATCCTAAGTTATTCACAAGAAGCGGCTAAGTGGACTATTTTTGTTGCCAAGGTAACCGGCTCTGACACAGAACCTGCAGCTCGGCCGGCGGCAGCTGTTGTATTAGATCTGATCAGTGGAGGGAAGGGAGATGATTGTTTAATATTATGTTACATGACACAAAATAATATTTCAGAGGGTGGGTGAAGCTTTTACAGCTTGTGTGTGTCCAGAGGATGATGCAGCATTTGGTTTCAGTCACAGATTGTTTCCTAAATCGTTTTTATTGCAAGTAAAATTATACACCATTCACCCTGATCATTAAATGTCAAATTAAGCAAGTAAGTCTATCCTAAATCGTTTTTATAATGTTAGCCACCATTCACTCTGTATCAAGTAAGTGTGGTGGAGTAGGTTTTTCTTACTCCAATCTCCTCGCTCCCCCATTGAAGGTGTTGCGAATATAGCAGTAATTGCAGGGGGGAGTAGAGCGCCTTTATATCCGGGCAGGTGTTTGTCCCTTTAGTAAGCGCTGTAAGCTGACAGTTGTGTGGCTAGCGTGCCAAAGTGTCAACATTACCTCCTTGCGATCTTAAGTGCCACAATGTCTTTCTTTCGCCGCTGGGGCTGTGGCGGTCCTTGGGTATTTACACCCGCATGTTTTTTGCAGCATTGCAGTGTGCTGATTGTCGCAGCTGTGTGGAAAGCCGCATGATGGGCACTTTCACCTTTGTGCACTGCTGGGTTGTGATTGAGTTTGGTGCTGGGGCAGTTCATCGGGACCTGTGATGGTATTCCTGGTCTCCCCCTCCCCATTTTGGAATGTACTGGTAAGACTGTTTTCACTCGTCAGATGGAGCGGGACCTTAATCTGCATCATATCATTGGTGTGTTTTCCTCTTTTTTTAGACACGTAAAGTAGCATGCCCTATGCTATACTGTGCTTGAGAGGTTGCTGTTTTGTCTCTGCTTGGATTTCCGCCAGCACCTCCAGTTCATCGGCCCTCCGTATGATCTAAACCCCGGCATATAGGGTTGTTTTGGGAAATTGTCAGTTTTTAAGTTTTATTATTAATTGTTTTAAAAGAAACTATTTAAATAAAACAATTATTTGAACCCACTCTTTATAGGCTCACAAGGGGTTTTAACTTTTAAGATGGGTTGTCATCCTCTTCTTTTTTGTATAGAAATGATTGCTTTTTTCACCTTACCAACACCACCCCGCTACATAAGGTAATCAAGAAAGAAAGACAGGTGACGACCTAGTTAAAATTAAATGCAACATTGCCGTTGATCGCAACATCTCATAAAGATGCTGCCATGTCCACAGTGGTGTTTGAAGGATGGAGTTTAATGTTTATGGACCCTGACCACTGCTGGTTGCGAAGTTGCGGGACAACAAAATGTTGCTCCATTCTCGTCTCTCCTGGGCTGACGGAGCCCAATAAGCCTGCAAGCTGCTTTCACAACAATGCGCCGTAAGTGACATAGTTCTGGTGAGATGGCAGATTCAAACCAAGTGCGCTCAAACATTTATTCATTAATTCATTTTTGTTTTTCGCCAATCAAATCAAAATATTATTGAAAGTAGGAAAATAGTGTCTTTTAAGGGACACTCTTGAGCACAGTAGGGAGGATTTGGCCATCCTGACAGATTTCATAGATTGGTGCTACAACAGAATCGTCATGGGGAAGCCAAACCAAACATCTACCCCATCTACCTCATCTAAGACTAAGAGACAGCAAAACGAGGATTCAACTGGAACTATATCACCACCGTGAAATGACACAACAGATGTTCTTATCTCTATAGATGAGAAATTAAGTAGTTTTGATTCATGTTTGAGCCTGGTGAGATTCTCCACAAAGATTTCCAGGCGTGAATCACTGGAATTCAGCAAGAAGCAGGTGGAAACCCTGGCTGCGGAGAAAGCCGGCCTCTGAGTCGGTAAGAGCCCTCACCGAGGGGTTGACACAGATCTCTGAGGAAAATAAGAAGATAAAAGAAACAGTGATCAATCTGCAGGCGCAGAGCATGAGAGAGAATCTAATAGTTGCTGGGATCCTGGAGCAGATGAAGGAGGACCCCAAGACCACGGTGAAAAACTTTATCCAAACTCACTTCAGGTATGTGAAGACATGTCAACATGGCTTAAATTTAGTATTCCTGCAAACTCAACACTGTGCCTACTATGTGACAGTAATTAACTGCACCCATGATCCTCACAGTCTTATGTATTGCAAAGAAAACTATTCTTGTGAACTGGAAAACTAAACATAATCTGTGTGTTCAGCAGTTTAGGAATCTCTTAATACACCGCATCAGTACCGAGACAATGTCTGCCTCCTCAAAGAATCAGTTTGCTGAATTTCACTCCCTCTGGTCCCCTGTGATTAGTTGCATCATTTAGTGTATGTGGAGGATTGTGACCTCGTCGCTTTGGGGGTTGGATGTTGGCAGGGTGTGCCTTATGGCTGTGGGTCCTTGGTGGTTAGGTGGGGACATGGGCTGCTCCGATATGGGGGCTCTTAGGGCCCTAGGCCCTTCACTCTGCCCCCCTGGCCAGTGCCTGGTGGGGTCAGTGGCAGCCGATCTTGGCCCGCCTAGGCTTGTGCTCCGTGACCGCAGGGGTCTCTAGCTGGGGCCTTCTCCTGCCTCCCTCTGGGAGGGTCCAGGATTAGTGCTAATCACCCAGGTTTCTGGAGCTATATAGATATATCTATCGATCTATAGATCAATAGTTTTATTACACAGAAATTACAAAGAACAAACAAACAAAGCCTATTGTAAATCAGATCCAAATCAACCGATTTCAAGGTGTCATGGAATCACATTTATTAACTTTAAGCCTTATGGTGCGAACATGGACATGAAAAATAAAACAAATAAATAAAGATATAAAATAAGCTCCTTAAAACATAAAGAAGTAATGAGTCCCATTTAGACTTATTAGATTTATAAAAGAGAATATTGGTTTCAATAAGCTTATCACTGTTACAGTAGTCTGCATCTAGCTGTAGCGGTAGAGGGTTTACACATACAGTTAAGTATGTGTAAACTCTACCTCTTAAGTAAGCCAGATTTATACTTATGTGGCATCTGCTTAAGGTTGGTTATAGTGTAGCTGACTATGGTGAAGTGTGCTCTCACACATGAGAGTAGGGGGTACGCATTTTTTTGATGTTGTGTTGCAGTTTCTCTGTCTAATCTGAAGGTGGCTGTAATGATGGTATCGGATGGTAAACTCAACAGGACGGAGTTCTTTTGATCATTCACTTTAGTTCTGGTAGGTATTTCCTGTTTTAAAACATCAATAGCATCTATAATCGTGCAGTGTCTTCATGAGCTTGTGGAAGCAAACAAACAATTCTTCTGTTAAAAACTGTACAGCACAAACAAATGAGAAGAAGACAAAGACGTAAGAGATGGTATATATGCGACCACTGAATGAAAACCAATTCACTGACAGGGAATCTTGTCTGCCCTCTTTGAAATATGAACGAAGAGATGAACTTCACCTATTTCAGAATGTCCGTACGTACATTCTATGATCTGGCTTGTGGCATTGTAATTTATGTTATCCACCAAAATACCCACAACATGCCTATTACCATACACGAGAGACTATCAGCTATGCTTCAATCCTTGGCTAGTGGTGGAAGCCAGCAGGCTGTAGCCACAAGCTACCAAATGTCGAGCAGCACGGTGTCTGGCATAATCTTGGAAATATGTGTGGCTTTATGGAAGGCACTGCAGCCAGAGTTCCTCTCTCATCCTACAGTCATGCAATGGGAAGCCATTGTCCTTGAGTTATGGAGACTATGAAACTTTGTGTTGAAAGTGTAGATGGGAAGCGTGTAAACATTTGCGCACCACTGCTTCTTCAATTACAAGGGCAATCACTCCATTACTTCAATACAGTGGATGTTGGAGCATATGGTGTTCAAGGAGGGCAGATTTGGTTTCATGCTTCTGGGACACCAATCCAACCTTCCCTCTCTGACCAATCTACCTGGAACAGCAATAGTCAGTGATGCTACTTTCCCTCTGCACGGCAACTTCATGTGTCACTATCCAGGTATGCAAAAAATTTTAAAAAATGTGTGTTATCTCAAAACCTTTATGTTAATATTGTTATAGATTATCTCTGTATATATTATGATCCATTCATTATGTTACCTTCTCTTTTGTAATTTTGGCATCATGGAATTATCACACACACAATTTTAGCCATTTAAGTAGAGGATTATTAACATTTTTAATCCTTTTACTTAAAACTATGGATATAGAATGGCCTGCAAGTGCTTATATTCTGTTTTGTCTGTGGATGCAGGTGCAAATCTACCAGGAGAGAATTCATTTGGGATTGTAGTGACAAGATGGTGGATCCTTGAACGGTACCGCGAGTGCCTCCTTGACAAAGTGGTGGAAATCATCAAGGCATGTCTTGTCTTACATAACTTTTTGGCCTACACTGATGACAACAATGCATGCTGTTTTCAGACAGGTCTCACAGTTCCGCAGGTCAATCCTCAATCCTTTTACTGCTGGACTTGTCCGCTGCCACTTACACGGTCAACCACCAGATCCTCCTTTCCACACTCTTGGAGCTTGGCATCTCAGGATCTGTCCTCTCATGGTTCATGTCCTACTTTACAAGAAGATCCTTCAGAGTAACTTGGCGTGGAGGAGTGTCCAGATCACATGGGCTGACAATAGGGGTGCCTTAGGGCTCGGTGCTTAGCCCTCTTCTGTTTTCACTATACACCTCATCACTCGGTGCAGTCATTTGCTCTCATGGATTCTCCTACCACTGCTATGCAGATGACACTTAGCTTTTCCTTTCCTTCCCGCCTGATGACACAACTGTCAGTGCGAATATCAGCATGCCTTGCTGATATGGCCGCAAGGATGAAGGCTCACCACTTTCAGCTTAATCTGTCAAAGACCGAGCTTATTGTCTGCCAGTCCTTCCTTACTTCCACAGATAAATGTGCAGTTCGACTCTGTCACACATGTGCCTACATCTTTTGCCAGGAATCTTGGTGTCATGGTAGACAGCCAGATGACCTTTAAGGTCAATGTTACCTCGGTTGCACAGTCTTGCCAATTTGCTCTTTACAGTAGCAGGAGGATCAGACCCTGCCTGACAGAACACATGGCACAGCTCTTGGTCCAGGCTCTGGTCATTTCTCATATTAAAAATTGTGTACCATGTTTTAAGATTTGCTATGGAAAAAAGGAAATAATGTCTAGGCTGGAATCAGAAGTTTCTAGATATCAGCTCAGGGAGGTGCAGGTACAGCAATCACACAGGCAGAATTTTGTCTTTCAGTGAATTTCTATCATAATAATGTGGAACCCCCCAAAAAAGTAACAGTATGTACAATATTTACAATCTGCAGAATAAAGGGGGAAAAACATGTTCACAAGATTCAGTTTCAAGAGTTGACTTGTTGCATCCAAATGATTCACAACATATAATGAGCCAGTATGCAAACTCAACCCAGCTGAAATTTCTCCATCATCATCACCAAGTTAGGTTACAATCATTCTGTTCACCTTTCACAATGCAGTATGTATGAGTTGTCCAATAATAAACAGAGTCCATGAAAATTGACTTAATGTCCATATGCGCGCTATTCAACCAATGTAAATGTGAGCGGTGAGCAGGGCAAAAAGATGGGAGTGGGCTGGCTTTCAAATAGCCTCCTACCAGACTGCAGAAGGTTGTTGTGTGTTGCAGGGTTCAAACTCTTGAGTCTAGCTCGCCATTTGGAAGGATCTGTACCCAACAGGGCACACCTGGCCTGCATCAGACAAACAAGGCCAACATTCAATCATTCAAAGTTCATAACCACTAGCTAGTTTTATCTTGGTGTACACCCATTAAATAATTAAATTTCATTGAATCATAAACCATCGACCATCAAACATTTAAAGTCATTTCCATGTGCATACAAAAATGCAAATACAATTCAAAAAGTGTTGCACCATTTGAAATCAAAGTGTATTGACAGAAATACTAATAAAACCAAAAGTAAATTTAAAATACATGCTAGGCCAACATGGCTTTTTAAAAGGCTCTAGCCTAACAATGAACATAACTTATTCAAAGCAAAGCTAATGTAGTGTAATGCTACACTAGCATTATGGTAGTGGGCCAAGGCACAAGCATGCTAATGCTAACAGCATGTAGCAAACCAAACAGACAGGCAGAATGGGGTATGGGTGGATGGGGGGAGTGAACATACAATTTGTTTGTATGTTTGTGAGTGTGTGTGTGAAAGAGACTACTATGAGCTTCGTTTTAATTTTTTGTTATATACTCTGGTGTGTAAAGGCTTTTAATTTTTTTTTTTAATATGTATAATTTGTTTTGATTATGTAAAGCACTTTATGTTGCTTTGTACATGAAAAGCGCTCTACAAATGAAAGAGGACTCACATACTCCATGGCAAAGATCTGTGTCATTGTGCAGAATTAAGCCTGCCCTGACTTGAACGGTGTAGCTCCCCAAGGGCTTCTGGTCATGTGTGAAGTTAGGAAGGCTCTTGGTTATAGAATATTTGGGAGGTCTTCCAAGGATGTGCATGCAAGAAATGTAGATTTAATGGCCAGTATGGGGATTGAATCCATGACCTTGGAGTTATTAGCACTACACTCTGACCTGCTGAGCTAACCGGCCTGCTTGCGAGGAAGTTTCAGAAGATTTTTCTGCCCACATTGACACCAATGAATAACACATTTAAAAGTATTTCCTAAAACGCACTTCAGGAGAGCTGAGTTGCATGAAATTGAGTTTACGGTATTTACAGTGTTTTGATCAAGAATCAAAGTGGCTCTTGCTATATAGGTAGGCAGTACCACTTTTCTCTCGTTTTAGGTAGCTTGAAGTAGCAATCATGGAATGCACACAGTCTAGTTTAATAGCTTTTATCAAACTCAACCATGCCTGCTGTGACTTGAATGGTTCAGCTATCAAAGTGCTCCCAATACTGGCCATTAAATGTACATGTTTTTAATTTTTTCATCTTTGGAAAACCTCCAAAATATCAAATCACCTAATGCCTTCTTACGGCCACACGTGGCCAAAATGCCAGGGGAGTTATAACATTCAAGGGCTTTTGGCCACAGATGGAATGGAAATAAAAACATGCTGAAGATGATCCCATGTGGGTCCCATTTCAACCAATCACCGCCAAAACACAGCTAATATCACTGGCAAAATCTCACATGTCAGAATCAAGACGGATGATTGCTTTTACTGACTGTAAATAATAAAAATTTATGTTGCATGTTGAACTCTTCCAAAGCTGCCCATTCTGTTTTTTGGGGTTTTTTTTTTTTTTTCATAAACTTTCATTCATAAACAGAATTTCTAGTAACACCCAGGGTACTATAGAGATTTTTTAAAGTAGGCCAGGTCACAATTGCTCCTCTTTGCTTTTTTTCCTTTAGACGAGGTCGAACTGGTCTCATCGAAGTGAGACCTTCAGCATTCACAGGGGTGACTTGCACCATGTGTGAAGCAACATGGCTGCATTGAGGTACCGACTGAATAAAATTTTCCTGATTTACGGCATTTTGATTACGAATTATGAAGGCTCTTGCTTTGTAGTTAGGGAGTCACACTTTGCTTTCTTATTGCACATAGACTGAAGTAGCGATCATAGCATTTTAACAGATCTGAACCTCTGCTTGATTGTAATGTAAAAAGAAAACTGAAATTGTGTCAGGTAAGACTCAAAAAGTTACCTCCTGAAACATCAACATTCAACATTCATGTTGGGTGTCAGTACATTTATTTTTATCAGTAATTAGAAAGCTCCACTGCCAGTGAGGTAAGGTAATACTCAAAGAACCCCTCATCCTTCATGAAGCCAAGTACTTACCTAGGGTATCTCAAACTTTGTGTTACCAACCAGGATAGGGCTATGAAAGGGTGTAACAAATTAATGGTGGACAGATGGTTAAAATAAGTAAATGGGTGTTTATTATATTAAAAACAAAGACCCGCTCAAGTGGCAACACAACGGGCGTTGGGGTTCTAAACCAAAATGCCGCCAGATAAACAAAAACACTAAAAAAAGGTGAACTTAAACTGGCGTATTACCTTTGGCTAACGAACATGCAGCAGTTCCATTAAACAAACCAAAAAGACAAGAAGTTATTCTTAAACCCAAAATAAATGTCTTCTCTAGCCCAACACGTTCTAACTTTACTCTAATTTAACACAAAAAGCTTAATCAAAACCGGAAAACAAAAATAACTTAAAGAGCAGCCAAACAAGCTGAGAACAATCAATATCAAAAAACCGAGACTACTCCTTAAACTAGAACACAAAATACAGTCAGGTTTAACCCTGCTGGAATTAGGGATGCTATGCTCAAGCCGATCTGCTCGATCACGTGTCAAGCATGTGACATGGAAGTGTTGTGAGCATTGTCTCTGAGCAGGATTCAGCATGCCAAAAGTCATGTGATAGACCAAACAAGGCCTCCTTACGTCTTCAGCGCGTATCGAGCAGCAATCGGGATCTTCAGAGGAACCAGGCTTGTCAATCTCTCAGAGATTCCAAACGCTGAGGAGATTGCAGGTTTTTGAGAAGAGATTCTGCTAGCTATTGTGCGACATTACATTTTGACAACAAAATTTGAGAAAGCATCACATCAGCATCAACTTGTATTGGATTACATTTAGCTTTTAGAGATTTTGGGAAACAAACGTCTGCTAGGGTAACTGCTGAAGGAACTTGGAGTGTGAGAGAAGACGGAGCGGACGGTGCCTTCAACACCACAGGTAAGTTTTATTTTGCTTTCTTTATATAGATGTTTTTTTAAATAGCCTTGCAAAAAGCAGACTTTAAAGTTAAAGTTAATCATAAACTACAACCAGAAGCAGAAGAAAAACCACAACCTGCAGGACCTTAGACAGCCGAGCTGGTTTCTGACCACCATCAGCAGAGAATTTAATGATTTTAACGTTGGTTAATTTAAATTTTGTTCTTGTGTTTCTTTCAGGTGCAACCTCTCCAAATCTGGAGAAGAGGCAGAAGAGCCAGAAGAGGAGCAGACTAAGCCTAACATTATTGAGAAAATACGTTTTTAAATAAAAATCTATGACACATCACAAAGTTGTCAAAAATTTTTTCTCATAATACATTTCAAGATTCAAAGTGTTTATTGTCATTTGCACAGTAAGGAAACAAGTTTCCCTGAACAATGTAAATCTTACTTTGCCGTCCACCCTGAATGCCATAAAACATTATAAAATAAATAATAAACAATTAAAAAAAAAAAACTAGATAGAAGATAAACATAAAAAAAACTGAGTAAATAATCTATGTACACATGTGCAGTGTGCAATAAACTGTTGTGCCACATTCAACAACAATCAGCTATGCAAAAGAAAACAACTCATGAGGTAGATGATGACACGCATTTGCAATATCTATTATAAATAATAAGACACATAAAACAGTAAACAATTTTACTACAACTGTATAAAATCACTAACACAATCACTATCCCCATTGCACAAACACCCCTTCCCTCATGCCTTCACTCAGATGGTAGATAACGTATTGTTAATTGAACACGTATTCCAATTGAGATAGGGATGACAGATGTGAGGTGTCAACGCTGTCCTTCTGATGCATCAGAAGCCCACAGCCAGCAGCTAGAGCTCTTTGATTTGGTCAAATGATTCAGAACAGCAAGCTATTTCAATGCATTTGGGTCAAAGTTGGCTCTATTCCTGAGGCCTTAGTTTCACCATCCCTAGCTGGAATCCCTCATTTATCCAAAAGCTACTCAAGTTGCCACAAAATAGACACAGAAAGCGCACAATCACTAGCCACCACAAGTCTGCCAAGCTGAGGGTGAAACCGTCTGTGTCAAACAGCTTCACCCTCCCGAATGATCACAGCAGCAGTCCTTAATTTCCTGGTGGACGGTGGCTGGCGTTATGATTGGTCGAGTGGTGAGCCAACCAGAGGGGAGGAGACGAAGGTGTGACTGCTCTATCCACTCCGAACAGGGAATCAGGGGCGGTCATTTGCATGAGTGACAAGCCTCAGGTGTCAGCAATGATCAGCGTCGGTAACACTCTGTCAATTAAACAGGAAAGATGCTTCCTAGGTAGTGGCATTTTTACATTATACAGTCTTTATACATATATAAAGAACTTATATAAAGACCTTATAAAGTATATGTACACGATTCTTATATAAAACAAGGTCTTTTATCTGCCTAGATAATTCTGAGGTTGATTAAGATTTAAAACTAAATAAATCTGACTTAGTTAATTAGGAAAACTTCAGTCAACAACTGGCATGAAAGAAATGTGTTGATAAATACAAGTATTTACGTTATAATGATAAATTAAAAAGGCAAAATAAATACATAAATAGAAATAAAAAAAAGTTGTTTTTGACCTGATGGCTGCCTCAGGTAGATTCTTTTTTCTGTAATGGTCCATCACTCCATTTATTTTGCATCTCTTTGCTTTCCTCACTCTTTATCACACTTTGCTTCCCTCCTTTACCTCAGCTCCATTTTATCATTTTCTTCTTTCACGCTGCTTTCATCGTCACCAGCATCCTTTCCCCTTCTCAACCTCACTCTGCTTTGCATTGTAAAAGGATTTATAGACACAGTCAGAGGTAAATGCATAACCTGTGAACACACACACACACACACACACACACACACACACACACACACACACACACACATAAACATTAATTTTCTTTGCTTTTGGGTGTTTCAGTCACATTATAAATCTTGCAGGAAACCTGAATACATGCATATTGCACACTATTGAATCAGAGATGTCCGACGTACAGTCCCACTGTTTTAATGCCACATCTAAGCTATTTAATTTATATAATCTATCCATCCATTTTTATACCACTTAGTCCAGTTCAGGGTCATAGACTGAAGCCTATCCCAGCAATTAACAGGTGAGAGACAGGCGACACCCTGGACCAGTCGCCAGTCAGTCGCAGAATTTATATTACAAACCCCTAAAACATTGCTACCTCCATGCAATGTTACATATGTGTGCATCCAAGACAACTTAACTACACTAATGTTGTGAAATAGGCCTGCATCCTTGACAGGTACGGCACACCATTTAAGTCAGAGAAGGTTGAGCTGCATATCTAATCTTGTTACAGAAACTCAGGTCTCGAAAAGACTAAAAAATAGTCCTTAGGCAAGACCTTTAATGCTATTGCCTCTGTAAGTCGCTGTGGATAAAAGTGTCAGCTAAATGACTGTAATGTAATGTAATGTAATGTAAAATATCTCTTTCTTTAAAAACTGCTGGCCAACAATACTTTGTCAGATGTTTGCTGCTAAGAGCTCTGCTTTCTGTCAGTGGCTGTTCACTGTAAGCTCCAGGATCAAATGTTTTCTTATAGCTACAGATTACACTAGAGCTTTACATGTTATATAATAATGTAAAATGCACATGGTAAATCACACAAACAAGTTGATAACGTTTAACTGTGTGAATAGATATATTGAAATTTTTGTGTACATAACAGCACATGAAAACTTCGAGGCAGTTTGTCTCAGACTGGGAAACAAGACTGATGTCTCACTCTTATTTCTACAGCTGCTTTCCTGCAATAAGTATGATCGGTAGTTATACATATGATCCGTAGTTATAAATATAAGCTGTAGTTATCGGACATCTGCTGCTGCTGTACCGCTGCATCGGATGGGCTGTCTGTCTGTATGTATGTATGTCTGTATGAGTTGCACGTCAGTCATTGTTGAAGAAAATCTGGAAACTTCCAGATCGCAGTACTAAATGAAGCAGTGGTTTGTCAGGTTCCTTCATGTCCAGGGTCAGTCTGATGGTTCAGGCTGATGGTTTAGGTGATGGTTGATGGCTTAAGGCTGACACCAGGACATCCAGCGTCTTTGACGTTTCTCTCCGTGTTTTTCACCATCAGCCTCAACTTTTCAACAACACGTCTTGTTGATGTTGTTCTGTTGTTGGTTTGTTTTTAGCTCCATTAGCATCTGTGGTCAATAAACAGACACACTGCTCACACTGCAGTTTTGTTTTACATCTGACTGGAAATTGAAACCAAGAACAGCTCAGTGCAGCATTGTTTATGTCAATCCATTGACATTAAGAAGAAAAACTTCCAACGAACATTTGCCCTTGCCTCCATTTATTCAAGTCTAGAACACAACCCTTATGGGCTCGACACATGGGAGGTGACATTGTTCCTTCTCCATTCATTTCCTATGGAACCTGATGAGGCAAAAATCGCTTCCCTCCTAGCGACATTCGTGCATGTGAAATGCTGCGCTCGTTCATGTAGACTTGCACACAGGGCTTGCGACACGACACAAGAAAATAGAAAAATGTCAGTCCATGAAGCGAGGGGCTTCATGGACTGACCAATGAGAGCAGGCTAGACAGCGCAGTCTGCAAACACTTTGAACATGGAAGAATAGATCATTTTAGCTGAATAAAAGGCAGCCGCGTGGCGCGAGAGTGAATTAGTCCAAAAGTAGGTTCTGGATTTATCTCGGTCAGCCTTGAGGTCCATCAATGATGATATTCACGACGCTGTTTCCATTTTTGTAAACTCAGATGAATCCAGGGTTGTCTCTCATTTATACAGTAGACAC
Organism: Melanotaenia boesemani; assembly: GCF_017639745.1. Lineage (NCBI taxonomy): Eukaryota > Metazoa > Chordata > Actinopteri > Atheriniformes > Melanotaeniidae > Melanotaenia > Melanotaenia boesemani. Next base: position 30,549,924 of record NC_055690.1, on the reverse strand, counting down.
CATGATTTCTATCAATTCGTGCAAAATCTTCTGACTCTCCATCTGTCATACTTCACCACGTCACGTCACGGACTGGTTTAAAAAAGTCAAAATCCCCACCAATATCATAACCAATCAAATTTCTTGGAGAAAAGCGATCTTAGAGTGCAATGCACGGCTCTGCTGCCATCGCTGCCGTTTGTCGCGTCCCGTGTGTTCGGTGTCACGAAGGCTGCGATGAGTTTCACCTGTCACTGCAGTTGGTCACCTCTCGTGTGTCGAGCCCATTATACGTAATCTTCCAGAATGCATTGCACAAGTAAAATAATGGCAACCTCCATAGTTCAGAAATGTATATATACGATCTGTATATATATGAGTAATTAGGAATTTTCATGTCAGAAACAATTCATTTAAGTGGAACAGGTCAATAACTACATGTTAAGGCCAAAATGTGCTAATAGCCAGGTTTCCTTTTAAACAGCATCCTAAAACAACAGAAGAAAGTGGTCCCTTTCTTTATCTGATCTATTTTATTTCTTGATTAAAATGGTAAAGTACATGTGTAATTGTAAATCCTGTTCAAATATATTTGACAAAATTATTTTTCATGTTTTGTTCATTTATCATTTTTAGAACATAGATAATGTCCTTTGATCAGGGCAAATTAAATCCACCTCTGATGAATGCATATATTCATTCATTTACATTCTGTTGCCTATACAGACAAGGATGCAGCAGCAGTTTAAATACACATCATCACACCTCTTTCTCTACCCAGCCACAACCTCTAGCTCCTCTTGGTTTACACCACTGCATTACCAAGCCAGACAAAGGCATATAATCTCACCAAAAAGTCCTGGTTCTCTGAGTTCTTTTTTTTTTTTTCCACTTTAACAGAAATAAAATGTCTCCACTGGGAGGAATCCGGATGACAAGGAAGTGATCCTAGGTTCCCATACTTTAAACTAAGGAAAAAAGCATATAACTTCTTTTGGAGATTATTGGTAAAGTGTAGCTTACTTTCAATCTGGTGAAATACACTCCTTATGTTCTGAAGCTCTTTTATTGAAACACTTTTTTGTGTGTGTCTGTGTTTGTGTGTGTGTGCGTGTGTGTGTCTGTGATATGGTCTTCCAGGCAACAGAATGAGCCAATTTTCTATAAGTTTTGATACTCAGGTGGAAAACTTTAGTTTCCTCTACTTTCTAAAGTCAGACTCTTGGATATTACCAGCAATCATCCAAATTACCTTGAAATAGGTTTTTCTCTTGCTGCTGTTGATTGATGTTGCTGTTGTTGATATTGCATTCTGATCTTGAGACAAGAATATTAGACATGCAAATAATGCAGTTTTCCCCACATTATGCTGCTTTTTCACAGTTATTCTTACACTATTGTATTTGAGGTCACAGAAGTTTCTAGTCACTGTCTTAATGTGGATAGGAGCAGAAACATATGTCTTGATCCAGCAACATAAACACCTGAGCTCCTTGAATTTTTTGATTCCGCCATCCCTCAAAGCTTCATTCCTCCCACATCAATTCATCTTATTTCTACACCTCTCCCTTGTTTTGACTGCACTGTGAACCACAAGGAAAACATTGGCTTCCTTATTTTACACCAGCGCTGTTTCTGCCATTGCTGCCACATTTTTCAGCACATTAGCAGTCAATGCATTTTACTGGTTATCAAGTGATGCATGCAAATGCAGCTTCTGGCACAGAAAGATTTCTGCACACTGGTCAACCTGCACATAAGGATGCAGTCCACTGTGCCTATTCAGTTCTATTTGAATTTAAACCATTCGGTCCCACTTATTCCAATTTAAATAAATGCTAAATTTATTCTTTGTAATGATTCAGTTTTAAGTTTGGTGGAGAGAAAACATTTAAAACATATTCAAGCACCAGCCAGCCATCACACATTCTCACATACACTAGTGCTGTTTTCTCCCTTCAGTGAGTCCTGCTCACAGAGAAACTGGTGTAATTACTGAGTTTTACAGATGTGATTACCACAAGCAAGGACTTGTGGCTGCATTATTAGTACATCTATTCCCTCCCTCTTCTCTTTTCTCGCTCTCTGGGTCTCCTCTGTTCCCGTCCATTGATTTTGTTTGGCACTACACTGTGGTCAGAGACAGTCTGTGAAGCTACATCAGCTTAATGACCAGCCATTCCTATTTCTTACATTAGCCGTGGTATCAAAGGCAACCCCCCACTGCGTAAATGGTGCCGACACATACAGATCTGGCCACACTTTTACTGACAGTTCATTCAAAGAGGCATTTCATATGCCATCCTGCCAGCTGAGTGAAACTGGGATTGACTGGGTGTGACAGGAAACACCCTCAACAACTTTGAGTGTGGGTTTGTGCTCTAAAAGGCTGTCAGATTTTGAATATTTATGTGCATGATACGTGTCAGGGTTTGACAGTATTTGATGGTGTCCCCACACAAGCTCATGAGTGTGTGTTTGTGTGTGAGTACATGTGAGTGTGCATGACAGGTGGGGTGCAGCAAGTGCCATTTTAATTTTAAAACTCAGTGGAGTAGAGATAGTTCTAATTTGCTGTGGCCTCCCAAGTGGCCCAGCATAATGGACTGAAAATGGGCTCCAAATTAAAGTTGGAGCCTTCTAAACACCACCAAATGGACTGGTCCGTTAACACCATGCATAACACATTACATACAGCCACATGCGCACTGCAACACTCACTGACCTGAACAGCACTGCATGACCTGAATCACACCATCAGCAGGGACAGAGGAGCTGCAGTTGTTAATTTTGTTTACTTGCTCATTTACTGACAGATCATAACTGGAAACCATTAAAAGACTACCCACAGGTATGAGTTGGATAAGTATTGACTTTGAAATTACTAATGGTTCATTTAAGAGGCATAGAACAAAATTACTAATTTTTTCAGGAAAGTAGAGTATATCTTTGTGTAATTTTTGCGGTCATTGTTTTGAGTTAATTGAATTAAAATTTTCTGTAAAATAAGGATTTAAGAAGAATAAAGTTTAAGTTTGTCATATAACAGACACAGCACTCTGGAACCACTGTCCTTGAGCGGGGCTTGACCCTCTTCCATTCAGAAGTTGCTCCCGGTGAGAGGCGCCAAGCAGGTGTGGGCATGCTCATTGCCCCTTGACTTGGTGCCTGTACGTTGGGGTTTACCCTGGTGGACGAAAGGGTAGCCTCCCTCTGCCTTCGGGTAGGGGGGACGGGTCCTCACTGTTGTTTGTGCTTATGCACCAAATAGCAGTTCAGACTACCCACCCTTTTTGGAGTCCTTGGATGGGGTGTTGTAGAGCACTTCTTTCGGGGACTTCCTCATTCTGCTGGGGGACTTCAATGCTCACGTGGGCAATGACAGCGAGACCTGGAGGGGCGTGATTGGGAGGAACGACCCCCTAATCTAAATCCAAGTGGTGTTTTTTGTTGGACTTCTGTGCTCGTCATGGATTGTCCATAACAAACACCTTGTTCAGACATAAGGGTGCCCACATGTGCACTTGGCACCAGGACACTGTAGGCCGCAGTTTGATGATCGACTTTGCAGTTGTGTCGTCGGACTTGCGGCCGCAAGTTCTGGACACTCTGGTGAATAGAGGGGCAAAGCTGTCAACTGATCACCACCTAGTGGTGAGTTGGCTCAGATGGTGGGGGAGGATGCCGGTCAGGCCTGGCAGACCCAAGCATGTTGTGAGGGTCTGCTGGGAACGTCTGGCAGAGTCCCCTGTCAGAAAGAGTTTCAACTCCCATCTCCGGCAGAGCTTCAACCATGTCCCGGGTGAGGAGATTCTGGTCCACCATACGGTGGCTCAGGAGGGGAAAGCAGTGCTCCGTCAACACTGTTTACAGTGGAAATGGGGGGCTACTGACCTCGACTCGGGACGTTGTGAGGCGGTGGAGGGAATACTTCGAAGACCTTCTCAATCCCACCAACACGTCTTCCGATGGAAGAGTCTGGGGTAGCTGGTGCTGGCTCTCTCATCTCCCAAGGTGTTGAGGGGATCCGGTTCGGTGGCCTCAGGATTGGGTCTCTGCTCTTTGCGGATGATGTGGTTCTGTTGGCTTCATCGGGCCGTGATCTTCAGCTCTCACTGGAGCGATTCGCAGCAGATGGTGAAGCAGCTGGGATGAGAATCAGCACCTCCAAGTCAGAGACCATGGTCCTCAGCTGGAAAAGGGTGGAGTGCTCTCTCCGGGTCTGCAATAGGGTCCTGTGTAGAAAACACCCATTAACTTGTCAGCTTCAGTGGGGAGATTTCAGAAGGCAGTGCATAGGAGCTTATCCCGTTTTCTGCCTGGCTATGGAGCTAGGACAGGGACATTAGTTTTATAACTGGTTCACATGGTTTGTCTCTCCATATTTGTAAGTTTCCTGCAGAAAATGGATGGCTGGATGTCACAGACAATTATCTTGTTAATCATGCAGCCAAAAATGAATAATTAAAATAATTAGCAAGTAAATTCAGGTCTCAAATCACATGAAAATTGCAGAGACGAGGGGAGTGTGTGCATAGCACTCGGATTGACAGATCTCAAACCAGCTCAAATAAAACAGATCTGGCAAACAGAGCAGACTTCACTTCAACCAGAGCAAACAGCTTAGATATAAAATTCCAAACATAAACTGAAGATTTTAAGAATTATAGTCTGTAAAACTCATGTAATGGCGAATATGTCCTGTGAGGAGGATTCAGTCAACATACAGTATGAAAATCCGAACATATGAGTGAGAGACTCAGTCTGGCTGGTGCAACAGTGCATCTGTTTATCTCAGCTGTCTCCAGTAAACGATTGAAAGAGTACCAAGTGACTAATGAGGCGGGTGTTGGCAGTGATCCTGAGCTCTTCATCACTGCAGCTCTGCACAAAGTTAATCCACACATTGTCCACTGACCATACTTAGTCTTGAAACTTTGGTATTCTGTCTGTTTGTGTTGCCCTCAAATCCCCACGGTGCGCTTCCAGCTCTGCCAGTGTGTTGCCAGTTCTGTGGTGGTGCCACATTTAATCTTCAGATAGCTAGCTTATAGGCCAAACTTACTTCTTAAACACCAAGCCTGGATTACTGGTTAGTGTCTATCTTGTATTTTAAGTGTGCTCTAGTAATGAAATGTTGACGTCTTTTCAAAGATTCTGTTCTTTTGGCTCAGCTCTCTTTACAATAGCTGGCACTTTCATCTCCCAAATGGTTTTTCATTTGGTATCTCTTCTTCATGAAAGCCTTATTTTTTATGCATTTTTAATTAAAAACAGTTTGCATGTTCTCCCCATGTATTTGTGGGTTCTCTCTGGGTACTCTCCCACTTCCTTCTACTGTCCAAAGACATGCTTGTCACTCAAAATTTTCCCAAGGAATGAATGTGAGTGTGAGTGGTTTCTGTCTCTCTCTGTGTATGCCCTGTGATGGACCGGCGACCTGTCTAGGATGTATCTTGCTTCTCGCCTGGTAATTGCTGGGATAGGTTCCAGCTTCCCTGTGACCCTGAACTGGAATAAGCAGAAGAAATTAAATGAAAAACCACAGTTACTGTATAATATTTTGATAAAACTTTTAAATGTACAACTGAACACAAAACAACAACAAACAAATAATTGAAGGTAAGTGTTTACAATATGACACTTTAGAGTGTTCACTTTTTTTTGACACACCTGCAATTAAAACCTGGCTCTCCATCCCTTTTTGATTGCCTGTGTATCTGGCCTGTACCACTATACTCCCTGTTCTCTAAGAGTCTGTCCCCCTTCTTTCTTGCATATAGTGGCATAATCCTAGTCTTTCTTGCATGTGATTGGTTGTATAATATGCCAATCAAAAGTCCCACCTTTCTGAAGATTTAGCTCAAAGAAGTCAGCTCTTTGCGGTCACTTGAAATAACTGGGTCTTAGATTTGGCTCGTTCGTGAACGACACATCACTAGTGTGCACCCTATTCCCATTGTTGAACTATTGATTGATACGTTCCTTTATCTGATTCAGTTGTTAAAATCAGTGTTGGTTAGATCATTTTGACTGATAGTTTAGCAAAGCAAATAAGTGCAAGTGACAATAATGGCAGAAAATGTCATGCACAATCTTTGTTTTGTATTGTTTTTTGTTTTTTTTCTGTAAATCTACATGGCCTTCATTCCCATTTTGCACTGGTATTCTGTCCTCATGTGCAGGTGTAGACTGTATGCCCTGAGGACAAATTGAAGATGTCTTCACTGTGTGTTCAAGTGCTATTTGGTTTGTTCGGAGGCTGGGGACATGAAGAAACCCAGCAGGGGGCCTCTTATTAGTTCTGGTTCCTCACAGTGATTTGGTATATAAGAACCCATAGATGTACTCCATTTACCATTTGTTGCACAAAGGCTCTTAACTGGCTTCTGTCTCACAAGGTTTTTATTTCACTTAGTATTAAAAGTAACTGTTAGAGCTTGAAAAACTGTCTTTCACCTGGGTATGTTGTCTTCACTGCCATCTCTTTGCTGATTCCTGTGTCAGACTGATGAGCTTAACAAGCCTGGTAGAACAATCAGTTAGTTGTTTCTTATTTATTTGGTTATAGCTCTGTAAAACAGCACTAAGGTGTAATTGTAAAAACACTACAATGCACACGTTTGCATAGTACTTCCATTTATCCATCTATTTTCTATACTAGCTCAATTCAATTTAGAAGAGCGTAAAAAATCCACACTCAAAGAATCGACTGAGATTTAAACCTTAATGTTGTGATTGACATGGCTTGGACCCTTTTTTGATTTCTTATCTTTTTTAATGATTTGATCTGTCAGATTTCTCCAATCAAATGGTCAGACCTGGGCACATTTTTGCCACTATTTGTTATGGGAAAGCAGCAGGGCATGAAGCTTATTTGTTCAGTTGCTGAGAGGGCTGTTTGTATAGAAAGGATCTTAATTGAACAATTAATTATATTTCCACCAACAACAGCTGTTAGCATGTTGGCATCCAAACATGAATAAAGGAGTGGTGTTTAGGATTCAGCAGTGAGCTTGTTTGCCTGTTTTGGGCTTCTGTAGACATAACATTGTGATTTTGCTCAAGCCAAAATCTTTACAATAATTTTCTGTCAGTGTTATGGTGCATCTCTATGATGTTATATTGTGTCAGTTCTCAAGAGTGCAATTAAACACCATAATCAGGCAAATGAAGTGTGAAGTGTAAACATCTCTCCTCACTGGAGCATCACACATTCAAGGCTGGTCACACAGTAATCCACAGCACATTCAAACCAGAGAGTTCACTTCAGCTGTATTCAATTAAACTCTGATAATGTTGCACATTTTTGCAGGTTGCAGGTGGTTTACCTGTTGTCTTAGAACAAAATTACCTTCAATACAAGATTAATTTGAACCTTTTTTTTTATCATGAAAAACACTCAGTCATTCCCAGCTAGCTGGTTTGCATTTCGTGGCCTACAATGTGCCTCCTCTGGTTAAATCTGCAGTAATGTCTAAGTTTGAATGTTCTGTTTACAAACAGTAACAACTTCTCCTGCAAAATTATTGAAAATTAACAGATTACACAAGTTATCGAAAGGTGGAAATAGCAAGGTAAAATTGTTGAACAATAAATTATTTTGTGCTGTAAGCCCCATTCGGAAGGTTTGGCTAGAACAATATTACCTTCCTAAAGGGCATTTTTGTCGTGGTGAAATTTCCTTCCTAAAATTCTGTTTAGCTCCTTGTTCCTAACATGGAAGTTCCTGATGTCAAAACGCAGCATTACTAATTTGGATAAAGGTATCTAAATCACATATGAATGAGATGTAAACAGGTGGTGATGATGTGGAGGTTCACACTGTTGTTTCACATATTTGAGTCTCTGCTGGGTAGAGTTGTTTGACCTGGGCCTTTCTGTGTGGGAGTTTGGATTTTCTCCCCTATGTATGCAAAAGTACCCCGTGTTTTCCTCCTACAGCCCAAAGAAGTGCATGCATGTCTGTGCATGCATAAATCAACAAATTCTCCCTAGGAGTGAGTGTAAGTGGTTGTCTCACTCTGTTGGACCTGCAATGCACTGGCAGAGTCGCAAGGGGGCTGGAGCCTATCCTATCCCAGCAATTAGCAGGCGAGAGGCAGGTCGCTAGTCCACCACAAGGCCATCACAGAGAGACAAACAAATACTCTTGCTCACCCTCGTTGCCAGAGAGAACCTATGAGTGAACAACAAACCTAACATGCATGTCTGTGGGCGGTGGAAAGAAGCCAGAGTACCCAGAGAGAACCCATGCATAGACAGGGAGAACATGTAAACTCCACACAGAAAGTCTTTGTCTTTCGTAAATTAATCCATAAAGACCTTATGGGGTCTTTATTTGGCCCTTTAACAAAATGTACAAAAAAAATAACTTTTTTTTTTTTTTGGGGGGGGGGGGGGGGGGGGGGGGTGGTGTACCATTTATTACCATGTGATAGTTTAAAAATATTATAATGTGGTTTTCTGCTTCTGGGTATCTATTAAGGGACATAAGACATGTATCAGATTGTGTTCAACAGGATTTTAAGCAAAGTTTATACCATAAATTGAAGCAAAATGTCTCAGAAACTGTATGTGACAAATGTGTCACGTCGGGCTCTTATGGGTTAAAATGATCAGAACTCACCGGATTGTCAATCAATTTTCCAGTGTCTTTTCCAAAGTCAGACATGCTGCTCTGATACAGGATGTCTAGTTGCTTGAAAACATATATTTTCATAAACTTGTGTGCAGATAGTAGGCTCAACAAAAATATATTTTGTCTGTCTAGGTATATAATGTATGCATGTATGCAGTGTAACACAAAACACACAAATGCATAGAAAGACCGGCTCTGCTTTTTTGAAAATGAAGAAATAATATCTAATTCTGTGAATATAATTATACAATATATATAGCTATTATATAACAATATATATATATATATTTGAAATGTTTAAATACATCTGTAACATTATAGTTTTACATATATTTACAATATGTGCACATTGTGTCACACACTATAATATCAGTAAAAATTACCACAACATACAAAATATATACATATATTCTGTCTAAAATATTTATTTCATCACATGTAATCCATCTATCAAACCTATCTTACTTATCTATATTGGATACCAACCTATCTAATATATTCCTTAATGCAAATGTTGTGAGCTAAAACCCCTGAAAGGTGGCAGTTCTGGAGAGCTTCTTTCTTGTCTCTGCCAGTTAAAAGAGATGAGTTTGCCAATGTGAAGTCTTATTTTAAGGAACACTTATACAACCTATGACAATGAGTTGGAATGATGGTTGTCAGACTGTCTTCTCAATGTGTTTCCTGAGCAAGAAAACATCCTCAGTGCCAAGCTCTTCTCGGACAACATGACTTCTGATACATTAGGACTTGCTTTAACAAAGCCTGGCAAATTACCTGCTCTGCTGCTCTCGCCACCCTCACTATGCCCTCTGATGGAATCGCCAGCCTGCCACTGTTTTTTGAGGTAAGAAGGTGGTAGTTCTCAACAAAAACTGAACCTGCCAACAACAAATCCTGGAATGTAGACAAGAGTGTTGTCTGCCAGGCCTCCATCGCTGGAAGGTATCTGTGGTCACATACAATGGCTGAAATGTGGGAAGCTCTTCAGCAGAAGACATCATCCAGCACTGCCTGACTGACAAGGTGATGCACCATACCAAACCATCAGAGTGCAGAAGATGGCCTGGAACTGGTAGGCGGAGGGACAATGGTTCCAGCCCCTTTGCGGCAAAAAACACAAATCAGACATACATAAAAAAAAAAAATTATATGTTTATGAATTTTTTTTTCTGGATTTATTCTAAATAGAAAAACATGAACTGAGACTCTGATAGAGTTAAAGATAAGCTCCCAGTGATCCTGGCAGAACCAGAGGTATGTGAGGACATACCTCTGACCTTGGAGCAGTTCAGAAATCATCAACATTAGCATGTCAATGTTGATGACGAAGCCAATAACAGACAAGTACCTGCAAACGAAAACAGTTATCACTATGATCATGGCAAACAAGAAAGAACCCTGTAATTTTGTTGATTCAAAGATCTAAAGTGAATTTACCTTCATATCCACCAGGTGGAATCACAAATTCATGGAGCTCAAATTACAGAGTGCTTATCACAAGGATGCAAACTCATGGAGAGTGAAAATGGTGACAGAGCAATTCATTTGTGACATGTTCAGAGAATATAAACCTAGCAGGGCTCCTCTGGTCAGCTAATCCAGACCAGAGTCCAGACTAAACATGGAAAAGCGGCATTTAGCTGTTATGCTGCAAACAAGTGGAACAAACTGTCAGTGGAGATTAAACTTTCACCAAATGTCAACACTTTTAAATCCAGGTTAAAACTTTTTTTTTTTTTTTTTTTTTTTTTTCGTGCCTAAGCATGAAATCCAGTAACTTTTAACTTAACTTGCTTTTAATCATTTCAATTAAATTTATGATTCTGCTATGATTTTTTGTGATTTTTGCCATTTATTGCTGCCTTTTACTACTTTTTAATGTTTTCTTTGCACCATCTGTAATGCTTTTAATGTTTTGTGTAAAACACTTTGAATGGTCTTGTACCTCAAATCAAACCAAACTGTCAGGACGCTGACAGGTTTGGACTCAAAATAAGGCTCAGAATCCCAGGGATGGGTTACAAACAATTATTGGTACACAAATGACAGATCTTCTCTATGGTCTGATTTCTGTGCATATAGGAGGCAGGGAGTAGCAGGAGACAGTGCGCTATTGTTCGGGCTGACGTACCAGCAGTGAGATCCAACAGGTGAGGGAGGACTGTCTCGGGATCAGGGTGGAGGGAATCCAGGGAGGAATCCGCTGCGTAGTGTGGGAGCTGCTGAGCAAAAGAGAGGTTAGAAGGTGGATAATACCACACAGGTTGGACTGCTGACCAGGCTGACAGCGGGGAGTCCAGAGAATCCTCGTGGGGGTAAGGAGAGTTGAGTCCGTGATCCGATATCTAGGTCCAATAATCAATTCCAGGGGTCCGAGAGCCAGGAGATCAAAACAATCACAAACAGAGTACCAGACAGGGGGCAGGCAGAGGCAAAATCCAAATACAGGCAACAGGGTCAACGACAGACGGGCAGACAGGCTGGATACGTACAGAGATGAACCAAGACGATCTGGCAGGTAAGAGTTGAAACAAGCAGGTATATAAAGCGCTCCAGGCAGGTGGAGCGCATAAGCAATCAAGCCAGAGTGCAGGGAAGATGCCTTCAGGGCAGCTGGGAAAACCAGGCTCCGTACCACGGAGCATGACACCAAACTTTTTTCTCAAGCACTTCTCATGCCACAGGCAAAACAAAGTGCTTTACATGGTTAAAAACACTTGTGCATATTAAAAATAAAACAAGCCTTTACATACATCAAAGCAGAATTACATAACAACAAAAACACTCATTAAAATATTTCACACAGTCGCACACACACACACATATATAAAACACACACACCAAGCACCCCCCCCCAACACACACACACACACACACACATTCTGTACAAACATGACTCTCTAATTTCTGTCTCTGAACTGAATGTTGGTATAAAATGCTAAAAAGTGATAAACATCTGGCCTGATGCTGCTGTGAGGAAACAATATCAACGTCATGGGGATCCATTCACACCAGGGGCCAGTCCATCCATGTCCAACATCAGGGCAGACCAGGGCCCACACCACAGCCATAAGGCTGCAGTGCAGGGCCCAAGCCACCCCCATGAGTGCAGTCACCGTGGCAACAGCCCCCAGACAGAGCAGGCAAAATTAAAAGGTAGATCTTAAGCCCTGAGGTTCTCTGGCAGGCTGTTCCACAGACGAGGGCCATAACAATGGAAAAAGGCCTCACCGTATGTCTTGGTCCTCACCATTGGAACAACTAAAAGGCCAGTACCAGAGGACTTCAGGGTCCACGAGGGTTCATGATTTAAATGAAGGTCTGATAAATAAGAGGGCCCAAGACCCTTAAGACATTTATAAACTACTTAAAAGAACCTTAAAATCAATCCTGAAACGCACAAAATGTGATATAAAAATAAACTTGTTCCGCCTTAATACCACTACTATTACTGTTACTACGACTATTACTACTACTACTACTACTAATAATAATAATAATAATAATAATAAATAATAATTACTGAGGACATAAATGAGTTGCCAACAATCTTAATCATTAAAAAATGAAACTGAGAAATTTAATTTTGAGCACTTAGTCTACCTGAAAGCACAAGTAAGGTGGTCATTAGGGTTTTTTATGGCACGTTGTAGGATACTTTAAGACGCTTTACAGTTGGAAAAAAAAGATAATGTAATAAAATAATGCACCTACTTTTTAGATATGATCTGGGAAGCTGAAGACAGATGGAATAAGTCCATCTTTGAATCTGACGATCATGTCCTGTCCAAATTCTCTCTTTTAGTCTTTTAGTGTTGACTTCGTATCACAAAGGAATTATCGGTAAATCGTTCTTGTCTCACAGCAATTTCCCACTTCTTTTTATCTTTTAGTTTATTTTTTTTTCTTTCAAATTTCTTAAAACTTTTCTTTTATCTAATTAGGTTCATCAGGACATTATCCTAGTAAAAGCATAAATACTTTGAACCAAGGAAAACATATTGTTATTGTATGAAGTAGATGGAAATAGTATGGAACACAAGAAAGTTTTTTCTTTAATTAGATGAATATTCTGGTCAAATAGTGTTATACCAGTCACACTGGACTTATTTTTATAACACCATTCATAATTTTAGCTTTTTGAATTTTAGCTTTCATAGCTAGCACTAAATGTGAGTGAGCCTGACTAGCTGGGCATGATTTCACTGGTGGACAGATCATTACAGGGCATTAATTGTTGTAGTGATTAAATACAACTAATTATTTTAGTTTCTCTGTTTCTTGCGCTCCAGTAGCCAATGCAGCGTCTATTCTTGATTATATCTATTATTCTGTTTATTCTGATATTTATTATTATTATTATTATTGTTATTATTATTATCATTATTATTATTATTATCAGTAGTAGTAGTAGTAGTAGTAGTAGTAGCAGTAGTAGTAATAATAACCTGGGTGTAATAGGTAAACATAAATCAATTACTAGTGCTGAACATTTGTGCAATGTGACATATTCATATTATAGATATCATATAAGTAATATGATAATAAATCATATTACTATAAACAAGGGCTGTCAAAAATAACACGTTAACCGCTGTAACTAATTTATGCTTTTATGCAATTAATTGATGTGTTGCATGACAAGCCCCATACATCCATCTTTTCTCTGGTATGACGGCGGAACGTGGAGAAGCAAGATGGAAAAGATGACTCACACCTGCACTTTTCCCACATTCTTTTTAAAATTTATTCTGAACCAACGTGTCTGCTCTAGAGGATCTCTGGTCGTCTCAGTGTTTGAGCAGCATGGCTGCTTCCTTTCTCTCTTCTACTGTTGATCCGTGAAACATGATGGCTGTCGGTGATCAGCTGATCGGCATTTCTCTCTTATTGCATTTGTTTATCGTTCAGCTGAGAAGGAGGAAACTAGCGGTTCATCGTTCACATTGTCACATATTTACCCAAAAGTATTGTTTTTGGCAGGACCTTCTCTAACAGTAGTTGGCTGGTGGTAGACCGGGTTTATACTTCAGCTATGCAGGAACGGGTCTAGAAAAGTTCTGACAGGGGACCAGATAGGAGCACTGACCAGGAAAAGGGGGGCAAAAATGAAACCATTTTTTAGGTCTAGATTTTATGAAAAATTAAACTGATGATTACAACTAAAGTGATCATGTGATGTAAAAACGTGAAGAAAAACCAATGATTTATACTATTGACAGTTGTGTACTATGAGTGATCCTTATGTTGGACTTTTGTCACTGCTGCACAAACACTTAAACTTCAATGACAAAAGGAACTGGTTTTTATCCAGATCATCAATTTGATCAGAGTTTCTTCATCAATGTTTAACTTCAGTCGTCACATCTGCTGGTTTTAGGACAGAAATTTTCACCATGGAGATAGTTGGCGAGATGATGATATTTGAATTCTGAATTATGATTTAGAACATGGTAGAGATGATTTAGAACAACATATAGAAGTACATTACATGCTGCATTTTCATGACCATTGGACATCTGACATTTACCCAAGGGAAGGTCAGTTAACACTAAATATTTGTTGCATTGGCTCATTCAGTTGATACATTTCAGGCATAGTCATGAATGGTGATTAATCATGATTAATTTGTAAGCTGTGAATAATCGTGATTAAATAATTTAAAACCTGTGATTAATCATGATTAAATAATTTGAAAGCTGTGATTAATCATGATTAAATAATTTGAAAGCTGTGATTAATCATGATTAAATAATTTGAAACTGTGATTAAACTGATTAAAAACTTTAATCATTTGACAGCCCTTCTACAAACCTTTTATTGATGTATCATAGAAATTGCTACTGTAGAAGCTCAGCAAAGAAGTGACCCTCTTTCTAAGAATTTAGAGCTGATGCTGGCTGTGGCCAGCTTGGCTAATCCAATCAAATGTCAGATCATGGTTATAATGAGGAACACAACATGCACAGAATGTATGTGGTGCTGGCTTTTACAGAATATTTTCAGAGGAAAAATGTTTGAGACTTCAATGCCCCTATGTCATGAAGCACAGTGTACATCCTAAACACCATTTTATCCTGATGTTCACATTCCAGGAGGATGTGTGGTAAACTTCCACTTCAAGCTGTAGTCATGCTACTCTGCACAGCTGCTGAGCTCCACAAGATTAAAACAAGATGGTAAACGTTTATTTCTGTAAGGTCACCTAGTAAAAAGAGAGATGGTGATGTAGGTATTCTGCAGCTCAGGATATCTGAGAGGTGTTTCATAAGTGTAACCCAGAACATGCTAACTGGTGGACCGATCCAGAGTGTGTGGAAATTAGTGATCCCTACTGTGCATTGTGAAAAGGTGTCCTGTTAAACCCATTTTATGCTTCTTATATTGAGTAATATGTGTTCCATTAAGTATTTTACATTGAATAAATTGCAAACTCAAACTCATTAAATGAATTTTTACATATTTATGTCCTTATTTTTGTTTTCTAAGATATTGGTAACATAGGTAGGTGCCCATATATGCATGTTGTTAATTTTCACAGTTATAATTCAGCAAAATTTACAATGGTTAAGTGTGGAATAAAGCAGAGTCAGCTATTAGCGTTGGCTGCTAACGTTAGCAAGTTGGTGGGTTAGTTTAATAGTTTTGCTCTGGTTGAGTGAAAGTTCCAACAATAGTTTGCATGATGATGTATACATTTTTGTGTATTGCTAATGTATAATGGTTAGTTGCTCTGGTCATTTGTCTGTTCATTCTGCTGGTTCAGCCTGACAGAATTTTCCTGTGGAGGTGTGGAGATTTGTGAGGCTTTTACTGACATTCAGCTTGCAAGTTGATGGCAATATTTGGCATCTTACTCCAAAGTCAAAGTTAGTTTCAAGATTTTTTAATCCTTCTTTTGTTTTGTTTTCTTTCTTCTCCTCGGATTGGAGCAAACATGGTGGAGCAAACATTAAAAGTAACCATATGCTGGGGGAGGAGTGTCAGGCTTCCCAAAAGGTAATAAATGGGACAGCCACTGAACACGTATCTTGTTTGAGTGCGGTTGATGGGTGTTGCAGAATATTTTCGGCTTTTACACAAGACCAAATATTAAATAATTAACTTTAATAATCACTTGTGTTTATCATGTCATTTTAGTTTCACACGTGTTCTGTACATTTTTCCAAATTAGGATTGTTTGTCCAGTTTTCAAAAAAAAGACTAAATGAAACATGTATTTTATATTATATGCTACTGAAAGCAGATTTTGGAATAAAATATAGTGCGTTATTTTAATCCAATTACTAGTAGTTTAACAACGCTAGAAAACATAACATGCTGGTTTAAACCCATAACTCAACCCTGCTGGGTTAGAAAAACTTATGGCTGGGTGGGTCCATATCTGAACCAACTGTTGGGTTGCAGAACAATCCAAATTGAGTTATTTTTAACCCAGCAATTTCTAGTGTAAATGTAGTATCAGACTCTCTTGTTTAAGCTTTTGTTTGAGCCAACAGTAATGCTCTACTGTTTTTAGATGCATAATGAGATCTATGAATGCTGTGAATGCTTCAATTTTTCTTTTAAAAGATTGTAAAAATCTGTGCAGAATGAACTACACTAAGGTGTGGAAGAAACAAACATTTCCTGGTAGATATTTTCCAGTCTGTCTCTGACACATTTGGGATTTGGTTTCTATAAGAGGATTTCACCTCACTTTCAGCTTTAATCAGCTGCTACTATAACAGAGAAAATAAAGACTGTAGGGTGCTGTGTCTTAGGATACCTCATTTTTATCCTCTCTGGTCAAAGCAGAACAAGTGAGAGAAATGGTCAACAAGAGGAGTACAGGGTCATGCTGGGTAAAATAGGGTTTGTGTGTTCTTCATTTCCTTTGTTGTTCTTGGTCCGCTGGGTTCTTCAGTAGGTGCGTCATTGCATAATTAATCACTTCATCTGTGATTGTCGTGACTGAATAGGAAGGTGGAAAGAAAATGACTCATGATTACAGCTGCAGAGTCAGAGAAGCTACAGTATGTGATACAGCACTGCTCTTTTTTACACAACAAAAGACATACAATTGTCTAGACTCCAGAATGAGGCTGCAATTTAAGCCGATTTTCATTTAACTAATAATTACTTATTCAACTTGTGATTGAGTTAAAAACCAGTAATGAAAAATAATTTATTAAACCCCAAAGGGAAATTATAGGTGGGTGTTTATAAAGTATTTTTCACTAATTGTTTTTATGTTATCTTTATTTCATTAATTCCATTTAAAAATAATTTAAAACCAAGTATTTCAGTCAGTATTTTTTAATAAAATATCCTTTTTGAGGAATGAGGTAGCATCTGCTTAGATTACAGCTTTGTCTATACATGATAGACCAGAGGTAATGAGGTACAGTGTCAGTGTAGTGTGGACCACTTATGTCATGATCCGTGTGTTTTTGGTTTAGTTTTATTGTCCTATGAGTTCATTGTTTTGTCTGGTTCCCTGTATTTTGTTGTTCCTTCGCTAGTGTGTTACATTGTTGTATTTTCCTGTTCATTTGCTCACCTGGTTCTATTGTTAACTCATTCCACCTGCATCTGGTTAGTTGTGTTCCTGTTATATACCCCTTGGTTTCTTTCAGCGTTTGTCACATCATCCGTTGTGTTTCTCCATCACGTCTCCTCTGTTTCTTGCAGCGTTTCCTTATCAAAACCTTTATTCCTGTACCTGTCTGCCTTCTGCCTTCTCCGTAGTAATTGGCAGATATGAAAGAAGACATTGATCACCTCTTTAAAATCAGCCAGTCCCAAGTCCAGCTATGTCCCAGATGTCAGCATCCAAGCCACCCCCAGCTCAATGATATCCTGCCTGGCTCTCTAATCTCTCCCTTTAGGCAAAGGTGCTCAAGAAGGAGGCAAGGCAGCATCTCCTGAGCAAGTCGGTGTCTCCAGCAGTTAAATTTCCTGCGTCCTAGCCCTGGTTCATGCCGCCACCTGAGGTTCCTGTCTCCAAGGGGGTCTCTTGTTGGTATGCTCCTCCACCTCCTGAGGAAGTATCGGGTCACGATGCTCCTCCGCCCTTGGTTCCTGAGCCCGAGGGGTCGGTCGGTCCTCCTCCACCTCTGGTTCCTGTGCCTGAGGGGAGGAGATCCGACTTCCGTGGTTGTTGTGTCCGGGCTGTCTTCCTTAACCCGGTCTCCTGTGGTCGTAGCTTCCAGGCTGTCCTCCTGATCCTGGTCTCCTGTCTCCCTCTTATCTTCCCTAACATTGTCAGCTGGACAGTTTGTTTTGGGTTGAACCAATCAGATGCTTTAAATCCCTTTTTGCTCTGTGCCAGTGGATACAGCAACCAGAAAAAAATTGTACAATAAAAAAACAAAAAAATGGTGCTCACAAAATTCCAAAAATGATTGACAGTTCAACTGCAGCAGAAGCTTTATCAGCTGGTATGGAGGATGATGATGGTGGTAGAAGCTGTGGTAAGCTGCACTGCTTTCACATCACAGGTTCTGTTCTGAGTAAAGAGACCCGTTAAACCCCGTAAATCTGATTTATATGAGCCAGTTAACAGAGAACACACTAGCTGTTTACAAAGTTATGATGAAATCATGATAACACATCAATAAAACAGCTGTTTTATTACCATGTTAGTTTGTTTCCTTACAGTTTTTAAATGAGTTGATGTCAGTGTTTCCAGCAAACAGCTGTGCCCTCTACTACTAAGAGGAATTAACATACCCGGTATATCGCTCCATTATCCAGGCATTCATGATCTGGATAAGCGATATGATGAAGCAGTTTATCAACTCGGTAATTCAACCCAGGGTTTTCCAATCTTGATCCATGCACGTTCACATAAAAGGGGTGGAGTTTGCAGCGTCTGACCAATCTCAGACATGGTGAAACCCTGCAAAGCTGCCTACTTTACCATGGAGGAGCAAACAATTATGCTCCAGAATATGAAGAATTAAACACATCACCCAAGCCAACAGCAACACTGTTGCTGCATCAACAGCCTGGAAGGAATGCTGGCCGGGGGCAGCTCACGCGCTCATGGAGCCTTATTTATAAAACTGTGCATAGCAAAGATGACTACAGATGGTGTACATACGTATGTAGGAAAAAAGGGAATGCAATGCACAAAAACGTCAAAATTTGTAAAAGCGTGTGCATGCACATTCCGTTTACTGTTTCCATTAATAAATCAGAATCAACTCAAAAATTGCCGCATGTGAGGGAACACCTTGTCACGTCCATATGGTGTATACGAAAGGTCAGGTGAAAGCCTATAATAAATTTCATTGATGTAATTTCCATGATGGCTCATGAGGGGAAAAGACAGAAGAAGCAGAATTATTTTAAATGTGAGACAGAGACCCTGATGGATCACATTGCATAACATAAAAAGGTTTTATTTGGTGGGGACAGCGTGGTCATCACCAAGGTCAGAAAGGCAGAGGAGTGGCAGCAGGTGGCAGATGCTATTCCTTTGTTGTAATTTATAAAATAAACAAGTACAGACACAACTGAGATTGACATCTATTAATTTAGTGTTAAATAATATTTCTTTAAAGCTTCTGTGTTCCAGCTGGATCCTCACAGAGGAAGTCCTGCAAGTGCAGAGGGACACAATCAACATTATTAACAAGGCGGCCAAGGAGTTGTCTATTCCATTTGCACAACAGCATGTGAAATTGATTGTCAATCCGTGTTGCTCCCTAAGTGGACAGTTTGATTACACAGAGGTGTGATTGACTTGGAGTTACATTATGTTGTTTAAGTGTTCCCTTTATTTTTTTTAGCAGTGTATATATATATATATATATATGTGTGTATTTATATATATATATATATATATATAGATATATATATATATATATATATATATAAGATGTGTGTTTGTGTGTGTGTATAGTAAATAGCCTGGAAAACAAAACAATGACTTTGGAACTGAAGTGCTTCCAAAGTCATTGTTTTCCAAAATACATGTTTTCATGTGATGCATGGTACCAGAGTTAGCCTTAGGCCAATTTACATCTGCAGTCCCCTGGCAGTGCACAATAAAAACCATACAAGTATTACAGTCTCTCCCTGTCCCCTCCACCCACCCACACAGACATTTACAAAAACACATTTTGTCATAACTACAGAAAAACAAAAAGTTTAAATGTAAATTAAGTCAGCGGTTACAGATTTGAATAGTTTTTAAAAAAATTTTCAGTAGATATTAATAACAGTTTACGGATCTGCAGCTTTTTATATTATCTGTTAGTGAACTGGCTTAAAAAAAGGGGGTGGCTGATTTTCCAAAGGTTGTGTGGTAGAAAGGTACAATACAGTTATAAATAGAAGCTATTCTGGTTCTCACAGAACTAGCAGGGCGCTGGCACAGAGAATCCAGTAGACATCCAGGGCAAGAGCATTTACTAAACTCAAATATATGAATAGTGGGCTATGTTTCTCTAGATGGTATTAGAATGTTTTTTTTTTGTTGTTGTTGTTTTATTGTTTGTTTTTTGTTTTTCTTTTTTTATAGCTTGTTTATTTAGGGGTTGTAGAAGTTTTTTTTAGATTAAATTAACAACTTTAATATGGTTTAAGTAGTATTTATCCAGTTTGCTCATGTAAATGAGTCTTTCTCAGACACCACAGTAATCCTGGAGTTCCTTGGGGTTCTGTGCTTGGACCAATTCTTCACGTTGTACATTCTTCCATTAGGTATTACTGTTAGGACAAAGTGGAATGAGTTTCCATGACTACACAGATGATACTGATATACTTATCCATTAAGCCTAATCAAGCCAATCAGCTGATTGAATTAAAAATACTTAAAGACATCATGATGGATGACAGAAAAATCTGCTTATAAATTTGCGTCATGCATGCTTAGGACAGGGACTTTAGCTTCAAGGTTCAAGGTTTCTTTAGTGATACCCGAGGGTAGATTTGTTTTTTGCAGAAACAACTCTTCCTTAACTGAGTTACTTTTTTATGAATTAGCATTATATTTATGAACCAGTTAAAATTGATTGGACTAATGTGAATAATAGTGGATTTAATAAAAATAGATTTTTATTTGATTGATTACTTTTCTTAATAATTGGTGCTCTCCAAATTAAATTTAACTAAAATGAAAATAAAATCCTGATTTTTATGGCCATAAAAATAAATATATTGTGAAAACATCTTATCTTGATTTATATATCAAGACACCAAGCTGATGAAATGTTTGCGAAACTGCTGGCGACAATGCCCTTCGTCACCAAACAGGTGTCTGTGTGTTTGTGAAAGTGAGGCGGAACAGTTGGTCTGAGACCCCAGTGTTTGGTCTACATAAATTTGCCTCGAAGCCAAGGAGCCTCTAAGCCAGAAATCTCAGCCTGTGGCAAAGCAATTGTTCTGTCATTTATATTGATCATCAGTCCTGTCTGCACAGCTGATATGTTGATTTCCTACAACAAGATATGAAAAGCATGCATGCTTAAAGAAAAAGGATGAAAGCACAGCTTTCGATCCTGATTGCTCTCTAGTAACGTTAATTCAGTTTGTCAGTTTGACATTCAGGGCAGAAAATACACAGATACAAAAAGACATGTGATTAGATAAACGTAGGATGACAGACAGCTTCATGTGGTGAATACAGCAACACAGGGACCTTTTGTTTAATCCTTCCATGACTAGCACAGAAGGTCATGAGATAACCAAAGTCTTTTATCTGAGGTATGGACTCATTTGTAACTCAAAAAGGAACGTTGCAAAAAAAAAAAAAAAAAACTTAAGACAAGCTAAACTATTAGGATCTTTTTATATGATTTTCTTTTCTTTTATGCTTCCTTCCCATCATTCATGTTATCAAAACTCTACTCCCAATAATCTAAAAATCTGCTTCAGATGAGTGGACACAGACAGTTGGTAAATACAGACGGTAAATACAGAAATGTTCAGCTGGCGAATAGAAACAGAATCAAAGGTTTGAGAATGTGTAGAAGTGTTCAACTTCTCTGTAGTTTGTTGTGCTGAATCAGCTTCTTTCAATCTTTCCCAATAAACTAGAGTGGCTCAGAACCGACATCACATGGACATAATCAATCAACTCTTCTAATCAGGTTAAATGGGAAACATTTCTCAGGTTAAACACAAGGGTGTGGTTTTGTTGCCTTCTGAGTGTGAGTGCATATTTACAGGAGCCAGAAACAGACAATGACCTGCCACATCTTTCTAATGCTAATTAACACTTAAATTAATTAACATACTTTCAAGAACTTGGTCACTGGTCAGGATTGCATTGCATTATAACCCCACCCTTCATCTTTATTAAGGCTTGGAGCATTTTCAGCTTAGCAAACAACCCTCAGCATTGAGTCAGTGGTCCTGGTGTCCATTAACCAGCAAAAACACAATGTCACAATAATAAATCTAAACTGTTGTTTGCTTCACTAAAGAGCTGATGAGAGGCTGATTCCTGCTCCAGACTAAATGTGATAATTTCAGGTTAATCAGGTAAATGCACCTTGTTTGCTGCACAGGAAGTACTTCTTCATATATGAAGGTGCACAAACTTTTTTTTTATACATGTACACTAATTGCTGGATGGACAGAGCTCAGAAAAGAGACAGGATGCAAGATGGATACCAGGTTAACCGTCATTAATAGGCAACACAGTTCAGTTGCGCAGCTTTAAAATTTGATTTGTCCCTGTCATGAAAAAGGATGGCACATTAAGGATTTGTGGTGACTTCAAAGTAACAGTAAACCCTGTTTTGGTCACAGCACAGTACCCATTACTACTCATTGATGACCTATTTCTAGATCTAGCTGGAGGACAGAAATTCAGAAAAATATATCTATGCCAGGCATACCTTTAAATGCGCTGTTTTTTCACACGTTATGCCATCAGAAGAAGAGAGGCTTATTGCCTTTGCATCAAGAACACTGAGCAAGGCGGAAAGTAATGATGCTCAGATAGAACGAGAAGCCCTGTCAATAGTGTTTGGGGTGAAAAAGTTCCACCGATATCTGTTTGGGAGGAAATTTACATTACTGACGGACCACTAACCTTTGACCTCTATTTTTGGTCCCCATACAGGCACTTCCTTGCTTGCAGCCAGTCGTATGCAGCAATGGGCTCTGCTTCTGTCAGCTCATCAGTATGACATCAAGTATAGATGCACAGAACAGAATGGGAATGCTGACGGACACTCAAGACTTCCACTGCCAGTCACTCATCCTGATTCAGTACAGGGAGAAATTCCACTGTGGACACTGTGGAAAGGTGCAAATAAAAGAGATCGCTCGCAGCTATTTTTGGTGGCCATGTTTAGATGCAGGTATTGAGGAAAAGGCAAAATAATGTACTACACACACCTCATTCAACAACAAAGGTATCTCCTACTTCGGCCATGTTCAAGAGACAACTTCGAACTCGGCTTGACCTACTGAGACCTCATAAAACAAATGAGGTTGTACAACACCAACAGAGAGCTCAAGTTGAGATGAGTGAAAGCAAAATTTAGAAGTTTCAAAGCTGGAGACCAAGTTCTTGCTCGGAACTTCACCTCTAATGAACTATACCTTCAACAGTCATCAAACAGACTGGACCCATTTCATAAACACATGGACAAAATTGTTGGTACCCTTCAGTTAATGAAAGAAAAACTCACAATGGTCATAGAAATAACTTGAATCTGACAAAAGTAATAATAAATAAAAATTCTATGAAATTTAACCAATGAAAGGCAGACATTGCTTTGCAACCATGCTTCAATAGAATTATTTAAAAAAATAAACTCATGAAACAGGCCTTAAGCCCGACGGACAGAGACAGAGAAGTTATCTACGTCACGGGGAAATTTTAAAAACCTCACAGCCCCTCCCTCCAGATGCAAACAGATAGGTCCTCACCTTGCAGGCATAGAACACCCCAATCCACCAATGCATATGAAGGGCTGTGAACTTATCTGGTGTAGATTTGCTAGTTTCAGACTTCTATTATTTCAGAGAGTTTCTGATTAATATTCCTGCAATGGGACTGAGTTGTTCTTAAGAGGGGTGTAAAAGAAACAGCAGACTTTATTCTTTACCTGCTGATCCTCATCTGGAGACAGACAGCAGCTCAATTTGTAGCAGAAACAACTTCCAGCAGCACTTCTTGCAGCTGCCACAATCTGCCGCAAGTCTCCACAGCTTTCCAGAGCTGCAGGAGCTGCTGACAGGCCAGCGTAACAACGCTCAAACTCATACAGTTCAGGACCACCTGGTTCATGTGTAGCTAAGGGGATTCTGGAGGCGAAAGTCTTCTGTGGCGTAGCTGCTTTGTGAATCTCGCTTTGCATCTTGCCAGTGATCTGAGCTGCTGTCTGTCAATCATTTCTGCCTTTGTATCCCAACCCGCCCCCTGATCACCCCACATCTCCCACCCCAACAGTTTTTATTTAGTGAACTACATTTTCATCTCCTCTTTATTAGTCCACAAAAATGCATTCTAATTTAGTCCCAGTTACTATTTATTAATGAGAGTTTTAGACTCAGCTAGTCTAGTTTTCGTCCGTTGACGAAAATATTTTTGTTTAGTTTTCGCTGACGAAATTAACACTAGCTGTTTCTTCCACTTGCTGGGCCAAGCTGTTCTCAGCTCTGGTTGTCCTGGTCCTCTCAGCTCTGAGAGCTGCTTCCAGCTGGCTGACTCTACCAGAGACGTCTGCATATTGCTGTTTTTTTTTTTTTTTTTTTTTTTGTATTTCTGCATACAGAACAGCCGTCTCCTTCTCAGCTGCAAATCTATGGAGTCTCATCTGCTCTCTGATTTTCTCCACCTCTGTCAGTAGAGCACATTTAGCGTCTCTTTGTGAGTCTTAAAGCTGAACTTGAGCTTGAGTCAGCTTCGTCTGGACCTGGGTTGTTTCCTCCTGTAGCTGAGCTAAGGAACTCTCAGCTATGTCTCTTCTCATCTGCTCTTCTACGAAGACTGTTTTTGAGTTTTGTCTCTTGTGGGAAGCCACTGAATGCTTGATGCTGTTCAGGTTAACCAGACTATACAGTCTCTTCACCTCATTTAGTAGCTCATTATTCTGTTGTTCAAGTGCTGAGATCTGTTGGTCCTGAGCATCCAAGGTTTGATGGAACTGCTGCTCTGGGATGATGAGTAAACTCTGGGTGGGATTGACTCTGACTGTTTCAGCAGACTCATCAGTAGCTGAGCTGAAGAGCAAAGCTTTCAGACCTGGATGTGGATCTGCAGCAGACTGTTCATGTGGGGCATATAGGTGGTAAAGGATCTATCCAGACTCAAGTCATTTTGCTGTGGTTGGAACCACCGCTGCAGGAAGACCAACAGAAACAGTGAAACTGGAGTTTTGTGTCGGCTGTGGCTGTTTCACTGGGGCTGAAGTCAGAGGGGCTGCTGCAGGCTCTGGTTTCTGGATTTCAGTTGAAATTTCTGCAGCATTTTCACATAAATATACAGATGTGTCTTCAGGATTGTTGAGGCCTCTGAAGGCTCTACATCTGCTATTGTAGCAGGAACCACAGGTTCAACAGGGAGCTCGACTGGTGTTTCTGTCCTTGCAGTTGATGGTCTTGAGGTCTCTGGACTCTCTGGAGTTATTCTGCTGGAATTTGGGCCGACATATCACACCCAGGATCAGGCTGAGATGGGGATGGTACAGCATTTTCTGGCTTTCCACAGAGATTTCTGCAGCACTTTCAGATGAATGCACATCTGAGGTGTCCAGAATCACAAATTTTGAATAAAGCTGATGAAGGGGCTGGTGCAGGCTGTCCAGCATGTTTTTGATTGATTTCTGTCAAGCCATGCAAAATTCTTTGACTCTCCATCCATCATACTTTGTATGTCATGTTACGGACTGCTTTGACAATGTCAAAATCCCCACCAACATCATAACATACAGGGGGCTGGTGGACGGATTTGTGGAGTGGGCGGGTAAGAATCACCTGCTGCTTAATGTGGACAAGACCAAAGAGATGGTGTTAGACTTCAGGAAGAAGGGATCAGCTCCACAGCCCCTCTGCATGCTGGGTAGTGATGTGGACACGGTTGAGGAATATAAATACCTGGGAGTGACTATTGATAACAGACTGAGCTGGAAGACCAACAGCACAGCTGTGTACAAGAAGGCCTGCAGCAGACTCTACTTCCTGAGGAAGCTGCGGTCGTTCAACGTGTGCAGCAAGATGCTGGAAATCTTTTACCAGTCTGTTGTGGCCGGTGCCCTGTTCTCATCTGTGGTCTGCTGGGGGGGCAGCATTGCAGCCAGTGACACCAACAGACTGAACAAACTGATCAGGAAGGCTGGCTCTGTCATTGGCTGCAGACAGGACACTTTAGAAGCAGTGATGGAGAGGAGGACACTGAACAAACTGTTATCTATCTTGGATAACCCGGACCACCCTCTCCACCCTGTGCTGGACAGACAGCGGAGCTCCTTTTCCAAAAGGCTCAGACAGCTTCGCTGTCTCAAGGACCGCTTCAGGAAATCTTTCCTGCCACACGCAATAAGACTGTTTAACTCATCATCATGGTCTCAGAGATAACAATATGAGTGACTGTTGTAACTGGTGAATCTTTGCACTGACTGGATCAACCTTGCACAGTTAAACTCCTCATCTTCACTACTAATCATTGCACTGGACTATATTATTCGCTGGCTATTCTCACTCTTACTGTGTATAGCTAAATACCTAATTGTATAAGTCTTGTAAATATTGAAATTTTTATACTGTTTTTCATTTTTTTTTTGCTACCTTAAGAAGCACAACTGCTAAATGACTGTACCGCTGCAACACCTAAATTTCCCAGCTTGGGATGAATAAAGTACTTCTATTCTATTCTATTCTATAACCAATCAAATTTCTTGGAGAAAAGCGATCTTAGAGCACAATGCATGGCTCTGCTGCTGTCACTGCCATTTGTCGAGTCCCGTGTGTTCAGTTTCACGAAGGTTGCGATGAGTTTCACCGTTCGCTGTCGTTGGTCGCCTCTTGTGTATCTTCCCCATAAGTCTACACAAAAACTATCAGTATGATTATTTTGGGTAGTTTTGGTTTGTGTAAATATATGTTTATGGGAAATGTTTTATGTAAATATTTACATTATAGGTT
The DNA here is from genome assembly GCF_017639745.1 of Melanotaenia boesemani. Lineage (NCBI taxonomy): Eukaryota > Metazoa > Chordata > Actinopteri > Atheriniformes > Melanotaeniidae > Melanotaenia > Melanotaenia boesemani. The sequence goes on along the minus strand of NC_055690.1, from coordinate 30,523,208 downwards.
TGTATATAGCTGTCTTATGGTATGATTCCAATGAAGCTTGTCTATATAAGCAGTCAGTTGTCGTCATTCTGGTTGGTGCAGTACAGTGCAATACACAGTGGCCAAAATGAAAAAAAGTTGGAACAATTTGAGGGCCGGACTGGTTCTGTGTTAATTAAAAACTTATTAAAGTGGCATTATTGTACATATTGTACCTGATAATAACAAAGCCTATCAGTTATTGCCTGTTGTCCAATTTTTTAAAAAGTCTGTTCAGAGCTGTTCAATATGCTTTTTTCAGAGTAATTTCAAATTAAAACATTTTATACAGAGCAGCCAAAAACAATTTACTCATTTGAAAAGTCAAATGCCCTGTAATAGCAAGAGAAGGAATGCAAAAAATGAAACTGCATTGAAGGTCAGTTTTCGTACAGGTATATATCACTCACACACACACACACAAACACACACACATACATACATATGTACATATATGCATATATCTACATATATACATATAAACAGATATATATGTACATATATGTGGAAGCCATAAATGTTTGGAGAATTAAATTTTGTATTTTTTGTTTGTTTATTGGTTTGTTTGTTTTGTATTAGTTTGTATCACAGTGATTATGGTTTAGGTTGGTCACATGGGTATGGGCAGTGGTTCTCTTGTTTACTTAAGATGCCTGTGATGTGTGTGTGTAGATAGAGAGGGTAAGTGGGTCGTTGTATTTTTGTTGACCTCCACCTTAGTTAATCGCTGCAGTTTATTTCCTTTGCTTTTGGATTAAGTTAGTATACGTTGTATTGAGTTAATTTACTTTTTGTAATAAAGTTATAAATTGTGTCATTTGGATCTCAGCAGAATTACTGGCCCGTCAGACAAGGAGGAAAGGCACAACTTCAGCCTCTCGGTGACTTTTTGTGGTTTTTGAAGTCATTACAATATACACACACGTGTACACACACACAGCCACACGACACACAGAGACAGACACTATGCCAGGTCTGCTGTTCTCTGCCAAGGTTGCTGTTCAGCCGAACAATCAATATGTGTTAGCGAGAAACCTCAGAACTGGCCAGAGGCCCTCATTCATTTTCACTTACTCACATTTACACATCCTCGCTGACTGTTTCTGTCTTTTTAAAATTCAAATTTTAGTTACTAAGATAATTTCATATGAATCATGTTGTGATTAATTTTTTTAAAACATTGTTCAAATGTTGACTCCAGTTACTTTCTCGTGCTATTAAGAAAATGCCATCAAATAAGTCCATCCCAACATTGTCAGTGTGAAAGGCAAGTAAATTATATATCACACATTTCATACATAATACCAAATATGCTGCACATAATAAAAGGAAATTTTCAGACAGGAGAATACATTGAATAAGTTACAGACTGGGTATAAAAATGACATCCTGTACTAAGCATAGTTGTGGATGGATGGTGCCCGTCAGTGGCCAAAATTCTACCAGACATGTTTTCATCTGAGTGGATCCAGTGGCCTCAGGTGAAGTGATGACTGTAGTGCAGGTAACTACTTCAACATTATGTACATGTGCACTGTCTTCTTCTATAGTCCTTTTCGGGCATTACTTATCTCAAACAATGCTCTAGCACCTTTTAAACTGTCAGGAACAGCCTTGGAGGATTGTAGAAAGCTTGGTTTTGTCATGGATCACATCAGTAAACACTTGTTTTTCTTTACTTCTAGCCATCTCTGTCATGTCCTGAGTCCAAATTTTTTATATAACTAGTTATAGCACAAAGCTGGTACTGCAGTTTTGAAGATCAGACAGTTCTCACTTGACAGAGGTGTTTGTCCATTAAGGGACACCATAGTAAACATGTCCGCACAAATATGGCAGCTGCCATGTATGTGTACCAATAGCAAGTACACATAAGTGGCTTATTCCAAGAGAATAAAAACACAGCTTTTTATGATATATAAATTTTCTGTCATTGACATTTTTTTACATGCTGCACCTTTAATAGTGGTGGCTAATAAAGTTTTAAAATCACACTATGTAACTTTCTGACCTTAAAACTCTGCACTCATTATTTGTTTGATAACACTCTATTTATTATGTACATTTCTGTAGCTGTCATTACCCAGCAGCATCCCACAGCTGAGAAATCACAATTCACAACTTTTTCTTCCAGGAAACTGCATGACACTGCAGCTGAGATTTGTTTCACACACCGCGTCACACACCCACAAACCCATGAAGACATTAATAGAGAAGGAGAGGGAAAAGAAAGAAAAGAGGACAGAGCAAAATATTAGACTGTCTTTTACTTGCTGGAGTATGGTGGCCCTGAAGTGTCACAGCAATACAAAGTCACAACACAAATACAAAAGCCACAACACATGACAATTAACTCACAACATGAATACAAAAGCTGCAACGGAGCGAAAGTTAAACTTTTTTTTTATTTTTATTTTTTTTACACATCACAACTTGAGTGCCGACGGACATTACAACACAGAAGGTAAACTATTTTAAGTCCTAGTGGATAAAAAGAGGTGAGATTTTTGGAAAAAGTACAAAAGGTAAGTAAAACACTGATGGTAAATAATGTTTATTCATTTTGGTAAGCACTATTATAAACGTTAACTGTGATGTGTAAATAAAATGTTATTGCATGTTCGAGGTTGTAATGTGGCCACACGCTGCACTGACCGCCTTAGCCGCTGCTGCTAATTAGCCTGTAAGTGTTTACAATAGAATACTTAAGGTATGGAAAACTGTGAATACAAAGAAAGCAGACTTTTACTTAATTATTTATGTTGACCTGACGTCCTCTTTTACTCGGATATGTCTTCTTTTTGAGAGCTAAAAAGTAAGTCTAATAAGATGAAGTTTCATGTTTTGGACTGATTGCTTTGATGGCTTAGAGGAAAAGTTGTTAAGAAGTTTTAGATCTGAGTGTCTAGTATCTAGGATAGCTAGAAAATGCACAAACCTAAACGCAAATTCATGGATGAGCTACAGACACACACACAAAAAAAATCATCTTGCTGGTGATGCATGGGAAGTATAGTGCATGACATGCAAAGCATTGTTCTGGAAGCTCACTTAAGTTATGCATGAATATACAAGTTCCTTTTTTTTCTTCCCTTTTAGTGTTAGTGTGTGTTTGTATATATTTATTATGTTACTGTTTCATAAAGAGACAAATACAGAACAGAATGACCAACTCAAAACTTATCTTCATCACACTGAAAGTTTGACAATGCTACATTATTTTTTACACACATTTAGACCTTTATTAAATATTTGGCAAAAGAAAAAAAAAGAAAAATAGGTTTTACGTCAATATAATTCCTGAAAAAGATAGTGTTCCATTGGGCACAATGTTCTTGAAGGTGAATGAAGTTCTTCATACTATAGTAGCCTTGAATCTGGAAACATTTGTTTGTATTTATGGGGTCATGATGCCACATATGATGACATCACTCCTTTTTGTATTTTTACCAGATCATGTTTTGTCCATAGTGTGGAATAAATTTTGGGTACAATATTGCTGTGCTGCATCCATATTGGGGATTTCTGTATTGTACCTTAAACTGTAAAGTAAAGCAGTGTTTCTCAATCCAGGTCCTCAGGACCCACTGCCCCCCATGTTTTAGAGGTAACCCTGCTTCAACACACCTGAATGAAATGGATGGCTCGTTAACAGGCTTGCAAATAACCTGATGAGGAAGTTCATTAATCCTGAATCAGGTGTGTTGGAACACATTTAAAACTATGGTAAAACTCAAAACATGCTAGAAGATTAGTCCGAAGAACAAACCACTCAAAAGGATCAAATGAAGTGTGGCATGTTGATGGATATGACAAACTGAAACCTTTTGGGATTGCCATAAGTCTCTATTGATGGCTTTTCCAGAAAAATTATGTGGCTCGCATGTGGAAAGTCCAACAATGATCCTGTTATCTTTGCTCAAAATTATATCAAGTGTGTAGCTAAATTTGGAGTAATTCCAATGCGCTTCCGTACAGACTGTGACACAGAAAATGGGTTGATGGCAGCCTTTCATTGTTCTTTGAGATCAGAGTAAAGAGATGAATCTGCACGAACCAGAAGTCATATGTATGTACTTCAACATCAAATCGAAAGCCTGTGGCCATACTTTCACAAACAAAGGTTTTTTATCCTATATGGTATTCTTTATTGATACTTTGTGGTGTGACACTTGTGTTATACTTCAGACCACATTTTTGTATTTAGTGTATGTGATTGGGTAAATAAAGGCTATGCTTTCTTTGGCTTTGCTAAATTTATGTTTTATTTTTAAACAGTTTACTTCGTAGCTTAAGACTAAATTGTTTTTATATGACAAAATATATCCTTATAATAAAATTTGTATTTTCATAATAGGATGTAATTTTGGATGGATCTGTTTGGTGACTTGAGGGAGTGACATCTGTTCAATGGGAGCTATGAACACACAAGATTGTTGTGACACTGCTTTCTGGGTGTAATACAGTAAGAACTGGATGAATACAAGCACCACTGGAACACCCACATTATTCGTCCTGTTCAGCAGAGTAATTTCCCATCTGGAAGACCAGAGGCTATGTACTATTTACCTACTGCAAACCAAACACAACTGGATAACCTTCCTTTAAATGTACATGAAGCATCCATGGAGAAATCATGGATAGTGCGGTTATATAGTTTTAACATTTTTGAGATTGTAAAAGTTTAGTGTGTGCATATACGGCTTTAGTCAGTATCACTTTTGTTCAAATATTTTATTGTGTATTTTAACCTTCATTATGTTGTCTTGTGGTGTTTCTGGATTTGTTTATTAAAAAATATAGCCAATCATAGTCATGGAAAGGCATGCCAATAAAAAGAAAAAAAAATGCATTCCATGCTAAACTAGTTGGCATGAAACGCCAAAAGAAATTTAAACTTAAATTTTGAGCAAAAACAAAATCATTGTCAATGTGATAGCTGGTTAATCTGGGCTTTTTTTTTTTTTTCTTTGTATGTTCCCAGATTCAGTGGAATAACTGTGGATTCCCAGCTTCCTGACAAACTGAGTCCGCTTGAAAGACAAGTGCCAGCACCAGCAAGTTCTGGTGTGGACTGTATGGCAGGACTTTAATCTTAATTTCTAGTGTTGGCACATGTATTAGCCATGGGGAACTTGGAACTGGCGAGGAATTGAAGTTGCAGCCGAGGATCCGTGCCAGCACGAGGTGGCAAACATGAAGATCTCCTCCAGAGTCACAGAACTCTCATTGTCTAAAAGTAGAAATCATTTTAAGTAACTCAATGAAAACTGTGATCCCCCCCAAAAAATAAAAGATGGGATTATGTTAATAAAATTTACATTAACTAACCTTCACAATCAAGAAGGTAGTCTGCCCAGAAACGTCTTGTTTTATTCTCCAGCACCCTCATGTTGCTTCCGACAGGACTGAGCTGGGGCTGGAAGATGTTGACAGAGAACAGGGGTCAGGACGGTTGGGTGCTGCTGCAGTGCCGTTAGAAACTGCAAGCTCGGAAATCCATCTTTGAACCTAAAATTCAATAATACAGTGCGTTTTACTTTGAACTCTTTCTGAGCAAAAGCAATAAAATTCACTACCTTTCAATTGCTGTGTAGTTCCTGTCAATTATATACCATCGAAGATACTCCTTGACAACTGAGTTTAAAATGTTTAAAACACCCTGCAGTCTGCAGCATGGTGCTGTTCTGGACAATCAGGTCCTGCAGGCTCTCCAATGTGGATGCATCTTCAATATAAAAATGGAATGTCTCACTCATTTTAAGTGCAAAGATCAATCAAATATCAGAAAGCTATCATGACAGGAAGGTTAAGTGGACAAACTTGGTACATTTCACCTTTGCCAAAACCTAACAAACCTCTATCAATGACCGTCGTACCTGCCGCAGCACTTTCGCTATTTCTTCATCTGTGATGTCTCCTGTAGACGGATTGAAACTGGACTGCCCTGAGATATGGTTGACCAGATCCTTTAAGCTAAAATTTGGGCCAGGTCCACCATGTACAATAGAAATCATCTTCCCAGCCAAACTATATTCATCCTCTCTGATTGCTGCTTAAGCAAATGGACAGTAATTAAGTATTAAATTGGTTGCCGCACTGGACCACATTACAAACACTTTTCCCTTTAAATAGTCCCCACAAAACTATACCTGTTGAATTGTAGACAAGGTAGCAGCTCTCTTCAGGACCATCAAATATGGGTCGTTTGTTCAGCCTTTTTATCAAGAAAGAGAGGAATTCTCTTTTTGGACCACCGGTATCAAGACCTTCCTCAAATCTGCCTCCATCATCAGAGAACTTCACAAGGAGGTCCTTGGTATCACAGAATGTTCCCCTTTTGAATCGTCTCACAGCTCTATCCCAGATGTCAGAGCGGCAAATGTTAAGTCTACTGAAAGTATGGCGATCAATCTGGAGTGCCAGATTACTTCTGATACAGATGGCTGTTCCACCCTGCCACCGGATTGATCATGACTATGTTAGTTCCTTAACTTCTCTAATTATGTGGTGGCACACATCTAACCAGAGAGAAACAACAGCTGGAGAAAAGAACAATTGTCTTACTCAGCATCATTTTGAGCATCAGTCGGTGACAGAGTCTTTCTGGTCTTCTACTACAAGAGGTATTTTCTAAGAAATGAACATATAATTATAAATTGTTATGGTTTCCAAATAAACATTACACTTGGAGAGCTTTAAAAATACCTATAGCATGCAGTTACCACTGCAGAGCTTGACGTTCTCTTCTGAGTCGGAGAGTAAAATGTGTCAGGAATCATGAAATACAGACAGGTGGACAGAAGTGCTGAAAGCTAAAGATTATACATTTCTTATGTAGAATTAAATGTCAAGTAATGAAAAATTATGTGTATCTTGAAATTATTGTGACACACTGATTAAACAAATTGGAGAAAAAATTAAATGAATGATGGAATTTTTAAAGCAAGCTGCATGTGAAGAATAGACATTAATTAGCCACATGTTACTGCTTCAGAGTCAATGTGCGATTCTCCACCATCATTACTGGTACTGTTCAAGGCAGGATCCCATAGCTGGAAACACATATACATATGCAATCTCACTGTAACACTTAAGTGTAATTGACAGAACTTTGGTAAATGAATTTTAGTGTAATGGTGACTCAAATTAATGTTGGAGTGAAGTAACATCTCTGCAGCACAACAATATTGTATCCAAGTAGTCTTTTGACATTTAAATGCCATGCCTCCTGTTATTTAAGAGCTACAGTGGGTTGTATGTTGGGTTGTTTGGTGGCGTTGTTCAGTCTTAGAACCTACAATACAGATTTGCAAAATAACAAATGTTACACTCACCAGAGTATCAGCTGAATTGAATTCTGCAGCACTTCTGCTTGTGATGATCACTTCTGAGTCAGATTTGTCAGACTCTGAGATGGACTGAGCTGTAAAATACAAGACAAAACATAGGATTTAAACTTAGATAATTTTAGTTAGAAATGACTAACCAAACAAACAAGAAAAGTTTACAATTTATTACTATCTGTAAAATTCTGAGTTACTTACAACATTCAGCTGAACATATGTACACTTTGATGCATTGGTATGCCTTTCCCTTTGCGTTCTTGTAGTGTTTTAAAGTGAAAAGTGTTTCTGTTCCTGGTATGTTAATTATCCTTGTACCATCAGATCAATGTAGAAAGTAGTGTCCACCTTTCCATTTGCTATTGAAGTCCTTCATTTTTTGTACAGCAGCTATTTGCAAGTGTTCAGCATCCAGCTCTGGATTCACTACAAGTGGTAGGTCTGTTCCTCTTACAGGTTTCAGTACTCCATCTCTCAGTCGCTTAAGGTCAACAGAAATCTGTAAAGAAACAGTTACTAAGGACACTGTAATCAGATTAATTGACTCACTACAAATATGCAAAAAATAGACAACAGATAAATAGTTAGCTTAACACTAGCAAAAGTTACCTTAACCTTAACCTTAATCACACCGCTTTTCATCCATGAGGACTGTGCTGCAGCTTTTGTATTCGTGTTGCGGTTAATTGTGAAGTGTTGTGGCTTTTGTATACATGTTGTGACTTTGTATTGCTGTGACACTTCAGGGCCACCGTACTGGAGAGAGCGCACAGTACATGTAGATGCAAAAAGGATGCTGAATTAGCAGTTGATAGGGGCTCTGTAGTGCATCTTTAAAGAAGGTTTTTGGGAGAATGTCAAGAGGGCAGGATGAAGACTTCTGCTATTATTTCATTTCCTGCAAAGTTTTTCTCTTTTTTGTTCTTTTTCTTTTTTTTGTGGGGCTCACAGGATTGTATTTGCCATTGATTTTAGGCAGAACACGGGGGTTTTTGATTGTGAAATACAACTATTATGATGGAAAAAGGCTGAAAACTTATAACTAATCAATGCTACTCGCATTATCAGATGTGCTCTGATTGTATCTAGACTTAAATCTGAATAATTGAAGTTACAAGGTGGCTGTCTGTGTGTTTGCAGTAAGTTCTTACTTTCTTCTGAAATAATAATTTCATGGCAGCCTGAGGTGCAGTAGGTGACTGTACCTGATTTGTTTTGAGTGTATAGGATGTTTCTATTGTTACACATTATAGCTGCTGAGTTTGCTGCTGTAAAGCAGATTTTTCTCGCTGAGGTTGGTGTTGATGTTGCTGGCAGGATTTCTCTGCGCTGCAGTGTCTCTTTCTTTGATCCCCATTATTTTAACCTTTTATTCATGAACAGCCTTCCTCTTTCATGAGTTGCCACAAAACCTGCAGCTGTAGTTTTTTTGGGACAATTTGATCCACTTTTCTAAAGGATGTTTGCACTCTTCAGCTTTCCACATAAGTTCTGAAATCCCTTTAGTTTTTTTTTTTTGTTGTTTGTTTTGTTTTATTTTGGTTTTTGTTGTTGTTGTTGTTGTTTTTGTTTGTTTGTTTGTTTTTTTTTTAGTTATCTTGAGTTTGGTACTTTCCAGCAAATGTGTTTGTTCAAGAAATGTCATTAAATTCTTTGTGGTTTGCTAATTTTCCTGCATATATTGAGCATATGGGTAAGCCAGCACCATTGGCAATGAATGGAAATGAATCCATCCAATTACACTCTATTTATCTGTAGAGCCAGTGAAGAAAGGACCATGATTAACTAGCTTGTAGTGTAAGGTCTACTTTTACTGAATGGTCTCTCAAGAAAATTACACCTCTCTGTATTCATCCAGATTTTTTCATTTAGTCTCTTTATCTTTTTTCTTTATATTTCTACACTGCTTAACTTTGACGCCAGTGTAATTTCCAGATCACCATAAAATATAAGTGGATATTTATAGGTAATAATAATAAATGTTATTAGAAATGAAAATGGTATAGCCAACTTTGTACAACAGAAAATATCATTTTCCATTTGAAAAATGCAGTCATGTGATATTTAAGTTAATGTTTCTTCCATCTGCTTTTAAAGCACATGTAGATTAGTGCATATCTGATCATTCACATCAAGTCATTTTCCTTCTATTCTGTGCCACAGGTTCTTTCCTCCCAGTGACAGTGAAGCCTTGGATTTTGTTTCAGCATCATTAGGCAGCCAGGACAATAACTCATAACCCAGAGTATTTGCAAAGACACAGTGCTTCCTTGTCCCCTTAAAACAACACCAGGTTTATCTGTGATGAATCTGCAATAGTGTTGTGAAATGGGCTTGCCTAAAACAAAGCAGAATCTTAACTATGTGAATAATATACTGCAGGCATCCTTCCAACACTTTTCCTTGAAGGTGAAACACCCAAAGGATTATTGCATAGTTAAATGACTGGTTGAGTTTGACAGCAGCAGCTCCTAATGTGATGCATTTAGGTGCAGTTTTGATGTACTTACTCTGAGCCTTTATTTTTAGTTGCATTTTAGTGTATATTCCTTGGAAATATTGCTCTTACAAAGGATCCAGGTATGTTGAAAAAACCAACCTGCCAACTTTAAGCGTGTGGGTGAAAATATCCAACTGTGGTTATGTGAAGTAGATGGTGACACATGACAAATGGGACAATTAAAGAGCAGATTCAATTTATCACCATCAAGAGGTTATTTGAACATACACACACATGCATATATACATATATATATATATATATATATATATATATATATATATATATATATATATATTAGTGCTGGGCAACGAATAAAATTTTTAATCGGGATTAATTACATGACATGCTGCAATTAATCGTGATTAATTGTATTGTAACACGCAAAATGTCTCTTTTCTATAAAAGAAGGCCTACAGCTTTATAAAGAAAATGCAGTAAATTTTGGTTTACAACCACAACATCAAGGGTCTCTAACCTGCGACTCCAGAGCTGCAAGTGTCTCTCTGGACCTTCCATAATGCCTCTAATTATGTGGCTAAAATATTTTTTTAAATCTATCTTTCTTGTCATTTCTTGTCACCAGGGACTTCTTTTCTTTTACTTTACATCATTTTGCACAAATATCTACATCCCTTAGAAGAAAGTCTGTCTATCCTCTGTTTATAAAGGGTTTATTTTATTTTAAAACCTAAAAATAAAAATAAAAATGTGGTTCTTCAGAAATAACAAATATCCTATGGTGGCTCTTCATTAATATATATATATATATATATATATATATATATATATATATATATATATATATATATTAAGCTGCCTTTTTGAGAAGTCTTGTAACATTTGCGTCTCTAAAGGAGTTTTATTTAGTAGGCTGAGGGAAAAATAGCTCCTTGGATTGGAAAGGCTGCAGACCCCTGCACTAAACACATAAACAGGTTTAGCAGCAATTTTCTCTTTAAACAGCAACAGTTAAAATATTTCGTCATATATTTTTTTAAAATCAAATTTGTATGAGAAAGAAAGATGAAATGTTCAGGATTTACTAACTAAAAGGTAAAAAGTCAGCAGGATGAATTTAAAGCTGTGAAGCTGCTTCCTTCTAAACACAGAAGGAACAAGATGTGATGAATATCAGCATCAGGTGAACAGACAGAAAGTAGGATTAGAATCTCACAGCTTCTAGATGGTGAGGAGAGAGAAATATTCACAATATGCACAATAACTTCCATCCATGCACCTTTAGTGTTTCATTATCCAGATTTCTGGCCTATAAATTCTCTAAATCAGCATCCTTAGCTTGACTGGATTGGCTTCACCTGCAGCCTCCGCTACCAGGAGTTAAGGGGTTAACGTCTCGCTTCCGGGTGTAGCGTCAGGTCTGTAGATGTAAATATAAACATGTGTGGTATCCACAGAAAGTCCAGAATTTCAGCAAACAGCTCAGCAAAACCATTTCTATCACCAACAAACACAGTTAAGACAACAATAGTTAAAAACCAGGTACACAAAGTCCAAACACACATGTAAACACAGATGATGTCTCCCCATGAACACGAACAAACAACTCCTCTACTGAAAGCTCACATCTCACAGATTCCACAGCTGGAAGTTTTATCTCACTATGATCAAGATTCACCGAACCAGAGGTAGAAGAAGACCCGATTTATGCTTTACGTTTGTAAAAGTCAGAAAGCATGTCTTACCTTTGCTGTCTTGCATAAATTAAAACCGCATATATTTAAATAAATAAATAAATAAATAAAATAATTCTTGTTGTATTTTGGGAGCAGTTTCCCGTCCAAAAATCACGATGTTCTGCCATCTGAATGGGTTTAGACAAAGAGAAATGTTGGTTCTTCTTCTTTCTTAGGTTCCAGGCAGAAAACATCCCTTCATTTTAATAAACTGCACCACTGCAACAGGGAAGAGAGACAGGGACGCCATGTTTCTGTCATCAAGGCTAGCGGCCAGCAAAAAAAAAAAAATTAATGCACGATTAAAAATATTAACGCCGTAAATTAAGCGTTGCATTAACATGTCCAGCACTGATATATATATATACAATATATATATATACTGGATTTATTTAGTCAGGCATGATGTTAAAATGCAGCACTGAGGGCGTTGAAGGGACTACAGGCAGCTCAGAGAATCTAAATTCTGTTTGGTGAGTTGAAGAGCAAGTCAACAGTATACGTACTGTGGTTGTACTTATATGTGTTACACAACATTGTTTCATAACCAAAGACACCTGTGTACCAACTTTTGCAAAATAAATAAATAAATTGTATACTCTATTGCACAAAAAATTACATGCAACAGATGCATTACCCTGTAAAACCTGTTGTGTTTTTTGAGTAAGTTTTTTGCAGAGTGTTTAATGGTATTAGTTTTATTGTTGTTGTGGTAATAAAATAGTACATATTCACAGCTTTTTTTCACAACAAGTTTTTTGCCTCGTATGGTTTGAAAAACAGATTTCACATCTGTCTACATTGTTTGAGCACAATTACATCAGGGCTGAAAGGGCAGACAAAGCCTCAAAACAAACAAAATATTTTCCTGTAACTTGTTGATTTCAAGTAAGATCTGTTTTGTGGATGAGTCTGACTGATTCAGCTGTGACTTGTGCAAAAAGTTGAATTATAAAAGATGCCATTTAATTCCTAAATTAGTTTTGCTCTGAGTTTTAAAAAACATAATCTCCAAATCTTTAAATGAGAAATAACTTGATCTCCCACCCACAATCTACAACCTGTATGCAAATTATTGTATATTTTACCTGAAAAGCGAAAACACACACACAAACTTGGCAGCAACTTCTGCCCTTTTAAACGCACATGCAATTTCACTTTTAGCAAAGAAAAAAACAACACTAAAAAATGCACACAAAAAATATAATCACACAAACGCACACACACAAGCGCACACTTGTATTATGAAGTTTGTTGGTAATAACAGAGATGTGAGGTGAAGGCTGCAGGGCTTCTGCAGCAGTCTGCAGTCCCAGCATCGCTCCCACTGCCAGCAACCAAACACAAGCCATGTGCCATCTTTGGTGGAAAACAGATGATACGAAGTGATACCTGATTCATTGATGCAGGACTGAAAACTCCAACTCCACTTTATTTATATAGCACTTTTAAAACAACAAAGTTGACCAAAGTGCTTCACACCAAAATAAAACAGTAAAACAATAAAAATAAAATATAAAAACATATACAATAAAACAGTAAAACTATATAACCATCAGTCAAAATTATCAGTCAAAAACCAACATCTCAACCAGTGTTAAAAGCCAAAGAGAAAAGATGAGTTTTAAGCAGTGATTTAAAAACAGCAAGTGAAAACGTCTCCTTAATATGTGGAGGCAACTGGTTCCACAGATTTGGTCCAGCTACAGAAAAGGCTTGGTCACTTCTGAGTTTCCTCTTGGTTGAGGGGACAGTTAAAAGTGACTTGTCTGCTGATCTGAAAGAGCGTGACGGTGTGTAGGGCTGTAAGAGTCTGCCAGATATTGTGGGGCGAGACTGTGGAGCCTTTTGGGAACTCCGCGTGTCACCTTTGTTCAAGTGGATCTATAGTTACCAAACGGGAGCTTATAGTGGAAAATTAACTCTTTTCTTACCCTTTTTTTCTTCTGTGCTACAAAAACAAGAAAAAGCACTGCCTTGATTTTAGTTTTAGGCGGACGAGATCTAAAAATTGTGTAAAGTCTCACCAGCACACACACACGTCTTCTCAGCTCACTTTTTCTGGAGATTTGAGTAGGAGGTTGGGTAGAAAATCTCTGCAAGAAGTCCAGAGCAAATGCCCAATCTCTAGAACTTATTAGGACAGTCCATGTGGGAAAACAGTCATGCACAGAGGAACTTATAGAATAGTCAAACTGAAAAGTCAAGCATGAATGAGCAGAGACACAGAAGCAGCCAGATTTACTGTTGAGACAGAGCTTGAGCTTTTTCTACATATCAGTTTTCCACGTATCATATTGATTAAAGACGATCATATTAAAAAGTTTAAATGAATTCATATATTCAGACTTGGATTGCTCACAGAGTTACTTGAGTAATTACTGGACTACTTATATAAGCAACCTTTTCCAATCCTGAGGCTGAAGATAGAACTGCTGCAGATGTTTTACAGTCACATGTTCCCGCATCAGTAATAAGTGAAAGAGAGACGTCTTCAGTCTCATAAAGCAAATAACCTCCAAGTCTCAGTCTTATTAAGGCTGACTGAAACCAAATATGGAAACAACCTGTGTGGGACTGAAAAGTAGAACAAAGCTTAGTGAAACTACCTGGAAAGAAAAAATCAGTAAATACAGACAAAGAAGGAATTTAAAATATATGTAAGAATTGAAAGGTAATCATTGGAGGATTCACAGCTTTGTGTGTGGGTGGGTGGGTGGGTGTGTATAATAAATCACCATGCAACATCAACATCATCCTTTAGGCGAAGTTGTATTGAGAGCTGTTGTCAACAGGAGGCCTAATCTTGTTTGGATTTTTTGCCAACGGCATATGTACATTTGTGTGTGTGTGTGTGTGTGTGTGTGTGTGTGTGTGTGTGTGTGTGTGTGTGTGTGATGTCCACAGCATTCTTCACTAGCCCATAAAAAATGGGGTCTGCAGCAGCATACTGTTACAAACTTTGTATTTTGTTGATTGTCAGGGACAACTGAACTGAAACATTGATGAGCGAATAATCACACAATCAAAAATCAGCAGCTTTATTAACTATTGGTAATTGGTTTGTGAGGAAGATGATGATCATCCACTCTGACAGTTTGGGTGTGCCATAATCCCACCCACTGATACTCCATTTGATGCTGCTGGACCTGACAAAGCACAGTGGGAGGACAGACTGCAGCTCCCACAGCTTTAATTGCCTTTTTTTATTTGGTGGGATTGAAGTTCAACAATGCCAATGAAAGATGAAAAGGAGAATAAAGCAGTGGTTAACACTTTTTGAAAGAACATATACTTTAGAGATTAGAGCACACTGGGGGAAAGAGAACATTATAGACTTATTATAAATTAAAGATGTGCTTTACTATGTTTTATGCTTCCAACATGTTTGTTGTAATCTGTATTGGGGTTTGTCATTTTCTCCCTTTTCTCTTGTGTCTCTTTTCTTTTATTCCTGTTTCTTTTCCATTGGACAAGGCAGACAGAGGTTGTTTGAGTGCAGTTATTCTCCACCTGTGGCTAATCTTCCTTTCATGCTTAATAACTCTGCTGTCTTCTTACTGCCAATTTGTCTTTGATGTTTTGGACCTCTTAAGTCCGGCCATTTATTTACTGTCTAATCTATTTCTAACCTTGTTTTTGCCATTGTCCACAGAAATCCAGGTCCTGCCTCCAGAACTTGTCCTGTCGAGATCCCTCATGGAAACATACTGAACTGATTTTTGCTATCCCTGTTCTACCCTCCTCTTCATAGTTAAAAAAGAAAAAAAAAATGGTTTTGAGTGGCTAACTATTTACAGTATCTCGGACTATGGCTATCTCAGTACTCCATATTAACAAGGCTCAGTTAACATGGTAAATGTTGAATTTCATGATAGTACAATTTAAAAAAACTGAACAAGTTTGGTCTTGTTTTGAAGGGTTGCAGGTTAACTTTGTTCATGCACTTGAGGTGGCAAGAGCAAGAACAAAGGTAGTTTTGGCCCAGTTATTTCATACTTCACAAGAAACTTAGTCCGTGGTGGGGTGGGCCTTTGCGTGTCCGTGTCTGAGGTGTGTTCGTGTCACGCCACATGTGTTGCGTAGATTTTTGAACTTCCTCACTGCCTTGGCCTTGTTATTCTTTAAAAATATCCGTTCGACCTTTTTGATGCATTCACATTTATGCTTCAAGCTTTTCTGCATTAACCATGCCCACTTCAAATGTTCTGTCCAGATGATGTGTTGAGAAAAAGCTGCAAGAACTCCTAAGCCAGATTTTTTTATTTATTTATTTATTTTTTCTCCCTGAAGAATAAAGTAATCTGTTCTTGTGCAGTACGTAACTGTCTTTAAAAAAAAAAAAAAAAACATGGCAGCACAGCATATGTTTGCAAAGTTTGCAGTTACATTCTAACTGTCAAGCACGGAGGTGGAGGGCTGATGACTCAGGTTTGTTCTGCAGCCACAGAACCTGAACACCTTGCAGTCACTGAGTAGCCCATAAAGTCCTCTGTATACCAAAATATTATAGAGCCAAATGTGGGGCCTATTATCTAACAGCTAAAGCTTGGTTGAAACTAGTTCAAACAACTGGACAATGATCCCAGAATCAGGAGCAAAATCTCTGAAAAAGAAAAGAATCAAAGTGTTGCAAAGGTCCAGTTAAAGGTCCAGACCTCAACCAGATCAAAATGCTGTAGTGGAACCTTCAGAGAGCTGTGCAGAAACCAGTGATGCAAACCTCAATGAACTGAAGCAATGGTGGAAGAAGACCAAAATAATTCCAGTCTGTGAGAGAGCAGAAAAAATTTGCTGTAACTTATTGCTGCAGAAGTTGCTTCTGCTGGATCATGAGGTGAATTTTAGTTTTATCCCCCCCCCCCCCAATAAAACCACAGAATGGAAAGAAACTGAAACTATTTGCACATGTATATAAATCAAAGTTATTCGTGTGTGCATTTGCAGCAGATATACTGTTTCCCCACCCTCTGCCACGCTTGCATGAGGATGAGCACTAGCAGGTAATGAAGAATTAGAGGAAGAAAATTAAATACAAGTCTTGAAGGTGGCTCTTCATTATTGAAAAAGCAATTCCCGTCTAACATAATTAAGACGCAACAATGCAATAAGTGTCAGCTCATTACAGAGAATAATAAAATTCACATCACAGTGTCGGTCTTACAAATGCCAACTTCAGGCACCAACTAAAATCATGCAGCCCATCCCTCCCCTTTAAACAGAGAAAATTACAGTGGAGCTTTGGGTTGAGGCCCATCTGCTCAGACTGTCCACTGGTCCTGACAGACAGTTTGACAACAGTATCATGAAAGGTCAGGTCAAGGTAGGTTTTAATTAAGATTGTTATTATTATTTTTTTACATTCATAAAAACAGCAGAAACTGTTTACAGTGGAGATGGTTTCTGTGTCCACATCAAGCTTTATTACTTTTTTCTGGGTTTTTGTCTAATCTTACTTAAAGTTTAGATAAAACGTATTAAATAGTGTATGCGTCTTCAGCTTTGCACCTGTGTTTATCTTTAGCCTGCGTATGTGTGTGCTCAAGCACACACACATACACACACAAGGTTGACTTTTTTTAACATAGAATTTTCTAAAGGGTATGATGTAAATGGTATATCTGGAGTTTTTCTCTTTTTTTTCTTTTTTAAACATCCAATCAATAAATCTCTCCAGTTGAAGGCCTTTTGAATCATTTCTTCATAGGGGAAGAAAAAGTATGTTCCCAACTTCAGTCAACAGAAAAACCTCATTAATGAACAACCCTGGGCTCCATGGATAAAAGACACTTAGACACTCCTACTGGTCAGCTGGACAAATTGAAAATTTCAAAACTTTAGTATTTTTTCCATCTAATCCAAAGTGCAACAGATGTAACAGAAAAGCAGCAGAACAATCAAGAGTAGTGCTTGGTAAAACAAGTGTGCAACAAATGCACGTTTTACTCTAAAGATAACTTCATCAAACCCGCAAATGCTTAGAAAAAGTTAGGAAGTTTATGTTTGGATGTTATTTTTCTCCCCTTTAATAATGACAGTTAGTGTTGTAGTATCCATCACTGGAACGTCTAATGAGTCACCTTTACAAGATGTAGAACTTGTAAGGATCATAAAAATCTCCTTTAATTTTCTCCTGTTGGCATTCACTGTTGTTTGAATTTCTTTGTGGATTGAATAATTTCATTCTCCCACAGTAAGAAGGAAAAGGAACAACATAATACATTTTACACTGTCAGGGACCTCAGCAGCTGAAGATCCATACACAGCCACAACAGCTGGTACCTACCCCTCATGTTGGTCAATAATCTGGTCACATTTAGCTGTAGGACGGCCTCCCATTTATCAACCAGGAGTTGTTGAAGGTCAACCAGAGTGGTTGTGTCGGTCCCGTCATCATTTACAGCATGACCAAACTGATCCCAACAATGTTCATTTGGGTTAGGGTCTAGAATTACAGTAGGTCCTTTTATCCTCTCTATTCCCAGATTGTGGAAGTACGCTGTGATGATCCTGGATCTGTGGGGGAGAGTGTTGTCATCCTGAAGAATTGAGTTTGGTCCCAGATTTTGAAGACAGGGACCCAATGGTGGCTCCAGAATTCCATTCTCATAGGTCTGTCTATTAATCAGGTGTCAGTCATACAGCTGTGACTAACCCCCTTGCAGGCTGTTTTCTGCAGATTTGTTGGCTTCTATGGTGAAAATAGAAAATCGCCTGCTGCAACAGAAAATTGCTTTCTAAGAGGGTTGAATCCATTTATTAATGTAGCTGGTTGGATGGCTACAAAATGCGATAAAACTTGTGATACAGGTCTAAAAAACCAGCACATAACCCTTTGGTGGATTATCATGCTGACTGACACCTCTGGCATTACAGCATAATTTGGAATCCCATTATAAAAACAACTGAAAAAAGAAATAAGATCTGCCCTAATGTCTTCAGGAAGATGAACACTAGAAAACTTTAAAAGAAAAGTGTTGAACATCACCTGTATTTGTGAGAACCACAAAACAAAATTAATTTTTTTCACTTAAAATCTTCATGTTAAGGCCATGTTTCTCTGTGGTGATTTTTCTGCTGCTTACACTCATTTTCTTTTAATGTCTAAAACCATGCATGTCAGCTTAACAGGTGGTTTTAAATTGAATACATATGTGTTTGTTTCAGTGTTGGTCCTGTTATGGACTGGAGATCTGCCCAGGATGTACCCCGGTGGGACCAGCTGCAGCCCCCCGTGATGCTGAAGAGAATCAACCAAGTATAGAAAATGAAAGGAAGATCAAAAATACATTTTTTGTGGAAAATTAAATGCATCGCAGCTTGCATGAGCTGTTAAATGTTACATGATTCTGTGCAAGCCGAACAGAGCCGACATCCGGACAGTCATATCTGTGAATGAAACTGGCAACATGAGTGTCTGCTGCTTTCTGTGAAACAGACACAAAATAAAGGAGAGTTATAGTGGGAGGGAGACGTGATCTCTGGGAGCACATACAATTTAATTACAGCAGCCATCAATCTGGTTTACAGCCACACACACACATGTGTCTCATTTCTTTTGCATGAGATTAGACTTTCTCACTTAGCATTTGTCTTTGGATCACACACCTGAAGAAACCGATGTTTTCCTTCAGTTTCACATCAGGAGAGACTCAAAGGAAGACAAACATCTACACCTACAGGTACTCACATGCACGCATCCCTCCCAAGGCAGCAAAAGCAAATAAAATGAGACGCACTGACTGATTGACACATACATATGTGGGGAAACACACACACACACTGAAATATTGTTTTCAGCTGTAATATAATCTTGCCCCAGCTGCTGCCTTCATCAGACTGATGTAACAGGAAACTGGTATTTATGTTTTTCAGCAGAGATGATGGAGTGGAGGGAGAGAGGATGGTGTGAGGAGGTTACAGCCCTGAACTGAGTCCACTCAGAGGAGGGAGACGGGATCAGGAGTGGAGGATGGGTAAAGAGTTGTTAAATGGATGGAAGGAGAGATGGACAGGTTCATAATAAAAGGGGAAGAACAGAGCGATTGCATGAGGAGAAACGGAGGGCAAAGATGAGATTGGAGAAGGTGTAGATTAAACAGATTAAAAGGCGATGGACTGTTTTTGCTTTTCATTTCACATTGGTTTTATTTGCCAAGAGGAGCATTTGGGTCCAACAGCCCTGAGTGCAGTGTACTGAGGTGTAGTGCAATATGAAACAAGACTATTAAATGGAGAAAATCCCCCTGGTGGGAACAGTAAAGTGTGAAGTAATGTAAGACTGTGTCAATATGAGCGTAGTAACTCCCAACTGTTTGTGCTGGACAGGCATAATAATGATAACAGACGAATGCAGGGAGAACACTCAGCCATAAGCAGCCAGCTGTATGTTTCAGATATCTGTGTGTGACTTCAAGCTTGTGTGAATTAGTCGCCATACTCAAATGGTTTATATGTTCTTGCCTTGCAGGGACATGTGAAAACATACAGAAAATGTCCATACAGGTTATTTGTATATAACCTCTGATACACCCCAAAAGTTTTGAAAATAAGAAGCCCTACCTGGCTAACATTTTTGTTTAGGTTTAGGGGAATACAAAATGGGGGAAAGGATCAGGGTCAAATAGTAAAACACTTACCAGCTTTTTTATCAGGTCCACCTTGCTGGGTTGGACCCCTTTGTCCTTCAGAACTGCCTTAATTCTTGGTGGCATAGATTCAGCAAGGTGTTAGAAACATTCCTCTGAGATTTTGCTCCATATTGACATGATAGGAAAATTGATATGCATATTCATATTCATCTATAACATTTCCATGATGGCTTAGGAGGGAAACGAGCGAAGTAGTGGATTTTTATGGAATGTGAGAAGGAGACCACTTTGCAAAGCGTAAAAAAAAAAAAAAAAAAGTTTTATTTGGTGGGGACAGCACGGTCATCACCAGGGTCAGAAAGGCGGAGGAGGGCAGCAGGTGGCAGATGCTGTCAACGCCGTGCTGGAGGGCAAGACACGCGGAGGCTGCAGGTAATTTGTTTCCTTGTTTTTTTCTTTGTGAAGACGTGTTGTCCCAGAAGCATCAAATATGCATCTTTATTCTTTTTTTTTGCAAATAGCTTTAATAAACATGTGATGTGAAAGGTTATTTGAATTTGGCACAAATGTTTCACATTTCACGTCATTGTTTTTTATTTTATTTCGTGCCTTTGTTGTCGCACTTTCCCATTTCGCCAAATTTTGTGCATATGGCAGGGTCAGAGTTTCCGTGGAGGTAGGGACTTTCTCCTGACAAGTTTTGTTTTCATATATCTCAAAGGTTGACTATGATTGGTGTACGCTAGTTTTTGTACCTTCACCAGCTTTATAAATTAGGCCCCTGGAGACTGTGGAGGCCATTGGAGACCAATGAACTCATTTTTTTGTTCAAGAAAGCACGTGGAGATGATTTGAGCTTTGTGACGTGGTGCGTTATCCTGCTGGAAGAAAAGTTATAATAGTTTTGGATTTTTCATTAGTTTTAGTTTTTATTTCATTTGATGTTTTGTTTTCAGTTAGTTTTAATTAGTTTTATAGAGCAGATTTTCTAGTTTTTATTAGTTTTTGTTTCTTGAAAATGCTTTGTTTTAGTTTAGTTTTTATTAGTTTTAGTGTTTTTTTTTTTTGTGAATTAGGGTATTTGTCAGGTGCAAAATTCTAAATCATCAAAATAAGCAATCTATAATAAAAACTCAACTAGATAGTTCGTTTTAACTAGATAGAAGTTTCAGTTAGTTATCTTTTTTTAAACTCTTTTTATTTGTATTTCACGTTTAAAGTCACAAAAATTCTCTTTTCTTCCTCATTCTGAAGTTTGAATTTCAGCAAGTCGTCTTCATCATGTCTTCGTGACTAGATGTAATGAGTTGCTGCCATGTGATTGGCTGGTTAGATATTTGTGTTAATAAGCAGTTGTACAGGTGGACCTGATAAAGTAACAGGTGAGTATACGTGTTTGTAAATTCAAGCTTGTGTAAATCTTTTCACAGCCTTCTCAAACCGTTTGTCCCTTTTGGCCACACAGGAATACATCAAGACATCAACACTGATTACACAGGTATGTTTATAATGATTGTGAAAAATAAATAAATAAAAATTCAAACTCTTATACTGTTTCCTTGTCACTCATTTACAACTTTTTTGACTGCGGGACTTTGTCAGATTGTTAATGTAACGCTTGCAGCGCTCTTTCTGTACCTCCCCTATGATGTTTGGTTATGGCAAAGTACTGTAGTTACTTTTATTCTATGTACCAGAGGAAGAGGAAGAGTAGGCCAGTTCAGACAGATTCTAAGCACGAAGGAGCCTAGGGGTGCAATCAACACAGGACACAGGCAACAGTTTTGATTTAGAGAAGAACCATATATTGAGCAGAGTTGACAGTAAGATTAAATGTAACAATGAAAAATTAGAGAGCTCTCTTCACCCCAAAAAATAATAAAATAAAATATAAATGAAATAGACCCGGGTCTTGTCCCTTATAGTCTGAGCAATGCTCTTCAAGTGTTCGTTCAGTGTTCAGTGTGTTTGTAGCCAGTCGGGCTACAAGCTACCGGTTTGTTCGACTTCTTGGGCTGGGCTCGCCATCCAGTACTGGAAAAGGGTTCACTCTCCTGCACGTCTGCAGTCCACAACTCCGATCCGAACAGAAAAACCTGACCTAAGAGGTGAGGTCAGAATGAAGTAGCTTAAAATAAGTACTTTTTACTATAATACTCTTGCTACTGTTCAGATTCAAGTTCTAAAAAAAAATAAAAACATGTTGTACAACAATATAGCTCCAAAGTTTTACAATTACAAAATTACCCGATGACAAACCAATTAAAATAGTTGGAATGCGGTAATAAAGTGATCGTACTAATTCAATCTCTTTAAGATGCATAGTAAATACACCTTTGAAATAACACAAAACACCTTTAAAGTGCATTATGAACACACCCTGGTCTTTACATCTAATAATCTGTACCAAAAATAAAATAGAATACCTTTAACAAGCATTATAAACACACACTGGTCTTTACATCTAATAATCTGTACCAAACATAAAATAGAATACCTTTAACAAGCATTATAAACACACACTGGCATTTAGATCTAATAATCTGTACCAAAAATAAAATAGAATACCTTTAAAGGTCCCATATTATGCAAAATTCACTTTTTAATGGTTTTGGAACAGTCATACTGGTCCCCCCGCATGTGTAGGAGACCCGTAAGTGTGAAACTCTTTCAGGCGCTCTCTCTCCCCCCTGCTCCACCTCTAGGGAAGTAAGCGCTGAAATGAGCTTGTTTGAAAGCGTGTACGTTATGACGTCATAAGGGACAATAACCACTCCCCACAGAGCGATGGACCCGCCTACCGGCTCTCAAAGCCCGCCCTCTAAAAATCACCTAGCGCCCAGTGTTTTTCCCTCTTCGGCAACCCTCGTTAGCGGACATGGCTAAGCGACAGAAGCACTGTTCTGTTTGTGGCTGCATAAATGAACACGAAAACGTTTTTTTACTTCCATCCACTGAACCCACGAGGACTGAGTGGATTCATTTTATTTTTGGAGGAAATGTACCCGGAAAACTTCCAAAGGTTTTGCATGTCTGTGGCCAGCATTTCAAAGAGGACTGTTTCCACAACATGGGGGCATGGAAAGCAGGCTTCACCAACCGTTTGAAGCTGAAGCCAGGTTCAATACCAACTGTCCGTGACACAGCTGGAGAGGTAAGAGCAGTACTGTTAGTCTTCTTGCTCGAACTTCTTCAGGAATGGGTTCCGGTGTTCCGGCGTTTGTTTATCCTTCACTACGCTGTAATCAGCGTCTAGTAACCGCTAAGGCCTAACCTGTCAATCACCTCATGACGGGAGATGCGATGGGCAGAGCCAACAGCTGAGCTGCTCCACCAGGGTTCCGCCCACCATAAACGGCACATTTCTGAAGCTGCTAAAAAGAGGGAGGTGAAGAGAAGCCGCTGCACTCAAACTGAGGGTCGATTTGTCCATACCATGGCGGAAATATTTCATTTAGATATTAATGAATGGTCTCAGATTGGGAATAAAGTGTATAATATGGGACCTTTAACAAGCATTATAAACACACACTGGCATTTAGATCTAATAATCTGTACCAAACATAACATACAAGATCTTTAAGTGACATGAGTGAATGAACAAACCACCCACAGATAATCGTTTGGCCCACAAAAAGGCCGTCTTAACAGTAATAAAGCTAGCGGGAATTAACATCGATGCTAACACAATACTGTACATTGCATATGAGACTCACCGCTGCTGGGCAACGTGCTAACAAGGCTACGGGGTTTCTCAGGGCTTCTGTGGCACTCGGCACTCCGGTATCTTAACGTTTTAACAAAAGGATCATCACCAATAGAAACGTAATGGCGGTTCAGACATTTTAATATTGGTTTGTGCTTACCAATAACCAGCTGAATCACTAGAAGAACGTAGAGTTCCACACTTTAGTTTTCTTATCGCACGAGTAAAACACGAGCAGGGGGTTCTCTGGTCAACGTCCGGTTAGAGACTGAGTAAGACGCAGGCTGCGCACTACCCAGGGGCTCAACCTTGACCTTATTGGCTAACACCGCGTCAGATTAACTGATATTGACTGTTCGGTGCGCCTATCAGGATACAGCTTTATCGTCAGACAAAATTGTTATCAGTTGCTTAGTGTGTTTAACAGAATACATATTTATCGTCCTTTTACAGCTATTTAGCTTTTCCTTGTAGCATACTTAAAATATATTTATGAATGCACATTTTAATAATTAACCATATTTATTCCCACTGAGATTTTAATTACGATTGGTAGCACTGGGTTACATTAAGGTTTCGAAGGTGTACCTGTCCATCCAACATTAGCTTGATACTACAGATAAGATAAGCAAACTTTATAAACTGTGGCACTTTGAACAAATGCATTGATGTTGTTCATGTCTTTTTTCAAATTAGACTAAAAATGTGAATAATACAAATCAGAAGTCTTATAAGTTTTATGAGTGAGAAACCGTTTTTTCCCGACAGGATATAAATGCAGTAACCACAAACTTATGGTAAAGCAGCATGATGGTGTATTCCATCTGAATGAAGAAAATATATATTTTCTGTTTTTCAGCAACTGTACTATATAATTATATTTATATACATTATACCATACATTATATATTTAAGAAATCTCACACTGCAACTGTCCCTTTACATGTACATTATGTGTTATTTACTATGTTTTAAGACACAAGTGACGCAAGTGTGATTTAACCTGCTGTACACTTACATTATAAACATATTAGTGCCTGCACTTAATACGCACTTCACACCCCAACATTCTTTCCTCTGAAAAGCGCTCATGTCACTTGACTTTTAAAAAATAAATCGAAATTATATATATGATTATATATATATATATATATATATATATATATACATACCTTTTGTTACCTCCTTTCTTTTTACAACAGCGACCCATTTAAGTTTAATATTGACCTTTGCCGCACTTTGCATGTTAACATATGAAAAATTAACGTGAGCATTAATCTTTATTTTTTTAAGTGTACTGATCTACATTTCATTATAAGGTGGATCAACTTTATAATACAATAGTATAGCTTTGTTCAAATATCAAATTGTAAGCCAACAACAAGTAACGACTAGCTGGTAAAATGTTTCATATGTTGGATGTGATCCCTATATGGCCCTTACTTGGAAAAGTCCACCACTGGTTTCAATGAAACATTAAGTAATGATGTGAGTGAGAGGATGGTCTCTGTCAGGAATTTGACATATTTGGACAAGGATGGCTCAGTTTCATCAAGTGTTTTTGTAATTGTTACGGAGAAACAGCAGGAACAATAACAACAAGAATTACTTAAAGAACAAATATAAATAAGGTTGCACCAGCCAGAATACCAGCTGGCAGACACTGTGAGATACTAGCAAGTAAACGTTAGATATTAGGGTTAAAGCATTTTTAGACTTCTTTCCTAAATATTTCACCACAACCACAATCTTGTTGTTAGGGTTTATCCTCAAGCAGCTCATTATTAATATAATTCTCACTCTACGTCACAAAGCCAACATGGTTCTGTTATATCAAAAAAGTCTGACACTTTCCTTAACAATAGGTTCTGCTTCACTGCTGTTCAAGTAATACAAGGTCTCCCTGCCAACGACATCCATGTTGGCTTACTGTTCTTGGCCTATTCTATCTTTAAAAAGAAATATACTCCATAAATAAAAAACCTGACTGAAACCATTTGAGATTGGCCTGTCTTTCTCATCTAAGCCTTCGTGATGGACTTCGGAGCTGTCTCTATGGTGTCAGTATTTTCTCTCCATCCTCTTCTCTCTGGCTTTGTTTCATGTTGTCTGTTCATTACTCTGCAAATCAACTGGCTAACACACCACTGGCAGGGGAAAATACAAAACATGGCAGGTAGGTTACCATGGACACTGCAACATCCCCGGGTACCATAAAAATAATTTTCTAACCTACTTTTTGTAAGGGAGGGTGGAGGTGTGGGTGGTGATAACAAATCTGTTATTTTGAGATAAAGAGTCTCTGGGGTTTTTACAAACTCATGATTTGGTTTTTTGGTGTTTCGTGTTTGACTTCACTGCCAGGTCTCATTCTGCTACAGACAGAAGCAAAAATTACATGTTGATGCCATGATGTAAAACACTGAGACCACCAGATGATTTTGTGCATCTGCAAAGTTTTATATAAACGGTCACATAAATAAATTAACTTAATTCACTGTTATAATTTCCACCAGCTTAATTTTTTTGGGAGCCAGATCATAAGTGAAACCTAATACATTTATTCACGCATTTCTTTAAGTTATTTTTATTTACTCTTTTTGTTCATGAAAATGCCAAACAACAACAACACTCTTAATGTTCTCTGTGTTACACATACTTTTATACTTGTTGCTCTTATTTGTTCTTATTGGTTTTAGGTTTATTTGATCATTGTTTTACTTTATTTTTAACCCCAGTGGTTTCCTTTCGGGGATCATCCAAGCCACGTTTGTGCCTGCTCAGTCTGCAGAGTCATTGACATAGTAACCACCTTGATCTGGGCAGTTTGGGAAACCTGCACTGCAGCCTGATGGTTGCGATGGGGGCCCTGTTCGGCCCGGATCTGGGTGGTTCCTGTGGTTGCAGCCTCTGTGGTCATAGGTGTAGACGGATCCTCAAGATATTGTTTCTTCACAGCAACGTCAAGCCAGATATTAGAGAATGGATTCTTTGTTTGAGCAAAATGGGATTGGGTGGGGATAAAACGGGGTTTGTGTGTAAGGGAACCTGAATGATTAGGTATGTTTTTAACTTGATTATGAAAGCTTGTTATTAATTAGCAAAATTTGTTGTTTTTAATCATGTAAAGCACTTTGTGCTGATTTTTGGTGTGAAAAGTGTTATGCACACTCAATTTGATTCAATTTAATTTAATTTCTTTTTTCATCATTATCCCCTACTTTATTTTTTATTTTTTGTAACCAGCCACATTCTTTACATTGTCTAACCACCATTTTTTGTTTTTTCTTTTATAAATGTTTCTTTTGTTTAGATAGTAGCATGTGAATAACAACATTCTAGCTAGATACATATTAGATGTCATTAATGAATGGTTGTTTGGGCCCTGCAATGGACTGGTGACCGGTCTGCCCAGGGTGTACCCTGCCTCTCACCTAGTAGCTGCTGGGATAGCTTCAGGCTCCTGCAACCCTGCCTTGGAATAAGCAGTTACAGAAAATGGATGGATGGACATCATTGAATAGTGTTGATGGGAAATATAGTGAAATCACTGCAAGGACAAATAACCAAAATGTTTTGCTTCAGTTATCATCTTCCGAATTGAAACATTTTCAGTCATCACCATCAAAATAAATTTTATCCCCATGTGGCAGGTGTTGACTTAGAATCCTTTCTCTGAGTGGTGTTTATAGCTGACAAGGAAAGTCTGATATTGTCTATCCTCACATTTGCAAAACTGAAGATTATTTGGACAAAAAAATACAAGTAAATATAAGTTCAGATGTATTCATTTCTTTACTCTAGATCTTTACTCTAGAGCCAGTGACCCCCCTATTAAAATCCAGGTCCCCTGCCAGCCCCCATATTACAATACAGGGCATTAATTGCACTAAATTAGTGTGAACTTTGTGTTTGACGGTTCTCTGGTAGTTTTTTACTGTAAGCTGCACAGAAGTTTTTTTTAGCTGTAATACCTGATGCCACGAAATCCAAGTAACTGTTATACGTTTTAAAAGTGATTTTGTGGGTCTGGTGGCCTTTATAGACCAGGGGGTTAAATGCATCTAACAACTAGGAACTGAACAGGCGCTGGCTGAGTTGAGGAAATGGAACCTACTCCAACAATGCCTGCTCTACCCAATAAGATAAACAAACAAATGCTTCACTTGGATTGCATCCAGATTATGCGACTGAGTCAGGTGTGTGCAGTACAGACAATCTATGTGCACACAAAGAAGCACCAATCTTAGCATGTAGCATATCAAAAGGACCAAAAGAAACTCTGCAAAGAGTTTCTACTTAGCATTGCCACCCAAACAAAGCACAACTAAAACCACAACATTTTTTTTTTAAATTGGAAAGGTTTTAGATTTGATGTTTTGTGGTCAAAACTTATATTCCAGCTGGAGAAAAAAATGCTGCTTAAGTCTACGACTTTGACTCACCGAGGTCCATGTCATTTATATAAAGAAGAAAAATTTTCAGGCTTGAGTGTGACATCTTTCTAGTCTGTTTCTCATATATTACCGATGTAAGGAATCCATGACTTTGTCAAGATCAGCACCTTAGTTTTTCATTCTGAACTAAGCAACCTACTCATGTTCAAGCAGTAGAAGAGGGTGTCCAACAACCAGAAGGTGGTTGTTTGAATCCCATTTCACTACAGTCAATCTTGCCCTCCAGTGTTGGCATTGTTGGTACATAGTTGGCTGCAACATTTTTGTCAGTCTGCAGGGGACCAACAACTGCTCTTTTAAAGTTTACAAATCATGTGTTTTCTGCTGCAAAAAATTGTAAACTCTGTGGTGCTATTTTCATTTATTTAACTAAAGTTTTTGATTTTGTTGATCATTTGCTTAGATAAACTTTACAGTACTGGTCTTTTTCTTAATGCCATTTGGTGGTTTAGACCAGTGGTTTATTCTGGCTGAGTCCTGTCCTTTGATAAAGCCAAAGTCTAATTAACAATAAATGGCCATACTTTTCTTCCTTAAAAAATGGGACATTAATCACAATGGCTCTGAATGTTCAAAGCTTTGGGGACCCCCTGTGTTCTTTGGGGAAACCCCTTGAGGTATCCCCGACTCCAAGGTTAGAAACCTTTGGTCTAGACGACAGAAAACAGTGTGTTGTTTCAAATGGATTTCAATCTGATTTCCTTACTCCACAATGCAGTGCCACTCAGGGGTCAACTACTTTCTATGTAAATAAACTCCCATCATGTCTCTCTAAATTTCATGTTCACCTTTATGCTGATAACACTGTCTTATGTATATCCCAGTCTGAAATACCAAAAATCTTTTCTTTAATCCAATTCTAATCTTACATTATGATATCTGGTACCAAACAAAAATTTAAAACTCAACCCTGGTTCCTGTGTTATTAACTGTAAGGATAGCTCACCAATGCATAAAGTTGACTTTTTTAAATATCTTGGCATTTGGATAGATTCTGAACTCATTTTAAAACCACATAATAATTACCTACTATGCAAAGTCAACCTTGGTATCAGCATTTTGTTCTCGTAACTGTTTTCCACTTATTGTATGCAAGAAACTGGCCAATCAACTTATACTCCCAGTTATTGATTACTGTGACATTATATATCAAAATGCTCATAAATCTGATCTTGCTTTACTTAACATATACAATAATAGACTCTGTAGATTTGTCCTTAGATGGCCCATTTTTCACTCGTCACTGCATGATGTACAGTATATTAGACTCTATCGGCCACCTTTTTACACATGCGCTGGCTGCAGCTTATATACAAATGTATTTACTTTAATTACGCACCCTTTCTTCAGCAGTATCTTGTACCACATACATCAAGTTATCATATCAAACATTCTTTTCTCAGCTCTACTTGTCTGTTCCCAAACTTAATAAGTCTTT
Source organism: Melanotaenia boesemani (assembly GCF_017639745.1). Lineage (NCBI taxonomy): Eukaryota > Metazoa > Chordata > Actinopteri > Atheriniformes > Melanotaeniidae > Melanotaenia > Melanotaenia boesemani. The sequence goes on along the minus strand of NC_055690.1, from coordinate 30,493,455 downwards.
CAGAATAAGATCTTTTTATGTTTAAAGCACCAGCTGATTGTAACAACCTACCTGCTAATATCAGATCTAGTTCTTCTTTTGGTATTTTTAAGTGTTCTGTCGTCTCACTTTATGGTGGCCTGCTCTTGTTTTCATTGATGCCGTATGTTCTTCCTAATTTGGTGAATTGATAGTATTCATTATATTCTGTTGTCTAACTTTTAGTTTTGGCCCATTGGCCTTCTTACAGTTGTATTGTTCTAATGTTATTATGCTAACCATGGTCTTGTTTGTCTGTTTGTTTTATTGTTATTTGTTTAGTTTTTGTATTGTTGAGAACTTGTTTGTACGTTGTACTCATGTTTTGTATGTTTGTACCCCCTCAAAAACGAGATGGTCCATCTCAAGGAGTTTATCCAAATAAATAAGGAAATTTCAAATATGTAGGGACTCACACATAAATTTAAAAAAGTAATAGATTTATTGAGATTATTTATATGATGAAGATTTTAATACTACAGAAAGCCTGTTTGTCTGAATGAGCTAAATTTATTGTATGGCTGCAGTGGTTCAGACGGGAGAGCAGGTCCTCCAATTTCCATAAGGCTGGCGGTTCCTGCTTCACCCTAGTCAGTCTGTCTTTGGGCAAGACTTCACCCACATCAGTGGTGTATGAATGTTCAGTGGGGGCTCCTACAGCTGCCCTGAAAGGCAGTGGTAAGCGTTACCGAATAATGAATTAACTGTAAAGCAGTTTGGGAGCTTCAAAAAGCACTACAGAAATCAAATCCATTCTTTTTATTTACAAGTGGGCTATTAAAATACACCAACTCTTTGTAGTTTGCTCCTGGTCTGTGCTGAGTGGAAAAGGTGTGGAGGAAGGAGATGAACTGGTTCTTTTTACATCAGAAGTTTAGAAAGGGAAAAAAATGTCTCTCACTCATAGTCATACACATCTTTACACTTACACACAGTCAAGAAGGTGATAAGGAGCTACTTAAGTTATTCCCACCTGAACTCTAGTTGATGATCTGTGAATAAACTTGCTGTCCTACTTTATGCTTTCTTCAGCGCAAGTCAAAACATCACGGGAGGAAATGCAGAAATGTGTGTAAACAGCATACATGAGTAATTCTCATGTACAGAGTAATTCTGTTACGGGGTTTTTATAATTCCAGTTTATTTTCTAGAAGCACATTAACTTCTTCTTGTCTCTTTCTTAATTTGGTCGTGAGCAGCGATCTGGATGGGAATTTTTCACTGGGTAGCTCTTCACAGTCAAATTAAAACCCAATTATGTTTTCATTTCACGCTCTTTTATTAGACCTGATAATAAAAATTTTGGAAATTGACTCAGGAGGGAAGACCAAGAGAATGGGGTGAGTTAAGGAAAAGCTAGAAGGAGAAGGACAGTGATGGAGCTGTAACTGTTAACATCTCCCTTGTGTTTTTTTCCCCACATTAAACGTTTCTGTATGTGTGTGCGCATGATTCTGTCCTGGAAAACTGCCATAATGCCTGTAGGGATATTAAAATGAGATTCCGAGGCTATACAGTCCTATGCAGAAGTAATTGAAGTAATTTATAGTTGTATTTTTATCTGATGAATATCATGATTCTGTTCTGTTCTGTTGTTCATAGCTTTGCATCTGACAGATTTCAGGTGAACATAAGTACCCCTTTATCCACATCAATCATCACATTTCAATTCTTCATTTAGTTTACATTTCACTAAACAATATTAATTTAAAAAAGTCAGTCCCCAAAAACAACACAGGTTCCATCTTTGCATGGATCCTATGCATGAGCTCAGATTGTTTCCTTAGCTCTATTACATATTAAATTTAGGAATATTTTATATTTCTTTATGATTTTTAGAATTTCATTGGTGAACTGTTGTTGACCTCTTATTTCATACATGATGTGAAGGAAAAGCAATCTGGATATCTTAACAAGGTTTAAAAAATTACATTCACTTTTTTGAAAGGAAAGCCTTTCATTTCACACCAGTGCAATTACTGTAACCCCTAATTTCCACCGGGTGCGTATGTGCCACATTGTGGCTGCGTCGCGTTTCGTTCCGACCTCCGTGGCAGGTAAGTTCACATCAGGAGCAGATGAGATGAAGAGTGCCCACAAGTAATATAAAAAGTAAATAAAAATATAACAAAAAAGACTATTGCACACGTTATCGACTGCCGCCCAATCACCTAAAAGTCTGTTACTCAGTATGATTGAAGAATCAACTAAAGTTTGCAACATTCTTCCAGTCTGAGGTGATTCTGGGTCACTTCTGACTCACACCGTGGTGCGCCTGATCTGAACCAAACCACTGACTCTTTGATTCTAGGCTCCATCCTGAGCTGAATAAGGCTACAGTAAAGTCCTTTTCACAGGAAGGAAAATCTTAAGCAGAACCAGGAAGGGCAGACATCTGCCTCAACTAGTTCAACTCTGTGTTAGGAATTATATCACTGACCAAATTACAAATAAAAATTCAGGCTTCCTTTCTGTTCATGCCAGGTATCATGTCAGTCATATGCACAGGTTCAGCTGTAGGGTTTGTCATTGATGTTGGGACTACTGGATGGTCTCCAGATCAACTATCAAGAGCAGCTCTGGCCGCTCAAATTAGTGGGCCATTGTGCAGAACTTAACAAGCTGTTGGATCCAGTTCAATTGAATCAGGTGTATTGGAGCAAGGAAACATCTTCACACCTAAAAGTCTGTTACGCAGTATGATTAAAGAATCAACTGAAGTTTGCAACATTCTTCCAGTCTGAGTTTGCTTACAAACTACTTACTCAAATGTATTACTCGTACATCCTCGCCAGAGATGGTGCTGCATCAGGAATTACTAAAGCAGAAAAATAGACAAACAGGAAAACTTCCCATACTTTGCAGAAACACCTCTAACTCCACATCTGACCGTGAGCCATTTCTCCTGCATTTATGTATTGATTGTGTTTATCAATATGGTTGTGCCCATAATGCACAATCCACTCCCTACCTGTGGTTCACTTGAAGCTAACAAAGACCTACATTTTTGGGAAGACCAGAGCTCACTTTTTTGATCCACATCAAAGTTCAGTTGTACATTCACACTTGCCTAAGCAAACAGGACTTTCTGAGAAAAAGAACTGGGATTGGAATCAGAAGGGCTTGTGTGTATGCACAGTAAAACCTACAGAAAAGTGGCCCTCAAGGGCCAGAATTGATGCTTTAAATGATTTCATCTGTCTGTGCTAGTTCTCTATTGGCAATTTTTTTTGTTTGTTTGTTTGCTTGTTTGTTTGTTTGTTTTTTTATGCTGTTTTGATTGTCCAAGTGGTCCAGCATCTTCATTGGTTTTAAGGCACGTTTGATGCACTACAATGGCCGCATTTACATGAGTTTTAATTCTCCTTTAGTTCAGAATAAAAATTAAACCTTCTTTAAAAAGAAAAAAAATAACTTGTAGACACAGTTCTGGATGGAAATGGCCATTCCAAATTAAACCTAAATCCAAAGTAAGTGGCTGGTTTATTCTGATTTTAAATCCAGATTCCTCGATCATGTATACGTTCATTCTGAATAGTTTCAATTATTATGCGCATACTGTTGTGACACTGACCAAAGCAAAGTAGTATGCTGGTGTCAAGCTGCTGTTTCAAACATAGAATCAAAGTCAAAGTGAAAATGGTTCTTATGCGGTCTTTAATGTTGTAGCCGAAAAGAAAAGCAGGAATTGGAGTTAGTTTTCTTCCAGTAGACATAAACATGTCACGTCCACCTCCTGTCCAATCAGAACTCTTCCCAAACCCCAGATCTAAAGCAGAATTGAATAAAGGCAATTTAATTTTTTTTTCATGTAAACCTTAATTCAGACTTACTATTTCCATGTAAACATGAAGAAGAATACTTTAATTTTTAATTATTTAATTCTGAATAATTAGTTCTGAATTAAAAAACATCATGTAACCATAGCCACTGTTATTAATGTGTCTCTTTAAAAGAACAACCATCACAGAATCTCATGCACAGACAAGCACGCTTCTGCTTCCATCTTGTACACTATCTGGGTTAACAGATCGATTGAACAAGAGACCACAGCAGACACAATTAGTTCACCCCGGTCATCTTATTTGTGATTCCCTTGGGACATGTAAGACACTAGTGTCTTTACACACACACACACACACACACACACACACACACACCCTTTTCCCGTTTATTTTCTTCCTTCGCATTTTTGAAACCATGCTCAAGGCTTTGGCTTTTGCCTTCCCCTCTGCTTTTTAGTCACATGCCCCCTTCACCCTATCCCCAGCCAGTCTGTCAATCAATCATGCTAAACCTCATCGCCCGACACCGGCCCATCCCTTACCTCCCACAGCTCTAACACTTTTAATTATGAGGAGTTAAAAATTATGAGGCTGGAACACCGAGTCGCTTGGCAGGTTGGCTTTAATTGCCTCATGTTGTAATTCCGGACAGAGGGTGGGGAGGTTGTGGAGGCGGGAAGGGTGGGCTGAGCTTGCAGGGAGGGTCATACATGGGTGGCAGAGGAAGAAAATGAGAGAGAGGAAGGGAGAGAGAGATAGAGAGTGACTTTCAGATGACCTCCTTAATCAATCGACAGCCGATAGTGAAGCTGTTGCTCTGGCTGTTTCCTCTTCCCCCATTATTTTAATACATACGCATGCTCATCTGATTATTAGGCCTGCACTGACCGGATAGATGTGTCTTGTTGACTAAACATCACAGCCTAAAGCTGTTCAGATGATTACCACATATACCAGTTTTAGCCTACTGACACCCTCTGGGTGACGGTCTCAGTAACAAACCCAAAATCTCAAAGATGGCCACCCATGGCCACGTTTTGATTCAAACAAAAACACACATTTCACTAACCATCGACTCTCAACCATGAATTTATAATGATTTGAAATGATTTATCGCTCCACCCTCCCTCCACCACTGGAAGCACTCTTTTATATTAAAAAAGAAAGTGCCCCCCCCCCCCCCACCTCCTCCTATCCATAAGTGGTATGGCTAGTGAGGCTAAACAAGCCATAAAGCTCTTCTAGCTTCAGTAGATCCCTGACCATGGAGTCTGTGCAGCTCGATGATTACTTCACTGCAACTCCTTCTTTGCTGACTCCACCCATCTAATAACACAGATATATTTGTGTCCTTTGCAGCAAAAGTGCATTAAGATGTAGGTCGCTGAGAGGCTAAGTGGATGTGTGTGCACGGATAGCGACAGTGACAAAGATGTAAGCGACGATGGCAACTGACCAAACGATCCATATAGGGATGAGATCACCCTCTGAAGGAAATAAAAAGGAAGAGGAGGAGTTTTTTTTTTTTATCAAACAACAGGCTCAGAATATTAATGTAGGAGGAGAGCTCTAACCTCTCTCCATCCCTCCACCCTCACATCCCCCAGTGTCAATAACTCTTCTGCAGCCAGCTTTTTATCACAGGGCCATGACACCTGTCCTTTTCCCAGCCCTGCTTCATGTTCGTGCGTTTTTCTCTCAGAATTCAGGGTACTGGCTGCTAATCTGGTCTGTGCCATTTCCAATCACAGTGGTGCCACTTTCCCTTCAGCTCCAATCCCCAGTTCCTCTTTTCTTCTTGCTTGTTGCTCTCTGTGAGCATGAAGCTAGAAAGACACTCCTGTTTCTATCGCCTCTTGCCACCATATGTTGTGAATCATTATGAATTCATTATCTGTTTTAAACTTATTTTATGTCGCAGTTATTTCTGTATTCTGGCAGTTATTTGTTGCTTATATTCAGAACTATTGAACCCATCCTAAGTATGAAAAATTATAAAAGCTAAGTTGAATGTCTGCCCAATGTTCTTCTAATCCCAATAAAATCTAAAATAGAAAGCTGCTTTGCCAGTTTGGCATAAGAGGAAAATGACTGGATGATAGCTTTTAACCTTCCTAATGTTTGGCTTAATAGATAATTGTCCAAGCAGACCTCTCCATGGCCTGTCCACCTGCGTGCTCCAGACTACACTTTGAACAGCTGTTGTTGATATTTTTCGGCTGTTATTTTCGTCTAAACTGATGATGAGTCCCACTGACCAATGACCCTTCAACTTTTCTTGAGGCTTCAAAATAAGTGTGACTTTTTAAAAAAATCTTGAAGCCTCTGTCACATGTTCACTGCTTTCTGTTATTCAGCAATCTGCTTTTTTTCTTCCTGGTCAGCAGTCATTTTAGGGACCGTAGTGAGAAGCTGTTGTAACGGTGTGAAGTTAACCAGGCAGTTTGGTCTGAGTACTGTATGGTCTAAAAGCAAACCAAACCATCCTCAGGACTGACTCAAGCGAATGGCTCATTCGCAGGCTAACAATGAACTTAATGAGCAGTTTAATTAAACCCCAAACACATGACATGCAGGGGTTCCTAAGAAACAGGAATGGGAAACACTGCAACAGAGCAGCTTTGGGATGTGGTGGAACGAGAGATTCTCATCATGGATGCAGCCAACAAACCTGCAGCAGCAGTGTGATGCTGTCATGTCAATATGGAGCAAAACCTTTGAGGAATGTTTCCAACACCTATGACACCAAGAATGAGGGCAGTTCTGAATGAAATAGATCGCTCTTTGTGGTGGTTTAGCTTCTCATCTAAAAGAGAGCAGAAAAGCTGCAGAGATGGTGTCCTCAGGATTTTCTCCACTCTTACCATTCAACAAACCTCGGCATACAGAAACATGAGATTTCCAGCTTCTTCATCCACTGTCGCCATTTGTACAGTCAAATCTCACATGAATATCCCTCTCTCTCTCTCTCTCTCTCTCTCTCTCACACACACACACACACACACACACACACTAATACTCCTTGCCTCATTTTCACATCACTTTCACATCTTCTTACGTCACTTTCTATCCAAGTCTGAATGAAGCGTGAGGAACATTATTGGAAAAGTGTCTGATGACTGAATGCTGTCACTTGAAAAGGTTAAAAGAGACATTAATGTTAAATATCTAATGGCTCAAAACTGTTGGATAGTAGTCTGACATGAAAGGGGGTTTAAATATTTATGTCTCAGTCAGGATGAACTGTAGGATATATTCTGATACATCACGTAGCATCATCATGGCAACATTTTGTTTTATCCATCTGCCTCCGTTTATCACTCAGTAACTAAAACTAAACTTTTTTCCACCAGTTTCAGATGCATTTTAACATTTATTCGTATTATCATCGTATTTAACTTGTTACCACAAAGTTACCGAGTTTAGCCTCAAATGCTTTTCCTCATTGCAAGACATGTTATTAAATTATTTTGTTATAAAAAATAAAAAATAATTCAGTTTTATAGCATTTATTATAGCAATAACTGCAAGTTAGTTCCAAACATACTAGTCTAATCTGGGTAAAGTATTCAACCTGCAAAGTTCCTACCTCGGTTTGTACTTCTCAACATGATTGGTCGGTTGGTTGGTTGGTTGGTTGGTTGGTTGGTTGGTTGGTTGGTTGGATGGTTGGTTGGTTGGTTGGTTGGTTGGTTGGTTGGTTGGTTGGTTGGATGGTTGGTTGGTTGGTTGGTTGGTTGGTTGGTTGGATGGTTGGTTGGTTGGTTGGTTGGTTGGTTGGTTGGCTGCCCCTCCGCCATGGTTGTTTGGGTGCTCCAATATCAAATTGATGAACATAAGTTCCAGGAGGGATGTGATTGGAGCCTGGAGCCAAACTTCAGTCTTTTCTTTTTTAAGAATTGGTGAGTCTTCACTGGCTGACTGACAACATTTTATCAGAGTATGTCTGACTTGAGCCTGTTTGTTACCCATTTAAAGATCCATACAATTCTAGGAGGAAAACTGGGGCTTTTCAGGAAGTTCAGCAGCAGAATATCTTTAAACCATCTTGTTTTGCTCCATCAGGTTTTATGCTCTTGTATCTCCTCCTGCTCTATTTCATTAATAATGCTTTTTGTTTTCTTCATCCTTTCTTCCTACATTTATGTGCATCAGGCAAAATTGTTATACTAATCGAAACATCAAAATGCTTTTATATGGTTTCTAACTGCAATACAATGTGTGTCTCTATCACTTTATCACAAAAAATATGAAGAGCTGGACAAGAGTAGAATAAAGACTTGAAGATGTAGAAGCTGGAGTCTCCTCCTAGTTCATGTGATGCTAATTTAAACCTTAAAGTTATGTGTTGTGAATTTCTTTCCTCACAGTTTACTCTTTTTTCTTCTTCGTCTTCCTTTTTCTCCTCCAAACTCTCATCCACACCTTCATCTCTTCTCTCTCTTTTTTCCATCTCTTTTCTTTCAAATCATATCTCTCTTCCTCCATGCTTCCCTCTCCTTTGGATGTTTGAAGGAGGGCTCTTTGAGGGTCTGTTGACTTAATTACTGTAATGGGGTTTATGACATTTCAGACTAAAGAAGTAAAAAAAAAAAAAAAGTATGTAGAAGAGGGACTGGAGAGGGGACAATGAAAGGACATTGTTATTAGTTTATATGGAGGCCTTGGTCCATGAACATAACAAAAACCCACTCCAGAGACTGCAGGCTTTTGCAGCATTTTCCTGCACTTTTCATCAGTCCTTCATTATTGTGAATTTTTAATTACACACGTCTAAGAAGACGCTCTGTGTATTTTCAGTTCATTCAGAAGTGTTCAGAAGGTTTTTTCCTACAATTATTAATCATGAAATTATTGAACATTGCAGCTGTGCCTCATGGGAAATGAGTTGTTTGAGACTGTTTGTTTTTATGTATTTATGGCAGCAGTTTTTAACTGCAGTTCAGGGATTCCCAGAGATCATTAAGGGGATTAAGTGTGATTTTTGCTAAGTTTTTCTAATTTTAGTTACTTTAGATTAAGTTAGCACAACATTTTTGGCCCAAAAGTCATTACTTACATTTTCTTCTTCTTTTTTTTTTTTTTTTTTTTTGTTTTCTTTCAGTTTCTTAGTTTCAGTGATAAAATGTGAAACATGTGGTTGCTTAGATAAAACAATCTAACATTCTTCCAGAAATCTGGTTTCATGTGTTTGGCAGGAAAATATAATTTACCTGTGTTGTCTGCATAATTTGTGTCCGAATTAAAATCAAAGTGGGGAAAAAAGAGAAAGGATGGAGAAAGGAAAGAGCCACACAAGAACAAAGACAGCAGGAGAAAGCTGTGGAGGAGGAAATGAGAGCCAAGTTCATGTCCATCTTCATTACTGTCCATTTACATTTTTATCTCTCAGATGTCTTGCTCAATACACTGGCTCACATACAAACACAGAGAAGCACTCTGATATCAAAATTCTGTTCAATTCAGTTTTTTTTAATTCATTTAGAGGAGAAACTTTCCTCTGAGTTTTAAAATGTGCAAATTTTTTCAAAGAAGCAGAAATGCTCTGCCATAGAAAGAAAATTACTTCCATCTACATCCAAACCGAAAGAATCCATTAAAACTTACATTCCCCAAAACACATTCATTTCAGTACAAGTTTATTTATGTAAACATAGGAACACACAGGCACTTAATAACGTATTTATAATTTAGAAAAAAGCTTAGAGACAATAAGTTTCATCCTCTGTTGAGGATTAAGTTAATTTCACTGCAATTCAATCAATAGATTCAGTCTTTGCAGGTGTTATTTTTGGCCCCCGAGTGACACCAGAGAAAAGGTCAAGTGTCTTCTGAAACATAAGACTCGGACCTCCCGGGGCTACAAAACACCAGCATAAACAGAGTTACTAAAGCGAGCAACAGCGAAGGGAAGGTTTTGACAGTGGACCCAGAAAAGGAAAGGTTATAGGGTCTCCGAAGTCTTTCAGATTTCCTCCATGTGGCCATAGATGTCAATATCACATTTCATCTTTTGTACATATAGTGCTCAGGAGCAGATTCCAGCTTACTTAGCGAGTAAGTGCACACACTGAGGAATTGACTGTGGCAGGAATGGAGTATTTGGAGCTAGAAAGACAGAAGCTGCATAAAACTCATTTCTTTTTGCCACATTTATAAAGCTGTGTATACGTACAGATCAGCAAACACATGCACAAACCCTATCTCCAATGCCATTTTTTTTTTTAATTGATGCAGATGCTCTTCAAATTTGTCAGTTCTACATAAAATTAGCTACACCTCTAATGAACAGACACAAAACAGTAAAAAAAGAGCACAGTTTTTTTTCTTTTCTTTTAAAGAGTTTAAAACTGAGTCACTCATCAGTGAAGCAGAAAAAATTTAGCCTCTTTTTATTTGAAGGTGTCAGTTCTGTAACAGAAGTCATTGTCTCACTTCTGTTATAAGAGTGGTTAGGAAAAATGCATCATCTTACACAAAGACAACTTCAGAGCTGGATCATCAACATCTGAACAGTCTGTAACCACAGCATGGTATCCTGTGAACAACTATATAGCAGGATATGAGTTTATGCTACAAAATCAGGACCGTCTATGGTCTTGATCTCTTTATAAAGCCTCATTTCAAGATTTCCCTCAGATATTACATGAAACGCAGCTGCAGTTAAATGTAAGCCCTATGATCAAAATATATTTTAAAATGCAGAAACTGAGCAAGCTCTGTCAAACTGTCTGTGTTTAATATAAAATTATTAATCTTGTTTGTCCAATTTCCACACCATATCCACCAGCAACAGAATATGTGCATATTCTGTTTAGTTAGTTGAGATTTAAAATGAACAATATGCTGAAGTTTCCTTCCTAGAACACAAAATACTCATTTGAACTGAGGAAAAATGCTATACAAAGCACGAATATGAAAGTTTACAGGGCCTGAATGACTAAAGCTGGATGTGTGCTTCAGGAACAGGCTCGCTTCTCATTTTTTGAAAGGAGTGACAGTTTTGCCAAGCTGAATTCTTGGTCTGTGACTCTATTTTTGCTAATGTAATTTAGAGTGAAAAGATGAGAACAGTTCAACTTTTTTTAAATGGCAGCAAAGGTACCAAACAATCAAACTGCCTAATTAATCATGTGTCTGATCCCATGACTGCGTCAGGGAACAAGTGTTAAAGCACAAAGTGAGTCCTGAATAGGTTACACACAAGGAATACTAAATGCCATCATACATGATCTATAAAGTATGTAGGTTGTGTACAATAGGGATTAGTATCGTGTACCACATGTAAAATACACAATTTACAGATTGTAGCTGTCAGGACGCTGACAGGTGTGGACTCAGAATAAGGCTCAGAATCCCAGGGATGGGTTACAAACATTTATTGGTACACAAATGACAGATCCTCTCTATGGTCAGGCTTCTGTGGATATAGGAGACAGGAGTTAGGAGGCAGGGAGTAGCAGGTGACAGTGCGCTATTGTTCGGGCTGACGTATCAGCAGTGAGATCCAGCAGGTGAGGGAGGATTGTCTCGGGATCAGGGTGAAGGGAATCCAGGGAGGAATCCGCTGCGTAGTGTGGGAGAAGCTGCTGAGCAAAGAGAGGTTAGAAGGTGGATAATAACCCACAGGTCGGACTGCTGACCAGGCTGACAACGGGGAGTCCAGAGAATCCTCGTGGGGGTAAGGAGAGTTGAGTCCGTGATCCGATATCTAGGTCTAATAATCAATTCCAGGGGTCCGAGAGCCAGGAGATCAAAACAATCACAAGCAGAGTACCAGACAGGGGGCAGGCAGAGGCAAAATCCAAACACAGGCAACGGGGTCAACGACAGACGGGCAGACAGGCTGGATACGTACAGGGATGAACCAAGACGATCTGGCAGGTAAGAGTTGAAACAAGCAGGTATATAAAGCACTCCAGGCAGGTGGAGCGCATAAGCAATCAAGCCAGAGTGCGGGGAAGATGCCTTCTGGGCAGCTGGGAAAACCAGGCTCCGTACCACGGAGCATGACAGTAGCTGTTGCTTGGACTTAAAGTGGCTGCAGGAAATATGTGAGGGAAGGGCAATTTCTGTTCTGGTAGAAGATCCTTCAATTTGGCAGACAACCCCTCTTCCTCTTGAGCTACAGCCGCTTGTTAGGGCTCAGAACACACATAGTGTACATGTGACACGTGTCAACAGGTTCAACGTCTGCTATTATAGTTGAGCTGATAACAGCTGCCAGGATTATTCTGTCACACTGGAACATGACTAAATTGTACCACTATAAGGGGCTGGAAAAATGTGGTTGGGAAAATAAAAAGTGGTTGGGCATGTGCCTCATTAATTACTCCTTAGTGAAAGCATAAAACCAGCATAGTTTCAGCATGGGGTGGTGCAGGGCGTCCATGGCTTTTCGAGTATTTTCATGAAGGGAGTCCCCAAAAAATAGGTTGGGAACCAGTGATCTGAGAAAATGGCAGTGTTTCTGGATTCTGTTCACACATGGCTTTTTCTTTGCATGATGGAGCTTTAACCTGCATTTGTGGATTTCAGGGTGAACTATTATTTGTGGAAGTCTTCCTGAGCCCATGCAGTGATTTCCAGTCGAGAATCAGGTCTGCTTTTAATGCAGTGCTGCCTGAGAACCCCAAGAGCACACACACACACACACAGACACACACACACACACACACACACACACATATATATATATATAGTATATAAAGTAAGATATTATATTAAAGTCACACTGATATTTCAGTATTTTACCTCCTGCTTTAAAATATTCAGTATTGAGAAATGTGTCCTAATAATTCTAAGACATTATAAAAAATTTGTAATTAACAAAAAAGAAATCTGGAATCAGCTGACTGTAAATTATCTGTAGTTGCTTCCTTGCACATAATGAAAAAATATATGTTATTAATAAGATTAAGATTAGATAATAAATAACCTTAAATGAAAAAAGTATCATCAGATATTTACCCCAAAGATTCATAAATTAAACAATTTCCCACATTTTATCTGGAAACTTGTCATGATCCTCCTCATGGTCTTTCATTACTGAGTATTCCATGTTTTTTCTGGTAAGAAGTCAAGAGTTTACAGCTTTTTTATGTACACTATTACAAAGCTTGACTTGTAATACAGCAGAGTAAGAACATACACACACACACAAACACACACAGACGTACTTTAACTCCTCCAGGGGGTAGAATGGGCCTATCAGACAGCTGAGGAAGGGTCCCAGCAGGGGTATGAGGAATATAAATGGTGCTTCTAGCTCCCCATTAGTCTGTCTGAGAGGAAGATGTAGGGGGTGGACACATGGAGTGGGGTCAGGCTCAGGTGCAGAGCAGACAGAGGAACAAACAGCCCCAAGTCCTCCTCCTCTTTCTTCTTTTCTGAATCGTTGTAACTTTTGGGCAAACTGCCTCCATTCATCTTGACTAACTCTCTGTTTCAGTTGGAGCCGTCCCAGAGGAGTCTGATGTTCACCGTTGATGTGTTTGTGTGAAATCAGTTAACTTTGTGTCGCTCTTTCAATTTTATCATGTCCTTTGTGAAATATTTCTGCTTCATTAGAGACCTTGATGAATCAAGTGAACCAGGGCAAAAGGATATTTTTAGAATATTTAAAATAGAGTCTGCAGTTCAATCTTTGTGGCTGGTGCAGATGTGTGTATTTGCTTACCGTGTTCGTATTTGTTTATGTGTGTATTAGAGGCAGAGGGAAATGGGGATGCTTGCCTCTCCCTGTGGCAGCAGGTGTGTAAATAACACCCTAATATGAAATGAGGATGAATGAAAGTGCTGAGGGACCGAAAAGCCTCTCGTCCCCACACTCCCTCCTCTTGTCTTCGTCAAACCGCGACACTGATTCCAGCTCATCTGCTCATCATCAGCAGCATCCCGCCCCACTGCACAGGGCTCCCTCCCTTCCTCTCTTGTGTACTGGGACACTTGTTATAATTCTGGGTCTGTAGGCCACCAGTGTGCTGGCATAATTTTGCAGGCTGACAGCTGAACCCAAATCCACCACCTCACTGAGCTGAATTATACAGGCTGTATGCCCTGCTTCCCCACTGTTGTCACCCGTTAGTGAAATAACCCCAGAACACAGAAAGGACGGTGGGATAAATGGCCCCCAAAGTGAAAGTAAAATTAGCTGAGGAAATCAGATCCTTAAAAAGAAAGAAGACATGGTTGTGGATGGTCTTGAATGTGTGCTGGAGGATTTTGAATTCTGTTCCTGATTTAACTGGGAGCCAGCGCAGCTGCTGTAGGATTGTGGTGATTTGGTGAAAGGAGGGGGCTCTGGTGATGATGCAAGCAGCTTATGGAGATATTTCTGAGGAAGACCGAAGAGGAGTGAGCTGAAGTCGATGTAGGAGCTGATAAGGTTAAAGGCAGTACAGGGGGTGAAGGAGGGACAAGGACGAGAGATGTTGCATAGATGGAAATATGCAGAGGAAATGGCATTACTGATGTCAGCATGAAATGATAATAAGTTATCAAGGCTAACACCCAGACTCTTAACATTTGGGGAGGGGGAAAGAGTGGATCTGTCAATAGAGAGGAAAAAACTGTAAACTTTGGATAGTGTAGAATTGGTTTCAATGAGGAGGATTTCTGTTTTACTACTGTTTAGGTTAAGGAAGTTGGAGGTGAACCAGGTATTTATTCCAGACGGCAGGTAGTGAGGGAGGAGTAATGGAGTGTGGAATTATATTTGCTGGAGAGCTAAAGCTGGGCATCATCTGCAAAGCAGTGAAAATGGATGTTGCATTTGCAGAAAATATTGCAAAGAGGAAGAAGATAGATGATGAAGAGGACTGAGCCCTGGGGCACACCTGATGTAACAGGAGAGGTGTTGGACCTGAAAGACTTGAGTTTGGTGAACTGAGTGCGGCCTGAGAGAAGGGAGTGAAACCAATCAAGTGGACTGTGGGAGATATCAGTGGAAGACAGTCTATTAATCTTTAAAGCCCATCTTAGGGTGAAGTAGAAATCAATCAATCAATCAATCAAACTTTATTTATATAGCACTTTTCATGCAGGATTGCAGCACAAAGTACTTTACATGATAAAAAACAAAAGTTTTGCATCTTAAAAGCATCTTTAAAGCATCAGTAGTCACACACCAAAGTCGATCACAGTAACAAATCAAAGCACAAGCTCACCTAAACATGCACAACCATAACGCTGCAGTGCAGAGCCCCATCAGGGACAATCACCATGGCAACGACCCCTGCAGGAATAAAGGCTGAATTATAAAAGCTACATAAACAGGCAGCAGTTAGAAAATAAATAAATATAAATTAGTAAGTAAATAAATTAAAACTAATAAAAAAAAAGTTTAATAATTCTCCTGATGACATCTGCAAGTGGCAAAATACACAGATTAAAAAGTGTTGGGCCTAGAACTGAACCTTGGGTAACCCCACATTTTTATTTCATGGGTCCTTGAGGAGCTTCTATCTATACTTCCAAAACATTGTCCGTCTGTGAGATACGAGTAAAATTATTTTAAAACAGTACCTGAGAGGCCCACCAGACTTCTTAGTCTGTGTAATAAAATCTGGTGTCAAAGGTGGCGCTTAGATCCAGTATAACCAGGACAGAAAGTTTCCAAAATACATTTAAGACGATTGACAATCTTTAAAAGAGCCATGTTAGTACTGTGGTTTGTCCTAAATCCAGATTGACACTTTTCTCAAATAAAAACTCCTTTAGTTGAATAAAATCAACTTTTTTGAGAAGTTTACTTAAAAATGGTATTTTGGATGCAGGTCAGTAGTTATCAAGAATGTCTGGATCTAATTTACTCGAGAAGGGGCCTCACCACTGCTGTTTTAAAGGCAATGGGAAGACACCTGTCTGAAGAGAGTACTTTACTATATTTAAAAGCGCACATTCAAAGAAATCATAAAATGTTTTTAAAAGTGATGTAGAATTTGGATCTAAAAGGTTTGGGTTAAGAAAGCTTTAGAAAGAAGCTTTGGGGATGTTAAAAGCAACATTAAGTTGAGATAAAAGGCTGGATCAAATAGTATCAGTTATATTTCTAAAGTTGACTGCAAAGTCGTTGCATATAGTAGTTGATTGTGGAATAGAGGATTTGTTGAAATCAGCGTTTATTCAAAGATGAATGGTTCTACAAAGGGATTTGGGATTGTTTTTATTGTCAGTTATGAGATTTTGCCTGTTTTACTGTATAATTGTAGTGTTACAACCACTACAGAGTCTTGGGGAAAAGGAGTGGCAACACAAGCTGCCAGAGATGGATACTTCCAATAAAAACAAATTTGTTTACAGAATATTCCCAGCAATAACTAAAGGAATCATTCTGCAAACAAAAAGATATCCAAATTTTCTATAAATAACCAAACACAGCATCCTGTGACAGGAGTAAAAAGTGCACAATGGCAGGTAGCAATCAATAAAGAAAACAAAAAGACACAGATCTGTAATCCTATAGCAAATAAGCTCTAACAAAGACAACGATCTGTAACTCAGCAGTAAACAGCTCCAAGACAGCAAAACCAAGTCCTCAGAGGCAAGCTGAGCTGTAATCTCACTCAACTCTTGCCCAAAGTGGCAAACTGTGCTCCAATCTGACACAGCTGCCCAGAATGAAGGTGATCATGAGCTCATATAGTAAGGCATCTTCATGACCAGCCAGTCGACTAAGTTGTCAGCGACCAATCCTGGAGAAGGAGGGTGGAGCCACGATCAGCGGCCAATCACCTGTAAGCATTGGCACAGTCCAATTACATAAAGGCCCAGGGCTGTCACATTAGATTTTGAGTTGTTCACATAAAATTTCCTGATGAACAGTTACTTCTGTTTTTCTCCATTTTCTTTTTTGCTTTCCTGCAATTTTGTTTCAATTCTTTAATTTTCTCATTTCTCCACAGTGGTTTTGATTTGCTTTTTACGGTTTTTGTTCTCAGTGGAGCTGTTAAATCAGCTGATTTTAAACTGTTGTTAAAATTATCAACAATAAAGTCACAGGAAGCAGGTTTAGATAGTTTAGATAGTTTAGGTAATAAAATGACCTGCTATGAGTTTATATCTCAACCAGACTGAAGATCAGCTTGGTTGTGCTGTTTGTTCCAGAGTAACCAACACAACCATGCTAGCTGACCTTCACCAACTCCTGGGTGAGGAATGGGACAACACCCCACAGCTAATTGTGACCGGATTGGTGACCAGCATAAGGAGGTCAATCATCCAATCCACCAACAAACTCAGAACAAGAGTAAATACCAACAGGAGAATATTGCAGGGGATTTTTATTTATTTATATTTTTAATTTTTTTGGGTTTTTTTTTGAGATACCTACAGTTTTAGCTCTGTTGCTCATTGCACAGAAGCATGATTCTTACAAGTTCTACCTTGTTGTAAATTTGACTAATCAGGCCTTCCAACCATGTATAATACACCACTAAATTGTATTATTAAAGGGGAGAAATAAACCAAACAAATGTATTTTTTGCTAAGTTTAATTATGCTTATATAAAATAAAGATTGAATAAATGTATGGACTAATGGTTCTATTCTCCCAAATCAACAGTGCTCTCATGAGCTCCTTCTCCTCCGCTCTGAACAGTAATGAAATGGCCAGTTAGTTACCCAACTGATTTGCATAATAATATTAGTCGACCTTTTGGTTTGATTAGTTTGGTTTGTGTGATCTTCAGGCTACATGGAGATTAATGTTTCTATAGCTAATGTTTAGCGTTCAGACCACAAGATTTATTAAATCAGACTTTGTGATGGAGCAGGTAAATGCTGCAGCTCTCTGATATCAATCAGGGAAACGTGCTGCTTCGTTTAGGAACGAGCTGAACTTCTTTCTGTGCAAATGTATTTCAGATCAGCTTCAGAAGAAAAAGGAGAAACTTTCACTGTCTTAAAAGAGTTTGTCCACGGGAGGTGTGTCATATAGCTTGTAGTTGATCTAGATGAAAATCATTTGAATGTGGATAGAACTGTGTGATGCATGAGTCAGCAACAGAGAATACGTATTTGTTTATTTATTTTTCATCCTAAACCATTTCATTTCCACCTATTTTCAAACCATTCCACGGATAAGCCCGTTAAACCTGTGTAAGGAAGAGTTTGGACTAATATTGAGCTATTTCTTATTTTTAATGCCGTTTTATAAAGCTTGGACATCTGTTTATGATTGAGAGCGCCCGCGTGACCATCAGAATGTGCGTGTGTGTGTAACCCACCTTGTTAATGAAGGTCCCCCTCCTCTCCGCCTCTCTCTCTCTCTCTCTCTCTCTCTCTGCCTCCCTCCCTCTCTCCATACATCGAAGGCTGTGCGCTGCAGCGGCCGCAGAAAGCTGCGCGGATCCGTTTGTGTCTCGATCACCGGATTGGCGGTCGGATGATCCTGTTGGACCCTCAGTGGAGAGGATCTCCCGATTATTTTTTATATACAGATTGCGCGCATACACAGAAAAGACCCTTTTAAAATGTGTCTAGCGGGAATTTTCTGATCCACTCGCCACAGGTAAGGTCTTTTCGCACAAGTTTTGGAAACCCGCTTTGGAGCTCTGTGGTGTATGTGCAGCTGTCTATCATGCTCATTTTGAATGACTAAGAGTGACGATAACGGTGGAACCACTCAGAAATGAACCAATTTCTGCCCAAGTGAACGAAGCCAGATCCAAGTTTTGGTCAGTAAAACTAAGTAAAATTCGGAGCAAGTGCGGATGTGGATATTTGCTATTTTCTAAAGCTAAAACAGACTGATTGATTGCACAGATTACTAGATTACAAATCCGATTAAATTGTGAGTAAACGCAAAAAAAAAACTACTGGTAACCTCTCCTTTTTGTTTGCGGTAGCATCTAAATGTGTCTTTACGCACTAACGGTTTTTCATCACCAAAGTTTTGGACCCCACTGATCCGCTTGCGGAGCTCCTGTCAACTCTTATGAAGAAAGATTCTTTCTAGACTACTACAGTTTAAAATGTCAACATCAACATTTGAGACATTTCAATGAGAATTTCATGTTTGTTTTGCTTTAAACCAACAAACAAAAAATTAATTAATAAAAATAAAAATGTAGAAAACTTTTAATTTCTTTTCTTATAAAGTTCAGAAATATGATAAAAATGCTTATATTTAAATGGTAGCTTTGAAAACTCTCCAATCAAAAGACCATGGCTTTAAAAACTCTAGATAACCTGCTATCCTGGAACATTAACTACATTTAAATAGATTTAACAGCCCCACAGAGGAAGCTCTGCTTGGTTGAGTCTAAGATGAATTTCAGGACCCTTTTAGCTGTGTCCAAATCTGTAGCTCGTACAAACGCACAGTGGCACTCTGCTGCAGCCTCTGGCGACCAGTGATAAGGCTTGAGGGGGGCTGACTCCCACTCTGAACCCTGTAAGTGTCGTTGCCGCATTTGGGGGAGGCTCTGTGACCGTTTTGAGCGGGGGGATAATAAACCCATTCGTAGCGGGCTTTCAGGTGACGCAACAAGCCGGAGAGGGGGGAAAGCAGAACGTTTATGGCTAATCTGTTATTTCTGGATAGCAGCAAATATCACCACAAACTGCAGTGGTGGGGAAAAGTTTGCTCTGAGGATGTTGTGTGTTAAAGTAGAACAAACATGCACATTTTATTACTCATGTGCAAACTGTGCTTTCCCAGGGAAAATTCATTTTAAAGCCCTGCAGGATTTTGAAAGTATTTTTGCATTTAGATTGAGCATTTAATAATGCTAGCCATGTTTATATTAATGGATTTAATCATTTGTGGGTTTCTCTGCAGCAAGATGATATTTAGACGAGCTGATTTTGATCACCAGCTACAAATCTGTCAGCCCATGGAGAACAGTTTAAATAATCAGCTAACTCTGGAGGTCATAACTCAGTCCAGCACAAGCTGATCACACACATGGATGATGAACACAATCATGTCAGGTTGAAAATCTCCTTTTAAAAAAAAATCTCTTTGTTTATTTATTTGTTTCTCCTAATCTATTTCTGCACAACTGATTTTTCATGTGAGCTGCTGAGAAAAATGTGGTTCATCAGCAGAGATTGACAGCAGAACAAAAGTGAGTAAAACTGAATCGAAACAGTTAGTTATAGTTATTGTAGTCACACGTAATGTGATTCGAGGCTAGTTATTTTTAATTTAATTTAATTTAATTTAATTTAATTTAATAATATATATATATATATATATATATATAAACAACCCCAATCCAGTTCTCAAAGGTCCACTGACCAGCAGGTTTTACACCTGCACCTGATTCATAATACAGCTATGTTGCTGCAGGGAAACATCTAAAACCTGCATGGCAGCAGACCTTGAGAACCGGATTTGTTGATCCCTTCCTTAAACCAATCGACAATGCAAGTGCACCCAATACTGAGCCATTCTATTAATATAAGCAACCAGTGTTAACCTGTGTAGCCACCAGCATTTGACTCTGACTGGTCCCAAACTTTTGGTCACAAATGGACGACTTCATCAGAGGTTGGATTCGCTCAAGATCTCTTGTGGTGTGGAGAACCAAAATTCAGCTGTTAAACAAGATAAAAATTAAAAGTGACTCTGACTGTGTTTGCAGTTGTTCTGATAAGCTGTCAGAACATAACTTTAGAAAAAATGTTTAAATATTGAAGAGTGATTGTCACTTCTGCAACGTGACTGAAAACAAAATAAATATTTATGCCAAAAATGAAAAAAGAGACAAGCTCAGAGCATCATGGTCCAAAAAGCAAGTTTTGTTGGAAAGCAGTGTACCCTTAAAACTGGGGTTCAGAACCCTGCAGACTATTCAGACTGTGTTCAGTAGATTTTCATCATGACTTTACCCTGTCCGTCTCAGATTAGGACAAAATGACTGCATTGTCTCTGGAAAAAAGAGAAATAACTCCAATGAACAGGAAGAGATGAGGATCAATAGAGAATCTAATTAGAGAAACAGCATGTTTTCATCTAAGTTGGTTCCACTTCTTTTATAGCGCTACAAATACATGATTTAATTAATTTATTTAAAGACATATAGATAATGTTTGACAACTGACCTGTAATATACATCAGCAGGAATGCGTTTCTGATGCATTTAAAGATGAATGTAAAGTGTGTGAAGGAACTAAAACGAGTGTGTATATGTGTGTGTGTGTAGCAGTATCAGTGTAACTCTCAGCTATTAGGTCCTGTCATGTTCAATAAATAGCCATTTATCACACATGCATCTGTGCGATGGTACCCACAAGATCCAGTCCATTACCCATACGCTAGATGTCCATTCAGTGTGTGTGTGTGTGTGCACGTTTCATCAATTCATTGTCATGCTTAAGGAGCTGTGACAGAGGAAGTGTGTGAACATTTTGACAGAGAGGAGAGTCGTTGCATGAAGAGACTGCATGCTTTATATTTACAGCGATCACATTTTATTGACGTTATTATAAATTGTCCTCATGAAGTTAAAGAGTCTGTGTGACTGGATACGGTTTCATAAATCCACGAGTAGCATGTGTGTGTAACTGAGCATGAGACTGATGGATGATGAAGTGGAGTGATGATGACACACTATCCTTGAATTTCTCTTGAATTTTCCCCTTCACTTTGGCATTCCCGTTTGCTTCCGCTCTGCACTTTTTACCTGCCAGCCACTAGCAGCGTTGCAGGGATGTAAACAGTAAGAGGGTCACACTGTCTCCTGCACTTCAACTCTCTCAACATAAAAGATGGATGCAGCCTCCAGGTGTGATAAATGAAACCTGAAGTGCTTTTGTGAATGCTAACTTTTTTCTGATGGCTTTCTGTAAAGACATTTAAGTCCTTTCAGTCCAGTGAAATGTTCAAGATGTGAGTAATGATCCTACAAAAGCAGCACTGCTAAAGTATGACTGATTTTCTCACGTTGGCACCGCATAACGATGGCTAATCCAGCATTCATCTTCCATCCTACCTCTAGTCTGAGCTCTCTCCAGTCAGTAAAAGTCAGTCTGATGTTGCTTCTTGTCTTATCTTTTGCACTGTCCTTTGCTTTTTTTTTTCTTTTCCTCTCTTCCTTTTGCATTTCTTTGATGAATCAGCCATGGAGCGCGTTTAGATGTCTAGTTGCTGGTGTGCAACGTAAATCAAATTCAGCTGTGAAGTGGCGCACCATCCCAGTTATGAAGGTTTCTCTGACTCAGGATGCTGCTGGGCAATGACAGCTCCAGGGACGTATATAATACAAGTAGTTTGTCACAACAATTAAGAAATTTTTTTTTTAACCTCTTAATGCCTGGCATCAAACTACTTCAAGCTTTTATTTATTTTATTTCTTTATATCTAGTTACTCTATTCTTTTATTTATTTATTTCATTTTATTTACTCATTTTTATGTATTTCACTTGCAAGTGAACCCCAAAATCCACCTTCTTTAATACTTAGTTTGAATATCAGCAAGTCATCTTATCCATGTTTACATGACTAAACCAATGGTAAATGGACTTATACTTATAAAGCACTTTTCCTGTCAGTTTGATCCCGCAAAGCGCCTTACACTACATATCACATTCACCCATTCACACACACATTCATACCCCAATAGGAACATGGGGAGGCAACATGGGGTTAAGTGTCTAGCCCAAGGACACTTCGACATGTAGTCAGTGGAAGCCTGGAATTGATCCACCTACATTCAGGTTGGAAGGGGTGGCTACAGCTGCCCTTTAACCAATGACATAACCAATACAGCCATTTCACTGTGATCCAATTAAAACAATCCCCTTTAGTCCGGATTATAATAACAGTGTTTGTACAAGACAATTCATAGAAAATAATGGCCCACTTAAGGAAACCCGCAGATTGCATTGAATATTATCCTGGGTTTAGTCCTCTGTCCCGAGCATGCACAGGGCGGCAGGTGACAGGGGAAAGGAAAAAATTCAATTTCAACTGGAAGGAAAAATCTCCAGCAGAACCAGGGAGTGTGGCCATCTGCTTCGACCAGTTAGGGGACAGGACAGAGGGATCTCTAAGCCACTGAGACTTGCTGAGAAAGAGAGAAGAAATATACAAGCTAATTATGCCAATACTGTGATATATCTTTACATGGAAAATAAAGAGCA
Organism: Melanotaenia boesemani; assembly: GCF_017639745.1. Taxonomy (NCBI): domain Eukaryota; kingdom Metazoa; phylum Chordata; class Actinopteri; order Atheriniformes; family Melanotaeniidae; genus Melanotaenia; species Melanotaenia boesemani. The sequence goes on along the minus strand of NC_055690.1, from coordinate 30,470,560 downwards.
GAGAGAAGAAAATGGACAGAAGAACCCAGTGCATTGTGGGACTTCCCTCAACAGTCTAAGCCTAACTAAAGAATTGCTAAACCACCATTAACTTTAAGACTTTTCAAAAAGGAAGGTTTTAATCCTGATCTTAAATGTAGAGAGGGTGTCTGCCTCACAAACCCAAACTGGGATCCGGTTCCATTTAAGAGGTGCCTAATAACTGAAGGATCTGCCTCCCACTCTACATTTAGAACCTCTAGAAAGTAAACCTGTTAAGAAAATCTGGTATTCTGAGACCTTTGATATATCAGATCAAATATTTGTAGAGCACTTTTCATGCACAAAGCAATGCAAAGAGTTATACATAATAAAAACAAATGATGCATATTACAAACAAAATTTAAAAGCCTTCACAGACCAGAATATGTAACAAGAAATTAAAACACACCTCATAGCAGTGTCTCTCACACACACACACTCACACACATACAAACAAAGTGCATGTACACTTCCCCCCCATCCACCCATACCTCATTCTGTACAAACATGAACTCTCATCCCTACTTACTGTCTCTTAACGGAATGTAGGTATTAAAATATCAATAGAATGAAAACATCTGGCTTGGTGCTGCTATGAGGAAACGGTATCTTGGGGCTCCAGTCACACCAGAAGCCAGCCCAGTCATGACCCCAGAGGGTGCCACCGCAGGAACCACACAGGGCAGGGAAGGCTGGGGTCCACACCAAAACCACAGGGCTGCAGTGCAGGACCCCCAGCCACCCAGACATGGGCAGTCACCATTGTAACAATCCTGCAGACAGAGCAGGTAGAGCTACCGGTGTGGAGGATCCCCAGGAGGAAAACACTGGAGTTGAAATGTTAAAACCAGATTAAATAAACTTATAAACAATAAGAACTTATAAGAGCGACAAAAATAAGAATACAGATAAAGGAGTTCAGGAAAATTATCAAAAAGAGTTAAGTAAAATAAAATAAGGGAGTTCATAAAAACTCTGTACTTAGGTAAAACATAACAATAAAATGGAGAGCCACATAAATAGGTGGTATTTAAAATAAACAAAAAAAAATTATAATTAGAAAATCTAAACAAATCTAAACAATCTAAACAAAATCAAACAAAATTCAGCTATAAGCTAAGATAAAAAGGTGGGTCTTGAGCCTGTTTTTAAAAACAGTAACAGTCTGTGCAGCCCTGAGGTTCTCTGCCAGGCTGTGCCACAGTTGAGGCCCGTAGTGTTGGAATAAGGCCTCACCGTAAGTTTTGGCTCTGACTTTGAGGCTGGTACCAGAGGATCTCAGGATCCACGAGGGGTTATAATTTAAAAACAGGTCAGACAAATAGTAAGGCCCAAGACCATTATGACATTTATAAACAACTAAAAGAACCTTATAATCTATCCTGAGAAGCACGGAGAGCCAATGCAGCGATTTTAAAACTGGTGTAATGTTTTACTGCCCTCTCATCAGAACGCATGTTGCTGAGTTCTGGAGTAATTGGAGGTTAGAAATAGACTTTTTTTAAAGACTAGAGAGAAGGACATTACAATAATCTATTCTACTAGAAATAAAAGCATGCATCAGTACCTCAGTGCTAGCAAGAGAAAGGAATGGGCAGACTTTGACAATGTTTTTAAGATAATAAAATCCTGTCTTTGTCACATTTCTAATGTGCGGAATAAAATTCTATTCTACAGTCATTTAGCAGATGCCATTATCCAAAGCGACTTACATTTGATAAATCAAATTTAGAGTCAAAAAGGTCACCCAGATTTCTGACACAGTAAGAATATTTAATGTTCGGGAACTTTAGCAAAATTGTCTCTCTCCTGTCTTCAGGACTGATAATTAAAACTTCAGTTTTGTCCTTATTGAGCTGTAGGAATTTTCTTCCATTCATGACTTTATATCTAAAATACAGTTTAGAAAGAGTGTTAACTGGCTCTAGGTCATCAGGAGACACTGCAATGTAAATGTGCGTGTCATCAGCATAGCTGTTAAAAATCAGTAGCATTTCTCCTGATGACTTCCCCAAGAAGCAACATGTACAGAAAAAATGTTTTTAAAAGTGATGTAGGAATGAGGTATAAAAGGCAAGTTGTTAGGTTTAGTTGTGAGAAAACTTGACCAAGCATCTTTGCATCAACCAGGACAAACCTCTCCAGTGTTTCATCAGGTAAAAACAGAGGTTGAAATCTGTTAAGATCAACAATATATTGCAATAAAAGACTGGATCTAATAGTATCGATTATATTTCTGAAGCAGTGTGCAAAGTCCTTATATGCATCATCTGATGCTGTGATAGAGGACTTGTTAAAATCAGCATTTATTAAAAGATCAATAGTTTTAAAAAGGAACTTGGGGTTGTTTTTGTTAAATGTGATGAGGTTTGAGAAGTGACGTGTTCTGGTCTGTTTAAGTGTATTATTGTAGATTATGAGTTGTTTGCTTAAAATTTCATAATGGATTGTTAGTTTTCTTTTTCTCCATTGCCTCTTCACTTTTCTGCAATTTCTTTTCTGTTTTCCAATTTCCTCATTTCTCCATGGTGTTTTGGATTTTCTCCTTCATGTTTTTGTTTTAAGTGGAGCTGCTGAGTCAATAGCTGACTTTTGTCTGTTGTTAAAATGATCTACGATAAAATACATGATGCAGGTAAAATCTGAGCAGGAGTTTTGTCTAAAATGTTAATAAAACTTGCAGCCACTTCAGAAGTAATATATTGTTTCCTTACAGTTCTCCCCAGGGCCTCCTGCTGGCTAAAACTAAACTTTTGATGTTAAAAAACACACAGTAGTGGTCTGACACAGCCAGGTCAACAACAGAGGATGCACCAGTGGACAGGCCATAGGTTAGGACCAGGTCCAGGGTGTGTCCTCTGTTGGGAGTAGGTTGTGTTACATGTTGCTTAAAATCCATACTGTTTAAAAGGTTTAAAAACTCGTAGGCATAGGGATCACTACTGTTATCGATATGAAGGTTAAAATCACTAGTTATTAAAATCGTATTGTATTCAATATGTATGGCTAGTAAAATATCTGAAAACTCTTTAATAAAACAGGAAGGAAGGTTTGATGGTCTATAAACTGTGATGCATGAAACAGACGGGGTGTTAAAAACAAATGAACGATGTTCAAATGTCGAATAATTTGTTAATGAGATTATTTGTGCTGATATTGATTGTTGAGCAATCAAAGCAGTTCCACTGCCTTTTTTTCCTCCCCTGATATAAAATAAGGTTGCTCATAATGTCGCTGATGATTTGCACTGGTATATGATGTGTAAGAGAGGAGGGTCTGACTGGGCTGGACCATTAGTTGGAGAGAGCTTTGCAGGAGTAAAGGGTGAATTTAATGTTAAAGGCGAGGAGATGAGAAACTGTTTGATTTGATTGTAAGCCATCAGGTTTGAAAAAGGTGTGGTCTGTTGTACAAAGTGTTGAATGTTGATGGCATGACAGTAAATATACAATGGAACTTGGTCACTAAGAGCGTTATGGCGAGGAGAAGAATTTTAAATTCTATTGCAGATTTAACAGGGAGCCAATGAAGACAAGGAAAAACTGAAGAAATATTCAGTATTCCATATTCATGGAGCAGCGATCACCTCAGGGGCTATGTGTGGGTTTAGTGTTTTGCAAAATGACACTTAAATAAGTACAGCTCAGTTAAAAAGATGGAACAAAATTTAGTGAGGCACAAAAGATTAATTCAAACCTGTTTGATTGGGCAATTAAGCTCTGATTTATCATCTTTGGGAACATGAAAGGAGTGAAAAAAGGGATAAGATAAGACTTGTGCTTTAAACATGTAATACTCAAGTATATCAGTGACTGACAATAATAATAATAAATTTCTGATGCATTTTTCGTCGCAACCTCATTAATCTTTTGTACAAACTGGTTGCATCTTCTCATGATTTTCAGCAGTCCGAGCTGTTTTTAAAGCAAACAGCATACCACTTTTCAAAATATATAACCTTAGATAAGGTGGAACATTTAGTAGCTAAAGGCTCTAATATTTTTCTCAAGACTGGAAAAGGATTCAGCTCAGACTCCCAATGAATGCTGATCTTCTCCATAACTGCTGCATATATGCTTGAACTGATTAAGAAGTTTGTCACATCAAGAGTAAAGCTACAATGTCTGTGCAGTATTTATACACTAGTGGCAAAAAAAGAAACTATGTAGATTTTAGTGTAAGTAACTGAAAATATTTCTTTTATTACTTTTTAGTATTCATGAGAAAAAACAAACAGGCTAAAACATGCAAAACCTGAATTGCAGGCATATCACACAGACTGTCCATGTTATCACAGTATTGTTTTAAACAGCGTGAGAACTCGGGGCTGCATGGAAGGCTCAATCAAACCTGTACCTCCCACTTGGACATGTTTCGGGTCTCTGCTTTCTTTATCGGTACATGACTCAACTCATTCAGGATGCTACAAGTAGAATCTCAAGCTAACCATCCACCCACTCAGACAGGTTAGTTGTCTTGATCAGAACATGCAAACAAGCAAGAGTTATCACCACTGGGACTAAAACTCCCCATTTCTGCAGAGGTAGACAAGATTTTTATCTCTGCACCACCCACACACTTTTCCTTGATGATTTTTTGGACATTCAGCCTTTTAAGCCATGATTGCCTATCTTTCATTCATAAAGGATCAACTGTATATTACGACATCTCAGGATCAGAAACTTGCTTATTTACAGACACCAAACCACATCTTTTTTAATGTCTTGCTCTTCTCCTCCCTTTCTTTCTGCTATTCTACATACAGCATTCTAATGAGGCAACAGGAAGCTTGTTAAACATATCACTGCTGAAGTTTTCTATTCTCAGTGGAGATAACACGGATCAATTTTTACAGATTGGCTTCACAGCTTTCAGCAAGCTTGCCATGTGTAGCTGTTGACAGCACACACACACACCCACAAAAGCCTGGGACAGCATCCAAAAAACAATATATCTGTCAGTTTCTCTGTCTAAAGGCTGGTGGTGTTGCTTACAGGCTGCATGTAGAATGCATCAGCTGAGACAAAAGATAATAAAAACTGCTATAAAATATGTAAGTTTTGAGTGTTTGCGCAGCTTTAAACAAATGCATGTGAATGCAGCAAATTCCTTGTACATAAGTTTTGGGAAACTTTCTTCTTGTGTTTAATAGGAAGGTATTCCTAATCTTATGACCGGTGGTGTGTTGTGTTTTCTGGCATCTTTCCCTGCTCCTTAACAAGTTATATGGGTTATTTGTGCAAAGCCTCCAAGTTGATTTTTCTAATCACAAACATATATTTTGAAAAAGCAAAACTATGAAAGGTTTAATTTTGGGGGGCTTTGGGTTTTAACTGATTAAAATTTGGGGTATTGACAGGATTAACCAACACTGTATTCAAACAGAGGATTAGAAATGTGTACAAATAAACATTTTATCTGAACTCGTTTTGCTCAGCTACTACTGTTACATTATCTTCCAAGTTCTACCCAGAAAGCTCTCGTTTCTCTTGACTGGTGCGTCCTGCTGGTGGTTGCTGTAAGTGATGGAGTCATGGAGAAGGAAAATTTAGGGTGGCATTGAGGAAGATCTGACAAGCAGTTGTGGCAGCTGCCGAGAGGATATGTGTTTGGGGGGGCACCAGAAAGCTTACGGCACCACAAGAGCTAGCAGCTATTAACATTTCCTCAATCTGTTCTTTGGCTATTTGCCTTCATATGCCTTACATGGTGTGTTGTATAAATTTTTGTACTTCCTCACTGTGTCTGTTAGTCGTTCTCTTAAAAATAACTTTCTGTGAGAAAGAACAAATCTCTCTGTTCTAGTGAAGTATGTGAGTATATGAGTATAACATCAATCTATATATGAGTAAGAAGGTCACAAGAGATGCTGTACATTATGTTTGTGTATGTCTTCATTGTGGTGAGAAAAAGGCCATATATTCTTCATGCCTTTGCAGTAACATTAAGATTTACATCACTTTGAAATGACAAGAAATTATAGTGGCTGTCACACCTCCCTATGCCCTTTTGAGGCTCCACTGATCGTTGTCTCCACTAAGCTGTCCACAGATGTGAATCACCCATGGGTCAAAGTCTCCTCGATGATCATAATCAATCAAGCAGCTTTAAGCAGGAAAAATGTGCCAAAACAGAAATTATTTTGTCATTCTCAGCTGTTGGGGATGGTGGATTCAATCTCTGATCTCACCTGTGACTTACATCCCTGCTCTGTCTGTTCTATTTTTATTGACAGGTGACCTGTAGCTGGTTGGACAGAGGGAGGAGAGGAGAACAAATGGAAAGAGAGCAAAGAGAAAGTGGATGAGAGGGTCTACAGAACCTTTCACAATGATAGTCCCTTCCTCTGCTGGTCTTTGATTGAAAAAGAATAACAAGGGCTTTGCCTGAAAAGGGCCAAAAGAGTTTTAACTTCACTTCATTATTTTGGCCTGTCATGTGTCTTCTCCTTTTTGTCTCAGTAAAAGAAGTCAGGACTGTACTCTGAACAGAGAAAACCCTCCTCTCTCATTCCTTCCTACATAAGTCTTTCTGCCACTTATTACCTAAAAACACTCTTTTTGCCATGGAGAAGACATACTCACTAACTGCTCACTATGATGAGTTCCAGGAAGTGAAATATGGTGGTCGCTACAGTAGCGACATCCTCAGCAATGGCATGACCCTTCACCTGGGGGGCAGTCTGGATCGTCATATGGGACGGGGTCGGGGAGGGACGTGGTCAAACAATCGAAACAAAGATCTGAGCAGTACCAGCAGCAGTGGTGGCCTTCCTCGATGGAGCCGGAGAGAGATCTGCCTCCTCTCTGCACTGGTTTTTGCTGCAGGCATGTGCGTCATCCTGGGAAGCATGCTGGCACTCAAGTACATTTCTCTGGACGCCCAGCAGGACCCACACTGCAGACAGGACTGCCAACGCAAACGCTCCCTTCTGCGGGCGGCTCGCTTCGTTCAGGCCAATATTGACCCAACCATCCAGCCTTGCCAGGACTTCTATTCCTTCGCCTGCGGCGGCTGGCTGAGGCGCCACGGCATCCCTGAGGACAAGCTTAGCTACGGTATCATCACTGCTATAGGAGAGCACAATGAGGAGAAACTGCAGCGCCTCCTGTTGGAGCCAATTCGAAGGCAAGGACTTAACTCAGCCGAGCGCAAAGTCAAGGAGTTCTATCGATCCTGCGTTAACATCCAAGAGATTGACAAGCTAGGGTCAGGGCCCATGACGGAAGTGCTTGACAGCTGTGGTGGGTGGGACATGGCCAGAGCTCCTCCCGGTGCTGCAGGGTGGGAGAGTGAGGGCGCACCACAAAGGCCAGACTTCAATGAGCTGCTGTACAGGACGCAGGGGGTGTACAGCACGGCCGTCTTTTTCTCCCTTACCGTCAACGTGGATGATAAAAACTCATCCAGGAATGCCATCAGGGTGAGAATTTGCTATGTAAATTAAGAACAATTTCACCCTACGCTCTACAAACTCTCATTATGCAACCAGAATAGAAATGACTGATAAATATACATTTATCAGTTTAGAATATTGAGTTTCATGTTCTATTTGTAAAGTGTGGTCTGATGGAGACTGGTGGCTGCTGGCTGGAGGTTAAACTTCATCATAGTTTTAAAACAGCAGCAACCAAAAGAAACACTGTATGGTGTTTTCAGTAGACAGAAGATGGACAGTATCTCAGATTAATTGAAGTTATAAATAATTCAGATATTAGACATATTGGATGATGAACTTATAAATGTTATTTTGCTTTATTGCAAAGCGCCAAAATATTAACAAATAAGAACTGGTTGAACATGCTGGAATAATGTAGTGAATGTTTGAGTGTGTGTGTTTTTGCAGATTGACCAGGAGGGGCTGACGCTCCCAGAGAGGAGTCTGTACCTGGGACAGGATGAGGACAGCATGAAGGTGGCCAAGCAAGCTTCAGTCCTTCTTTCTCTCTGTCATGCCTGAATACAAACCTAATTCCAGAAGTTGGGATGCTGTTTAAAACACAGAATAAAACAATGCAATAATCCAAAAAAAAAAAAAAAAAAAAAAAAAAAAGCAAAAAAACCATCAACTCGTATTTTATTCCCAGTAGAACAGAAACAACATATCAGATGTTAACACTGAGACATTTTACTGTTTCATGGACAATATGAGCTCATTTTAAATCTGATGGCAGCAACATGTCTGTAAAAAGTTGTTCCGAGGTGATGTTTAGCATCATGTAGCATCCACTCATCCTTTAACATCGGTCTGTAAAGTTTTAGGAGAGGAATGTTGTCTCATTCTGGTCTGATGCAGAATTCTATCTGCTCAAAAGTCCTGAACCTTCATTGCTGGATTTTTGCTTCCATGATGCTCCAGATGTTTTGTATTGGTGAAAGGTCTGGACTGCAGGCAGGCCTGTTCAGCAGCCGGACTCTTCTCCTGTGAAGCCATGCTGTTGTGATGGATGAAGGATGTGGTTCAGCATTCTGCAAGGCCTTCCCTGAAACAGATGTTGTCTGGATGGGAGCAGATGTTACTCTAAAACCTCTATGTACTTTTCAGCATTGATGTAGCTTCACAGATGTGGAAGTTGCCCACACCATAGACACTAATGCAACCCCATCCCATCAGAGATGCAGGCTTTTCACCTGTGCACTGATAACAAGCTGGATGCTCCCTCTCCTCTTTAGTTCCTAATTTTACATTGAGGAACATTTTTCTTAAATTGTTTAGTTTTAGACTCAGTTTGTGTCATATTCATAAACCTCTGTCCATCTCTATATCTGAGAGGCTCTGCATCTCCGAAATGCTCCTTTTTATAACCAGTCATCTTACTGACAATTAACAATTACACTTAACCTGATTAGAAATTAAATGCTCTTCTAGTTATTTTCGATTTGTGACAATTACTTTTTCAGCTTTTTGTTGTTCCTTTTCCAACTTTTTACACACATGCTGCTGCAATCAAATTTAAGATGAGCTCATATTTTCCATGAAATGGTAAAATTTCTCAGTTTCAACATCTGACATGTTGTTTATGTTCTACTGGGAATAAAATGAGTTGATGAGGTTTATTTGTACATCCCTGCATTGTTTTAATTTAAATTTTGTACAGTGTTAAACTTTTTGGGCATTTTTTTCTCGTCATCTTTTTTCTTCCTCTCCAGTCTTCTCAAAGTTCACCTGTTCTCATCGTCACCATCCTTTTTTTCCTTCTGCTTTAAGCACTTTCTTTTCTCTTTTGCTCTCCATCCTGTTTCTTCTGCAACATTTATTTCTTGTTTTACCTCACTGACCTCATTTTGCTTTGTTCCCTCCCTCCTTTGCACCCTCTCCCCCTCCATCCCTCCCTCCTGTTCCCCTTCTTCCATCTGGCCTACTAACTCTTCTCTTGCTCCTCTTCATCAATCCACCTGTTTTCCTCTGTCACCCGCTGAGCTTTTGTTATCCCATCCACTTTGCCACATGTCGCTGTGGTCACCGACCATTACTGATGATGTCAGTGAAGTGCCTCCTGTCTGTTAATGCTGATATTGCTGTGTTTCGCAGATCTTGGCGGCATACAAGGCTCTGATGGAGCGCCTGCTGAGCATGCTGGGAGCTCACAATGCAACGCAGAAGTCCAAGGAGATTATACAGCTGGAGACCCGCCTGGCCAATGTGAGCTGACTGCACATGTGTGCATGTGCACATGCAGTTGTCTGAGTGTGTGATTGCATGTTAGTGCACGTGGACATTTGGCATTGAGTATAATCTTCTCTCTCCTCAGATCACTGTGTCAGAATATGATGACCAAAGAAAAGATATCAGCACCATGTATAACCGCATCACCCTCAGGCAACTACAGCGCATTGCTCCGAGTGTGAGTGCTACACACACACCCCATCACACACGTTCATAACACAAATACCTTATTTTTAAATTAAAAATAATTTTAATTTTAAATTTAAATTATTTGTGTGTGTGTGTGTGTGTGTGTGTGTGTGGTCATGCACTTTGGGTAGATGCTGACATGACGATTTGAAGATTTGAACTTCAACTGAACATTATAAGTGGTGTGGGTTATGTCTGAGTGTGCAGTCAGAGGCTATATATGTGTGTTTGGGAAGCACACACACATAGAGAGAGAGGCCCAAGTGACTCAGAAAGCTGTCTGCCCTGCAGGAGCAGGGAATGATGGAGGAAGGGGGGAGATGAAGGAGGGAAAGACACTGGAGACCGAGGCAGGGAGGGAAGGAGACAAAGAGGGGGGTGAGGAGGCTTCTCTCTGAAGTGTGAACAGTGATTGAAAATCCTCAAGGTGCTTTGTTGTCTGGAGACAGATAGATGAAGGTAGAAGCAGAAGAGATGGAAACTAGACATACACTAAGAGGAAGACAAAGAGCCGAGTTTAAGAATTACAGCTGAAAAACAAACAAAAATCTGCAATGTTTTGCAGCAAATGATTTGCTTTTAGTTGGCGCTGGAATCTAAATTCATGAATAACTGTGCCGATCTATGACTTTAAGTAACTACTTCATCCGGCTCCTTTTCAGACCTGATAATAGTTATGTTAAACAAAATTTTTGTTTTATCTGTAATTATAGTTTGAAAAAAAAAACATGACCTGAAATTTTACTTCTATGTTTAAATCTAATTGAATACAGTTTGCAAGCTGAAATTAAATAACAATCAAAAACATTTTCCAAAAACTTTTCCCACGAATGAACAGAAATTCTGTGTTAATCAAATGTCAATAAAACAGGATGACATTTCCTTCTTTAGTCCAGCCTGTACAGCTCTGTTCACAGCAGCTGGTTTAAGGGATGGGGTGAGCCTCTCTACTCTTTTCTGCAGGGCCCTTTTCCTTGTTTTTCTATTTGCCCAATGCCATTTATCAAAACAACTGATAATTTCTCTCACAAACTTTTTTCTTGCATTTTGTCTTTTTCTATTGTAGCTTTTTCTGTCTGCATGTAATTTATGTAATTTGTTTTTAAAGTTAGTTTTAATACCTTTTAATGCTTCTGCTCACCGCTGTAATGCTTTTAATGTTTTATGTGAAGCTCTTTGAATTCTCTTGTACATGAAATGCATTATACAAATAAACTTGCCTTGCCTTGATGGCACAGATTTGCAGTCACAATATGCAAATGTAGGTCTGGAAGCAAATTACACTCAAAGCCAAAGTCAAGACTTTAATGTATTGCTTTTTTTTTTTTTTTGCTTTTGTTTTTGTTTTTGTTTTGTTTTTTTAATCCATACATTTTTAGGTATTCATGTTCAGTTAATTATCATGATATTTATGGTCTTATTCTAATTTACTTTTACCTTTTTTTCTTGATTTAATCATTTAATGTCCTCTAAAAACTTTAGAACTTAATGAGCTTGTACTTTTTATTAGTATCTAGTGTCATTAGGGTCCAGGCCCCAGTTTGTTAAATGAGGAAATTAATAAATTATCAGTATGTCTTGTTTCTTCAGAATCCCATCGTCCAATGAACAAGACCAAATAAGAGTCAATAAAAGAAAAAGTTTTTTATGGGTACAACCTTCTGACTCAACCCTGCTGCTCATCCCACAAAAGCATTTTCCTTTTAAATGTGGCTCCATTTAAAAGGGACATAATCCAGCTTTCCAACAATCTGAGATTTATTTTGAAAAAGCATTTAAAAAGCAGCTGTTTATAAATATTTGAGTGGCAATTTCCATTAACATCTGCAGGAACATTGATGGCAGCAAAGCAGAGAGCCAAATGACGCTGCATCAATGGATGTGGTTGAAAGCTGTTACTTCAACCCAACAGTTAAAGTGGTTTCTTTTCAACATAGCTGACCATCATGACTGCCTTTGGCTCTCCTTCCAGTTTTATTAAAGGGAAGGTACCACCAAATTGCCAACGTATGCCACAAAATTCAGTGAAAACATGTGAAACATCAGCATATCAGTGATTCAACAGATCAAAATCACTACTGACGACTGAGACACTGTCCCTCTTCCTTTCACAGCTCCACTGGAAACGCTTGCTGGACAGAATTTTCCATGACAACTTCTCAGAAGACGAAGAGATCGTGGTGCTCGCCACCGATTACATACAGAAAGTCTCAGACATCATCAAGTACACCTCGAAGAGGTATAGAAACAGAACGGAGGGGAGAAGGGTGAGGGTGAGGGGGTGTTTTGAAGCTGGACTTTTTGAGCTTTGGTAAGCGCTTTAGTTTGAGCTTGTTTTGGGTGTGTGCGTATGTGTTTGTGTGTGTGTTGCCTTTGCTTTAGGGCTGGCACTACAGCTTGGGCCAGAGTACAGTGTCACGAGGTGAATAGATTGCTTCTTGAGAGCTGCTGTGCATGAATTTGTGCATAAATTTGTGTGTATGTTCGAGGTGAGTCACTGTTGGGTGAACTTCCACTTCTACTGCAGCTGATTATTATTGATCTACACACACACACCTTTCTACCTCCTGCAGACTCACACATGGATAGACACACACATACACACCCTCACATATACACACTTTGTTTCCCCTTCTTCATCTTGACAGCCTCCAGGGGAGGCCTGAGAGGGCTGTTGCACATTAGGGTGTGTGTTTCAGCCACTGACAGCTCGCCAATAGTCGCTCTGCTTTACACAACTACACAGCAGCCCTCAGCCCTCATGCATGGATGACTGGCCGGATGAATGGCAGGTGGATTTCTTGCTTGTCATTTATGTATTAGACAGGATACATGTCTGGATCGCAGCATAACCTATTCAGACATTTTGGTAATTTCATGAATCGCCAGTTCAGTTCTATGATGGTTCCATCTTATCATTTTACAGCCTGAATCCTGCAACCTTCCACTGATTTCTGAGGAAATCTGGAGGCATCAGTCACTCATACACAAGATATGTAATCAATTAAGCTGAAACATATCCACTTTAGAGCATGATATGAGATGGCAAATTGATCAAAAACTCGTTGTATGGTGGATAATTCAGAATTTAGGGGAGACTTTCAGCTTTCACATGAGGCAATCTGCAAATCCAGTAGCAGATTGCTTTAGAGAAGCGAACTGTGCAGGTTTGATTTGTGTTTCTGCACAGTTTTTTCTAAAAAGGAAATTATCCAGAAGCCCTACACTGTGCAGCCTGATGTTGAGCATGATGTTACCTGATGTTTTAATTGATGATGCATGTTGTGGGTTGTAAGTTAAATTACAGTGATAATTAGTTTGATGTTCAGTTTTAGGGTGAATTCACACCAGGATACTCTGGGAGACTTGGTTCGATTGGAAGGGGGAACATTGAGAAACCCCCAATCCCCTTGGAAAATGTCACACTGTTACAACTGCTTGCAGAGGCAATATTCCCCAAAACAAACACTAACTGACATTTGCATGAGAGGCAGTGAGTTATCTGGCATGTTATGCTACGACCTGCTACATAACTTCCTTTCTTTTGTTCACTGGATGGTCTGTTTGCTTTCACTTGCTAGTAAACCAAGGCCCCCAGTTTTCAAGATGACCAGAGTTCACTAGTTTGGTCTGCACCAGAGTCCATTTACGTGTTCACAGGGCTTCAGCAAGAAAATACAAGAAAATTTAAAAATGTTGGCAAAAAAATCAATTTAGACTGAGACTGAATCACCTGCTCTGTGCATCAGTGTAGGAGGAAGTTTTTTTTGTTTGTTTGTTTTGTTTTTTGGGATAGGTGTGTGTGTGTGTGTGTGTGGGGGGGGGGGGGGGGGGGGGGGGGGGGTCCAAGAAAATGCTAATGTGTTTGAGAGTGCAGTTTTTATTCCTCTTTCAAGCTGTCTGTTTTCTCTGTCCAGAATGTGGACATTTCATCCTCAGGGGACTGTTCATTGAACTGCAAATGAAACTTGGCTTTATCTCTGAGATAAATCAGCCAAACACGAACTGGGCTGCGTTGTAGATGCAGTCCAGTGCAACCAGTTGTGCACAGACCTTTATATAAGGAGAATTAGATATTAGACCAACTTTTTATGAGTTATGAGTGAAAAAAAACACGTTATGAGGCTAGCCTTAAACAACTCTGACTCTCTTCCATCGCTGGTTTTACAACCATTCTCACCTTGAATTTAGTGATTAGAACATGCTGGTCAATAGTAACCCAAATGACCCAGAGAACTGGTGAGCCAGTCAATGACACAGATGTGAAGTCTGAATGTCTCAGAAATAGCTGATAACCCAGAAACCCCCACCAGTCACAACTGAAGCAACGTTTCAGTTTTAACTCAGACGATCATTGCAGTTGCAGATGTCGACTGGTTGGTTTGTCTTTAATCTTTACAGATTAAAAGGCAACAAAATACCTTTAGTTTGTGGAAAGGTTCCATACTTTTGTTAAAAAGCTGCTTTTGTGCTCAGTTAGAGTCAAACTAGAGCAAACAAACTAGAGCCTAGAACTTCTACACTGCCCATCAATAACGTCTAGACAGTGTCTCAGGTCCAATCTAAGATAAACCTCATTAACTGTCAGGTTTATTCTCTGAGGCTGAGAAGACACCGACAACATCCAGTTCAACAAAATCCACAAAAACAGGCCGGAACTGTATAGCACGACTATTTGACAGAAAGAAAGCAGAAACAAAAGTACATGTAATACTGATTAAATACAATTATCTTTGCATAATATGAACGTGATGAGTTTAGTTTTAGTTTAACTCAAGTTAGCAAAAGAAGTGCAACAAGTTTTAATTTTAAAAGACAACAGATTCTGTGTTGATTAATTTGTTATTGAAGATGCAAAATGGCTGCTAACCACTTTTATTAATGTTTTTTTTTTATTAAATTTATGCCCTTATGGATTATGTATATGGATTTTGCTCCATATTGACATGACAGCCACACAGTTGCTGCAGATTTTTCGGTTGCATCCATGATGAGAATCTGCCGTTCCACCACATCACAAAGCTGCTCTGTTGGACTGAGATCTTGGTGACTGTGGAGGCCGTTGGAGTCCAGTGAGCTCATTGTCATATTCTATAAAGCAGGTGGAGATGGTTTGAGCTTTGTGACATGGTGCATTATCCTGCTGGAAGTAGCCATTAGAAAATGCCACATTGTGGTTATAAAGGAATGGACATGTTCAGCAACAATACTCATGTAGGCTGTGGTGGTTAAACCAGGCCACGTTGATACCATAGCCTGTATATAAAAGATGGACAGAGCCTCCGTGACGTCACCCGTAGGTTTCTAAAGAGCAAAGTCAAGCTCATTGGACAGTTCCCACTGTCACCATCTTGTCAGCGTTGTGCCTGCCGTCGCTCCTGGAAAATCCAAAAATGGACAAAGTGGTGGAGCTCAGAGGGGGGCTGTGAGCGTGGGGGTGGATGATTGGCGTCTATCATACTCCGAGCTGCCTGTAGCTAAGAGCTAACTGAGCCAACTCGGATCTAACGTGAGCTAACCAGCTAATGAAGGTAGGTGGGCTAAAGCTAAGGCATGCTGTTACCCGGCTAAAGACCACAATTGTGCTTCTTGCCGTGGCTATTGGATACCTGTCAATCAAAAGGACACGCCCCCAATTATGCCGAATTTCAAGATTAAATAACATCCAAACAGATGAGTTAGAAAAAAATTCACCCCCCTCACAGGTGACCTATTAATCCTAAAATGGATTCTTGTACCAGGTGCTAAGCATGTTTATTTCTGCTGTGAAGTTGGTCTTTTTAACATGGGAGTCAATGTGGATTGACTCTATTTTGGAGCCAGCCCCTAGTGGATGAGGGGTGAACTGCAATTTTTTGCACTTCCGCATAGGCTTCACATTTTACTGCCGGAGGTTGCCGCTTGGTTGATACTAAGGGGCCCAAAGTGGGCCAAGAAAATATCCCCCACATCAGTACACCACCAGCAGCCTGAATTGTTGATACAAGGCAGGATGGATCCATGTTTTCATGATGGTTGCACTAAATTCTGACCCTACCATCTGAATGTGGAGCTGAACTGGAGACTCATCAGACCAGGCAACATGTTTCCATCTTCTGTTGTCCAGTGTTGGTGAGTCTGTGGGAATTGTAGCCTCAGTTTCCTGTTCTTAGCTGACAGGAGGCACCTGGTGTGGTCTTCCGCTGCTGTAGCTCATCTGCTTCAAGGTTGGACGTGTCGTGTATTCAGAGATGCTGTTCTGCAGACCTTGGTTGGAACTTGGTTGACTTCCTATTGCCTTTTAATCATCTCCAACCAGTCTGCCCATCCTCATCTGACCAAGAAATTCTTGTCCAGACAGCTGCTGCTCACTGGATATTTTCTCTTCTTCAGACCATTCTCTGTAAACTCTAGAGATGGTTGTGTGTGAAAATCCCAGTAGATCAGCAGTTAATACTCAGACCAACAACCATGACACGTTCAGTCACTTATATTCTCTTTCTTCCTCACTCTGATATTCAGTTTGAACTTGAGCAAGTCATCTTCACCATGTCTACATGACTAGACATTGTAATTAGGTACACCTAATAAATATCCCTAGTAGGTGTATATTAGTGTATATAATGTGTATATTTTGAGATAATCCTTTAAGTATGATACTTTTACCCCGTTCACATACTTTGGTTCTGTTTCACTTCTCTTCTGACGCTCCGTCTCCTGTCATGTTGTTTACCAGTCCCCTCTCAGCTTTACATCCATCCATCCCTTGTTGATGGCTTTTGTAATTGGTTCCACTCTACGTTTCAGTCATCTGTCTCTACCTGTCTCTTGTTTTCCTCACCTGTACATAACTGACATCCCGAGCTTCCGGCTTTTTAATCACTCATACTGAAAATGGCTTCGTTGTAAAACTACACACACTTTACAAACAAAAGATTAGTTTGCTTAAAGATCTACACCACTTCAACCTGATCTGTTTAAAATGACTGATGGTCAGTAAATACTGGCTTTTTTATCAAATGCAAAACTACATAGCCTCCAGCCTGTTTGTAACTTAGACTCCATCAGAGTTAGCTAAATATTTTATCATAGATATTTTCATTTAGTTTTCAATGTTGTTTTACATTTCCTCATGCTGCAGAGGAAATTGACAGATAGATGAACAACAGTGAGAAAATGTCTCATGACATCTCTTTCTGTTGTCCATCAATAGAAACTACACAATAATTTGAACACAGTGAGGCTGAAGGAAGCTTTAGTTCCCTGAAGAGTTTCCTGTAGGAACAGATTCTGTGTTTCTCCTACAGTAAAAGCATCATTCAGTAAACACTTCTACATGCTCGTTTTGAAGGTTTCTGTCTCAGGTTCAGTCCAAAATAATCCAGGTAAATTTCAGCTTTTTTCACAGACGATGGAGATCCACCTTCATCCTCTGAAAGATTCTTCACAGACTGAATAAAAACTATTTTTTACAAGTAAATAGATCTAAAAGTAGTAACATGAGAGGCTCCAGTTCTGCCAAGCTTTACTGTGACCCACTGGTGTTTTTAGTTAAATGCTGCCATCAGTCATGCCAGACTAGACCGATAATCAAGATCAAGTGTTGAACTTACTGTTCAACATTGTTGCATTTCAATACAAGCTACTGTCCAGAATGAGGAACGTTAAAGATCAGGTTATCATAACAGTCTGAGAGAAGGTTTTTTGTGGTTCAGAGATCCTTCACAGCTTTAGAAACTGACTGCAAAGGCTTGGAAGCAAACATTTATCATGAGGCTGCAGAACTGTGAGCATCCTAAGCACACGAGTCTCGAGTCACAATAACAAAAAATGTGCTTCAATAAACAAAACACAACCTTGTGGAAATTCTGACTGAATAATTGTTGGACAGCAAACTTAAGAATGTCCCGTGAGACATTTACAGACATACAGTTATAGGAAAATGTCTTCTTAGGTTTTATGTACTAGGACTTATAATTCAGCTAGTCCAACCTCAGATGAACAACATGACATTACAATGTGTCCGCAAATCCATCATATGACCCACACTAGTCCAGCTTATAAAAAGGCTCAGAGCTGAGAAAGCAATAGCCCCCCTGTAGTTCAATACTTACATCCCCCCCCCACAGTACTTGCACATATGCACCCTCTACAACCCACTACAGCTACACACATTTAAGATTCACACATTCTCACACACACACACACATAGACCTTCATCCTTGCACTAGGAAGCACTTTATCCACCCTGTCAATATTACTGTCTGCTGGGAATTCTTTCTTCTCTTTTTTTTGTAAATGTAGAGGTGGGTCACATTTATAAAAACAAGCAGTTTTTGCACCGCTAGCAAAACAAATTTGTCCAAGTACTGATGGGCAAATTATTATTAATTAACAATAGAGATACAAAAGACCAAAAAATAACGAGGCATATCTTGCCCTATGCTTGACCAGGAAATGGTCAAGTAATGATAATGGTCAATGGTGAGAAATGAAGAGAGACCATGAGTGTTGTATGTCCTAAAATATCAGTATCTGACAGATTGAAGCCACCTTGGGACTTCACATCCTAAACAGAGAAAATCTTGTTGGGTACTTTAGAAATAAATGGCTCAACTGTCATATATATCAGAGTGATTTTACTAAAGCAGCATCCATCTCATCCAAAGCTCAACTGAAGTAGTTTGCAGAGTTTCCTGGTATAAATGCCCCACACTGTTGCAGAGGAGCTGATAATTCCTTCTGCCACTGACTCAACATTTCTTTTTAAGCATCAGGGTGGATGTGATAGTGGGATGGGGGGGGTTTGACATTATTTTTGTCGATGAAAAGGGGGTCCTGAAGAAAAAGTTTGGGAACCACTGATATAAATCAGTTTATAAGGATAATTGGCAGGGGTGTATTGGCACACCAAAATGACTGTTCAGTACATACCTTGGTTTTAAGGTCACGGTTCGGTTGTATTTTGGTACAGTAAGGGAACAAATGCAAAACATAAAACTGCTTAACTTTGGTGTAAACAGGAACATGCTTAGAGACATTTAAAATTAAATTGAAAACAAAAGAGAAAACTTCCTGTAGTAAATTCTCCAATAAGAGATTCTTAAATAAATAAAAATATTTTAATGGACAATGTCTATACATACATATAATAAGGGAGAAAAATAAAGATGATTCACTCAAACTTGTACAAATATTCATTTAATCTACAATTCAAGTCTTTCTTTTAAAAGTAAATCTTTAATTGCATGTACACTGTGAAAAATAAAGTAACATACAGTTCGATTAGATGCAAGAGCGAACAGGATCATGAGAGACCCTTATCATTCTAACAATGATGTGTTCAGGCTTGATGACCCTGGATTCACTGTAACAGATCCAAGGTCATCCACACTGCACTCATTTGTTGTAATATTTGACTTAAAATAATAAATAATGATTAATTGAATTTTTAATAAGACAAAAAGATGAAAAAATATTCATATGGAAAATTTTTGGCTTAATCCTAGAAACCAAATATCTATGAAGATTCATGCAGATTAGGCTATTTCACTAAGTCCACATCAGGTGTGAAGACAGCAGCACAGTGATAGATTCATCCTCTCAGTATCACAGATATCATGGCCGTGCATCTCGCAGATGCTGAGATAAGCTGTCTGAACACTGCCACAGCGCCACACTCCCACCATGATGAAAAATACAATGACATGACAGCAGAAATTGAAAGTAATTAAAATCCTCTCTCTTAGACTTATTTTCTATAGTTCATTTGATATCAGCAGCTCTGTGATGTGGAAACATTTCTTCACACTGCAACCGCTTGGCTTCACATAGCAGGAGTCAGGGGTCGGAGCTTGGTTACTCGCCCGTTGCATTATTGTCCAGTAGAGCAGACGGAGAGGAGGTTTATTCTTCTTTACATCTTTAATGGACCACAGAAGAAGTGCTTTGTTTCCTCTTTAACTGCTGACACACACACACACACATACAGTCCAGGTACCACACAGCTACAGCAGGTGGTTGAGGGTGACAAATACAGAGGAAGTGAGGAGGAAAGCTGTAGAGGAACGGTGTGAAGATGCACTGAGTGGTGAGAATGTGACAGGTAAACAAGAGGAAGCTTCATCCATGTTTCAGGGTGACATGATGGTTCATTGAGTCAATCATACATCCTTCTACTGTTGCATCCAGCTTATCTTTGCTCCTGACTTCGTTCATTAGATCTTCTACTTGTTGTCCGCCCATTTTCGCTCATATTTTAATTTATTCTCAATTTATTCATTCGGTCCATTTTTCTTGTTTTTGTTTTCTTTTATTTCTTTTCGCCCAAATCACCGCATCCATCTTTAGAGACCAAGTTCTTCTCATTCCTGCCTCTCAAACACCATCACATTCTTTTACTGTTGAAGTTCCTTATACAAGTCAATGGACACAAGCTGTCAGACCTCCATCACTCCTCATCATCCATCCACCTTTCATTTTTTCTCCTCTGTCTCCTTCCTGTATGGGTGTGTGTGTGTGTGTGTGTGTGTGTGTGTGTGTGTGTGTGTGTGTGTGTGTGTGTGTGTGTGTGTGTGTGTGTGTGTGTGTGTGTGTGTGTGTGGTCCCCATGCTCTGTGGTAAATGCATCCAATCCCATTAGCCAGATGAGCAGGTGTCCAATGAAGCAGAAAGCTTAATGACAACACCGGCGTCTCTCCCACACACTCCTCCCTCCCTCTTTCGCTCTGCTTCCTCGTCACTCATGAGGGTGTGTGTGTGTGTGTGTGTGTGTGTGTGTGTGTGTAATTTTGAGCATAGGAATCCAGTGTCTGTCTTTGAAGCCTCACAGGAGAGTGTGTGTCACCTGTGTGTTTATTCAGGTGAGATTCAGAGCTTTCATGACTATCCAGAGATGTAAAACAGCGGCAATGGAGCGTTCGCTTCCTGCTGGGAGCATCAACTAGAAAAATATCAACTCACAGTAGAAGTGTGTTCAGAGGAAGCTTCTCTGCAGCTTTCAGAACCAGTGGAGGTTTGATTCCCAGCAGGACCTCCTGTGCTGAAAACACACCACTTCTTTGTGGAAGTGTCTTCAGTAAAGATTTTCTGTCAAAGCTTAAAATCCAACACACCAAATGATCAAACTCCAGATGCTAACTGGAGTGAAGTTTGGAGTAGAGGTGGCCCACCCTCCTCCATTCCCAGAAGGGTCATTACCTGAGGTAATGCATAAATGTAGTGCAAGGGGACAGTCTTTTCATCTCTGTAACTAGCCCCATTAAAATCCATTCAGCTAATGAGCCTTCTCACAGTCCTGCGGTGATTAAAAGCCACTGCCTGATGTGTGCAGACAATGCTGCCATTTAGTTCTGCTGAGACTCCATTACAGCTGTCAGACAACCTGATCATGTCCATTTTATCCACGTTTACAACGTTAAAAAAAAAAAAAAAAAGAATGGGAATAGTTCACATGCAGTTTTTATTTCTGATGAAACAACTCAGTCATTATAGTTGTCAAAAGTTTACATTAAAACATACACTCACCAGCCTCTTAATTAGGTCCACCTTGTAGTACTGGGCTTGACCCGATTTACCTTCAGAACTGACTTAGTTTGCAGTATAGAGGACTCATTGTCATGTTCAAGAAAGCAGTTGGAGATGATCTG
Organism: Melanotaenia boesemani; assembly: GCF_017639745.1. Classification (NCBI taxonomy): domain Eukaryota; kingdom Metazoa; phylum Chordata; class Actinopteri; order Atheriniformes; family Melanotaeniidae; genus Melanotaenia; species Melanotaenia boesemani. Next base: position 30,449,056 of record NC_055690.1, on the reverse strand, counting down.
AGCTTTGTGACATGTTGCATTATCCTGCTGGAAGTAGCATCAGAAGATGCTACACTGTGGTCATAAACAGATGGACATGGTCAGCAATTAGGCTGTGGTGTTTAGGGAAGGCTGATTTATTTGTATAGCACATTTCATGTGCATGACAACTCAGATTGCTTTACATAAAACATTAAAAGAAAAAAGTAAAAACCATTAAAAAGTACATTAAAAATAGAAGAATTAAACAAACTAAAAAGAATAAAATAGATTAAACAGAACCAGAACAAACTAAGATAGAGTGAAACAGACAACAGAATAACAACAATGGGCTAGATATGACACAAGCACACATCAAGGGGAAATACCTTTCTTAAACCTGGTTTAAACCATACCACGTTGGTACTAAATACCACAAAGTGACCCAAGAAAAAAAATTCCCCCACACCATTACACCACCAGCAACCTGAAGTGTTGATCCAAGACAGGATGGATCCATGTTTTCATGATGTTTCCACCTAAATCTGACCCTACCATCTAGTTAACAAAAGGACCTTGTCACAACAATGAAAGTTTAGTGATTTAATGAAGATTTAAGGGAGGATGAGGTTGCTGAGGATAATGAGGTGTGGTGAGGATGATCAGGTGGATTGGGTAGTACCTAAATAAAAGAAGGGTAATTGAAGGGACATATGACAGAGGAATGGGAGAGGTTAGAGAATCTTTAAGGGAGAAAGAGGAAGAGGATGGATAAACAGATGAAAGGACAGACAGAGAAGTTGGATAAAGAGATGAGGAAGGGGGAAGTAGGAGAGGGATATGGAAGGGTGGGTGAATGCATGGATGGATGAGGACAGGGATGGTAATGGATGGAGTCAAGAGAATGAGACAAACAGATTAAACTAAGTATAAGAAGGCTCTCCAGGTGGTTGTAGCGTGGACCTGCCCCTGAACCTAAGTTAAACTTAAACGAAGAGGAGAAGGGAGCTGCAGGGGTGGTGGTACCGGAGGCTGGCGCCAGCTTGGGCTCCAGCTGCAGCTGCGGATCCCTCGCCGGAGGAAGACGTCCTGGACTTGGACTATGGGGAAGACGAAGATGTCGCCTCAAACCTCCTCATTTCAGAGGATGAAGAGGAGGACGACGTCTTCATCACTCTTAGCCATGCTGCACAGCATGCGGCCTCCATTGCTTCTCGGGATGGAGACGAGAGTGGCACACCAGCTTCTCCCCTCCCCAACTCAGACATGCTCGACGTGTGTAAACGCGCGGCCGCCCAACTGGCCGTCCCCTGGCCCGTGGTTGTAGCTGAGACCACCAGATCTCTCTACAAAGGGAAGAGATTGCCCTTGGCCAAGAGTGCAATGAAGCAACTTCTCCCCATCTTCCCAGAGCTGCTGGATGAGGTGGCATGTTCATGGAAGGACCGCTCTTACAGCAGCAGGAGCCCGATTCCCAGGGCCTCGTCCCTCGATTGTGAGGCGATGGAGAGCCTGGGCCTGCTCCGCATGCCTCCGATGGAGCCACTCGTTGCAGCCCACCTCCACACACGGCTGTCGGCAGTGTCCTCCAGGAGTCCCAGCCTGCCGTCTAAGTCTGACCGTTTTCAGTCGGCCCTGACCAAGAAGGCTTATAAGGCAGCTGCGCTTTCGGCCCCGAGCGCTTAATGTCCTCTCCCTGCTCACTGCTTACCATGCCTGCAGCATCCAGGCCAAAGGTGCAGCTAATAAAAAAAAGCCAAAATCATGAGCAGCTCGGTGGCGAAGCCTGCTGCTCCCCGGTGGAGGGTGGTTGCCTCTTCGGGGACAGCGGCAGCGGTGCACCCGTCGCTGCGCTGTCATCTCGGACGTGCATGCACAGCGCAGTCCGGGTACCATTTCTCTGTCGCCGAGGGAGGGCGCTACCGCATCACGAAGAGAGCCTCCTATGGCAGACGGGCTGCAGAGTGCGCCTCCTCCCTCCCTCAGGTGGGAGAGGTGGGCTGCACACGCAGCTCCACCCTGGATGTTAGGGACAATTTCGAGGGGATACAGGTTGCAGTTCGCCACCGTTGGCCACATACCTGGATGAATGGCTGCTGCTGGCACAGTCGGAGCTGGAGGTCAGGGCGCACACGTATGTTCTCGTAGGGCACCTGTCCAACCTGGGTTTTGTGATAAACATGGGAAACAGCGTGCTGTCCCCAGCACAGAGCATAATTTTTCTGGGCCTGTCTCTCGACTCGCAGAATTTCACAGCACACCTATCGGCGGAACGCGTGAACGTTTTCAGAACGTGTCTCGGGCTTTTTCGTCCGGGGAAATCGGTACAATTCAGGCTGTGTCTTCGATTGCTCGGACTGATGGTGTCCGCCATTCTCGTTGTCCTGCTCAGTCGACTCCACATGAGGAATTTTCAGCTTTGGGTTGCCTCATGCGGACTGGACCCCGTGCATCATGGCGCACGCAGGGTGCAGATCACTGCTGCGTGTGCCAGGACACTGCTTCACTGGCGGATCCCAGCCTTTCTGACGCAGGGAGTCCCTATGGGCCCCATCCTGTCCTGGAAGGTGGTCACTATGGATGCGAGCCTGACGGGCTGGGGTGGGATCCACGAGGGCCGAACTGTGAGGGGCAGATGGAGCGTCGGTCTCCAGCGGTCCCACATAAACATTCTGGAGCTTTCGGCGGTATTCCTCTCCCTGAAGCATTTCCTCCCGTCCCTCGTGGGCCATCATGTCCTGGTAAGGACAGACAATACAACAACGGTGGCATACATCAACCGTCAAGGGGGGTTGCGCTCCCGCCAGTTACACATGCTGGCATGCAGACTGATCCTCTGGAGCAGCTATCACCACCTCTCTCTGAGGGCGACGCACGTCCCGGGAGTCCTGAATACAGATACGGGGAATGGACTCTGCATCCAGAGGTTGTGGGACAGATTTGGACCCATTACGGTCGGGCCTCAGTGGATCTGTTCACATCAAGAGAAAATGAGCACTGCACTCTGTTTTATTCTCTGCGCAGCATGGATGCTCCCCTGGGCGTAGACGCACTAGCGCACGCTTGGTCACCTGGGCTTCTTCACACATTCCCTCTCCTGGCGTTGATACCCCCACTCTGGGTAGGGAGCATGGCCACACACTGCTATCGATAGCTCCGCTTTGGCCTGCCATGCATTGGCTGGCGGAGGTATATCGGTTGCTGCACACTCAGCCTTGGCAGCTCCCGCCATGCAGAGACCTGTTACTTCAGGGGAGGGGGACTGTCTTCCACCCACACCCAGAATGCCTGGCACTGTGGGCTTAGCCCCTGAGTGGCTCAGTCTGTCAGCTGTGGAACTCCCACAGCGGGTGATTTCCACTATACAGAGTGCTCGAGCCCCCTCCACTAGATCTCTGTATGGCTCTAAGTGGGGGGTCTTCGTGGAGTGATGTCATAGACACGGCCACGTTCCTCTTCAGTGCCCGGTGGGGGTGATTTGGTCATTCGTGCAGGACCTGATTGACAGGAAGAAAGCCTTCTCCATGGTAAAAGTGTACTTGGCAGCTATTGCTGCCTGTCACGGGGGGTTAGGGAAGCAAACGGCGAGTCAGCACCCTTTGGTCTGCCGCTTTATGAAGGGCGCACGCAGGCTTCTTCCTGTGTCCAGACCGCTGGTACCACCGTGGGATCTAGCTGTGGTTCTGGAGGGGCTTAAGGGCCCTCCTTTGAGCCACTGGAGGGGGCAGGTTTAAACCATGTTTCCCTCAAGGTGTTGTCGCTAGCTCTGGCGTCAGCTAAGCGGGTCAGCGACATCCATGCGCTTTCGGTGCACCCGACATGCACCCGTTTTTTCCCGGGCGATGTGAGAATGATTTTGAGGCCCAACCCGGCTTTTGTGCCTAAGGTGGTGGGCTCATGTTCTCCTATTGATCTTCCTCGTCACGGGAATCGCAGTCACATGCCTTGTGTCCAGTGCACGCGGTGCACACTTATTTGGATAGGACTGGGGGTCTCAGGCGGAGCGATCAGTTGTTTGTCTCCTGGTCTGGTCCTCATAAGGGAAAACCTGTCACAAAGCAGCGCCTGTCACACTGGGTGGTGGAGGCGATTGCTTTGGCCTATACGAGTCAGGGTTTGCAGCCTCCTGGGGGCTTGCGGGCACATTCGACTCGGGGCATAGCCGCTTCCTGGGCCCTATTCAGAGGGGTCTCTGTTCAGGACATCTGTGCGGCGGCAAGTTGGTCCTCGCGTCTCACCTTTGTCCATTTCTATATGCTGGACGTCTCCGCTACGTGCATGGCACGCACAGTTTTGCTTTTCTGACCGGTTCGGAGTTCTTTTCCCGGTGGGTTGGTGGTCACTAGATAAGCTTGTCTGGCAATACGGGAGCTACCACATCCCATAGTGAGACAGCGGAATATTCGAGCGGAATATTATGAAAGAGTACTTTGGGTTATTAATATAACCCCAGTTCTCTGAGTAATATGACCAAGATCTCACCAGACAACCCTTCTTGCTGGGCCGAGTGAGAAGAGGTGCTTATCTTGAATGAGTTAGTCCGTCCACATGAGCTATTTAAGGCAGATGGCACTACGTGATGCGGACGGATACGTTCACACGTTCATCAGCCAATCAGGGTTGGCGTAATGAGATTAATGCTTCTGAGGGCTGCAGAGAGGCTTGCATCCCATAGTGAGACATCTCGCTCATATTACTCAGAGAACCAGGGTAATGTAAATAACCTAAAGTTTCTCCATCTTCTGTTGTCCAGTGTTGGTGAGTCTGTGGGAATTGTAGCCTCAGTTTCCTGTTCTTAGCTAACAGGAGGCACCCGGTGTGGTCTTCTGTTGCTGTAGCTCATCTGCTTCAAGGTTGGATGTGTTGTGTGTTCAGAAATGCTATTCTGCATACCTTGGTTGGAGCCAGTACTTATTTTTCTAGGTGCATTCACACCTTGATAGTCCAGGGGACTACGATTGAGAGGGTAATTTTGAGTGATTATTTGACTACCTGTTTACTTTCTCCAACAAGTTTGCCCATTCTTATCTGACCTCTTTGAACTTGAGTAAGTCATCTGACTAAATGTTTGAGTTGCTGCCATGTGATTGGCTGATTATTATTTGAGTTAACAAGCATTTGATAAAGTGGATGGTGAGTTTATAGTAGGTTCATAAACTGTATTAGTACACCCATTACAGTGATACTGATATTAAATTTCTTCTTCTTCTTTCTCGCTGGTTTTAAATATTTACATGTTTTTCAGGGAAAGAAGCAAGTTTAATGTTTCACAAGAAGGGGGAAAAACCATAAAACCACCAATTCATAACCTCTAAGATTTTTTTAGGACCCCTTGGTTTACATATAACAATAAGTTTAAAAAATGTACTCTGTACATAATCAGGGGAGATGTGTGGATACCAGTGGTTAACAAGCAGGAGGAAGACATAAAACCTTTAAAGATGTTTCAAGTAAAGCAACTCAACCAGCTCTCTCACACGCACCCAGCAGGGAAATGCTATAGTTTTACTATTATCATATAGATGACTCTCTTATGCGATTGCACTTCAGGCCACACACTTCCAAACACACACACACAGATACTCACATTAGAAATCTGTGTGACTGTCCTAAGTAATGCGTGTCAAATATGTGACAAACAAGCAGAGCTAATGAAGCGAAGCCGGCACCTCTGTAACACATGTTGATTAGCTGCTACCACCTGAGCCCGTTCATTTACTGAAACACCGATTTTTTTCACCTTCTGCCCTTTTTTCCTGTCAGTTTAATTCACTTCACCAGTGAATTGCTGCTGGGACCTCGGGGTGCTGCTGCCAAGGCACTTTTGACTTAATATCTGTCATGCATGCGAGAAATTATTAAAAAAAAGAAGAAGAAAACAACATGGGAAAACAACAACAACATGCCTTGAGGTTTGCATGAAGCCTCGCAGTGGGAGAAGGGGGCATTTGTCCCTGCAGGGCAGATTAGATGCATGCACTCAGCAGGGGCTCGAGGACCCACCAGCTTTCCATCATGTGAGGGGGGAAGACACAGCTTGAATACATAAATGAATGATCCATTTTCTTTCCTTCTGCTTGACATTTTCTTCAACTCTCTGCTGCTTCTCCGCTGTGAGACGGTCTGGATTGGAGTTCTTAAAGCATTGACTCCTTATCAAGAATGTTATATCTTACAAGCTCGTGTTCAGGTACCACCATTCTCACTTGATTACACTTTTAATATTTTATTTGTTCACAAAAAAAAAAAAAGAAAGAAAAGACAGGTCATTTTAAAATTTTTGATCCGCAGATTGTTATTTTTCTCCATCCATCTATAACCAGTGGATTAGTTTGATGATTCTAGCTGCTCTACAGTCCTGGTCCGTGGTTGCGGGATTTCTGCTTCATGATGCTACAAATGTTTTGTGTTGGTGAAAGGTCTGGACTGCAGACAGGCCACTTGAGCACCTAGACCTGTGAAGCCAAGCTGTTGTGATGGATGCAGTTTGTAGTTTAGTATTGTCTTGCTGAAATCTGCAAGCCCCTAGATTTTAGTTTAACTTTCAGATTTCTTCAAGCAATTTGGTGTTAGGAGGAATAATAAATATTTATTCATGATATGTTATACATATTTCATTAAATATAATTTAGATATCTTTCTTTTTTTTTTATAGACACCACAAAACAGTAGTGTCATTGTCGAACCAAACATGTGATGTCCTTGTATGAGGACGCCAGGTTTTAGGAGGTTTAATGAGCTTTGTCCCAAAGAAAATGGTGGTGTTTCTGGAGCCTGTTCACACATGGCTTTTTCTTTGCATGATAGAGCTTTAACCTGCATTTGTGTGTTTCGGAGTGAACTGTCTTCCTAAGTCCATGCAGTGATTTCCAGGAGGGAATCATGTCTGGTTTTAATGCAGATATTCACAGTGATGTCTCCAGGGTCAGTAGCCTAAGCAGATGGACCCAGACTTCCCTCTCCCTGCTTCTTCTTCCAGCTCGTCCAAGGAATCCTGAGGCATTCCCAGTCTAGCAGAGATACGTTGTCCCTCCAGCATGTCCTCTCCTCCTCTTGGTGGGATGTACCCAGAAAACCTCCCCAAGGAGCCGTGCAGGAGATGTCCTAAACAGCTGCCATAGCCACCTCATGTGCTCCTCCTGATGTAGAGGAGCAGTGGCTCTACTCCAGGCCCCTCCCAGATTTTTAACCTTGTTTTACCAGGCAGATGCTTGAGATCAAATGATAATTTTTACAAGCACGGCCTGGCCAACCAGCTATCACCCTATCTCCAGTAAAAATAAAGTAAAAATGTGCCAAAATGAACAAACTTGTAGATTTGATGTGAAAACTTGTAGAATAAAATGTGAGAAGTTGCACATCAAAAATCTGACCTTGTATGTCAAAATTTTCTGCTGTAAAGAAACTCACACACACGTGAACTGAATTTGAAGTTACAGAGAAAAAATAGTCCATCTGACAAATTATCTTCCATAGTTTACTTGTAATTAAATTTTTTTTCAAGTGTTCATTTTGCTTTACAACCTCAACTTAGCGATTACAATTTTCTGAATCTGCTGCTGCAAGTCACAAATGTGCTCTCACGAGTCACAGCGTGATAAAACTGTGGCCTGACTTTTGGCTCATTCCTTGCGAGATATTTGTGCCCAAACTAACTTGTGTCTGAAGATGTGAGAGCAGAGGAGGGGGGAGGATCGACCAGCTCCTTCTTCTACACGACAGACCGATGCAGAGTCTGCATTACTGTCGATTCAGCTCCCATACTAAATATGTAGATTATATTATTTTCTGTAGATAATGGAAGATTCAAAGTCTTCACAGTTTTACATCCATCCATAATTCATAAACAGTTTGTTGTAGATTCATGAACTTCTTCCTTTCTTCACTACTGAGACGCTCTACCTCTCTAGGTTCTCTTTGTATAGCCTGTAATATCACTGACCTGTTAATAATTGACCTGATTAGCTGTAACATGCTCCTCCAGTTCTTTCTGTCTAGCTGTGTTGCATCCTCAGCTATTTAAGTCATTAACCCTTGGGCCCTCCTCAAATGTTGTGCCCTCTGGTGACCTTCATGGCCAAATGTGTCCATGCAGAACAACAGCCATGAAATCATCATACATCATTTTTTTCTGATTTTTATTTAATAGATATTATTTAATGTTTTTTTTAAATAAATAATTAATCATTCAAATAATTAAACTGGCATTTTTAAATGTTAAAAGTCTTAAAATGATGGAATGTTCAAATGATTTATTAAAAAAGTTAAAGCAAACCAAATTCTGATGTATGATGATTTTTAATGCATGTACATTTTTACCATGAGCGTCCCCAGAGCGACTTTCTGACACCACATAAAAATACAAATCAAATCAGATTTGTTGCTAATCTTTGACTCATGCAAGTAATCACCACCAAAAACCTTCTAATATTTATTATATAATATATATATATATATATATATATATATATATATATATATATATATATATATATATAATAAAACAGTAATTCATTTAAAGAATTAATATCCTAAAAATGATTAAATGTTTGGTATTTTTGAGTAAGAACTGTATAAAAGTATAAAAGATATGATAGAAAAAGATAGGGGATTTGAAAAGAATAGGCCTAAAAATAATAATTATTTAAAAGATTCATTCCACAACCGCAACACAGCTGAAATTATGACCAGGTGTTTTTTTTTTTTTGTTTGTTTGTTTTTTTGTTTGTTTTGTTTTGTTTTTTAAGTTGAGAAACAGACAAAAAAGTCCAGAGGAGGGCATGAGGGTTAAATCCACCTTTTCATGAAATATAAAAAATCTCAATTTTAATATTTGTTGCATATATTTTACAATAAATATTAATAAAATATTAAAATAAAAAGAAGATGTTTATACAAACTGCATATGGAAGTGAATATCCATATAGACCATCTTCTGTGTTTTTTATCAATAAATTGTCATCTAACTGGTTTTGTACAGCCATCAGAGTGGCTTGGGTCTTACTTTTACTGTATGTTTGTTAAGAAGAAATGATGAAGCAAAAAACTGCTTGTTTAAAAGTTGTGAACACATCAGCTCCTCAACTTTCTCTCCTAGAGGTTTTGGATTAGAACACAGTTTTGCTGAGGAGATATTTTCATTAATAAATGAAATAGTGTGAATTTGTTTCTTTTGTTCTAGGGTTCTCCATAACTACATGCTGTGGCGCATCGTGGCAGCACTGAGTGAGCACCTGTCCACCGCCTTCCGCAGCACCATCCACGAGTTTTCTCGAGAGATTGACGGCACTGAGCAGCAGCTGGAGCTGGGCCGGCTCTGCCTCACCCAGGCCAACAAACACTTTGGCATGGCCCTGGGAGCCCTGTTTGTCCAGCAGCACTTCTCCTCACAAAGCAAAGCCAAGGTCTGAATATACAGGACCATGACATCTCATTTAGCCTATGACATTTTTGCTTCACAGAAGGTGTGTACAAAAAAGAGAAACTTTTTTTCATGTACAGGGCTAAAAAGCTGAAAAGAATGAACATTTTTAACACATCTTTTCTCTTTGTAGGCTCAGCTTCATCTTTCAGCTTTAACATTCAGCTTCTAGCAACAACATCAGTCTCGGCGCCACTAAAAGTAACAGGCGGGCAACTGATTGTTGTGGACAGGCCCTATTTATTAAATGAATTTTAAATTTAAGAGGACAAATCCTATATTTAAAAAAAAGAAACACGTATGCTGACAATTAAAATTGGATCCATCTGATATCAGCTGTGACAGATTCAACAGAAAGAATATTTCATTTATGAACAGCAAAGTCGGGCTAGCAATCTCAATCAATAATCAGATTTATAAGACAGACTGAGGCCAAGCTCAGTTTATCAAAAAACTTGAACAGTAATATTCTGAGCGCTACATTCAGCACCATGAATCCACACAGGAGAACACAGATGTTTTCATTATGCTCTGGTCACTGGGCAAACTTTTACATCCCAGTCAAAAAGTGGTGGAACACTCAGTAATTAACCTGAACAAATACTTTACATGAGTTCATTCTTAGAAAAGGCTTTTGGTGCTCAACCAAACATATCTTCTTTAATTCTATTCAGCTTAATTTAGTTCTTTAAAACATAAAGCAAACATCTGCTGCAGACAAATACTAAAATACTGTCAGTGAGCATTTGATTGGAACTGACTACACTTTGTAAGAATGACTCAGAGTCAGACTGAGTTTAATCCGGCTGCAGACGATGCCGCCGGAAGCAGAAGAGAAGGTGAGACCGCAGTGGTTGCCACTGCTGTTGTCTTGCTTGGTCCCATCACATTGCTGGAATAATCTGCTGGAAGTGGTTGATTCTTGCAGAGTGACACCTGCTCTCTTCATGTTGAACCACTTTCTGATGTCCATTGTCCAAATGAATCAGTCAATACTTCACTCAAGCAAGCCCATGACTGAACCCAAAATAAACTTAAAGAAAATAGTTATCACAATATTTTGCAATAATATACACATAAATTAAATATACAGACACACATGCAACTTGCAAATATATGGAGAGTTAAGTTTTCTCGGTGCTGAAAAAGCACACACAGGGACTGATTGTAATAATAATCATTTAGTACCAGTATAAAAATAACTGTTAAATAATTAGAAATTAAAATGAAAGTTAAAAGTACATGAATTAAAGTATAAAAGGTTAGTTCCTGGATGGGAGGGCCTGATTCATGAATAGGCAGGCCTTGCACTTCCGGGCCGAGTCTGAACAACACAGAGTTCTCTTCTATAAAAACTTTATATAACAGTTGTGTGCAAAACCTTAAAAATAGAACTTCTCATTGGCCTTGACCAGAAAAAAGGAATCTCTGAATAGCCACTCATATGAAACCACAGCTTGGTCTAGTGTTCATTCCAGGTCATGGGGATATGATTCCCAATAGGATTTCTAACCTCTGCAACCCTTTGTTCTTTCTTTAAGCCCCTCATCATCTCCCTTTACCTTCTTTTATACTTGTATTCTCTTCCCCACCCATTTCATCCTTCATTGAGCCATCTTTCTTCTTCTCTTACAAACTTTTAAGTCTTCTGCAGCTCAGGACCATGAAGCCATTTCTACACAAATGAATAAGTTCTGACTGGTTGTTACTTTCTATGTAGGGTAACTTAATTAAGAGTTAAGTTTCTGAGCTCTTTCCATCCCATTTAAGATTTTAATAAAATACCAAGTCTAACTTTGAAAAAATGCTTCAAGCTAGTGGAGCTTTTCTGATGAAAAGGCAGGACAGAGATTTTTTTATGCGGCCTGCAGCAGCTAATCAGAAGCATCTGAAAATCTTAAAAATCAAATTATTGGTGTCTGTGCTGCATGTGCTCATCTTCTATGGATTAGAGAGGAAAGGTTTTTCAAGGTTACAGTGGATCCACCAAGCCTGTTTCACATTGTTTTAGTGTGCACAGTGATATTTTGGCATATTCACACAGGTTGCAGACCTCATTAAACAGGAGTGTGTAGCCTTCACTGATTAACTGACACTGCTTACCTCAGCACAAACAGGAATTAATGAGTCTCAGGAGTTGAAGCTTAAAGGCATGAGATCACAAGCACGAAAACAAGTTACCTGTTACATTTGTAAATGCAGAGACACAACATGTCCTCTTTTATTTTAGGACAGAAATGTCCATTTCTAGTCCCCAGAGGCCACAATCCGACAGGTTTTTCATGTTTCCCTGCTGCCTAAAGTTCTGAACAAGCCTGTTATACATGCCGTAATTTCAGTCAGCTGTGTTGAAGCAACCTGCAGGACAGTGGCCATAAAGCATAGTAGTATGGTTTAGGAGATGTATCTCTGTACTTGTTCAGCCAGTGTGACTAACACACCCAGGGCAGCTGCTAGCCATTTGAGTTCCCAAAGCACAAACACTATAGAACATTACAGATTAAAAATGTTCAGCTTTTCTTTTTCAGCATGAATATCTTAAGAAACTTTAACTAGGCTCAAAACTACCAAATGTTCAAATCATTTTAAATATTTCAACCATTTAAATAAAAGTTTGATTACTTAATGACACAGTTGTCCTCATTTTTCAGGATTTTTTTAAAAGAAAATCTCGTAGAAATAATAATAATTGAGCATTCTGTGATGTTAAGGTTTCATTTTCTTGATGAATAGTAAAATTTGTGATTTTTCTGTTCACTGCTAAAATCAACCATTTCCCCATTACAGGCCTGTGTGTAAAATACGGTTATCAAAATTAAAGGTGGAATTCTAAAAAGAGAGACTTTCTTAAACAATTGTGTAACATGCACTAAAACATCCAAAATGTTGGCAACACTGAGAAATAAACATTTACCCAAACGGACAAATATATCCAGATCTAATATGCTATTAATGTTCACAAGTTCTAGATGCAGCCAAATATCCGCAGCACCACGTTAGCAGTATCACCAAATCACTGTAAAATAAAAAGTAAAATCTTAATAAAAGCTACTTTTAGATTAACAATGCTAAATCAGTAAATAAATAGAATTTATGACCAGCATAATAAACCAGGATTATTCTGACATTTACAGAGTAAATATCACAGAGCTGTCAGTCAAAGTGAGCGATGACGTGTCTCATTTAAGATCTGTGATTGGCTGGAAGATAAAGGGGGAAAAATAATGTCTATATGTTGACTGGGATTAAAAGGGTTGAGGCCCTACATGCAGTTTTACATTTAAAAAACATAAGTAAATATATATTTAAAAAACAGGTCTGCCAAAAATACCAAAAAATGGCTTGAAGTTTTAAGGTTAAAACTTTCTCTTCCATGTCCCTCCAGGTACAGGAACTGGTAGAGGACATAAAACACTCTCTGGATCTCAGACTACATGAGTTGGACTGGATGGATGAAGCCACCAAAGAGGCTGCCAGAGCAAAGGTTTGGAGCCTTACTGAACCTTTGAATCATGACTTACCGGCAGATCCGATTAGTATTTGAGAAGCATTTAATTATTTCTTTGTGATTCTTTCCTCTGTGGGAGTTTGATTGATTGGTAGAAGAATGATAGGGTACATGAAGGGCTTGACATTGAGAAGTGAGGATCGCCTAATCCACTTCTCTCTGTGGTGCTGATTTAGGGTCTGCTCTGCAAGATATCCCCTCTAATACTTTTACAATCTAAAGTTATAATCCTTTTAGAGGGCCGTGCTGAATATAAAGAGCTTCCCTGTAATCCTATTACATTGGGTTTGCCTGATTAGCTGATGCATGAGTGTGTGCTCTTACATGTGGACGTGTGACCGAGTTGGTCAGGTCTGATTGGTTTCCTTCCTTTTTAATAATCATTTTTCTGCTCCTCGTCTCCCAGCTGAAGCACATGATGGTGATGACAGGATACCCAGACTTCCTGCTCAAACCCGAGCTCATTGATCAAGAATATGGGGTGAGTCATGAGCTTGTTACACACAGTCATTGTCACCACACACCAGCACCCACATATCATACAGTCCAATCATTTTTCCCAGCGTCCTCTTCTTTGGCTGAAGAATGATTTTCTTTCAGGTGTTGCCATGCATCCTGGGTAATTGGATTCAGACAGAAAAAAAAAATACACAATCACTTGCAGGATGCTGATGAGACCATTTAAATAATGAAATAGATCATATTTATTGTGTTGATCCAACCTCAAAGTGCAGATAAAACCTGATGCAAGGCAGCTCATTTTTCCACAGATGTGGGCTTAAAAGTGTCCTGATGAAGAAGGAACGAGGAGGATAAATGGAGGCTAAAAGCTGCACTTTGTAGTGAAGTTTTGCTTCAGAAGAGTCGTGCTTCCAGATCAAATCTGAAAAGTGGTAATAAATCAAGCTGTGAATCAGAACCATGGGGCAGTGCTTACAGAGACAGCATGGCTTTGAGGTATTTGAGTATTTGCATTATTGGTACTGGTGTACTTTCCTTGTTGCTGTTTATACTTCACCACATCAAAGACACAAGACTCATTTTTGGAAAAACAGATTAATATTACTTTTTAGATTAGTAGTTTCTTCACTGATTTGTTATTTTCAGGAATCTCATATCAGCTGTTTTAATTGAATGCTCTCCACCTTGACCACATTTGGTTTATTTAAAATGACTCATGTTACCGTTTTTCTATTTCAACTGAATTCAGTTAAAATAAATTCCTTGTTCTGTTTAGTTTTCTAATGCAAAAATTTTTAAACCAAAACTTTTAAAAAAGTTAATTAAAAATAATTAAATCATAGAAATCTCATTATCTTCCACAATGGACAGTTTTTGCTAGTTTAACCAGGTACCTGAAAAATACAATATATATATATATATATGTGTGTATATATATATATATATATATATATATATATATATATATATATATATATATATATATATATATATATATATATATATATATATATATATAATTATTTTAATTTCTAAATATATTTAGCACAATCACTAATAAATAAACTAATACCACCTGTTGTCATACAACGAGGTATAACTTCTTATAGTTTCGGTGGAATGAACAACACAGCTAAACATGGCAGTAGTGTCCAGTAAAATTACCAAATTCCCTGCAATATTCTCCTGGTTGTATTCACTCTTATTTTGAAATTTAAGTGCTCCCAACAACAATCCTTATAGTTGCACCTGGTTGTAAAGGTTACCAATCAGGTTGTTCACTGCATCAGCTGGTACTATTAAAGGGAGGAAATAATCAACCAAACACAAATTGCCTTACTTTTTGTGCTAAGTGTATTCCTTTGCTTTATTGTTGTTGTTAGAAAAGCAGCACACAATAAATTTGTTAAATAAACAGGAAAGAAACAACCAGAAAATGTGTTTTTGGAGGGACTGCGTGTTGCTGAAAGAGACGATACCTCAGAAGAGGAGATCTACAGATAAATGGATAAAAGTGTAAATGTATAGCTCTGTATATGCATAAAGCTATCAGTAAGGAAAAATAAAGCATTTAAATTAGAAAAGTTAGAAACTTTATAAATAATAAGCATTGTAGTTTTCCACAGCTGTTTTTCCTCATAAAGTTTAATGTGATGGTCCCGCAGCCTCTTCTGGAAAACGGTTGTAAGAATCTTTCAGCTGATCTGCATCCTTCCAGTTTGCTGGTGTCGGTCTTTTAGCGTCATAAATCCACTTGTTTAAATTTGTTTATAAACTCTGTACAAGCTCATTCAACACTGAGGTCAAAAGATTCAGTTTACATCTCAATGGGGAGTACAGCCAATAATTTAACGCAAAGACTGTCAAGCAGTTTCCCAAAACATTTTTGTTTTACAGGTGCTTTACTGCACCAGCATCAAGTTACTGAATAAAACTCATATTTACATAAGCAGAGTGTTAAAAGTAAGCTGATACACGTCCTTTGTTTCCAGGTAACTGCAGATTCCTCTGCTATCTATAAGTGATTTTCTCTCATATTCATAATTAGTATATGTGCTTTGTGCATATCATTCATTGTGCATTCTTACAGTGTTAAACTGGGAGAAACAGAGCTGGAAGGAGGCTCACTGATAGTTTACAGTCAGACAGCAACAACATGAGTGAGTGTGTCATGTCCTGGAAGTGCTCGTGTGTGTCTTATGTATCCACAAATAGATCAAACATCCACTTATAAACAGTACCAGCATTTCCAGTAAACAAAGCATGAGAATGCTGAAAAACCATAACAACAAAAGCTAATTACAACGTGGAAATATGTGTTGCATTTATATGCAATAGGTTGCCAAACTTTTGTTAAACCTAATTAAACTCTGGCACATATAAATGAGTCGTAGATGACAGAGTATAATGGCTGACTGCACGACAGCTGGTGGGGGCATTCGCTACGCTGCAGCTGCATTAAATTCACTCTGGAAGAAAAACTCTAGACTTCTGAAGCACTTATCTTCCTTTAATTAAGACTTCATATTTTCATTAACTGTCTGCAAGCTGCAGCTTGGTGCATATCGTGTTGACGGGAACTGGGGTAACACTCAGATCAAGACAGTAAATGTTGAAACCTGCAGTCATCTCTGCAATTTGTAATTTGAAGTCATTGTTATGCCCACCTTCACCACTAGATGCCAGTAATTCTTACACACTGCTCCTTTAAGCCTTTAACAATTACTCATTAAAACTTCTGCATTTTGATGATTTATCAAAGCAAATCAGCTGTATTTATGTGGCACCTTTCAATCACAAGTGTATCACAAAGGGCTTGACAAAACATATAAAGCCAATACATAAAAACTTGCAAACAGAAATATGATTCACAAGGTGTTTCATCAGTGTTCTGCAGTGCTGAACTTTTATGAATGTCGCAATATTTGACTTTTCTCACTGATTGGTAAAAACTCTAAATGGTAGGTGTGTAAAATGTGGGACAAATGTTTTTAATTTTGCAGATTTGATTTGTACTTGTTATAGTTTCAAATATGAAGATACAAGTTGCAAAATGTTTGCCCCTATCCTAGCTCCATATTTTGGGAGTAGAGCCAAAAGAGTGGAATATTTCATAAGAGCCAAACTTATGAGAACATATACTGTACATATTATTATTATCTATATTTGGACTGGTTGTTTTATCTGAGGATGTGATTGATCCTGCATGTGATGTCACTCGCTGAGACACTTAGCAGCTCTATACATAAATTAAGGATTGTCCAATCCTTTTAATGCTTTAAAGTTTAAAAATTCTTAATACTTAAAAAAGTACAAATCTTAAAATGTCAAAACTGTTAGCACTAATCTCCAGAACAGGTGGAGCATTTTTATGTTGGAATAGCATAAAGTAGGCAAGACTAAGGCAGAAGAAGTAATAATAAGAAGAAAAAGAAGAAGATTATAGAAATTAAGCCAAACAGAACCACAGTAGGTTGAACATCTAAAGGCATTCATGCAGCAAGGCTCCACATATGGAGAATTAATGAATTTGCTTTGATAAAAAGAGTTAAAAGTGAAGATTAATTTTGCTTGTTCATTGCATGTTTTGATTCTTTTAAGTTGTTATAATTCAAAGTGTTAAATATATTTCTGTAAGGTTGGATCTTTTTTGTCTGGGATCAATCATTTCTTGGAGTGGTTTTAAAAAACAGCTTTTTGTTTTTACATGTTTCCATGATGTAAAAACACTAATTTTGCCAGCACTGCAGCATGCACAGAGCCTCCTCTTCCCCCTATGTCACGTTACATTTATATGGAAGACATGAAAACATGACCAATTCTATTCTCTTCTAGGAAGCTAATAAGCTTTAAATGTCAAACTGATCCTTAAGTGTGCGGCTTTGAGTAAAGATTTCTCTTTATCTGTGGTTTGTAGTTTGATGTGAGTGAGAAGACCTACTTCAAGAACATCCTCAACAGCATCAAGTTCAACATCAAGCTGTCTGTCAAGAAAATCCATGAAGAAGTGGACAAGACAGCGTGAGTGTCATATCTCATCAGAGATCACACAAACTGCACTCGTCAGCCATCGCAGCAGTCAGATCCGGCCTGAGCTCGCAGCTGAGGCTCACACTCCGAGTGTGTATGTTTTAGTATGTTTGACATGCTGAACATGTGTTCCCATGGATCTCTCTAGTTTGTCATATTTGTTGATAAGCCTCTAAATTGAACCAACAGATACCAAATCGACATAAACAGCTACAGAAAATCCATTTGATTCACTTATCTGCAGCAGCCAGGCAGCAGAACAGTGCTGTGGGACACACTGTTTTCCTAAACTCTCCCGGATGGAGAGCCTCTCTGATATGACAACACATTACAGTCACATTAGTATTTGAAGGTGCTGAAAACAACTGTATCATCAGCTCATGCTTGGCAGTGTGAAGAGCTGAATCACAAACTTCCCCTTAATCACCAAAAAGTGAAGCTTCATCACTCACTGTGTAACAAATGAAGAAACACTCATCCTTTCCATTCTGTTTGCCTCCCTCCATCACTCCTACGTCCAGAGAGCCATCAGTCTTTCACTCTCAGAACAAGGGCATCTCACACTCGGAGTTAGTCGTTTAAGGGATTTTGTGCCAATCGATTGGATGGACTTTAAGTAGATTATCATAAAGGAACTGCCTGTGTTTTCATATGCAGAGAGGAGCGTTGGCCATGGGACCACACAGCGAATATCTTTCTACAAGGGGGGCTTTAGAGGGAGATGGGCAGCTGTGTTTGGGATTCTGTTCAGCATCCGGTGTGTTTTAAGTGGATAGGTTTGAGTGTGTGTCAGGGATTTCATCTCTAAAACCCTGTTTGTCTCCTCAGGTGGCTTCTCCCCCCGCAGGCTCTTAATGCTTACTACCTGCCAAACAAGAACCAAATGGGTGAGTGCGTGATTCCTCATTGTACATACTGATATTTCTGTCAGCTACTGCCACACACACACACTCCTACACACACAATCCCTGCTCCATCTCCATTCTGCACCACAACATGGACCATGCATTAGTTACACGCAATTACACCGTGTTTTCAGGATAGCCGCGGGGAAAAAAGCGTCCACCTCCTCATATCATATTCTTTCTAACTGCTCACTTTCCACTTCAATCTTCACCTCACATATTTAACACCCCCCTGGAGGAAAACAAACAGTAACACCTTCCTGAGTTTTAATAAATCCAGCCTTGCGATGTCACTCCTCTCCTTCCTCCTCCCTCCTTCCTCATCTTCATCACCTGCGTCTGGCAGCTGGATTAAATCTCTCCCATAACTAAAATCAATGGTTTGTTTAGAAGCTGATGCTGGTGGACAGAAGGAGTCGGACAAACACAGCAATCAGGGTCCACTCCATCATTTCTCTGAATATTTTTATTCTTCTCAGCTAATTCACTTCCTCGGTTCTCAGCTCGCCGATTCATTTTCTGTTTCACTGCAGTTTAATTAAAAGTTCTCTAACTTACAGATTGTATATGGTGTATATTTTTCTGTCAGGATGATTTAACATGTTGAGTTAAATACTGTATTGTAATTAGCACAAAGGAGGCTGATGGTGCCATTAGCTTTGCCGGAGCTTAATCAGGAGTCAGATGAGGCTTTTTCCTGGTGGTAGAGCTAACGTGTGACCACAGATGTCCCTCTCATGTTTGAATCAGACACAGTCAGTAAAGTATATTTTCTACTTCTACACCCCCAAAGCTCTGTGGTTGCTATGACTACACATTTAGGGGGATGATTTACTGTCATCCATTTAGTTTTGATGTGTTTGGATTGATCTGTTCCTCCACACCTGTTGCTAAACTATGAAAATGATCAGAGTACCTAAATATCCACTTTACTTAGCGCTGACTAAGCTAGCACTACATGATCCAGTCTAATATAAACAGGAGGCTAGTAAAGCTGCTAGTTGATTTTAAAGCAGCTACAGCATTAAAATGTGGAGAAATAGCTCACGTAGCCATTCTTGATTTTTTATATGAAGATACAGTACAAGAATGAAGAGAAAGGGAGATATTTCTGACTTTTTTGTAAAGAGGAAGGACACAGATCAGGCAGAGACTGACCCCAGGCCCGTAGTCCGGATCATTGTGGTCAGACAATATGGTCCAGTCTACCACCACCACCACCAGACCATAAACCAGAACTGCATGAGGGAGAAACCATCCTTCTAATTCTGCCCCAATAACTGGCCCCAAAACAACCAACTTACTTTTCTATGGATCATTTTGAACTTGTTGCAAATATTTCCACTTAGTGATCCAGATTATTGATGATTAGATGTTTTATTTCTCATTCTCTCTTATGTGACCACAATTATGACAGTAGGGTATGTGAGAGTGTTAGAGAGAGGAACATAATCATTTCTCATAATATTTCTTTCTCTTAGTGTTTGACACCCCATGTATAAATGTCTCGACTGATCTCGATGACCTTTGAACTCATACTTTGTGTATGTGGAATCTCATTAGCCTCTATGAAGCAAGCAAGTAAATGCAACATTACATTGAAAATATAAATATATTATGGGACAATGAAACAGTCATGTAATGGGTTTCAAGGCAGAAGGAAAAGAGTTTTGTGCATTTTGCACTGTGTAAATAAGACTAAATCTCCCATGCTGCTCTTTGAATGTAGAAGTAAACTAGCTCTAATTAAAGGCTAGTGTGGTCATTTAAAGCAGAATCCAATATCTAATAATAAAAGCTGTCAGAAAGTGAATGTACAAAGCAACAGAGCCCCCAAAAAAACTAAATCAAAGTGAAAAATGTCTTCCAGGATCTTAGAAGCTGTGACCAAAGACGACACCCGACATCAGTCTGAATCTGAAGATTAAAGTTTAACAGCAGAAACAGTTTTTATACGTTTCCTAACTTTAACAGACAAAACAAACATCAGTGATTTACTGGACGGATGGATGGATGGATGGATGGATGGATGGATGGATGGATGGATGGATGGATGGATAGATGGACGGATGGATTGATGGACGGACGGATGAATAGATGGACAGACGTATGGATGGATGGATGGATGGATAGATGGATGGATGGATGGACGGACGGATGGATGGATGGATGGATGGATGGATGGACGGACGGACGGATGGATGGATGGATGGATGGATGGATGGATGGACGGATGGATTGATGGACGGACGGATGAATAGATGGACAGACGTATGGATGGATGGATGGATGGATGGATAGATGGATGGACGGATGGATGGATGGATGGATGGATGGATGGATGGATGGATGGATGGACGGACGGACGGACGGACGGACGGATGGATGGACGGATGGATTGATGGACGGACGGATGAATAGATGGATAGACGTATGGATGGATGGGAGGACGGATGGATGGACAGATGGATGATGGATGGATTGATGGATGGACAGATGAATAGATGGACAGACGTATGGATGGATGGAAGGACGGATGGATGGATGGATGGATGGACAGATGGATGGACTGATGGATGGATGGATGGACGGACGGAGGGATGGATGGACGGATGGATTGATGGACGGACGGATGAATAGATGGACAGACGTATGGATGGATGGAAGGACGGATGGATGGATGGATAGATGGATGGATGGATGGATGGATGGATGGATGGATGGATGAATGGATGGATGGACGGACGGACGGATGGATGGATGGACAGACGTATGGATGGATGGAAGGACGGATGGATGGATGGATGGATGGATGGACGGACGGACGGATGGATGGAAGGACGGATGGATGGACGGACGGATGGATGGACGGATGGATGGATGGATGGATGGATGGATGGATGGATGGATGGATGGATGGATGGATGGAGGGACGAAAGAATAGGTTCAGGTTTGTTTTACTGGAAAATCTGAATGATTCCACTTCTCATGCTTTATTTTATCCATCTTCCAGTCTTTCCTGCCGGCATCCTACAGCCCACTCTCTACAACCCAGAGTTTCCACAGTAAGTACTACCCTCCTCACCCACTCCCACTTCCTCTCCTCAGAGACAACAGCATCACTGTAGCCTCAACAACAAAGATCATTAGAGGCTGATTTTGTCTGGAAAGCCTTTGCAACACACATGATTAAACCAGTTTAAATACCCACCAAGAGCTGAATACTGAACAAGGTCCGATTAATGGAGCAGGTGTCATTGACAGGTCCTTCCTGAATTTAAGGACATGAAGTAATTTGGATGAGTAATATCCTCCCTGTCTATCTCTACCTGTGCTGTGCTGATAACATCCTTTTTATTAAATAGTTATAAATTACAGAGCAACATTGGACAAATCTAATTCTAAGGTTGAATTAGTTGTATAATTGAATCTGAATACAAATAAAGTCAGTTTTGTATTTTAATTAAATCTGATATTTTCCCCACAATTCTGTTCTTCTCTGTGTGGATAGTCCCATGAATCAACATTTATAAGTATACAGGTCTCGTAATGCTCCACTAAAATCTAAAAAGTGTTGACAGTAATGATAAATACAATACTCTGGTGATATGAACTAAGTCAAAGTGATTTCCCCCTTGATGCAGATTGCAGGTTTATTGTTGGTTATTGTAGCTCACTTTGCCTGTTAGTGGTTTTAATGATATGGCTGATCTATGTATCAGACAACTGATGCTAACAATGCTGCAGTAGATCAGACAAATGAAAATCATTTGGATTTTCAGGAACATGGAAAAAATGCTGCAGATTAAATATATCAGTACCAGCAGATGCCAACGCAGCTATCAAACTGCAGCGATCCTGTTCAAAAATGAATCCTAACTGAGTTGTATCGTGTCAGAAACAACAAACTAGGTCTGATAACATAACAGGAAAAACATTACAAATGGTGCAATACAAATATTAATAATTAAAGTGACCTGGTATGTGTGTGAAAGAACTTTGATTTTAATAAAAAGATAACTGCTTAGTCGGTTTATTAACAGCTAATAACCATAGAGAAATTATACTCTGTCTCTTAAAACATTAAATACTCTACATGAGTTTGATTAATGATTTATTGTTCAAATTAATAGTAAAAACACATACTTTATAGACACATTATATTTTATTTTTATAAACTAAGCATAAAAAGTCATTAAATGAGTGCTTAGTGGATTATTTATTTGTTTTGACATTGTTTCTAACATCATACATTTGGAAATATTGTTTATTTCCCTTTTTAAATGGAGCCACGTTTTTAAGGAAAATGTAATTGCAGCAGCTAATTCTTTTGTTTGGTGTTGTTTATTGGATGATCGAAATCTAAAGAAACAAGACATATTGGCAATTTAATAATTTCTTTATTTAACAAACAGGGACTGAACATGTGGAAGAACCACACAGCCACAACAGCCTGGTACCTCCTCCTCATCCTGGTCACCAGCTTGCACACACACTGCTGTTGGATTGCATCTCATTCTTCAACCAGTATGTGTCACCAGTCAGCCAGTGTGGTTGTATTGGTCACTCTGGTATCAACAGCGGCCCAAGCTGATCCAGCCAGTGTTTAACAGGGTTGAGGCCGGTCATCCATCCTCCCCATTCAGTTTAGTCTCCCAGAAAGACCAGTAGAAACCCATCCATGCATTCATCTCCAGTAGGCTGGATTACTGTAATGGTCTTTTAACAGGACTTCCTAAAGGGAGCATTAAACATCTGCAGCTCATTTAAATGCTGCTGCTAGAGTTTTAACCAGGACTAAGAAATCTGAACACATCACACCAGTTTTAACATCTTAACACTGGTTTCCAGTCAGTCATAGAATAGATTT
The DNA here is from genome assembly GCF_017639745.1 of Melanotaenia boesemani. NCBI lineage: Eukaryota > Metazoa > Chordata > Actinopteri > Atheriniformes > Melanotaeniidae > Melanotaenia > Melanotaenia boesemani. Next base: position 30,425,903 of record NC_055690.1, on the reverse strand, counting down.
TAAAACTCAACTGATAGTCTAAAAGCTCAGAATCCACCTGGCATGTTCACACATGTAAAGTAAACAAAAGTAAAACATTTTAATTACCTTGCAATGCATATTCTCAATCTACACCTTTTTTCTAATATAAATATTTGTTATATGAAAAGCCAAACATGAGTTTCAGCTTTCTAAAGTTGAACTAAACAGCTGCCTGGAAGGACAGAAGTCAGTTGACAAAGTTTTTGATGCAGCACAGTGCTGAGGAAGAAGGAGCTGAACAGTTTTCTCCATTCAACACGGCCTTTGTTTACCTGCTGCTGCACTGAGCATCATTTATACAGCACAGCCTGCATTCATGCAGCAACCTCTCTGAACCTCACACAGGCACATACGAGATAATTAGACCCAGCAGTCTCCATGGATGGCCCGGGGGCGGGGCGGGCCGGGTGGCCTGTCGCGTTGGCCCGGGGCGTGGGCGGGCTGTCCCGGGGGGTTTGGCTGCTGGCCCTGGGGGGAAGGTGCTGTTTTGGGGGTGGGGAGTGGGGGACTGGGGCGGGGTGGGGGGGGTGGGGGCCTGGCTCGTGTCTCCTCGCCTCCTGGCTGGGGCTGTCCCCCCGCGGCGTGGGGTGGCGGGAGGATGGTGGTGGGGGGATGGTGTTTGTTTGTGTGTGTGTGTGTATGTGGGGGGGGGGGGGGAGTGGTGTGTGTGTGGGGGGATGGGTGGTGGAGGGATGGTGTGTGTGTGTGGGAGGGTGGGGTGTGTGGAGGTGGATGTGTGGTGTGTGGGAGGGGGGGTAGTGTGGGTGTGGGAGGATGAATGGTGGAGGGATGATGTATGTGGGGGAGGATGGGGTATGTGTGGGAGAATGTATGGTGCAGGGAGGGGGAGTGTGTGGGAGGATGGATGGTGGAAGAATGGTGTGTGTGCAGGAGGATGGATGGTGTATGGGAGGGAGGATGGTGTGTGTGTGGGGGAGTGGTGTATGTTTGGGAGAGTGGGTGATGGAGGGGTGGTGTGTGTGTGTGTGGGAGGATGGGGTACGTGAAGGTGGATGTTTGGTGTAGGAGAGGGAGGACGGTGTATGTGTAGGAGAATGATGTATGTGTGGGAGGATGGGTAGTGGAAGGATGGTGTGTGTGTGTGTGTGTGGGAGGTGTGAAGGTGGAGGATGGTGTATGTGTGGGAGGATGAGTGGTGGAGGGATGATGTGTGTGTGGGAGGATGGGGTAGGTGTGGGAGAGTGTATGGTGGAAGGATGGTGAGTGTGTGGGAGGATGGATGGTGGAAGGATGGTGTGTGTGTGGAAGGATGGATGGTGGAAGGATGGTGTGTGTGTGTGGGAGGACAGAGTATGTAAGGGTTGGATGGTGTATGTGTGGGAGGATGAATGGAGGAGTGGAAGGAGAGTGTGTGTGTTTGTGTGTGTTGGTCTGGGGGGGGGGCAGGACTGGTTCTCGGGGTGTGCGGCTGGGCGCTGGGGTGTGGGGCTGGCCTCTGGCGGTGGCCGTCTGGGCGGGCCGGGTCCCCCCGGGTGGCGTGCTGGCCCTTGGCCTGTGGGGGTGGGGGGTGTCCCTGCGCTCCTGGGCCCGGGCCCTCTGCCCCGTCTGTCCCGGGCGGCCGGTGCCCGGGGGGGTCGGGGACTGCTGGCCTCGGCCTGCCGGGGCCGGTGCCCTGTGTCCGCGGGGCGGCTCCTGCTGGGGTCTCCTGCTGCTGCCTTCCTGGGCGGGCGAGTGGTCGTCTCTGTGGACCGGTCGGGATCTGTAGCCTACGGGGGGGCTGGTGGCCTGGGTCTCGGGACCGCTGGCCTGACTCTGGCCTCTGTTCAAGTGAGGTGGCATCTGCATGATCACTCTGCATGGTCACTCCTTCCTGAACGTCTCCACACAGTCTTTGCGTCGCCATGTGGCCGAGTTCTCCAGCATATCCACACAGGTTTCTCTGCGCGTGTTCTTGAATACAGCAGTTTCACTTATATCTATTATCATATTTTTTTTTCTTTTTTTTTTTTATTTCTGTTCTTATTATTATTATTACTCTTACTCTTATTATTATTACTACTACTATTATTATTATTACTATTATTGTGATTATTATTATTGTTACTATTATCAACTAGTTGTGTAATGACCTACTGGCCAGGATGATCTTAGCTATATATGTTGCAAGTAGTATGGATTACATGGTTTTCTGTATAATGTTTTAAGTCCCCACCCGCACTCCCCACACCCTTTCTGTCCCTCTCTCTCCCCTCCCTCTTCTCTCTACTTTCTTTTCTATCTCTCTCTCTCTCTGTCCCCTCCGGTCGAGTCCAGCATTAAGAGTCTGATTTAATAAAGTTTTTCATGTCATCAAGAGGGACTTTATACATGTAGTATGAATCCCTGCTTGATAGAGTAAAATTGCCCAGCACCAGACGGCAGCCAGACAATCATTCTGTTTGCAACGATGCTGGACAAGACAGGTTAAAAAAAAAAAAAAAAAAAAAAAAAGACCCAGCAGTTTGTGTATTTAGCAGCAGCTAACACTTCTGTGTCGTCATTAAAGGTTATCATCACTACCTCTACTACTCACTGCCATGAATTCTAATCAATTTAATGAATGATTGCAGGAAAGTGGTGCATGTGTGTGCACATACCTGCCCCTGTTAACTTATTACTGCAGCAGCACCAACCACTCATGATCTCACACTGTCTGTCACACACACACCTCCACTCATGTGGCGTATAATGAGGCTTCAAACAGCCGGGTAGTTTCGTAGGAGAGCGGGCCCAGTGTGAGGCAGCATATCGACGAGCTGTCAGAAAGTCATTTTCAGATGTAGCCTTGTGAAAAGCTTCAAGTCTGCCTGCGCACTCATCGTCCTCCAGGTCTGCATGGCTCCGGCTCCGACCAGGGGTCAAGGGGAGGAAAAACTGCCTGCAGCTGCATGGAAACTCTGGGAAGTGGGAGGACATTTGGAACTTCTGGGCGCTTGCTTTTGGATGCAACATCCTGAATTTCTGAATCAGTAAATTTATGTTCAGACTGTGAGGTCTCAGTTAGATTTTTACCACAGATGTTTGATGTTTTCTAATCAATATGAACAAAGAAAACATGGCATCACACTGATTTTTTTTTCAATACCAATATGAACCACTTGGATCCAAAACCAGGTCTTAGCGCAGCTTGTTTTATCCAGCTTGGATGACCAGAATTCATAATGAGGACAATGGGGTAGAAAAAAAAATCAGCTCTGATTTCCAGGTAAACATTTTAACTCTGATATAAAACACAAAAGATCCATTTTCTGTACCACTTATTTTAAATCAGGGTTGCAGGAGCCTATCCCAGCAGCTACTGGGGAAGAGGCAGGGTACACCCTGGACGCAGAGAGACAACAACCACTCATGCTCAGCCCGAGGGAGAATTTAGAGACACCAATTAACTTAATTTGCATGTCTTTGGATGGCTGGAGGGAGTTTGATTACCCTCAAATACAAAGGGAAAACATGCAAACTCTCCATAGAGACAAATCTGTGGTTTAAACCAGCTACCTTTTTGCTGTGAGGGAGTGGGGCTAACCACTACAGCACTGGGCAGCCTGAATACCTGTCACTGAGACTGGCCCAGAAAAGAATGAAGAGTTGTGTAGCATCTCCTCTTCTTTTAACATCTGTCTATAAACATCTGGGAAGTAAGGAGACCAGTTTCTGGAGTTTCGGGAGAGGAATGTTGATCCCATTTTAATCTGATGCAGGACTGTAGCTGCTCTACAGTCCTGAACCTTCGTTGCTGGATTTTTGCTTTCATGATGCTCCAGATGTTTTATATCGGTGAAAGGTCTGGACTGCAGGCAGGCCAGTTCAGCAGCTGGACTCTTCTCCTGTGAAGCCATGCTGTTGTGATAGATGCAGAATGTGGTTCAGCATTGTCTGGCGGAAATCTGCAAGACCTTCCCTGAAAGAGACGTTGTCTGGATGATAGCAGATGTTGCTCTAAAACCTGCATGTACTTTTTAGCATTGATGGAGCTTCACAGATGCGGAAGCTGCCCATATGGTGGCATTTTTGGATCATGTTCAAATATGCCTTCTTCTTTGCAGCTTTAACCTGCATTTGTGAATTTCAGGATGAACTGTGTTCACATGCTTACATCTGAGAGGCTCTGCCTCTCTGAAATGCCTCTCCTTTTATACCCATTCAGCATCTTTACAGAAAAATATCTGACAACCTGACTAAGATATCTTCTTGCTGAACAGAAACCAAAGGATGAATAATGTTTTATTTATAACATGACAAACTGACGCAACATTGTCAGTTAAATAGTAAACTCAGTCGGAGGTTTGACATCATTAAACACAATAAAATAAACAGTTTTTCATTAGAAAATAAAGTAAAATAATAAAATAAAGAGCCATGTCTTTCACTTCAAATCACACAGTTTTACTTTCAGTGTAGACACTTCAGTCATTATATTTCCATGCAGGAGTCTCTCAGCTTCAGTTCATTTACTCCTGTTTATATTTGTTCAAATGCACTTACAAAATGCAAAAACATAACAAACACAATAATAAAAAAAGTTTAAAAATCAGTTCCCACCCTGTCCTATCCTCACTCTGATGTGCTAAAATGATTATATGCCAGACAACATTCAGATGGTCATGAACACATTTGGGGAAAGAAAAAGAAAAAAAACAAAAATATTAATAATAAAAAACAGAGCATTTGCAAAGAAACATTTATGGCACATAAAGTTACAAGATCATTAAGTTGCAAAGTTTTAAAGAGTATATTTTAAGATAATATACTGATGAATTGTGATTCATATGATTTTGTTAAATCATTGTGTGACATCATAACAGTCCTTGGATCCTGAATCCAGTCCAGTTTTGTTTTTTGTAAACGACCCGTATTTTCCTGTCCTGCTGCCAGGTCTTTGAACTACGGAGGAATAGGAGCTATCATTGGACACGAGCTAACACATGGATATGATGACTGGGGTAAGAACGACAACATCTCCACCCTTACTCCATCCCAAACACCATTTAAACTGCACCTCTAAAGGGCGTCCCTCATCAAATGTTTTGGACAAATGGGCAGCTAAAAATATTTTTGAGCTACAAACTATAACTTAGATTTCCAGTCTAAAGTGCCGCCCAAATTCCACCAGCTATAAAACAGTACAAACCAGTTTTAACCCTGGACTTCCAGCTCCAATGACCCCACCTCCAAACAGTCAGAAAGATGGTGTCCTGGGCAGCTCTTCAGATTGTAAAGAAAGGTTATAGGGTTGTGCTGTCTCCATGCTAACACTCATCCACCCCCCCTTGCCCTTTCCCTCCTCATCTTAGTGATGCAATGGTTCATGTCCCTAGGGGGCCAGTATGATCGCCACGGCAACCTCAAACAGTGGTGGACTGAGGAGTCCTACAGAAAGTTTCAGAGGAAGGCAGAATGCATTGTCAAGCTCTACGATAATTTCACAGTGTACAACCAGAGGGTGGGTGCATTCACACACACACACATACACACACACGCTGCATGAGTCATTAGGTGCACATTGAATTTTTATGACAATATGACACATCAGATATATGGCATCCTGCAGAATCCAGAGTAATAAGAGGCTGTGTCCATCTCTAATAAAATGTGATTTATTTCTTCTGATTTGATCAGTTTTAGTCCCAGTTGTCCGTTTCAGGCTTTTACAACATTAAGAAGTAAAAATCAGATGTGCGTGATGTGCCAGTTTTACATTTTAAGCATCATTTTCTGGTCAGTGTTTGTGCTGCTCTGTGCGCATGAAAAGAAATAAAAAGAAAAATCTGAATATTTAATTTAGATGTGACCTTTAAAAATCCGTTCTATGTTCATTGGAAAACTTTTTGCTCTTCAGTGACTTTACCATCCTGACAGAAACATTTCTTACTGTGTGGATTGCAAAGTGGGAATTAAGTTCTCTTTGCAAATGACAGAAAGTTGCTTTTAGATAAATAATTGTGCAAGACGAAATACAAAATCAATATTTTGTTGCCTTAAAGTCCCATGTCATGTCATAGTCTGAATCTGGTCCTATGTGGCTGTCAGAAGTCTTTAGAGGGTTTCTCACCAATATTTCCAGGAATTTATTTGCCAGGGTAAAAGAATTCCTGGTAATATGCATGGTTTGCATGTCCACAGAATTCCAGAAAATTTATTGTAATGAGGCAGAGGTAATTGTCTTCAGACCCACTTCAGGTGTTGTGGTCCCTCAACTTCTTATAATCTTATTAAAGTCCATACTTCCATCAATTTTCTAAACCGCACTTACCAATTCAGTTTCTCAGCAATTAGTAGGTGAAAGGCAGGACACTGTAGACAGGTCGCCAGTCCATTGCTGGTCTTGATTCTATGTGTCCTATATTCAGCTATGCAAGATCTCCTCGAATGTGCTCAAAGTACCCTGAATCTCGTCTTCTTTTCACTTCTTATGGCCCCTCTTTGCTAGCTCAACTTTTCAAACAATCAAAACAAAGTTAAGTTTGTAGTAGTAACATTAAAAACGAGTTGCAGCTGCACACTGCCACATAATACGGCGAACATAGGCACTGAGTACTGTAAGAATGATCCACTGATCAGTGTCCTTCAGCCCCTCAGGAATTCCAGGGAATCTGAAAAGTTCTACCCCTCTAGGTGCTTTTGTCTGGGAAAATTTGATGGTGAGAGGAAATTTTTATCCGGGTAATGTTAGTGGAAATCTGCAAGGTTTTGTTAAAAATCCCAGATAAATGGAAAAAAGCAGTGGAAATCAGACTTTTGTGGCCCTAGTGACTTGCATAAAAAAACTAAATTTAAGTTTTGTTGTTTTAACCAGTGATCACAACCAGCAAACCAGCTGATCTCCTGCAGGAAACTCTGACATCATTAAATTATTGAATAATTTAAGGAGACCAACTAACGTGGAAATAAAACACCTGTTTTCATCATAACGTTGTCAACAGCTAGCGTGCTCACTGCTAACTGTTAGCGTATTTACTGCTATCTGGTACACATGGATCAGACTTACTGGGTGCAGCTTACTACAGTTTCATCATCCTCATCCTCATCCATGGCAGCTGATGAAGGCCCTGCTGTGGCAAACATGTCAATCATTTTTGGACATTGGCAGCAACTTTTTTTTTTTCCAAGCACTTTATCTGCATCTTCTTCCCATTTTCTCTCCTCGGTTCTAACAGGTAGCTGCATCCATTGGTACAGAACCGGAACAGGTTTAAAGGATCTGATTAGTTCAGCCTGGTGTCAGTTAAGAACAAAACCAATAAGCCACAGATCAATGTGTTTCATGGGCTGGTGGTCAGGAAAGAAACTTCTGTGCTAACTGTTAATGACAGAGAAAGGGGTTAGTGTTCAAAAATTTTAGTGGGCCTGGCCCAGTTAGTCAGGCCGCTGATCTACTGAGTTTTATGGACCAGTAAGACCAATAAATAAACTATGTCAATCTCTAGTCTCTCCCTGCTTGTGCCTAATCTGATAGATCAGGTATCCCCTGATGATGATGATCTGGATGACCTTTGATGACCCCTGTAAACTTATCTTTACAGCTGTACAAATGTTTAACACCATTTCTGTTGGATTTGAAGTATGTGGATGGGAACTTCACTCAGGTGAGTTTGTGTTTCTGAGGCTTTCTTTCTGTGTGCAGGTGAATGGCCGTCTAACATTGGGGGAAAACATTGCAGATATGGGAGGACTGAAGCTATCATACTATGTAAGTTAAATTAAAAATTAAATAATTTTAAATATTCAGCTTAACAAAATGAAAATATTATGGTTAATTTTCATTTTATTTAATCCTGACTATCTTGAACGCTGCCTAATTATCATTATAATCTGTTGTAGTGCATATGACAAAACACCTTAAACAAATGTCTTTACACACTTTTCTTTTTCCTCTCAGGCATATCAGAAGTGGGTGAGGGAACATGGTCCAGAGAGGCCTCTGCCTGGCCTAAAATACACCCATGAACAGCTGCTCTTCATCGCCTTCGCACAGGTACAGAATTCTTTTAATTTCCACATTAAATCTCTTCAGCTGGAGTGGCAGGTCAGAGCTACATGATCAGCTGATAGATACAATAACTATCCAAAAGATTAAAAAATCCGTGATGATGACACGGTGGCTCAGAGCGCTAAACCACCCTTGATCATTGAAATTCATGGCCTGCTTTGACAGAAGCAAAATCCAGAAATACTTTAGATGCATCAGGGACAGTTTTAGCCCATTTTTAAAGGTCCTGCCATGTGAAAGTGTTCTGAAATTTAGGGTATCATCTCACACTCATTTGAGACATCATATTTGTGTGAGGAAAAAAATAAACGCTTGAGAAGATTCAGCCTCCTCCATTAAAATGAATGAGCTTACATCCACAAACCTGCACAGCAGGCCATCAGACATGCTTGTTAAACACCATGATTTTAATAAGAAAACTTTCAAAACAAGAAAATCAGCTTAACGACCAAGAATTTTGATCAAATTATTAGTTTTCAAAATGTTCTCTTTAATGAGCTGCTCATTAACAAAAAATCCATCAGTGCAAAGGAACAAATTAAATTCAAGCTTTAGTTGCATAGCACCAATTCACAACAGCCATGTTAAGCCCCGTTTCTAACTGGTTGGGGACAATACAGCAGGGGTCGGTACAATTTTTTTTTTTTTTTGTTTTTTTTTTTGTTGGTTTTTTTTTTTTTTTTTTTTTTTTTTGCATTTCTACATGTAAAATAAATTAGATTTCTGCCAGAATTTTCTATTTTTTTTTGTCTTTAAGACATTTTTGTGATCTGATCAACTGTTTAGTCTCATCAGGCTTCATGTATAGCCAAGTATCATCTGCATAAAAATGGAAATTTCCCATTCTGTCTAATAACATTACCCAAAGGAACCATGTTCGAAGTGAATAATGTATAGGTCCAAGTACAAAACCCTGAGGATCTCCATCTGGTGTGTGAGGAAGGTTCCTCTTTTACATGAATGAAATGTAATCTTTCAGGTAAATATGACTTAAACCAGCCTAATGTGGTTCCTTTAATCCTAATAACATTTATTATTTAACATTTGTAATGCTGCTGAAACATTGCAATTTCACAGTCTGGGATCAGTTCTGATTCTAGTTCTGATTCTGAGCATGTTAAAGTCTCAATAACAGAATGTTGTGATCGATTATATCAAATACAGCATTGAGATCAAACAGGACAATCATAGACTGTAATCCATTGTCTGAGGACATGATGGGATTATTGGTAACTTTCACCAGTGCTGTTCAAAATCAAAATTGCAGAACTCAAAAGTCACACAGTTTACTGTCATACTCACACTGAAAATGACTGAACCAAAGGAATTTGCTGCAGTTTTCCTTTATCAACATTACTGCCAGATTTACATATTTATATATATATATATATATATATATATATATATATATATATATATATATATATATATATATATATGCTAATTATTTTTGTCTTTTTATGTTTTTTGTTTTGTGGGTTTTTTTGTTGTTGTTTTGCTTTGTTTGTTTTTTGTTGTTTTTTTGTTTTTTTTTGCATTTTGTTAAAGGGTCAAATAAAGACTAGATGAAAAAAATAAAATTATTTATTCTGTCAGGCTTTAAAGTGACTTCTGATCACATGTTGCAGTTTTGGAACAATTAAATATTACATTTTGTTGTTGTGAACTTTAAGCTATAACCATGGACACAAATGCATAAAAGGCACAATCTTTCTCCCTAAAATAAAGCAGCCTTCTCAACATCAGCAGAATCACTCAGCAAAGAGTAAAAACAGGAACTGGGAGCACTTCAGTGGAGCTGTTTTGTTTTCCTGTTCATCATTCTGATGGGAATGTTGTCTTTTCAGAACTGGTGCATGAAGAGAAGATCTCAGTCCATCTACCTGCAGCTGCTCACTGACAAGCATGCGCCAGAACACTACAGGTAATCACACACAAATACACACACTCACACACATACAAGTTTTTGTTCAACATCCACATCCGTGTCTGAGTTATTCCTCTCCTGCCTCCCTGCAGGGTCATTGGCAGCGTTTCCCAGTTTGACGAATTTTCCAGAGTGTTCCACTGTCCAAAGGGTACCCCAATGAACCCTGTGGACAAATGTTCCGTTTGGTGACATCTCTATTGGCTCCCATCCAAACACACCTTCTCCTTCTGCATCATATGTTCTCCAGAGCCAACAGGATGATGATGATAAAGACCGTCCAAATTATCAACATCATCATTATATATATTTATATATTCAGTTGAACGTTATACAGCTGCAGGTCCAAAACTGTTGGGATTCTGTGTAAAATGGAAAGTAACCAGAATACAGTGATTTGTAAATCTCATTAATTAATATTTTATTCATGACCAAACATAGAAAATAAATCAAATGTTGAAAATGAGACATTTTACTAGATTAAAAATATTAGTTGAAGTAGCTGACGTCCATATGTTTTACCATGCAGCATCATATCTTCTTTTAACAACAGTCTGTAAACATCTGGAACTCTGGTGGAGTTTTTGGAGAGAAATGTTTTCTCACTCTCACAGTCTAGTCTTCTTTGTGGTATTTAGTGCTTTATGGTGCTTGAAATACTTTCTGTTGATGAACGTTCTGGACCACAGGTGAGCCAGTTCAGCACTTGGTCTCATCTAATGTCATGCAGAAGTTCCAAGAAGAACTTCTGTGTTTCTGGGTACTGTTCGCATATGGCTTCTTTGCTTGAGAGCTTTAACCTGCTTTTTTGGATTTCAGGGTAATTTGTGTTCACAGACAGTGATTTCTGGAAGTCTCCCCATGCCCAAGCAATGATTTCAAGTAGAGAATCATGTCTGTTTTTAATGCAGTGCTGTCTGAGGGCCCCAAGATGACCAGCATTCAATACTGATTTTCACAGACATGTCTTCAATTTCTCTTAATCTGTAGATAATGGGAGATTTAAAGTTTTCACACTTTTACATTTAGGAACATTTTTCTGAAACGGATTCATATTCAGATGCACCTGTCCATATTTACATCTGAGAGATTCTGCTCTCTAATGTGCTCTTTTAGTACCAGTCATGTTACTAAGCTGTTGATAATAAACCTGATCAGCTGCACTATGATCCTCCAGCTCTTTCTGTTTAGCCGCTATTTTTTGCTCCATCCCAACTTTTCTGAGACGTGTTGCTGCCAATAGATTCAAGATTGTTCATCAGTTAAATGTCTCACATTTAGTTGTTGTTTTTTTTTTTTTTTTTTTCTTTTGTGGATAGAGTAATGGTTTATGAAATTCTATTGTATTTTTGTTTACATTTTACACAGTGTCCCAACTTTTATTGCAGCTGGTGTTTGTATATTGTCCATCAGTGAAAATGTCTGTACTGATCGACAACGTATTGGTCACATTACCACTGATCATGTACATATATCATTTGATTATAAATATTTTTCTAAGTTTAAATTTGTTTTGAAATCATCTATTTTTCTATTTAGCAGATTTAGCAGATTATTTACTAACATGTACTTTGGTTTTTACTTCACATTTTCTTTATCTGTTTCTCACCTTTGCAGCATCAAGCTTAAAAAAACAAGAAAAAAGAAACACTTCTATGAGATAAACTTGGAGAAGGCCCAAATTTAAACTGACCTGGGATCAGCAGCGTCTTTATTCCAAATCACCTTTCCTCTCAGTTCGGTGTTGGAGAGTGATTTGTGTTGCATTGCTGCCCTCTGGTGGCTGCAGAGAGAAACGCTCAGTGTTTTACAGTCTTGACTCTTGTATTGTTTGCCTGCATCGGTCTGTTGTTACTGTGAGTGTTTGTACGATTTTTAAGATTTGCCAACTTTTTAAAACAAACTTTTTAAAGAAGAAGGTAGACTCATGTTTGGATGTTTATCTCAGGATTTGTAGCAAAGTGCGGCACCAAACCTCAGATCCTCATGCCTCCATCCACATTCAGCTACGCTGCAAAGATACAGAAGCAAGTAGATCTCTTCAAATAACGGACAAAAAAAAAGAAAAAAAATTTCAAAAAAAGTGAAATCATCTCCTTTTCCTGCTGGACACTATCAAATACATCGGTCTGACAACTGTCTATACTGGAAGCAGAAGAACCTCTGCTGTTGGACTCCTCACAGATCAGAGTTTACTGATAACCTGTGACTTTAGAAAAGCCAGGATCAGCTCAGCTCATCACAGCAGCAAACAGGCTGCACATTAAAGATGGAGAGTCAAACTTTCCGACTGTGTTACTTAAGAAAAGACAACTTTTTTATGAAGAATCTGTTGGTACCAAATCTTTGTAAAGTGGAGTACATCAGATGTTCTGGTTGTTGAAACAAGTGCATGTTTCCATCCTGATCAACACTGCGTCCTGATCTATGAATATGGAGGACATCACACACACACACACACACACACACACACACACACACACACACACCTTTGACTGTACAGCTGCTAGTTATCATGTGGCTGCTATCTCTTCCTCTGTGTTTGTAGCTGTTTAATGTTTGAATAAATACAAAGGATCACTGTGTGTGTTGAAGGGTGTATATAATCAGAGTGTGGTAGTCTTTGCAGCTGTTTTCACTGGTTAAGGTTGAACTCTCACACTTTGCCTCTAACCTGACTAACAAACTATTCAGCAGGAACAGGGAGTTTTACAGTCTGAAGCACAGTTGTCTGATGGCATGAAGCTCAGTCAGCTGCAACCCTGAATACGACAGAAGTTGGGAGAAAAATATTCATTTAAAGGGAAAAAGACATTTTTTATTTCAGAACAGATACAACGATTCCAAGATAATTTACTTAAGTAGGTTTAATTTGGTTCAAAGAGTCTCCTGCCTGTAGGAGATGTGATGAACAGCAGCATGTGATGGAGCGGATGTTTTCGTTTTCTGATAAGACTCGAGTGAAGGCTTGAACTCCATCTATCCGTCCATCCGTCCATCCATCCATCCATCCATCCATCCATGCACACGTCCATCCATCCGTCCATCCATCCATCCATCCATCCATCCATTCATCCATCCATCATCCATCCACCCCCCATCCATGCAGGGTCAGGTTGCCAGTCTATGGCAGGGCCTGAACATTGAATCTATTTGAATTCAGAATTAATTGTAACACCAGTTCATAACAAAATAATCTTAAGGCACTGTTACTGTTCAATTCTGCCCAATTCATTGTAATCCACTTATAATTCAATTAAAACAAATCCAAAGCCATCAGACCAGAAGCAGGAAGGAAAAACTCCATCAGAAACCTCCATTGGCACTGTTACGCTGGCCTGTCAGCAGCTCCAGCAGCTCTGGAAAGCTGTGGAGACTTGCAGCAGGTTGTAGCAGGAAGTGCTGCTGTGATTTGCCTCTGCTGTGATTTGAGCTGCTGTCTGTCACCAGATGAGGATCAGCAGGTGAAGAATAAAGTTCGGTGTTACTTTTACACCCCTCAAAAGCACAAATCTGTCCCATTGCAGGAATATTTAATCAGAAGCTCTCTGAAAGAATAGAAGTCTGAAACAAGCAAATCTACACCAGATAAGCTCACATCCCTTCATATGCGTTGGTGGGTGTGGTTTTCTATGCCTGCAAGGGGAGGACCCATCTGTTTGCATCTGGAGGGAGGGGCTGTGAGTTTTTTTAAAATTTTCTCATGACATAGATAACCTCTTTATGTCACGTAAAACATAACCTTGTTCTACCCTGCAGTGTGTTATGAGCCATAAGAACAACACAAGCATGAATTCAAACAAGATGGGACATCATAATTAAGTGAAAGTCAGACTGCTTTGAGTCCAGTTGGACCCAGGTGCTGTCATGTAGTGCTAGAGGCAGTGCATATATTTTATTTCATTTATTTATTTATTTAAGTTTTTGTAGTTTTTGTAAGTCATTTTGTTTAAAACAGGTCACTGGTTCGAATCTCGGCCGGGGGGAGGTTCAAACCTTGAGGGTGGTGGCCTTTCTGTGTGGAGTTTGCATGTTCTCCCCATGTATGCGTGGGTTCTCTCCTGGTACTCCGGCTTCCTCCCACCGTCCAAAGACATGCATGTTAGGTTAATTGATTACTCTAAATTCTCCCTAGGAGTGTGTGCAAGTGTGAATGGTTGTTTGTCACCTATGTGTTGGCCCTGCGATGGACTGGTGACCTGTCTAGGGTGTACCCTGCCTCTCACCTGTTTATGCTGGGGTAGGCTCCAGTAGATAGGCTCCAGCTTACCCACGACCCGGATTTATATATATATATATATATATATATATTTTTTTTTTTTTTTTTATTCCAGTGTTTAATACCCAATTAATTGTAAAATTAAATAATCGTGTCATCCCTAGTGTCCAGTTCCCTGCTTCAAAACACCTGACTCAAATTAATGAGTAATTGTACAGAACTTCATAGACTGTTGGAAGCATTTGAGTCAGGTGTGCTGGAGCAGGGAAACATTGAAAACCTGCTTGACAGTGGCCCCAGACGACAACTTTGGACACCCCTGCTTTATATTTAACACATTAGTTAGCCACATAAAGTATATATCATTGACATACTCTTTGATGTTACCTTCTGTAATTAATTAGGAAAACACAAATTTATACATCATGACAATATTCAGCTTAACTTTATTCATATAGCACTTTATCAAAATGTATAAGAGCAACCAAAGTGTACAAAAGAACATGAAAGGGCACAAAACTACTCAAACAATAACCTAATAAAACTGACAATTATAGGAATGAGTCTCTAATTAAAAATAATAAATTAAAATGCAAATAATGAATAAGTAAAAAATCAAGAAGAAAGGTATTACTTTGGTTCCAATATTAATAAACTTGATAAGCTACCAATCAGAGTGGCCACAGGGGTGGTCCTGCCCCTTCCCATTAAGTGATGTTAAATTTTAATATATTTGCAAGACCTACAGTAATGTGGCCACGTGGCTCTTTTCATTCTTGTTATTTTATGGTTATCTTTTATCTGTTTTTGTTCAAATGTATTAAGAATGAATTAAATAAACTAAACTAAACTAACCATGGTGAAGCATGGCGGTAGCAGGATTATGATTCTAAAGCTGTGAAAGTCACCAGTCTGGCAGGAAAGCATTCTGAACAAGAGAGGTTCCAGCTAGATATCACCAGACCCCTTTTGACGCATAGCTTGGGCTGCTGAACCCCTCTCTTAAAAAAGGGGTTGGACTCTCTTCCATTCTGAAGTTTTTCCCAATGAGAGTGGGCATATTTGTTGCTCCGCGGCTTGGGACCTAAACGGGTGGATAAAAAGGTGCTTTTCTGCCTCCTGGGTGGTGGGACAGGTCCTAACTGTTGTTTGTGCTGAACTGTGCCAAACACCTGCTCAGAGCACCTGTTTGAAGTCCTTGGATGGAATGTTGGAGAGAGCTCCTGCTGGGGACTTCCTTGTTCTACTGCGGTACTTCAATGCTCACATGGGCTATGACAGTGAGGCCTGGAGGGGCATGACTTTGAGGAATGCCCCCCTGCAATCTGAACCTGCATAAGGATGTTCATGTGCACACCTGATACCAGAACAGCCGAGGCTACCGCTCCATGATTGGCTTTGTAGTTATGTCATAAGACATGTGGCTGCATGCTTTTGAGACTGGCCCCATTACCAGACCTCAGAAAAGTGGTAGAAAATAGATGCATAATTTATTGTGGTCTCATTTTTTAATGCCACAGAAACCTGGCATTTTAATGAGGTGTGTTGAGTTTTATGTCCACTGTAAACTGTGATCATGTTGTCAACAGCAACATTCAGGCTGTGGTGTTCAAACAAAGTGTGAGAAGAAAACATTGTAGGAACCTTTCACCACCATCAGAGATAATAATTCACTGCAAATTCATCTTTTTCACTCTGTAGCTGCTTATTCTTTCGTCCAACTCAAGAGTTTAATGTTTTCA
Source organism: Melanotaenia boesemani (assembly GCF_017639745.1). NCBI lineage: Eukaryota > Metazoa > Chordata > Actinopteri > Atheriniformes > Melanotaeniidae > Melanotaenia > Melanotaenia boesemani. The sequence goes on along the minus strand of NC_055690.1, from coordinate 30,410,007 downwards.
GTCTTTAAATGTTTTTCTGATCAAAAGATAGAAGAAGGTGAAACGTTCCCTACATCTGTCATTTTGAAGAAGTGGTCAATGTGACTAAATGACTATGACTATGAAAATTTAATTTAATTTAATTTAATTTAAAGGTCCCATATTATACACTTTATTCCCAATCTGAGACCATTCATTAATATCTAAATGAAATATTTCCGCCATGGTATGGACAAATCGACCCTCAGTTTGAGTGCAGCGGCTTCTCTTCACCTCCCTCTTTTTAGCAGCTTCAGAAATGTGCCGTTTATGGTGGGCGGAACCCTGGTGGAGCAGCTCAGCTGTTGGCTCCGCCCATCGCATCGCCCGTCATGAGGTGATTGACAGGTTAGGCCTTAGCGGTAACTACACGCTGATTACAGCGTAGTGAAGGATAAACAAACGCCGGAACACCGGAACCCATTCCTGAAGCCCCCATTACCGACCCAAACCGCGACGCACGGAGAACACAGCTAGCTACGCTCATCAATCTGATGCACAATGGCACCGGATACAAACAGTAGAAACAGTGACTTGGCTACATTTACAACAGTGCTAATATATTTTCAAGCTATCAGACTAATAAGGCCGAAACGATAAAATAACTGCCAGCTCTTACCTCTCCAGCTGTGTCACGGACAGTTGGTATTGAACCTGGCTTCAGCTTCAAACGGTTGGCGAAGCCTGCTTTCCATGCCCCCATGTTGTGGAAACAGTCCTCTTTGAAATGCTGGCCACAGACATGCAAAACCTTTGGAAGTTTTCCGGGTACATTTCCTCCAAAAATAAAATTAATCCACTCAGTCCTCGTGGGTTCAGTGGATGGAAGTAAAAAAACGTTTTCGTGTTCATTTATGCAGCCACAAACAGAACAGTGCTTCTGTCGCTTAGCCATGTCCGCTAACGAGGGTTGCCGAAAAGGATAAACACTGGGCGCTAGGTGATTTTTAGAGGGCGGGCTTTGAGAGCCGGTAAGCGGGTCCATCGCTCTGTGGGGAGTGGTTATTGTCCCTTATGACGTCATAACGTACACGCTTTCAAACTCGCTCAATTCAGCGCTTACTTCCCTAGAGGTGGAGCAGGGGGGAGAGAGAGCGCCTGAAAGAGTTTCACACTTACGGGTCTCCTACACATGCGGGGGGACCAGTATGACTGTTCCAAAACCATTAAAAAGTGAATTTTGCATAATATGGGACCTTTAATTTAATTTAATTTATCAATACTTTTTATCTATAGCCATGCAACCTGGAAGAAGCAAAAGATTTTCTATAGTCTAGATTTTATGAAAAATTTAACTGATTATTACAACTAAAGTACTCATCTAATGTAAAAAAAAAGTGAAGAAAAACTTGTAAAAACAAACAGCCAATGATCTATTTTTATCAACAGTTGTTTACTTTGGGTGATGCTGCTTTTATCACTGCTGCACAAACACTTAGACTTCAATGGTAAAAGGAAAAACTTGTTTCTCATCATCAGCCAGATCATCAGTTTTATCAGTATTTTTCATCAATCTTGGCTTTTTAACTTTAGACGTCGCATCTGCTAGTTTTACGACAGAAATTATTACCATGGAGACGGGTGGTGAGATGATGATATATTCTGATTATGATCTAGAACACTGTAGAGATTATTTAGAACAACATAGAAGTGAATTAAATGCTGCATTTACTGACCCTTGGAAATCTGAGGTTTACTCAAGAGAAGGTCAGTTACCAGTAAATGTTTGTAACATTGGCTCATTCTGTTTATACATTTCAAGCATGGTCATGAATGGTGATTAATCGTGATTAATTTGAAAGCTGTGATTAATCATGAATAATTTGAAAGCTGTGATTAATCATGATTAAAATTTTTAATCATTTGACAGTCCTAATTATTATTATTACTATATTTCCTCCAAATTAAAGTCACACATTTGATGTTTGACTTAAAGCTTATATTGGTCAAACATTTCCTTCTCAACACATGCATATCTCTATTTATACACAGACTTACAGATTTTAAATGTTTATATTCCAGATTTTATTTGTGCAATTTGACGTATGAAAAAAGTCAGTAATTACAGATTAGAAGTATTCATCAGGAGCAGAAACATGCATCTGAAACAGCTCAGGACTGCAGTCACATGATCAGAAACAGGAGTTTGAAGAAGCCGTCTTCAATTACTGACCACTTTTCTTTTAATCAGATCATTTGGCTCAAATTCTACATCATCTACCACGTTATGCCCATCATCCATCTCTTCTTCCTACTTGAGACCCATTTAAGAACTCCTAAAAGTTTCTACAACATTTGACATGAGAACTTTCTACAATTTGAGAGTGACTTTGAGACATCAGAAGTAACCTACTGTTGTGTGTGCTATTATTCTGCTGACTGATTTACATGAATAAACTTAGTGTTATAGTTTAATCTCTGTTCTTGTATTTAACATCAAATTCACCAGCATTATAACATTTATTAAAATGTAGAACAACATTTTTTCATCATAAAGCATCAAGTCATAGAAGCTCAAGTTAAACCTAAAACTATGTAAATCTTTGTTTCAAGAGGAAAGAGAGGCAAAGTGACTCTCTGTACTCTGGTGGCTCTTTGAGGCAGCAAGCCTAAGGAGGTCTCTCTAACCCTCTCTGAGTTTCAGGAAAATGTGGATTTGGCACTTCACCTAACACACAGAGAAGGAAAAAACCTGTTACTACAGCAACAACAGTGTGTGTTCAGAGTTTGTGGGAATCAGGAACATTACCTCATGCCAGCGGAGTATGATGATGGGCAGAGCCAGGTGACAGTGTGGGCAGGTGCTGATCTCAACTAGATCTCCTCTATCACCTCGGGGACCACTCAACTGTGGCTGTGTAAGGGACGTGGCCTTAAAGGTACCACTTAAAAGAGCAGTGGCCCCCTGCCCTGACGAATCATCTTTACCCTCCTTTTCTTCCCTCTTTGGCTCAGCTTCTTCATCATCCCACCTACTTGCAGGACAACACTCCGCCTGGTGACACACATGAAAACCAACATGTTTTCAGTAAACACAGTGGAGAAATGATATGAGGAAGAGCACATTCAGCCTGCACCACTGATGCTGCATTCAGTGACAAATGAAAACCTGGAAACTAAATCAAACAACACCAACATGGAGTCAGATTTCCCAGTCAGGATGTGAAACAATAAACAAAGAACTACAGAACCGTTATCAGCTCAATTCTTCAATTTAATTTTAGAAATGATGAGGTTTCACAAATAAATTAAATAGTCTGAATTTCTACATCACAGGTGCAGTGAATGCAGCATAACAGGAAGATGTGGAGGCCTGATGGTTCTACTCTGAGCTGGTTGTGGAATAAATGAACAGATCACTGATAGATCTGTGTTTGCTACAAAAATTTGCTTCGATAAAATACAACATTACTCAAAAATACCTCATGTTCATCGATATCATCAGTGGAAAATGAGCCCAAACATCTGCTGCACATCATGGTTGCTGAAAGTCAGAAAGAGTTAAACATCAGGAAAAAAATCATCTTGACATTCATGGAGTTTCCTGCTTAATTCATGGTTTTCATACTTGCACTACTCGCAGCATTGCTGGCAGCTGGAGAAGGAGCGGAGTTCTGGTCGGAGGTGGAGCAGGTCAGGATGTGCTCCGGCTGGTCTCTCAGCATGACGTAGCAGCCGCAGTCCTTGCAGAGCTCAGTGCGACTCCCACAGACCACACGGTGTTCGTCCAGATGCTTCCACACAACCTCCAGCTCACAGAAGTCACACTTCTGCAGGCGCTCCACACACTCGTCAGACTACGAGGTGAAGCAGAACCACAAAGGTAATAAACAGGTGGTCTGCAGCAGTTGGGGAGTTTAAGTATGCCTTTTTTAACACTCAGGGGTAGAGGTGTTTCCTGTAGAACTGCAGCTCATGCTCCGGTAAACCAGACTCACCTCATGATCCAGGAGTTGACATCGTTCCATCTTCTTGTTACACTTGGAGCATTTCACCTTAAAACACACGCAGGCGTGAAATAACAGTCAAGGTTGACATGAGTGTATTAATGCCAGTCAAATAATATAGATATCATGATGGAAATGCGACTGTATGTGTGTGTGTGTGTGTGTGTGTGTGTGCACCTGGGTGTGTTGCTCCTCTCTGTGTTGGGTCAGCTGATCTCTGGGAACAGTTTCATTGCAGTCGGGACAGAGACATAAGAAACGGCTGCAGTGGGACTCATGCAGAGCAAAGTTGGCCTCTGCAACCTCCCTCTGGCTTTAAGAGACAAACGTGAAAACATAAGGAGAAGCACAACATTAAATGACTTTGCTGCAGACTCGAAGACTTGAAGAAAAATTTTAGTTTTTTTGTTTGTTTTGTTCTGAGTCAAGAACAACAGAAATAATCTAATAAATTAATTTAACAAGGTCAGTAACTGATCCCTGGTTGTATCATATAAACAAACATAAAGTGACTAATGACTTAATCAGAAATTGTGTGAAAATTGTGTAAAATATAAATATAAACATGCAGGTTTCCAACTGTCCACTGATAACAAGCTGGATGCTCCCTCTCCTCTTTAGTCTGCAGGATACGGTGTCCATGCTTTCCAGAGAGAATTTCAGATCTATCTGACCACAGTTTTCCACTTTGCTTCAGACCATTTCAACTGAGCTTAGATCCAGAGGGGAGGGTGCTGTTTCTGGATCCTGTTTACATCTGGCTTCTTCTTTGCATGATGGAGCTTTAATCTGCATTTGTGGATTTCACTGTGAACTGTGTTCACAGACAGAGATTTCTGGAAGTTTTCATGTGTCCTTGCAGTGATTCAGGGCCGGCCCTAGGCCAGCAGGTGCCCTAGGCAAAACCGGAGTTTTGCTTCCCACCCTACACGGCAAAATGTTTACCTAAACTAAAGCTACATAATTGCATAATCGCACACATATTGTAACTAACAAACAAAACATTGTCACATTGAAACACTCTAAACTAAACAAACCGCTACAAAAATGATAAATAGTACAAAATAAATAACATTTAGTTAAAAATAAATAACATTTAGTGCAAAAGTCCAGGGTTGAATTTTCGGGTCCTCACAGTCAGTCATTACAAAAGATTGACTTGAACTTTGTCACTAACCTCGCAAGAACTGCCACACACACTACTGCAAGTGGCAGTTCTCGCGAGGTTAGTGCCAACCGTAGGAACAAACCCGAAAGCACAAAGAGAGATGGATGGAGCTAACAAAGGAGAAGGCATTCCTGCCAAAAAAAAGTCATGTAAATATCTCGATAAATAGGGTGGTGAATTTACTTTCCTAAAGAGGAGAGCAGAATGGGGCACAGTCACGCGTTCTGTAAAATCTATACATGTGATTTTAGTGTCTCTCACAGGGGAAGGAATGATGTCACTCAGCACTCTACAAAGAGTTTGTAGATTTCACTGATTCAGACCACCTGAAACTTCTCAGGTACTGCAGCACCAGATGGCTGAGTCTGTTAAACTGCATCCAGAGAGTGCTGAACCAGTGGGATGCACTACAGGTAAGAACGGTAACCCCAGCAAATATATACAGTTTACTATGCTATGTTTCTATTTTACCAATAATTTGCCACCCTGTGTCCTTATTTACTGTTGGCATTCTTTAACAGTCGCGAGGAGGTGGAGAGGAGTGTCGGAGTGCGTGATCTGGCAAGCCAATCATTAAGGTCTACTTCCTGTTTCTGAGTGCTACCCTTAAGCCTTTATCTGAGTTTAATGTTGCTTTCCAGGTGGATGTAAACGACATTGAATGAATGAGTGAATGATGGCCAATTATAATTAGGGCCTGATCAATATGGATTTTTTACCGATTCCGATTTTTGGCAGAAAAAAATCTGATTATCGATTAATCGGACGATTTTTTTGTAGGTTAAAGTACGGGTAGAAAAATATAAGGTTTTTGCCTTTCATAACCAACATGAGTAAAGTTAGCAAAACATTATATTGCAGCTTTCTGATGCCCTTTAATGTTAAATTACATTTTCTTTACTCCAATACTTTCTTTGCCATGAAATATATCATGGGATATATCATATATGATCCAAAATAAAAACCAGATATGCTTTTCTCAAATGTCAAAAAGATGTCATCTTTGATAGAGTTGTATTTTATAAATAATGGTCACAAATGGGCTGGCACCTATTGGAACACATAGTGAGTCGCTGTTACAGCCTGTGTCACATTAGTATTTTCTGACTAAGTAAAACTAAGGGAGACATGACAACATGACGGTAGCTAAAGACAGACTGTAATATTAATAAGTTTTCGGTGCTCCAGTGAATAAACCTCCTCCACTCTGCATTCACATCTCTCCTCCTAAAATAAGCCTCAACCTGCAGCTGACGAAGTGATGAACACTCGTTCTGTACTCTCAGATATTTTGTACACTTATGTTATTTCTGCAGTTACAGGCTACTTAGCTAATGCTATGCTAAGTTGGGATAACAGGGATGCTATTGCTAACATAGACGGGTGTTATGACTGGCAGTTTTTTAGGAATAACTTAACCATAACTTTAGGTTACTGTCGTAACCCCGGTTCTCTGAGTAGCATGAATGAGTGTCTCACTATGGGGGACGCCTCCTGTGTGACCTCGTCAAAAGCTCAAATGTCATTACGCCAGCTCTGAGTGGCTGGCACTGGTGACGTAGGTCTATGTCTGAAGAAGCTCCGAGCCCCTATATATAGGGCTGACATAGCATCAGTCGTCATTCAAAACAAACTTCAGACTGGGCCCACATCCTGAGAGCCCAATCCCAGGACTGAACGTGCCAGGGTTGGTGCTGTAACATCCAACTTATAAAACCTAGCGAAAGTATGCGGGGAAGCCCAACATGCCACTGCACACACCTCTTGGATTGAAACTCCCTTAAACAAGGCCCAAGAGGTTGCCAGGCCCCTTGTGGAGTGTGCACGGAGCTCCCCAGGTGGCTGCGGACCCTTGCTGGTGTATGCCAGGGCAATGGCCCTCACTATCCAGTGGGAAAGACGCTGCTTAGACACAGGTTTCCCAACATATGGTTTGGCCCAGGACACAAACAGCTGGTCACTTTTCCTAAAATGCTTGGTTCTGTCCAAATCAATCCTAAGTGCCCGGACAGGGCACAAAGAATGTAAAAATTTCTGCTCTTCAGGGAAAAAGGTGGGGGACAGACCGTTCAAAAGGAGAAGGCTTGGAGCTCTTTATCAGAGCGGACACAAAGGCATTCATCAAAAGCACAGAGCTCCCTGTATCAGCCAAGAAGAAAATCTTTCAGTGAGTATATTACCCAGCAGTTATATAATTATGGTATAATCTTTTAACAGTATGTGGGTATAGGCTAAAATGCTGCCACTAATGAATTTTTTTCACTCTTGTGCTGTTGTAGATCTGTGAGAAGATTCTATGAAGCAGTGCTTCAGAAGATGTTCTCCTCCTTCCCCCTCGACCATCCACTCCTGCTCGCCTTGCTGTTACTCCAGGGACAGGTAAATGTTAGGGTCAGATTCCCATTGATAGAATTAATGAAATATTGCATGGTTTAGATCTGCAATGTTCAGTAAAACATTTATTTGTTTTATTTTGCAGTGCAAAGACTAGGGGCCCTGTTCCCTCAGTTGAGCTTGAATGAGAATAGGCTGAGAGAGGAACTCATGGACTACCTGGTGACAGATAGGAAGCAACTCTCCCAAGAAGACAAAATTGACAGATTCTGGGGCCTGGTAGGGAAGGATGTGGGGTTCAGTGAGCTGCCAAGACTAATGAAGGTTTTACTATGCATTCCCCACAGCAATGCCAGTTCTGAAAGGGTGTTTGCTATGGTGAGAAGGATTGCTACAGAGAATAGGATGTTGGTAGAAAACAGCACTGTTTGTGCTTTACTTTCATGTAAAATCAACTACTCTGGCTCTGCCCACAAATACACCCCTACCCAAAAAGTGTTAAAAGATGCAAAGTCTGCAACAAATCTCTATTTTAAGTCATTAGTGAATGCCAGTGAATCACATGACTGAACAGGAGAAGTTAAAAGAAAATGTGTAATGAAAATAAATGATCAATGTTTTACTTTGACTTGTATATGAACTAAAAATGTGTAAAATATATAAATCTGCTTCAAATAACCTTTTATGTTTAGCTGTATTATAACCCATTAATGATCACAGCATTTCAGTGTCAGCAAATGTAGCCTATCAGATTCTGCTCACCTAAATATGGTTAGTAAGTGGTTGACAAGTGCTTATTTTAGACTGTTTTTTTTTTTTTGTTTGTTTTTTTTTTGTGACAGCAATTTCAACAAATGGCGCAGCGATTTCCAGTAAAGAATCATGTCTGCTTTTAATGCAGACGATTACCAACATCCAACCTTATCCCTTGCACACAGAGATTCCTCCTGGTTATCTGAATGTTTTGATTATATTATAACTGCAGATGCTGGAGTCTTAGAAGCTATCACAATTTTACATTGAAGAACATTTTTCTGAAATTGTTCCTGAATATTTAGACACAATTTGTCTCAGATTAATGAACCTCCGCCTCTCTGAAATGCTCCTTTTATACACAAACATGTTGCTTGCCTGTTGTCAATTAACCTGATAAGCTGTCAAATTATCCAAGGGTTTGATTTGTGCCAATTATTTTTCCACCCTTTAGTTGTCCCTCTTTCATCTTTTTCACAGATGTGTCCCTGCCATCAGATTCAAAATGAGCTCATATTTTACATGAAATAAGAAAATGTCTCAGTTTCAACATCTCATATGTTGTTCATGTTCTACTGGGAATCAAATATAGATTAATTAGATTTATACATCATTGCATTCTGTTTTATTAACATTTTACATAGCAGCACTACTTTTTAGGAATTCATGTGTAAAACATTTAATTAATATCATTTAGGGAGTAAATAACGAATAAAAGTAATTCATCAGTCTTATGAATGGAGAAAATTAGAATGCAAACATGAAAACAGTAAAAACGAATGATTAAGAGAAAAGAGAAATTAAATATTTTACTTTCTAAACTCATCATGTGTGCAAACAGTAGCCTAAGTTGTTTTCCTCTCTTCTGAGAGTCCATGCAGGATGGTAAATTCTGTCACTTACCATCCTGTTTCTATACTGATTTAGAAAATTGACACTTTCAGTTTCGAAACAGCAGCAGTGGCAGAACACCATCCTCTTCCTCACCAGCGAGATAAAGATGTATTAAAACTGAAAGTGTTTCTGAAAAGTTAACAAATAAAAACACAGATAATTTTAAAGTCAAACCTCTTTATGAAAATTCTGATTAAAATCCCTTCAGATCAAAGTGATCAGAAACTTCTGATACTACCAGTAACCTGCGATCAGGGGAGGCAGGTGCCTATCACTTCATGATGAAGAAAAAAAACATACAATAAATATTAATATTTTTCACTGATCTGTGTTGAAAATGCATTTTCAGTCTGACTCTAACACGTTTTTGACAGTCTATTAAGTAGAAATTGCCAAATTTAAGTATTTCCCTATCAAATCCTGTGCAGAAACCCCGGTGGAGGCACGAGCGAGCTGTGCCTCAGCTCTGACTGCGCCACCCAATACAAACTGGGTTGCATGGCACGTGCCGTTTTCTGTTCCTCAGCATATCGCCAATATGAACTTTACAGAAATATTTGTTATACAACATGACTCTCTACAGTATGTGTAATGCATTTAATGTATTTGTGAGAGAAATATTCCCGTTTATCCTACAATAAAGTGCAGAGAAAAGTCAGCAGGTGAGGCAAACAGTACGCTGCCTCACCTCAAGGGGGCGCACTCACACACCAACACGGTGTTTGTGTGTTGCCAACTTAGCAACCTTTTGTTTGTTTGTTTTAAGCGACTAGCGACAAATCTGGCGACTTTTTCAGTATTGGGAGACTTTTGTATTCTTCTCAGTGAGGAGTGGGTGCTGCTGCGCAGGCCCCTCTCCTGTCCAAAAGCAACCAGAAGAGGCTTCTGGCAGCAGTCAGAGCAGGAGATGATCACCTGTTTCATGACCAGACTAAAAATGAAACGTTCAAAGATGGTGCAGGATGATCTCGCGCTGTCTTACCGTCAGATATTAATGTCTATTACTGAAGAGTGTGAAGGAAAACAAGTGTTGTGAAATGTTGCCTCTAATTAGAAAACAACCTACACTTAATAAAATTAAACTAGAATAAAAGAAAATATTAACCAAAGAATTTGTTTTATTTTTTATAAGTTTTGCTTTTTTTAAACATTTTTAGCTTGTCTTTTCGTCCATTTTTGCCTTTCCCATGACATCCCTCTCCACAGCAGCCTCCATGTACCAGGTTATATGTAGCTACATTAGATGATGTCATTTAGCGATTTCTAACGACTTTTAGGACAGCCTGTAGCTACTTTTCTACCTGAAGAGTTAGTAACAGTGGGTGTGTGAGTGTAATTGAAAGAGTAATGCTGATAGAATATGAAGTATTACCAGTTGCATGCTGTTGAATGAAAAATTGAAATTGAAATAAGATGCTCTTTCAGTTCCTACAATTGTAAATTAGTGCCTCACCAACCATAAACTTCACCGCACGTCATACGACTGATCAATTTGTCGAAGTGTGACGACAAACAAACCTGACACACGTCGGTGTGTCCTCCTCGGAAAACTTACCACTGTCCACAGGTGCGTGTGCCCTCCGTGTTGTCCATGAAGAGGAATTGGTTGTTTATGAAGTTCAGGGCTTCTGGGGTTTATTTCACAGCAACAGAAAGTGAAAGCCTCCACTACGCTGCGAGCTGCTGTGCACCACAGCCGCCACATGGAGGCGTAAATGCCCTGGCAACCCGCGGACATGACTTTCATTAAGTTAATCAGAAGGCAGGTTACGTGGTGTAAAGGTGTGGATTCAGCAAAACTTCAAAACAAGTTGAAGCTCCAGCAGGTTCGGGAGGTTGAAAATCTGCAGAGCAGCAGAGGTGGAGGAAGCTGCAGATGCTCAGATTATTCTCTCCATCATTAATCATTTCTGTCAGCAGTTTTCAGTCTGAAGACAAACGGTGTAAATGTGGCTCACTGTCTGTCTGTGTGTGTTTGTAATAAAACTGATAACCCAGTGAAGTCACTCCTCTGACTTAAGGGTGGATGTAGACGGAAACGAGATGAAGCGGCTACTCTAAAACAGCTTTTATCTCTGCAGCCACCAGAGGGCAGCAATGCAGTACAAATCACTCTTCAAGCTTTTCCTTATATTTCGTTTCTTGCCAAGCGCGACGAGAAGCAACGAAAAATGTGAAATATGGTAGGGGTCATGTGACCAATGCTTCATCACTGATGGATAAAAAACACCAACTCCAAAACGTTTGAAACCTGTGTAAAATGTAAATAAAAACTGAATGTGATCTCATGAACCAATATTTTATTCACAACACAAGAAAGAAAACAACAACCAAAGAAAAGGTCAGAGCAACAAAAGGCTGCTGAACAACCGGCTGGAGGAACATGTCACAGCTCATCGGGTTTATTATCAACAGCTCAGTGATGACTGGGCATTGAAAGAGCACCTTAGAGAAGCTGAGTCTCTCGGAAGTAAACATTGACAGAGATTTATATATATATATATATATATATATATATATATCCGGGTCGTGGGTAAGCTGGAGCCTATCTACTGGAGCCTACCCCAGCATAAACAGGTGAGAGGCAGGGTACACCCTAGACAGGTCACCAGTCCATCGCAGGGCCAACACACACACACACACATATATATATATATATATATATATATATATATATATATATATATATATATATATATATATATATATATATATTGACTTAGGAAGACTTCCAGAAATCTCTGTCTGTGAACACAGTTCACCCTGAAACCCACAAATGCAGGTTAAAGCTCTATCATGCAAAGAAGAAGCCAGATGTGAACAGGATCCAGAAAGAGCAGCATCTTTTCTGGACCAAAGCCCATTTAAAATGTTCTGAGGTAAACTCGGAAACTGTTCTGTGGTCAGATATCTGAAAATGTGCAATTTTTTCTGGAAACCATGGAAGCCGTGTTCTGCAGACTAAAGAGGAGAGGGAGCATCCAGCTTGTTATCAGTGGACAGGGGAAAACCTGCATGTTTATATTTACATTTTACACAATGTCCCATGACATGGTCCATTTCAAATGGATGGAGGCAAAGTGGAAAAACTGTTCTGTGGTCAGATGAACAGAAATCTGAATTTATCTTGAACACTATGTCCTGCAAGCTATCAATCTGTATACACTTCTCACGAAAAGTTATGGATATTCAGCTTTTTTTTATGTCAGAATGAAACTAAAATGCACTATAACCTTTACAAGTGAACTTAATTTGACTTTGTGTAAACATTTTAATGCATTTCAGCTGTGTTTAAGTATTTGTTGTATAACATGCTGTTCTCTAACAAGGTGATTAATTAAAAAAGAGAAAGAAAAAAAGAAGCATGTGAACCATAACTGGACCACTTCATGTTCTGTTTCCCTGACAGCTTGTATCTAAACAGTCCTCTTTATCATAGTTTCATCACACGTCATTCCAAGACAACACCTAACACATGACAAGTTATTAAGACATTTTTTGTTGTGGTTTACCCACCACTGTTGTTAGCTTTGGTTTCAATAACTTGTGCAGACTTTTTTTTTTTTATGTATTTGTCTATTTACAATTAATGAAGCGATTGCTCATTAATCCCAAAAAGAGAAATTCTAAAATGACTGCACCATCATTACTCGGTGAGGTAACATTACCATTAATTACTCAAATACATTCAGACAGGTGGTTTTATAACATAAATGTAACAGTTGTTTTAACAGTTTGCAGATGTGAGGTGATCATATTTAGTAACAGAACTCAGGACTAGTGTGTGTGTTTGGGATGGTCTTTACAGCTGCAGCTGTTCAGCTCATGTTCCTGAAGAGTTCCTACGTGAGCTCAACCATTAACTTGACCAAACATAACTTCATGAGGGGAACATAAGAATCCGACACAAATTTTTAAGTGAGTTTAAAGAGTGTATTATGAAATAAATAGCACGTGGGGATAAATGTTTAGAAGTTGTGTATGATGATGGGCTCCCTGTGCTGCAGGCAGATCACCTCGTCGATGTAAAGAGACCTGGCTCTGGCATCAATGCTTTCCTGCAGCTTCACCTGGCAGCGCAGCAGCGCTCTCTCCTGCTCCTCCGACTGGGCCACCTCCTCATGCAGTCTGCCAGCAGAGAAAAAGAAACAGCATTATGATGATGATAACATGGTCTAAACTGTCATATTAACAAGCAGGAACAACAGGTTTCCACCATTCCATCATTTTTAGACTGTTATCAACTCATACAGATATTTGAATTTTTTAAGGATTTGTCACATCGGAGTCTGACATGTTGATGTGAGCAGTGAGCTGCTGGACATCAGTGAGGAGCTGGGTGTGCACAAAATCATGGCACTGCTCTTTAACAGGCCTCTGCCGGCGTAAAGCCAGACGGGCCTGGGCCAAACTCAAGAACTGCTCGTTTTCTATGATGGCCGCTCGGAGATCCTCCCTCATCTTCTGCTGGCTGGAAATCTCAGACTGAATCTGGAGGGAAGGGAGGAGTTACATCAGTGTCAAGGAGCCATGTCACATAAGAGTTTCCTGTAACATCAGCTGGATTTTTCCTCATAGCCCACTCCCTCTACCTTGGGCATTTTCTCCTCCATCTGATTCTTGGCAGACTTGACCTCCTGGATGTTGAGCTGAATAGCCGCAGTTGTAGCCTGAACCTGCTTCTGCACGTCAGCCGTGGTCTGCTCCAGGACCGACTCCACCAGGGCCCGCAGGGACTGAGAGCTGGCTTTCTGCTTCTCTACCTTGCTGATATTGATTTCTGACATGTTCTCCCACTGTTCTAGAGTCACTGTCAAGCTGAGAGACATTTTAGAACTATTAGTCTTAGAACAGGCTTTGTTTATTTTGGTCTTTCTGGAAACAACACAAGGATGGCAGTTTACCTTGACAGTGCAGCTGCCTTATTTTTGGACTTCTGAAGGTTTTTCATGGAAGTGGTAGTCATTAAAGAACAGGAGTCGTCTATGTGCCGAGCCTCAGATTTTTCCTTCAGGTCCTGCTCTAACTGGTACTTAGTAGATCGATTCAGGCTGGAACACGAAGAAGCAGGTTAAATACTAAGTGAATTTGGATTTTAAAATACCAAGAAGTGAAAATCATCTTCTTACCGTATCTGCTCAGAGATCTGCTCAATCACACGCTGCAGAAGAGACACCACCCCCTCGGTGACCTCACGCTCTTTCAGCAGCTCCCTGTCCACATCATCGTGCAGTCTCTCAGAATGGGCACGTTTCATTCTGCAAGCCACAAAACAAAGACTTGACACAGCTTCCCTCACATCTAACATAGAAACTGCATGAAACTACTGAAAGTGCTTCCGGGTTCTTATGGTGATTACTAAACGTGCTCTTGGTTCCTCGGATGTGTTGACTTCTTTTCAGCTTGATGAAAGCTGAAAAGAAGTTTCGCTGAAAAGTGAAAAAACGTGTGCTTTTCTGAAAAAAGCAAATGGCCTATAAAAAGGATCAAAGCGACTGTATAGAGTTGGTTACAAATATCAAAAACCCTAAATTTTACATGCCAAAAATAAAAATGACCAAGGTATTACAACCTACTAGGTCTTTATCGGGGTTAGTGTTTGCTGTGGCTCAGACACCTATGGTCAATCTCATGATAAAGATTCATGGACCTTATCTTTAGAAGAGAAATTCCAACACCTTTTTAAACAAAATACAACATGAGTTGCCCTCGAAAGGAGAAAAATCTTCTTCATCACAGAGTCCAGGGAATGTAGTTGCTTTCATTTTTACAATCCACAACCTTTCCCATTACAGCAGCCTTTTTAGGCCTAGGATACCTTTCTTTGTGGAGTTTGCGTGTTCTCCCAGTGTATGTGGGTTCTCTCTGGCTTCCTCCTGCAGTCCAAAGACCTGCGTTTAAGGTTAATTGGTCCCTCTAAATTCTCCCTAGGAGTGAGTGTGAGTGGTTGTTTCTCTTTCTGTGTTTACCCTGAGTTGGACCAGTGACCTGTCCAGGGTGTATCCTGCCTCTTGCCTGCTAATTGCTGGGATAGGCTCCAGCCCCCCGCAACCCTGAACTGGACAAAGTTTAAGCCCTTGATATATTCACATCCTGAAAGAAATTGTTTTTTAGTTTTAACCACCAACCATTTTCACAGTTATCACAACTTCCATAATAAAAAATTTAACAAGGTTTGGAATTGGATGATTCTTCAGTGGGATGAATGGTTTTCAGAACCACCTTTATTCTCATTCAGACGAGCACCAACTTTAAGACCAGATGCTCTAGACCAGGGCTACTCAATTCGGTCCTACGAGGGCCGCAATCCAGCAGGTTTTCCATGTATCCCTGCACCAACACACCTGAGTCAAATTAGGTGGCTCTAACAGCCAATCAGGTTCTACACAATGACTCATTAATTTGACTCAGGTGTGTTGGCGCAGGGATACATGGAAAACCCGCTGGATTGCGACCCTTGTAGGACCGAATTGAGTAGCCCTGCTCTAGACTTTCCTGCCCCCTAGTAAAATAAAACACTTGCCAACCAAAACATTGTCCTTGCAGATAGTTTATTCATTTATTTACTTATTTTCCCTAATTTTTCTTTATTAATTTCCCCATGAAAAATAAAAACTTTTAATATTTTCCAACAAACTAGATAAGAAAAGCACAAGTTTTTGTTTGTTTGTTTGTTTGGGGAGGGGGGGGGGTTGCTTTTGTTTTTTCAAGCAAAAAGCGCTGCATAAAGTTACTGGAAACGTATATGTAATACACAAATATGTGGAAGAGAAGAAAATTTGTAGATGGTTTGTGATCATGTGCCGGCTTCACCTCTCCTCCAGGCAGAGATTGGTGACCCTCAGGGGCTCATTGCTTGCTTCCAGGGCCTTCGTCACTCTGTTCTGTAAGGTGATGAGTGTTTCAGTCTCTTGAGTTATCTCCTCCAGCTTCTGCTCCAGCTCATTTTTTAGAAACCCAATGTCTCTGACCCGCTGATCTGAACAGCAGAATTCACCTTAGAAACATTTGCATCTCCATCTTGGACCACACGCAAACCATCTGACTCCTACTCACCAAGTCGCTTGCTGTCATTATCCTGCATGCGTTTGCAGGCTTTGTCAGTGTCCAGAATCAACCTCTTGCAATCTGCTCTAAAGAGTTCAGAGTGGTTCAGCGTGACCTCAACATCAACCAGGTCAGGGCGTCCTCCCTGCTGGGGGCCAGGCTCCAGGACAGACATGGTGAGGACAGGATGGCTGTTTCTTCTAAACACTATTTTTGTAAAAATAAATAAATGAAAATGTCAGAAATTAACCCTTTGAAACTCATATAAAACAGAAGTATTGAAAAAATGCTTTAACTGAATCAGAACAAACTTTGCAAATTTGTATGAACACAATACGAAATCGTGTGTCTTTAAATTATTTCCCACATAACTAAAACGGACTTTGGTTTATAAACAGCCTAAAACACCGTGTCCGTGTCTGGTTGACACGTTTTCATCGAAGAAGAACAGAAAACTTCCTTTCGTTTTCCCAACACCTACATTAATTCCCGTTTCGACCCTCCGTTGGATGAAAACAAACAGTTACTATGGCAACCGCGAGTGAGGCGGAAGCGGCTAATGAGTCACCAACGCAAAGAACTGTGGGATTGAACCCGTTAGTAGCGGTAATCATATTTCTTATATGTCTAAGGCATTAATTTTTGCCAACTGCCCCCTACCTAGAAAAAAAAGAAGAGGAAGGAGTGACAACTGTGTGATTGAACTGCCAATCACACAGGAAGTTAGGGAGTAAGCGTTCTGTGTCCAGTAATTAAGAAGTAGTAGCCATCGTCTTTTTAATCAGTGAAAACCTGACAAGATGACATATTGCTGATGTCAGGCTG
This sequence comes from Melanotaenia boesemani, assembly GCF_017639745.1. Taxonomy (NCBI): domain Eukaryota; kingdom Metazoa; phylum Chordata; class Actinopteri; order Atheriniformes; family Melanotaeniidae; genus Melanotaenia; species Melanotaenia boesemani. The sequence goes on along the minus strand of NC_055690.1, from coordinate 30,393,021 downwards.
CAGGACACCAGCCCTTGAGGACCAGGACTGAAGATCCCTGTTCTAAAGCCTCTCACAATGATGGTCAAGTTGATAGCAATAATACAAAAATGCCTACGTTTTTATTCATAATATGTATACGTACAGGAAAAACTGGAGAAGCTTTCTGAATAATTTTCAGGGCCAAAACTTCATCATCAATCACAAGACTGAACACTTTCTTACCCTTATTTTGGAAGAATCCAAACAATTTCTATGGGAATCCCTAAAATAAGTTATATTATTTTATGTTTTGCTTGTGTTTTCTAAAAACTGTTGAAATTTGTGATGGAAACAGAAGTGTGATTGAAACACAGATAAATATTACTCAAAGTCTTGTGCATTTGCACCCAGAAGAATCTAATCTGGATCAATAAAACACACGAAAATGATGTGAGACCTGTTTAATATTTAGATTGCAAACTTATAAGATGGTGTCATTATGTTACAGTATATTTTCATACTAAATAGTACAATAAAAAGGGGAAATTGAGATTAATATGATAATAAAATAAGTGATTCTAGTAACATTCAGATGGAGCTCAAAGATTTCAAATCATTTAGAGAAGCAGCATCTTCAAATGCAGCCACAATCACTTTAAAGGCACTTGCTGAATCCATGTGGGTCATTAAAGACTAAATATTTATATTTTTTTCTCAGTAAACACTAACAATAACAATCTATAAATATTTAAGCATAAACAATAAACAGTGCAATATCCTTTAAGTGATGCCCCAATCAACTTTTAAAAGGGAATGATTCATATGACTTTTTTTGTTTTAAACTCTGAGGTTTCAGTAAGCAAAAGAATCAGAAAACTGAAAATTAGCCACAAAAAAAGCTTCAAGTTATATAAACATCTGTTTTCAAGTTCTCCAGGAACGAGTGAAGTTGATTAAAACGCTGCGAGGAGAAAGTCCAAACCGGTTCTACAGTAGCTTGTTTCCACAGAAGCTTCAAACAAAACATTTAACAGCGTAAAACGCACCGTAACAAAGCTCAGAGGAAATCAGTTCTTACCAGAACTGCCAGCAAAAGAGGAAAACATTCATCATGTTTGCTGTAAAATCAAGTCATGAGCCAAAGTTTCTGCAGGAGCATCAAACACAAAATGCAACATAAAAACTTTCTTTATTCTCCAAAAACTGGGCCTGTCCTGATTAATCCTCCATCACCTCCACCTGCAGAGCTCTGGGCTCCACCTTGTGTGAAACTTCCTGCTTCAGCATCACATCGGCTTCGATTCGTGGAGGAAAAACATGGACTGGCATCATTGATTTAAACAAACTGGCCGATGAGCTTTGTGAATTTTGTAATTCCCTTTTCCTTTTCCTACCTGTGAAAGCTGACTAAGCCAGTCTAAAAAGATCATAAGCAGCAGGCTTCCGCAGGTCATACAACATCCTTCTCTCTATCATTATCATTATCATATATGAGCTGTTCATCATCAACCAAGCACACTATTTCTATTTCACAAACAGCACAGTGTTTAGTCAGTCACCCTGGAGACCAACTACAGTAGAAAATAAATGAAGAACACCAGCAGACTGGAGGTCAGTAGGATGAGTGACCACAAGAAAAGAGCTTCCTAATCTTCTCTTTCAGTTGCAGGTTAAGAACAAAAAGCCATGAGGTTCAAAACTCTTCATTCGCTGTGGTTTTTGTCAAGTCCAACAGTTTTGTCAGGCAGCAAGCCTTCCTCAATGGCTACTCTGGACTCGAGGACCTGAAAGAAAGGAAGAAACTTGTTTTTTAGAAAATCAGATTGAAGATTTGACATATTTTTACTGCAACTGACCTTGAACGGTTCACTGATTCCAATGATGCACTGCAGAGTGCTGCAGTAGTAGCACAGGACACACTCTCCTCCCCTCACAGGGATTTCCTCTTTACTCACAAACACCTACAAAAACAGGTTTGTATAAATAATCTGCAGCTTCAGCTAATCAGTTCAAACAGAACTCGCCTCACTAAGCCAATACCTGCATCACTTCCTCGTTGAAGGCCACCTCGTCGTCTTTGACCCACGTGTAGGTGATGTAGTCCGACAAGCTGCTGAATCCAACCTAAAATCCACACAAACGATGAGTCTCCGACTGGAGCGGCTAACTTCAACAGCTAAGGGTAAACAGCCCACCTTGTAGAGCCCGATCCAGTCCCATGTACTGGCGGGGAACGGCTGCAGAGGGCTGTACACAACCAACGAGTCAATGTCTGCGCTCCAGTCGCCCTCTGCCTGCAGACGTACCAGAGGAGTGTCGTACATCTTCCTCAGCTGGAAGGACAGCAAAGTCAGCTTGATTACCTGAGTTACTGTGACCTGTCAGAACAGCTGGTCAAACTTCATATATATATATATATATATATATATATATATATATATATATATATATTTCTGTTCTTCCACTGGAAGATGAAACACAACCATGTGATGAAGAAATCCATGGAAGAAATGACGCATCGTGTTTCAGCCACCTTAAAAGAGGAAATGTCACACTTAACCGTTCTCAGTTAAAACACTGAGCAGGTTGAAAACGCCGAGTTGCTTTAAGAGGTTAAATTAACAAAACAAACAGAAAAGACTTTTGTCTCTCCTCAAACTGCTCTTATCAGGCTGGAGGGGTTTTCATGTCCCAATAATCATAGGGGCTCAGCTGTCTTTAGGTTCCTGGTAACAGGTCCTACGTGAGGGTCCAGACAAAAACACTCCTATGATGAACAAAAACACTGAACTTCACTCGCCCTGATGCAGTAACCCCCTCTTGTGGGCACCTTGTGGCCAGGCCTGCACCCAGGGGGTCCTTCCAGGCACAGCCTGAAGAGGTAAAGTGGGTCCTAGTTCTCATGGCTCACCACTCAAAGGAGGAGTCAAGGAGGTTTGGTGCAATGGGAGCTGACTGGTGGCTAAAGGTGGTGGCTTTAGCAGTCTAATCCTCTGCTGCAGAAGCTAGTTCTGGGGACGGGGATGTCATTTCTCTGGCGGGGGAAGAGCCCAAACTGGTCCTGGGTGTTGAGAGGTTCTAGCTAAATATCACTCAGCTGTATAAGGATGGAGTGTCCTCATCCAGGCCAGGAATGAGATCCTGCCCTAAGCAGAGTTTAAGTATCTCAAGTCAGGTTCATGAGTGTGGGATGAATGGAACAGGAGATTGACAGGTGGATCGGGGATTCAGGTTCTACACCGTCAAAGCCCTCAATTTACCAGTCGATCTATGTTCCTACCCTCACCTATGGTCACCAGCTGTGGGTAGTGACCAAAAGAACAAGATCATGGATACAAGAGGCTGGAATGAGTTTTCTCTGTAGGTTGCCTGGGCTCTCCCTTAGAGATATGGAGAGGCTCTGATTAGAGCTCCTGTTCCTCCTCATGAAAAGGAGCCAGATGAGGTGGCTCGGGAATCTGGTTAGGATCCCTCCAGGATGCCTCCATGGGAGGTTTTCCAGGCAAAATCAACAGGGAGGACCCAAAACACATGTCTCGCTGGCCTGGGAATATCTTAGGATTCCCAGGAAGAAGTGGCCAGAGAAAGGAAAGTCTGACTTCACTCTGCTAAGCTGCTGCTCCCATAACCTGATGTGAGCACAACTTTTATCATTGATTGGATAGATTAAAATTTTTAATTTTTTTTTTCCAACTATTGTTTGTTTTTATGTAAAAAGTTAAAAAGAATTTTTTCCCCATTTTTAAATGATTTTTTTTACAAATCCTAAAAACTACACCAATAAAAGATCCTGACTGTCAGAAATGACTTGACAATGTTTGAACAGAGACTTTTCTGCATCTACAAACTGGGTTTTAGTTTCTCACCTCAAGTGTGAAGATGCCGATGACGGGTTTGTGGTCGCTGATGCTGTACTCCATGATGCTGGTGTACAGGTCCTGCCTGACCTTCAGAGGGTACTCGTCTTCCTTATCAAGCTGCTTGATCTTCTCTCCATACAAAGTGCTGTCATTTCCATCTTGCTCATCAGGGGGCGGGGCTTTGGGTCGCATCCGCCACAGAATCCTGTCTGTCCAGGCGGGCTTTCGCTTCTTACTACTGATCACATGGTTACAGATGAAAAATGTTAGACTATATAATGATGAGACAATAACCTTGTGTATCCTTAAAAACAGTACTGATACACAGACATGTAGAATATTCTCATGCAAAACAGTTAACAATTAAAATATTTTTTTTCTGTCAGCTGCACAGAGGATACATTTAGTTACAGTGACCTGTATCACACTTCAAAATAATGTAGACAGGTTGGTTCAGCTTCTTTTAAATAGTCAAAGTGTTATAAAGTTTGAAATAGATTCAATTATCTCATCAATCAATTGTGTGACAGCAGTGGAGCTCAAAGTCCTGCAGGTACAAACAAACACTGGGATGAGGAGAAGTCTGCAGCTGCTCTGTTTCTAAAACTCACACCAGGCTCGTGGACTTGAAATGGTTAAAAATAAAAAGCTGCAAGCATCGAGTCTACACAGCAACATTAGAGGAGAAAAGCATTTAAAGAATAACTCTGAAGTGGATGAAGGAATAAGCTACAGAGTGAAAACGATGGAGCACATGATGGCCCTTAGTTCTGGTTTAAACACCTCAGCCTGAGTACTGCTGTTGTGTGTATGCTTTTTATTGTTAGAGATGCACCAATACCACATTTTTTTCAAACCGAGAACTTACATTAAAGTACTTGTTGTTACCGAGTAACGATATGAGTACTATTCAAGGCTGGAATGAGTTTCCTCTGAGTAAGGAGTGTGGACCAGAATGCCAGATGTGATGATCAAGTGGTTCATTGTGAGATATATAAATGGGTCATCCTGCATCCATCTTCTAATATAAGGCTTGAAAAATATTATAATCTTCACATATAAAGAAAAAAGTGCCTTTTTTTTGTGGATTTAGTTTATCGCTTTGACAATACACCGCTTCCACTAAAACTACCACTTCTGCACCCATGAAAAAAATTTCAGAATTTAACCTTTTGATCACACAGCCTATCTTTTCTCCTTCCTGTCTGAAATGACATCCAAATTAAATATATTTTCACAACTGCAAGGGCCATATGTTTAATCTTGGTCTCTTCAGAAAGCTGAGATGTGGGATTAATGACGTAGTATCAGAACTAAGAAATGTGTCACTGCATCAGAATGATTCACCTGGAACACAGTAGAATATCTCCTCCTAAAAGAAAACCACATTACTTTCCAGTAAAGTAATGTCTGTTGAGGAACTGTGCTACAGTAGAAGTAAAAGAGAGAAGCTGAGCAGTTTTCCAGGTGTTTTATTAGAAGTGTTACGCAGGAAAATATCCGAAACACCATGAGGATCCAGAAAGAATTAAAGATAGTCTATGATAGAAGGAGTGAATACTTCACTATAAAACCTCCTCCATCTCCATGGAAACTAGCAGGACCTTCATGGTTTATTTTAAATAAAAGCAGTCATAGCAGAACAAAGTTTATTTGTTTTTTGGAGCTGGAATAAAACTTTTGACTACAAAACAGCAAAAGTAAGATGTGACTTATGAATTAGGCAGCTAGCTCCCAGAGTTTCTGTCCCACAGTGATGAGATAAACAGCTTTGTAAGCAGCAGAGTCTCTGGTTTCATACGACTCCTTGTTTGTGTGGTTTACTTGAAGAAAAGAAATTAGTAGAAGTTCTAAAGCGGACAGTGCAGTTCTCATGTTTCTCTTACACTCCCATATAATTGCTTGGGGTTTGAACTGTTTGGTTTGGACGGCAATGCTTGGTAGAGTCTTTTAGCTCCCCGAAATGTTGCTATGCTACATGTTAACAGTGCTGCTTCCTAGCATGTGCAAACATCTTCTGTACTGCATGAATTTCACGCTGCTTCCTGTACAGGATTCTCTCCTCAAAAAGAGGTTAAAACCTTTTTGCTTCATCGGTGTTTAATAAAATCTTTTTGTGCCTCTTGAAAATGAAAGTCCTGAACCAGTCCGGTTCGGAAACACAGATGGATTAAAAAGCCTGACATTAAAAGTCACTATTGTCTTTGCAGTAATTCACTGAAACTGCCTGCAAGCGATCCCCATCATAAGCATCACTGCCTGTTGGTGAGCTTCAGTGTCATAAAGAACACAGACATGAAATGATCCATCATGACTAACATGCATGCTGTATGATTACAACATGTTAGTCATTATGCAGCTGCTGCTGAGCGACCTGCAGAGTTACACGTCCACATTTCTGACATTTATACTGTATAAACAATCCAAGAGAAATGGTATTAACAGTGAAGGTTAAATGCGAGTGAACAGACTCTGCTGGTCAGAAGGTACCCTGTGGTGTTCTGGTTTTTGTGTGTATGTAACAAATACACTTCCTTGGTATACAATCATTTATTTTCTTCATGAAAAATCAAACTGTTTCCGTGTATTCATTTGAAAAACCTTATAAATCAGCTTTTATCTTTCTGCATGAATCCCACAAACTGTGAGTGAGCAGCTAAACTAAATAAACAAAGAATAATAATAAAAACTTAAATGGCAGCAGTGGTGCAAACATCCAAGGGGCACCTTTAACAGCAGCAGTAATGTGAGTTAATAATCTGACACATTAACAAGTGTTTCAGTCTTTCTTTGCAAAGACAAACTCAGCATTGTTCCTCACCGTAACAGATTAATGTTACGTTCACAACTAAGTCTTAAAAATGCTGCAAAAGAAGCAGAAACTATTTTAACCAGCAGGTTAAAAGTAGTTTGTATGCACATACTAAAGTTAGAAAAAGTAAATATGGACGAATATGTTATTAAGAGGTAATTATTCTGAACTCTTACTTAAAGCCAAACCATGTCCTGTAGAGTCTGTGAAGTTAAACAGAGGTGAAAGTGAAGGGCACACAGAGAGAAAAACTGGATTTGAAACGACCACAATGTCCTGTGTGATACTTGGAAATTCTTACCTGCTGTCGTAATTATCAGAGTTCAAGTCAAACTTATATGTGGGCTGAAAATCCAGGGCCCCTTCCTCAAAATCCTGCAGCAACGGTTCTTTCTTCTTCATCATGATCAGCTGAAAACACACATTTTATTCTAAACTCACTCATCCAGGTTGATCGGTGCAGGACTCAGGGAAGTAAAAGAGGATCGAACCTGGTCGCTGCTCCACAGCAGGTTGTAGGTTTGATTGTTGATACAGGAGCGAACAAAGTGCATACCATGGTCCTGGATCCGGAAGTTCAAATCTCCAAACCAGAACACCAACCTAGGCACAACCACAGAAATCTTCATTTTAAGAATTCAGGAGAATAAATGTGCAGCCGATGTTGTTCAGGTATATTTCTCACCTGTGGTCAGTTATTCTCGGAGCCTTCCTACAGTCAAACGTCTGTCTGTCCATGATGTACTCAAACTCATCCACTCTCTCAGAAGCATATTTCATGTGAGCAGCTAAGTGGCAGTTGAGGAAACAGAGCATGTGACCATAAAAAGACAGCCGGATGGACACAGCACCTTTGTTACCCTGACAACCAAACAGGAAGAGATCAGAAACAGTGAGTCTGAAGTCAGTCTGAAGCCCTCTGGTCTACAAGATTGATAAAATGTTTAAATAATAGTTTAAAATATATTTAAAAAAATAACTGAAAATATGTAACTGGACAATTTAGAAAATAATTACATCAAATAATCAAATAAAAAAAAAAAATAGTTAAATAAAATTTAAATAAATAGATCATTTGAAAATAAATTTATAATTGAATAACTAAATTAAATCAATGATTAAATACAACTTTGTAAGATTTGTTCTTATATAATAAAATCCTTGTTAAGTGAAACATAAATGAATAAAATAATTAGATGATAAAAAATTAAGAAAAAATTTATTGACTGTTAAAAGTTAGTAAAATAGTTAAATATAATAAATAATTTTAAAAAGTCAAACTTCTTAAATAACACTATTATTTTCAAGATTAATTTAGAACAAGACACAGTCACAACTTATGGTATTAAAATAATTGATTATTACATTTAATGCAGGACACAACACCAATGACCAAATATGTGAAATGTACTAGTTAATTTTAAATTGGAAACAAAGCTTCAATCTAAATGTACAAATACAAAAATAAAAAACAAAACAAAACAAGAAAATAATATACTTATATAGCATAATATACTAATGCACATAGCCTGACCAGGACGTCTCTTTATTGCCCTTGATTTTATGAGAATAAGATGCTTTTATTGCCTCATGCCAACATGTTATGATTAATTAATTGTTTGAGAAAAACAAGTGCAGACTGTTGGAGAAATTTTCACTTGCAATCAGTGAATGTGTCAATGAGTGTGATTGTCTGAGGGAGAGATGTCGGTGAGTTGTGGAGGAAAAGTAATACATCATCAGCATACAGACTAATGTTGTAGGTTTTTTTTAATGGATTCCTTTAATCTCTTTATTTTGTCTTATGGCAGCAGCTAAGGGTTCATTTGAAATAGCAAAAAGTGAAGGAGAAAGCGGGCAGCCCTGCCTGGTTCCTCTCTGCAAACAGAAGCTTGGAAAAGTTTGATCATTGGTCTTCATACATGCATTTGGGTTGTTATATAATATTTTTATCCAGTCTATGAAAGATGACCCAAACCTAAATTTGTTTAATGTTGCAAATAAAAATCTACAGTTTACTCGGTCAAATGCTTTTTCTGCATCTAAAGAAATTACTGTAGATTCCAGATTATGTAGAGTAGAATAATCTATTATGTTAATTAATCCGTGCATATTAGTGGAGGAATGTCTACCTTTAATAAAGCCTGTTTGGTCAGGATGTGTAATTAGAGGTTTTTTTTTTTAATCCTTCTGGCCAAAGCTTTGCTGATTATTTTGAGATGGAAGTGTTGGGTCTTTACCTGGTTTTAATAGTAGAGTAATATTAGCTAGGTTCATATTTGGATGTAATTTTTGTTTTTCCTTTATTTCTAATATCATATTGTAGAAAGTGGGTGCCAGCATTGTCCAGAATTCTTTGTAGAATTCTGCTGGGTAACCATCTGGACCTGGAGCTTTATTGTTGGGCATATGCTGGAGAGCTTCTTGGAGTTCGCCGACTGAAAGATTATTTTCATGTTTTAATTTTGGAAGATTGATATTACTAAGAAATTTATCAATATTGTCATCCATTGTAGTTAGTTGTGATGTATATAATGTTTTATAGAATTCTTTGAAAGTGTTATTTATCTTGTCAGGGTCGTGGCTGATGTTTCCTTCTGGATCTTTGACAGAGGAGATGGTTGATTTCTCCTTGTTTGTTTTTAACTGATTAGCCAGGAACCTTCCAGATTTATTTCCCTGTTCAAAGTTCTCCAAGAGAAGTCTTTGCACCAAGAATTGTGTTTTTTTAATCTATTATTTCATTAAGTTCAAGTTTAGATTTCCTTTTATCATTGAGAGTGTGTTCTTCTGGGGAGACATGGTAAGCGTCCTATAGGGATTTAATTCTAACTGAAATTCTCAAAGTTTCCTTGTTTTACTTAAGGGAAGAGAAGGAAATTATTTTCCCTCTCATTACTGCTTTTCCTGCTTTCTAAAGAACACTTACTGACGTTTCTGGTAAGTTTTCTAGATATGAGGACCATTCTCTTTTAAAGTAGCTGATAAACTCAGGATCTTCAATTTCTAGTTGCTGGTTTATTGCTCTTATTTCTCAGAGTGAACGATACTGGTGCGTGATCGCTGATGGTAATGGGATGGATTTTGATTTCTGATTCTCATAATAAATTCTTTTTAAATAATTTTAAACAAAACATAAAAGACAATCTTGTTCTTAAAAATAAAACATGTTCTTAATTAAGAGTAAAAAAAACTCATCTAATTAATAAGAATAACTGCATAAAATAAATTATTTAAGAATAATTTAACTTGTCCTTATAAACATAAACACACAGTGGGTGTGTGTGTGTGTGGGTGTGTGTGTTTATTGCTCACCCAGTAACCACAGATGCCTGTTCGTGTGTACGTCGCCTGGATGTCTCTGATGAAAGGGATGTGCTCCAGTTTGGAGAAGAAAAGCAGCAGCAGACCCTGCATTCTCATGGACGACACCTGAAACACACACACGCTTAACAAAGCACGAACAGACACACACATGACAAGTGAATGGTTGATCTGCTCTGAAAGTGGCTGCAGTGGAGGTTGTTTCAGTCTTCAATCAGCTGCATCTTTTTGTGATCTGAGAGCAGGATTCTTTGTTTTTACACTCTGACAGACTACTAGCTGCAGTGTGTGTGTGTGTGTCACATAATCTGTACCTTGACATACTGCAGTGGTGTTAAGCTGGAGGTAAACAACCCAGTCCATGAGTCCTCAAATATCATGTCTGACACAAATCTCACTGGCCCTGAGTACACTTCCTGCAAACTAAACACACACATGCATAGATTTGATCATTCGGCCGAATATCCACCGATATCAACAAATTACTGATGCCAGAAATCACTTTTACCCAATGACGTAGAGGTCTGCGCTTTTTGGTGAGTTGAGGTGAAGAAGCGAGGTCACATCGTCTGGAGGATCAATCGTGGCCACGTTCCACGTCACCACGTGAACCCTGTGAAAAACATCCACTTTTTAAACCTTTCTGATCATCTGATGAGTGAAAAACATTCAGCTACAACACTTTCCTAAGGAATCTGTTTTGTTTTTTTTTACTTAAAACTTTACTGTCAGAGGCGCGCTTTCATCCAACAACTACAGATCAGCACATCATGCTAGGGCGTTAAAGCTTTGACAATATAAGCTGTGTAACACTGCCATGTGCAGGTCAGGCTGCTACAGTTAACACATCAACACATAAAGAGACCAGTCACTCTGACCTCCAACTGAATCAAAGATTACAAGGAATCATCTCTACTGGAAGTTTTCAGTTGGCAAGAATAAAGAGAGTCTTTGATAAGGCAGGTCACTGAACCCAGAGGAGAAAAATCCATGAAGAAGACAGAGGAACATGACTGTAGAGGACAAAACTACAGATTAAGCAGAAAATTCCAGCAAGAAGCTGCATCATCCTCCACCTGAAGCTGTCCTTTTTTGGTTTGTTGGCTCTTTTGGCACAGACGAGAAAGGCGCTGTCCAAAGTCTTCACCATTTTATCGTGTAGCTTGTTTTCGGGGTCCAAGTCGTCTACGCAGGTCATGAGCTGGCTGATCCGATGGCGCAGAGCCAGTTTTCCCCCGGTGGACTGTGTGGCGTCTGAGGAAAGGGTGTCGCTGCGAACCCGCCCAATGGTGCCTAACAGCCGCCTGATTTCATCCATTCTGACTTAATATACTAAACGGAATTCAGTACTTCTTCAAGAATGAAAAAGTCTGCACCAAAATTGCATCAAATAAATAAAATTAAATTAATTTTAAAAGGAAACAGGGGAGCAAAAATCCTAGACGCAGCAGAAATACACCACAGAGTGAAATGAGGAAAGTCCAGGCTGGAGGATTTGGGTGCTCCACAGTTGGACAGAGTGATTACAGAACTAGTCTAAGTGGTTTAGTGTAATAAAAACTATGTATAATCTCATTGTAAAATGTCTCAACAATAGGCTTAGTAGAAATATTGACAAACTTTCTCTCCTCAGGTTGGAGGGCAGTACATTACAGTACACGTTTTTTAACTACAAATCCGCTTTTGTGTGTGTTGTTGGGTAACTTAATCCACCTCCCAGAATGCAGTCAGATTTGTAGACCGGTAAACGCTGCACTGTATTCAGTGCTGGAGATTGTTCAACTTTAAATAACACACACAATCAGGCTTTTCAGAGAAGTCGTGGAGTACCAGGCACCATACAAAGTATTTACTGCAAACCTTTGATTTGATGAAATAAGAGAATGATTCAGCAGCTGGAAAAGTGACAAAAGAGGCAAAAGAGAAAACAAAATACTAAAGAGCACCATCTTTCCTGTTCACCCACTACTAAATGGGTAACAAGAAAAACAACATAACATCAAGCATGTGATGAGATATTTGTGGCTTACACATTTTCATACAAGCCAAGCTAAGCCAAACCTTGATACAAATGAGAAACATAAGAGGCTTTTAAATTTTCACAAAAGAAAATACAGAGACAAGAGATCCTGACCCTTAAACCTCACAATACAGCACTTGCTGCGTGTGATTCAGGTATACTGATCTGCCATAACATTCTGCCTGCATTCATCCAGTGGTTCGTCTTAATGTCACCAAAACAGCTCTAACCCATCAGGATGTGAGTAAAGTACATCTGATGGCGCCCTGGGGTGTCTGAAACCGGATCTTTGCAGACCAGGTTTACCTTCAAGAGATGTCATCTGGTTTATCAACGTCTTGTGTGTAAATGATGTGTTTCTTGATAAGTGGGGGCTATAGGGTAACATCCAACCTGAAGGTGTCTCCGTCGCGTGGTTCCTCCTTCAAACTATCCTCAAACTGATGGGGGTGTGACTGCTCCTCAGTCTCCTCCATCATCTCCACACCTGACAGGAACACATGTACGCAGTCACAATATGAACGGCTAACACAGCTAACTCAACAGCTTCATTCTCCACATAAAACCACAGTGTGTCTCGCATTCAGCCCCTGCTTCGACACACTCCTTACACAGACTTAAATGTATTAATTTACTTAATCTGAGTTAACTCATATTAGCATCATGTTTTCAGGTCAGGTTAGCAATTATGCGGAGCAAGCGAACACAAACTTCTTCGTTAAAAACAAAACAAAAACATTTAAAACCTGAAATAGAAAAAACACGAGTGAAAGTGTTTCATAGTAAACTACCTGGTATGTTTCTGTATGAGTCGTTGTTTGCGTATTGTTGTACCAGGAGAAGGCAGTAGTCCGGTGCTTTGAAAATTTGACATGCCCATCAGAATAACATTATTGGTTAATGCGCATGCGTAGCACAGAAAACCGCTATAAAATACCCGCTGGCTCCGAACATGAACCCATAGATTTAGTATACTGTCTAATGTTAAGTGTAGACTAAGTAGTAGTTATATTACATAGTAATAGCAGGTATATTGTTTTGATAAACTAGCCTAGCAAAGCGATAATGTTATACTTCCGGTATGCTATTCTGACAGGGTACGCCAAAATGTAAGAGCACCGGAAGTCCTGGTTTCCGGAAGTACAGTATTTTCTGCTGTTGCCCCCGCTTCGAATCCGACATCGGTCTGGAACTTCGGCTTGTGGCTACCGGTGCTAGGGGTGGTTGTGTTCAGTTCGAACTTCATCAGCTGTTACCTGGTTGCTGTAAAAAACAGATTTTCACCACTGGCGAGTCAGTTGAATCAGAGAGAGAAAGACTGAAGTTAATGGGAAGTTACCTGTGTTTTTTAAATAACATTAATGTACCTGAAGGTATGGCATTTAGTACAAAGCAGAATTCTTTGGGCTGACCGTAAAGTTATAAAGCGACAGGAACTCAGTGTACATGAGAAGTCGTCCATCATTGTTAACCCACTGACCCACCAGTACAATTCCATTCTTAACCCAGATTTCAATAAAAAGTGATGTATTTCTAAATAAAATATCTCTGTTTTTCCAGATGATGTATATATTCGGTGAAAAGTCGTGCTTATAAATAAGGGACAATGCTAAGGGGACCTGCTTTATGGAAGTATGAAAGCTTCACGGGGAGTTTGTCAACACTATAATTGCAATTCAAAATAAAGTTAAAGCCACCAAAACGAGAGAAGACAAAATGTGGTATAAAATTCCAGATAGAGAAAGGAATTTAAGAAAATGTTTGGCCCAATTAATTTTAAATGTGATATTTAAAGTGGAGAAGTCCAGAAAATTAAGCCCACCTGATTCATAATTATTCATCACAACAGCTTTCCTTATGTAAGGAGTTTGATTTTTCCATATAAAGTTAGAGTTGAGTTGAGTACTGACTAAGTAGCATTCAGGTGATGCTAAATAAATGCATTAATATATATATCACCATCTTTTGGTCAGACGAGACCAAAGTGGAGATGTTTGGTAATGATGCCCTGTTTCCACCAAACTCAGGCAAAAACTGAGTGCTGGAAAATCTGTCATACTTGTTTTGGGACCTGTGAGTTTCCAGTCTTAAGCCTGGTACACAGCTAAGGATTATTTAAATCTTATAATTTATTTATAGGTTCTAGACCTCACACGTGAAGATAAAAAATCAAGCATGAAACATTTTGATCATACTGTGTGTGCTCTGATAATCTCATCACAGAACAACACACACATAATGATGCTGGCCTGCAACTGATCTATAAGTAGTCCTCCGAGCCTGACATATCACGTGACCAGAGGTGATCTAACAGAAACATAGAAGAAGAACCATATCAAGACCTGGCAAAAAACGAAGAAGAAACATACTAACAACCGGAAAACACAAGCCAGAAATATTGTGTTTTGTTTCATTTATTTATGTCTTCTTGGGTGGAAGGAGAGAGGGGAGTGTGTACATTTTTTATTGTGAAGTAGGAAATTTGAGTTGTGTAATAGAGTTGGACTGTTAGAGTGTATTGTAGAAATGGGGTAAGGCTATATATGTTTGTACTTCTGCCTACTCCTTTTCAGACATGAAATGTGTAGATGTAAATATTGTAAATGAAAGAACATGTCTGGGGAAAAAACACTGGAGAAGGGATGTGATTGTGTATATGTCAAAACATATGAAGACTATAATTATGTTGAGGCACCTTTCTTCTGTTCTAGAAGTGCATAACTTTTGGAACTTGGGGATGTTATTTGGGTTTGATGTAAATCCTGAAGAACCGGGTCCATCTACAGTGTTTAAAGAGAACATTTTAAACTAATGAAGTAAGTGTTACTATGTATCTGGAAGCTCTTTATTGAAGAAACATGATTCATTCATGCTTTCTGTACTTTGGGTATGCCTCAGGTGTTTTTACAGGTCGCTTGCCACAGCTCACCTTTAGATTGTTAGGGAGTTTAAATAAAAAACATTTCCTTTCTCTTTAGCAAGTGTTACACTGTTGCCAGTCCAGTGTTCCAGACCATGTTGATCGTGTGTCATAGAAAATGAACCAAACTCTGCAAACAACTCCACAAATGCAGCATGGAGTACCCGACGAGCCGCAGTGCCGCTCCTGGAGTTAAGGCTAGAGACAACGTTTTTGCTCAGTCTTAATCCCAAAGTAGTTTATTAAAACTGGTGTGTTGGTTAACATTATTTTTACATTGCCAACAGTCCACTTCTTGTCTTTCTGAAGGACCAGGCCTCCAGTCATCTCATAGAGATGATCATTCAGCTGTCCCACAAAGATCTTCTTGGTGACTTCTATATAAACCACCTAAAGGGCCATCTGGTTGACTTAGCCCTCATCCCCATACAAAGGCTGACTGCAGCCTCAGCAAAGTACAGAATGGTAGGTCACTTCACTGATGGAGCTGTTGGGAGAACATTTAATGACTGCCGGAATTTTCCTCCATGACTTCTCCAATGTGTGTGCAATTCCTGAGGTTGTTTCATGAACTGGTCCAGGGTGTAGAGGCCTGGGGATTTGACTCTCCATGTTTGCTCAGTATATATAAGTGTTTTCAGCCTTTATATGCCCCCCTACAGGATGAAAACGTGAGTACAAAAAATGCAAAAGAATAGAACAATTATTTTAGAACAAGACACAGTCACAACTCATGGTATTAAAAACTGATTATTACATTTAATGCAGGACACAATGACCAAATATGTAAAATGTTCTGGTTAATTTCAAATAGGAAACAAAGCTTCAAACAAAATGTACGATTAACAAAAAAATGGGAGAAAAAAAAAATCGTATTCTTGACCAAATGCACATAACCTGACCAGGATGTCTCTTTAGTGTCCTTGACTTTGTCATAAGATGCTTTTATTGCCTCATCCCAACATGTTATGATTAATTAATTGCTTGAGAAAAATAAGTGCAGACCGTTGGAGAAATTTCCACTTGCAATCAGTGCACTTTACACAGAACAGAAAACATCACAATTTTTTACAGAAGCACTTAATTTAACTTATCAAAAAGCAAAAAATAAAATCAAATTTCTTGTAACTGGGGTTTTAATAGATGTAGACGTTGGACTGATAGACATTTGTCTTGATGTAATAAGTAAACCATAAATCACTGAGAACTGAAAACACAAAATCAAGAAGAGGAACCAAACCATAAAGTAAGCACAAAAAGATTACAGTCACTGGAGATCTACAGATAGCCCACACCTTTCCCCAAATGTTTTAGGATGAATGGACAGGCAAAACAAGAATATTTTATCCTCAAAAACAACCTTCAACTCACAAGCCTCCCCCATTAAAAAACACTAAAAGCAGCTGTAGTTCTATTCTAATGTAGTACATAAAAATGCACAATTGTTTTACAATACTGAACTCTTATTAAGAGCAAATTCTTTATTAGGATGTATGAGTGATGTTCCTGATTCTGCCCTTGAAGCTGCTGTAGTTCCCGTCGGCTTGATGAGTGAAGTCCGAGCTTTATGGTATCAAAGAGGTCTGAAGAGAGAAGCAGAATGCATTAAGTAACCTGTTTCTGCTAAAATAAACACCAAATATCATTAAACAATAAATGTGATACTCACCAAGTCACTTCCCATCACTCATCAGCTGACATGCCTTTAACTTCATCAGTCTTCCTCATCTACAGCAAAGATAAACATGTTAATGCCAAGTGTGCACACACAATTACACTCACCAGCCACTTTATAAGTTACATGAATTCAGCGGCTTAATAATACAAACACCTAATCAGCCAATCACATGGCAGCAGCTTAATACATCTAGTCATGTAGACAGGCTGAGGACAACTTGCTGAAGTTCAAACTGAGCATCAGAATGAGGAAGAAAGGGGAGTTAAGTGACTTTAAACATGGCATGATTGTTGGTTTGAGTATTTCAGAAACTGACGATCTACTGGGATTTTCATACACAACCATCTCCAGGGTTTAGAGAATGGTCTGAAGAAGAGAAAATATCCAGTGAGCAGCACTTGTTTCGACCAACATCTCTTATTGATGTCAGAGGTCAGAGGCACGCTGTGTTCACAGAGCTAAATATACAGTGCCTTGCGAAAGTATTCGGCCCCCTTGAACCTTGCAACCTTTCGCCACATTTCAGGCTTCAAACATAAAGATATAAACTTTAAATTTTTAGTCAAGAATCAACAACAAGTGGGACACAATCGTGAAGTGGAACGAAATTTATTGGATAATTTAAACCTTTTCAACAAATAAAAAACTGAAAAGTGGGGCGTGCAATATTATTCGGCCCCTTTACTTTCAGTGCAGCAAACTCACTCCAGAAGTTCAGTGAGGATCTCTGAATGATCCAATGTTGTCCTAAATGACTGATGATGATAAATAGAATCCACCTGTGTGTAATCAAGTCACCGTATAAATGCACCTGCTCTGTGATAGTCTCAGGGTTCTGTTTAAATCGCAGAGAGCATCATGAAGACCAAGGAACACACTAGGCAGGTCCGAGATACTGTTGTGGGGAAGTTTAAAGCCGGATTTGGATACAAAAAGATTTCCCAAGCTTTAAACATCTCAAGGAGCACTGTGCAAGCAATCATATTGAAATGGAAGGAGTATCAGACCACTGCAAATCTACCAAGACCCGGCCGTCCCTCCAAACTTTCGTCTCAAACAAGGAGAAAACTGATCAGAGATGCAGCCAAGAGGCCCATGATCACTCTGGAGGAACTGCAGAGATCTACAGCTGAGGTGGGAGAGTCTGTCCATAGGACAACAATCAGTCGTACACTGCACAAATCTGGCCTTTATGGAAGAGTGGCAAGAAGAAAGCCATTTCTCAAAGATATCCATAAAAAGTCTCGTTTAAAGTTTGCCACAAGCCACCTGGGAGACGCACCAAACATGTGGAAGAAGGTGCTCTGGTCAGATGAAACCAAAATCGAACTTTTTGGCCACAATGCAAAACGATATGTTTGGCGTAAAAGCAACACAGCTCATCACCCTGAACATACCATCCCCACTGTCAAACATGGTGGTGGCAGCATCATGGTTTGGGCCTGCTTTTCTTCAGCAGGAACAGGGAGGTTGGTTAAAATTGACGGGAAGATGGATGGAGCCAAATACAGGACCATTCTGGAAGAAAACCTGTTGGAGTCTGCACAAGACCTGAGACTGGGACGGAGATTTATCTTCCAACAGGACAATGATCCAAAACATAAAGCCAAATCTACAATGCAATGGTTGACAAAGAAACGTATCCAGGTGTTAGAATGGTCAAGTCAAAGTCCAGACCTGAATCCAATCGAGAATCTGTGGATAGAGCTGAAGACTGCTGTTCACAAACGCTCTCCATCCAACCTCACTGAGCTCGAGCTGTTTTGCAAGGAAGAATGGGCAAGAATTTCAGTCTCTCGATGTGCAAAACTGATAGAAACATACCCCAAGCGACTTGCAGCTGTAATTGGAGCAAAAGGTGGCGCTACAAAGTATTAATGCAAGGGGGCCGAATAATATTGCACGCCCCACTTTTCAGTTTTTTATTTGTTATAAAAGTTTAAATTATCCAATAAATTTCGTTCCACTTCACGATTGTGTCCCACTTGTTGTTGATTCTTTTTTTTTTTCCCATTTATATTTTTTATTGTTTTTTGTATAAAGATTACAAACATTACAAGTGTTGACATGAACTTGCTACAGTTGAGGGGGGGGGGCAAACACAGAAAAAAAACAAAACAAAACAAAAAAAAAAAACCCATTCACAATTATACAAAATCAGGCCTCACTTTTTGTACATATCTTATCCATTTCGACCAGAATTTCTCAAAAACATCCTCCTGTGACTTCAGCCTAAATGTTAATCTTTCCATCACAAAGATATTATATATCTGGTCGATCCATTCATCCACGTTAGGAGTTTCTGTCTTAAGCCACTTACGAGTTATGGCCTTTTTGGAGGCCACCAGTAACACTCCAAAGAGGTATTTGTCGGGCTTTTGTAGGTTAAGATCTTCCAGGTTTCCTAAATATAATGATACAAAGTGGAATTGTATTTTCCTTTTGAATACAGCCTCCAGGACCTTATGCATTTCCTTCCAAAATGGAACTACAAGGGGGCAACCCCAAAATATGTGAAAATGGTTTGCTAAATTATGTCCACATAACCTCCAGCAGCTGGCCCGGTGAGAGTATTTAGTCTTTTGTGCTGGAGTACAAAAATAGCGAATCACATTCTTCCAACTGAATTCCTTCCAGGAAGGGGCACTTGTTGTGGACCACTGCTGGATACTAATTCTATCCCATTCTTCTGTTGTTAGAGTTAGATTGCCCTCTGCTTCCCATCTTGCCTTTATATGCAGTGTATTATCACCCTGTAGATTGGATAATGTCTGATAGATTCTAGAAATAATTTTTTGGTGGGGTGCATCTTTGTGTGCATTTTTAATTATGTCTATAATTTCTTCGTTCTTATTAAATAGTTCTAGTCGTTTCAGTTTCTTGTTTAAAAAATCCCTGATTTGTAAGTATCTAAAGAGGTCTTGATTATTCAGTTCGAATTTATCCTTAAGGTCCTGGAAGCTCATCACTTTCCCATCCTTTAACAGAGTATAGTATGTTGTAAGACCTTTATTAGACCATGTTTTAAATACTGAATCAGTTTTACTGGGTAGGAACTCTGGGTCGTGAGCAAACCATTTTAAGTTTTCGGCCCTTTCTTTTAATTGATACTTTTTAAGTATGTTGCCCCATATCTTCATTGAGCTTTTTATCCAAGGGTTGTCTGAATCTGTTAAAAATTTTGTCATTGTGGGATCTCCTAACAGAGTTGTGACCGGGAAGTTTCCACCCAAGGAGCTCTCAATCTCCTTCCATCTCGAGTTGTAACTAGGTTTACACCATCCTATCAGTGGTCCTATTTGAGTTGCTCTGTAATAATCATACAGACATGGAAGGCCCAGTCCTCCTTTCCCCTTGGGTAGCTGAAGTGTTTTATACTTGACTCTTGGCCTTTTACCCGCCCATACAAATCTAGAAATAACTTTATCCCATTCTGCGAAGAACCGGTCTGGCTTCTCAATAGGAACTGAATGAAATAAATATAGCATTCTTGGGAGAATATTCATTTTTATTGAGTCTACCCTAGAAGACATGCTTAAGTATGGGATTAAGTTCCATCTATTAATGTCTGACAGAATGTCTTTTTTGAGTGGGGAGTAATTAATTTCCTCTAATCTAGTTAGATCCATGGGTAGGTAGATGCCTAAGTACTTTATAGATTCTTTATCCCAGTCCATTTTATATTGACTACGCAGGCATGGAGGGGGGTTATAGTTACTTCTGAGAACTTGTGTTTTTTGTTCATTCAATTTATATCCTGAGTACGATCCGTATTCCCTTAGTACTGACATGAGCTCTGGGAAGGATTCAGTTGGGTCTGATAGATAAACTAGAACATCATCCGCAAACAAAGCCAATTTCTGTTCACCTGCTGCCATGTTAATTCCTTTTATTTTTTTATTTTCCCTAATCCACTGGGCCAGCGGTTCTATAAAAATAGCGAATAGAAGTGGACTCAATGGACAACCCTGTCGTGTGGATCTTTCAAGGCCGAAGCAGTCCGAAAGTTCACCATTAATCTTCAATCTAGCTGTTGGTCTATTATATAGAGCTTTCAGTGTAGTAATAATTGATTCACTAAACCCAAATTTTAGCATTACTCTAAATAGAAATTCCCATCTCACAGAGTCGAAGGCTTTTTCAGCGTCCAGGCTCAGTAACACAGCTTGTATTTTATTCAAATTTAAATGCCTAATAATTTGCAATGATCTTCTAACATTGTCATGTGTTTGACGTGATTTAACAAATCCAGTTTGGTCTAAATGTATTATTTTTGGCATAATTCTCTCGAGTCTCTTCACTATAATTGATGCGAATAGTTTATAATCTAAGTTTAATATGCTTATTGGTCTATAATTTGAACATTCCGACTTGTCTTTTCCTTCTTTAGGAATGACAGAGATTATAGCCTGTTTCCATGAAGGGGGAGCTTCTCCCTTTGTCAGGACCCAATTAAATGTTTTTAATAACACTGGTGTCAGCGCCTCCCTCAGTTTCTTGTACCACTCGGCAGTAAAGACCATCTGTACCTGGTATTTTATTAATTTTAAGCCTACCAATTGCAGATTGAATTTCTTCTTTTGTAATTTGTGCCGTTAGTATTTTATTTTCTTGTTGTTGATTCTTGACTAAAAATTTAAAGTTTATATCTTTATGTTTGAAGCCTGAAATGTGGCGAAAGGTTGCAAGGTTTAAGGGGGCCGAATACTTTCGCAAGGCACTGTAGATACTAAACAGTGTGTGCATATCAGTTTTAAAGCTGTTGTGCATTTACAGCCAACAAAATTATATTTTTCCATCCATTTTATACATATGAGCATGCCAAGACCCATCTTGTTTGGTGCAAATTATTTTTTTTATCATGTCTTGTCCAACATTATGACATGCAGTATGAATGTAGCTATTGAGATAGTAGTGTCAGAATTTGGCAGAAATTACATGAAAGCATGGATCCACCCTGCCTTGTATCAACGCTTCAGGTTGCTGGTGGTGTACTTTTGGGCACGTTAGTACCAACGTAGTCTGGTTTAACCACCACACCCTACCTGAGTATTGTTGCTGTCCATCCCTTTATGACCACAGTGTAGCATCTTCTGATGCTACTTCCAGCAGGATAATGCACCATGTCACAAAGCTCAGATAATCTCTAACTGCTTTCTAGAACATGATAATTAGTTCAGTGGCCTCCACAGCCACCGGATCTTAATCCAATCCAGAGCAGCTTTGGGATGCGGTGGAACGTGAGATTCTCATCATGGATGTGCAGCAACTGTGTGATGCTGTCATGTCAATATGGAGCAAAATCTCTGAGGAATGTTTTCAACACCTTGATTAATCTATGACACAAGGGTTTAAGGCCGTTCTGAGGGAAAAACTGGTCCAACCTGGTACTAGCAAGTTGGACCTGATAAAGTAGTCTGTAGGTTTATGTTATAAATTGTGCAGGTTACTCTCCCTGCCCCTCTGTGAAATTTCACTATGCAACTATTATAGTAGCCCAGAAAGGACAAAGACTTGGCTTTAGAGAAGAGGAGTGGTGCTCTTTGCAGAGATCATAGCTGCCCTGCAGACTTGGAGAAGAAAGAGATGGACACTTATACCACTAGATGTCACTAGATCCTCCAAACTGCACCTTTAACACTAACACTTTAACACTAACTTCTATCTTCACCGGTAGCAAATACAAAATGCATTTTTACTGTATATTGTACTATGTATAATTGTGCATGTCACAAATAAAAGCTTTTTTGACAAATTCATGCTTTCACCTTCAATCTTGATGCAACACAGATGTCACATCCACATTTGAAGACACAAAAAGTTGTACAGTGAATAAATATTGATTCATAAGTCAACTGACAAAAAGAAATAACTTCCACTAAGATTATCATTGCTTCAGTTACCTCATCCAGTTCCTTCTTTGTCTCCTCCTCCATACGCCGGATGTCATCCATCGACAGATCAATCCATTTGTCAATCCAGCAGAACAGCTGTCTGTGGAAGTGGGTAAACAAACGCTTCTCCACCTAAACAGTGTGAGGATGCTGACATTCACCACCAGTAGAAGTAGAACATTGGCCACCAGTAGAAGTTTTACATTAAAAGAAGGGGAAATAACTACTTCATACCCTTTGAATAAAGCTTTCCATCTTGTTCTGTAGTCCCATCCACTTGAATTCAACAGTAACAAGTTTGTACGCACACATGTGGGGACAGTTGGGGTTGTTGGCCAGTGCTTTCTGTTAACACATACAAACACCCAAAAACATAAAAATAATAAATCTCAGGAGATTAAACTCAATTCACAAATACAGTGAGGTGCTGCAGAAGGGACGTACCTTCCAGTCAGGTCCCAAAGGGCCTCTACCCGTCTTCTCCGACTTAAAGATAGCTGGATCCTGCTCTGGTTTGTAGTCCTAAGGAATGACAGTGAACAAGCTTCTCGTTAGTCTGACACCTTGCAAAGAGAGATACAGAGTGTAGATAAGCTGTTCCTATCGCTGATTAAGGATGTCATGATTACAGATTTTTCTTGGTACAACTATTTTTAAAGAAATAATTCAGATTTTATTATCACGATTATTATGCATAAACTCATTTCCCAACCCTATAAAATCTGTGTTCAAGCTGTTCCCTGCCTCTATTGTTGAGGTGGCCAACTAGAGTTGTGGCCCTAAGGTCGTTGGTGCCTGTCAGAGCAGAAATCCCCAAACTCGTTGGTGGAAAACAGCAGTGAGGGATGCTGTCAAGCTGGAGGAGGAGTCCTATTGGACCTTTTTGGCCTGTGGGACTCCGGAGGCCACTGGTGGGAATCTGCAAGCCAAGTGGAACGTGGCTTTGGTGGTCGCTGAGGCAAAAGAACTGGCATGGGAGGAGTATGGAGAGGCCATGGAGAATGACTTCTGGATGGCTACGAGGAGATTCTGGTCCACCATTTGAGGGCTCAGGAGGGGGAAGCAGTGCTCCATCAATACTGTGTACAATGGGGATGGGGGGCTGCTGACCTTGAGTTGGGACGTTGTGAGGCGGTGGAGGGAATACTTCGAAGACCTCCTCAATTCCACTGTCATGTCTTCTGATGAGGAAGCAGATTCGGGGGACCCTGGTGTTGGCTCTCCTATCTTCGTGGCAAAAAAGCTCCTCGTGGAAGGGCCCTGGGGTTGGATGAGGTAAGCCCAGAGATCCTTAAGGCTCTGGATGCTGTAGGGCTGTCTTGGTTGACACACCTTTGCAGAATTGAGTTCCCCTGGACTAACAGACTGGGGTGGTGGTCCCCGTCTTCAAAAACGGGGACCAGAGGGTGTCCTCCATCTACAGGGGGATCACAATCCTCAGCCCCCTGGTAAGGTCTATTCACGGGTCCTGGAGAGGAGGGTCCATCGGATAGTCGAATCTCGGATTGAGGAGGAGCAATGTGGTTTTTGTCCCGGTAGTTAAACAGTGGACCAGCTCTACACCCTCTTCAGGGTTTTGGAGGGGGCAAGGGAGTTTGCTTAACCAATCTACATGTGCTTTGTGGACTTGGAGAAGGCATCTGACTGTGTTCCCTGGGGACTCCTGTGGACGGTCCTCCGGAATAATGGAGTGCCAAACCCCCTTGTACAAGCTTTACGACCAGAGCCAGAGCTTGGCCTGCATTGCCGGCAGCAAGTCAGATTAGTTTCCAGTGAAGGTTGGACTCTGCCAAGGCTGCCCTTTATCACCGATTCTGTTCATAACTTTTATGGACAGAATTTCTAGATGCAGCCGAGGTTTTGAGGGGATCTGGCTTGGTGGCCTCAGGATTGGGTCTCTGCTCTTTGTGGATTGTGCGGTTCTGTTGGGTTCATCAGGCCGTGATCTTCAGCTCTTGCTGGAACGATTCGCAGCCAAGTGTGAAACAGCTGGGATGAGAACCAGCACCTCCAAATCCAAGACCATGGTGCTCAGCCAGAAAAGGGTGGAGTGCTTTCTCTGGGCTGGGAATGAAGTCCTGCCCAAAGTGGAGAAGTTCAAGTCTTGTTCACGAGTGAGGCAAGGATGCCGTGGGAGATCGACAGGCGGATCGGTGCAGCATCTGCAGTGATGCGGATTCTGCATCGGTCTGTGGTGGTGAAAAAGGAGCTGAGCCAAAAGGGAAAGCTCTCGATTTACCAGTCAATCTATGTTCCTGCCCTCACCTATGGTCATGAGCTCTGGGTAGCAATGAAAGCGTCATGTTGTGCTGTAAGGGCTAGGACATACTTGATGTGAACACAAGCATACACGTCAACATTCTGCTACGTCCGTGTATATTCTTGCTGCAAACGATGGAAACATGACGTGGCCTAAACACTCAATACTGTAGGTCACCACTAGGGGCAGTACACAGCAGTTATACTCTAAAATAGTAAAAAGGTCAATCTACTGGTCACATTGTATTTCCAACCCGAGTTGTACATCGAAACTACTGTGCATTTACCTTCACTGTAGTATAAAAAGCTGCTGGATATCCAGGTGGTGAAACGTATTGGATGTATTTTCCCCTTTCTCTGCAACTTTTAATGTCCTGTTTTACAGGCTAGTGAGCTGTCCTCCACAATGACACCTTGGTCATTGTTTTCTTTAATACCACCATTAATTATAAACTTAAATAATCATGACACCTCTAACTATGATTTAATGATGAGAAAAATCTCAGCCAGATTCGCAATGTTTTTCTTCTTACCTTTGGACTGATGCTGCTTCTGTCAGCAATGTCAATGTCAATAACCTCAACTCCATCCCATGTGCTTTTGTCAAGTCCGTGCACCTACAGCATAGGAGAAAAAAGCCAAACACATTTATAAGTCAGGTCAGCTGATAACAGGAAAGATATTTGTCCGTTCCACTATATTAACTCAGACTCTTCAGACTCCTTCAATGCTCACGTAAAAACTGACTTGTGATGCACCTGATGCATTGCTCGTAAGGAGAGCAGCTTGTCTGATTGGAAATGTGTAAAAATATGAAAATCATTACAGCAAATAAGAGAAGAGATGACAGGAAACTGAAAACTGCTGTTGTGCCTGACAGCTGCACCAAAAAGTGAAGCTCTCGATATACTGGTCAGTCTACGTTCCTACCCTCACCTATGATGGGTAGTGACTGGGGAAAAAAAAAAAAAAAAAACAGTGGATACAAAAAGAGTTTCCTCCTCAGAGTATATGGAATCTCCTTTAAGAAGCCCGGTCATCCAGGTGGACCTCAAAGTAGAGCTGCTGCTTCTCCACATCCAGAGCAGCCAGATGAGGTGGCTCGGGCATCTGGTTAGGATGCCTCCCTGGGGAGGTGTTCTGGGCAACGTAGGTTCTGGTGTCCCACCAGAAGAGGCAACTTAGAAAACTCAGAACATGAAGGGACTACGTCTCCCTGTTGGCCCGGGAACACCCCAGGATTCCTCCAGATGAGCTGGAAGAAGTTGCCAGGGAGAAAGAAGCGTCCCTGTAAAAGCTGCTGCCCCCTGAAACCCGAGTCGGATAAGTGGTCGAAAATAAATGGATAATTGTTTTTTTTTTTGTTTTGTTTTTTAAATCTATGATATGACTGGGAACAGATTAAGTAAAAAGACAGCTTCACCAAAGATCCAGCCCCAAAATCTGAGCAGAAATTCTCTGGAGCAGATTATATGTTTAGGTTGGGTTACCATGGTGATCTTAACAAGGGAACTCAGGCTCAACATTAAACCTCCGTTACTTTCCCTGTAATGAAACTGGGAATTTTGTCTTGTTGCTGCTGACAAACATGACTTACATTGTCCTGCTCCCCCATGTCGGGCTTGTGCCATGTCTCGATCTTAATCATGAATTTCTCTTTCATGTAGACATTCTGTAATAAAAAAAAAAAATATGTGATTAGTCAACAATCATGTTGTTCCACACACAGACAACATAAGATATGACCTGCACTGCTCTGTAGTATTTTACTGTTTAACCTATTTGACATGTAATCCATCAGCTCTACCTCTGACTTTATTTAGAATAAAAACTTTATCATCTTTCATTTGGAGAATGGACCTGAAGAACACTTACTGTAAGGACTGAATCCAAGGAAGTGGTGGACCACAATGAGAAGATGTTCCAGAGAGAGAAACATAAGCGAACAGTTAAATCATTCACGAACATCATCTGAGAAACTAAACATTGCTGTAGATGTACAGCTGGTGGTATTTGGAGAAGGGTTGCTGGTTCCTGTTCAGACCTGGTGCTAACGTGTCCTGGGTGATCCGATCACATGTGACCACCATCAGGATATCTGGGAGACTTAAGGTCTCATTCTGACCAGACATGCCTCCACACAGGCAGCAGAAATTCCACAGATGATCCCACAAACCAAGCATACATTGTAAGCCCCTAGCTATTTAATTTAACACGTTCTGTTAACAGAACATGAACACAAGATCAATAATAATAATAATAAATTTTATTTGTAACGCACTTTACATTCCAAGGAATCTCAAAGTGCTACAAAGGATTTTAGTAACATACAAAATAAATCATAAAAATATAAAGTAACATACAAAACAAATCATAAAAATATAAGATCAGAGCCAAAACAACATTTGAATGTTATCTGACAGGATCTGTGTCAATTCCTGGTATCAGGATCAAACTGGAAAAACTGAGTGAAAAAAATGAATAAATAATAAACTGTGCATTTTTAACAGACGATCATGCTCCTCTTATCTGAAAT
The DNA here is from genome assembly GCF_017639745.1 of Melanotaenia boesemani. Lineage (NCBI taxonomy): Eukaryota > Metazoa > Chordata > Actinopteri > Atheriniformes > Melanotaeniidae > Melanotaenia > Melanotaenia boesemani. The sequence goes on along the minus strand of NC_055690.1, from coordinate 30,365,757 downwards.
GACACTGCATAGTGCAGCTGTGAGCTCAGGATGGATCCAAAGATTTTACACATTACATTTTTATAATAAAAACTGCAGAAAGCTTAAAGTTTCAAAAGTGAACCAGCTTCACGTCTCTTGAAAATCCAGAACCAGAAGTTACCTCAAAAAGACTTTAATCCTGTTTCGTAGTTCAGACCGGAGGTCTATAAAGCTGGGGTGTGTGTGTGAGTGTGTGAGTGAGAGAGAGAGAGAGAGAGAGAGAGAGAGAGAGAGAGAGAGAGAGAGAGAGAGAGAGAGAGAGAGAGAGAGAGAGAGAGAGAGAGAGAGAGAGAGCGAGCACATGGAGTAAGACTCACTGGTTCGACAGTAAGGATATGCGTTCCAGGCCTTCTCGTGCACCTCTAGGGAACCTTTTGGAGCGATCAAACGGACAAAATTTGGCACTTTGCTGCAGAAACAAACAGGAATTGTCTCAGATATAAATCTCATTCTGTAGTCCTCTCTGTTTTTTCATTTAAAAGGATAAAGTTCAGCTCTGGAGACAAACAACAACAAGAGAAACCTTGCAACTGCAGAATTTGATAGATTGTATGCTGTTAAAAAAAAAAAAAAAAAACAGGTTCTGATATCAGGAAAGGAGGTGGTGATTCTGCACCTACATGAATGGAGCAGCCAGGAGTCCACCTGTAGAGGATGCTTACCTCTGTAGGTGGTACACCTTGTGGGTATACTGCCCCTTCTCTCCATCCTGCTCATACGGCTCATTGGCGAGCACCTCCACACCATCGCCTCCACCCGTCTCACTCTTACTGGCTTCTGCTACTGAGAACAGCTGACCCACCTGATACTGGAGAGGAAAAAATTAACAACATAACATGGTTACTGTTTTTTGCTCAGATTTTTTTTAACCCAGTTAAAACTGCCCAGGCTGCACACAAAGTTAACTTATACCTCCCCCTTTAAAAACCAAACAAATAAGATAAAAACAGCTGGTGTTTTATTATACATTGCTGGACAGCCCAATTATTCACCTTTACAATGGGGTATACCTTGAAAGAATCCTGCATCATGTACGGGTAGCGCTCGCAAAAATAAATCAAAATCCACTAGTTTTCTTTTGGTTTTTTTTTTTTACATACAACTTCTGATGCTCTAACTTATACAAATCATCATTGTTGTATCCTGGTATCTTTGGGTGTTTCGGGTCTTACAACATACACCCTCCACCAGGTGACCTGACCGAGGTTGTTCAAGCCTCGGCCTGTGTCAAAGTGACAAACTTGGACACTGACACATTATAAAAATAATGGTACATCCATGTTGTGCCTTTGGATGTTCCAATCGACATCCCAAGAATGGGATTTTAATTTACAGACTGCCTGCTGACCCTGAACGACGGCTAAATGGGTTGCTGCCATCAAACGAAATAACTGGAAACTGTCAGAAGCTTTTAGCTGTGCAGCGAGCACTTTGTCGGTGGCAAGTATATCGAAAATTTTGTTTTCTGTGCTTTCCAAGTCTACTTATTGTGGGCTGCGCTAATTTTGAATTTTGAATTAACATTATTGCGCCCCAGGACCGGACACTTTACGTTACTCTGTTGTTAACGAACATGTAATTGAGGCCAATTCTGTCTTTGCTTGGGTAAAAGTGCGACAAGCTGTTGTCCCCAGCCTATGTCCCATCCATCTTTGTGTTTGTCTGCATTCCTTAAAAAAGCAAAACGATGATCTGGAAAAGTTTGAAAGACAACAGCAAGCAAAAAAAGAGTAGAGTACAAATTACATTAAAGTTTTTTTAAAAATGGTCTTGTTGATTCCTTTAATTCTTAATCAGATATTCTTGTTCCTTCCTTCAACAAGAAATACAAAAAAGTTGTCCATGTGTAAATAGGAGGACAGTCAAATAATAGGTTTATACTCAAGCCATGTTTTATGTGAAGCAGCAAACGAACAAAACATTCTCCAGTTCCTCACAGTGTAAATGTGACCACGGTGAAACTGGATGGATATTCAACAATTCAACCTCCCACGGTTGGCACCAACCAACCCCTTCACCCCCAAGAGATGGGGCCACCCTCAGGCGTGACAGCCCAGAACCCCCACCCAGTCCGCCCCAGAACAGCCCGGCGACCCGACCCAGGGCCGACACCCACTGACCCAGGGCCCTACCATGTTAATTTCACCCAAGTCACCAAACCAGCATGTCTTCACATACCTGAAGCCAGAACCTGCGGACAGGTGTGCAGGACCACAAGGCATGGAAATAGTTGTCTATCGTTTTATAAGTGCAGTGTGAGCAGATATTTGATCATGACAGACCCACCCTGAACACCCTTTGTCCTGTATGATGAGTTTTATGAAGAATTTTTAATTCTCTTAGTTTCATATTTGAATTCTTAGTCATTTTAAATGTGTTCAAACTTCTTTGTGACCATTCATTATGATTTAAGCTACTGGATAGGTCTGCCTCCTATTCTTTAAGAATTCTGCTACCCTGATAGGTAGCTGCAGGTTTAATTGGTTAATGGTATATTTTTACATATTATAGATTTAAGCTGGTAGTATTCCAAAAATTTAATGCTACTGATTCCATATTGTAAAATGAGAATATCAAATGACAATAAGTTTCTCTTTTCTTTTATATGTTCTGTTTTATTCCTTTATTTTTCCATTGAGTGAAGTTAAATCATTCTTTTTATGATGAAGGATGTCAGGGTTGTTCCAGAGGGGTGTAAGCTTACATGGAAAAAGTGAAGACTTGGTTAATTTTAGAAATTCCCACCACGCCATTAAAGAGGAACTGATATTGATGCTTTTAAAACACTTATGTGGTTTGATGGCTGGGCTGATGAATGGCAGATCAGAGATTTCTAGTGCTTGCTCTACATCTAACCATGGTTCATCCAGACCGCTAGGTTTGAGCCAATTGAAGATATTTTGAAGCTAGTTGGCTTGAAAATAGTGATTAAAGTTGGATAATTCCAATCCAACTCTGTCTTTAGTCTGTTGGCTTGATTTTCCATAAAAAGGTGGATATGAGTGAATCCAGTGAATTAAACCAACTGGAGGATAGTTTAGTGGGGATCATTGAAAACAGGTAGTTGACTTTAGATAGAAGCATCATTTTAATGGTGGCAACCCTCCCATGGGGGATGTGGGTGTTTTGACACCCACACTTTTCATGGTGAGAGGATCTTTTTTGCCGTTTTTTTTTTCCTTTCATAAACTTTTGCACAAACGTTGCTACAGTCGCTCTGCACCTCGTGACTCTCTCCCCCTCCCTCTCCTGTTGCTCCTTGAATCATGACGTGACTGTCGATCAGCTGATCGGCTTTTCTTTCTCAGGGCATCTCTCTTGTAGTTTATCATTCAGCTTGTGCTGAGAAAGAGAAAACTAGCAAGATGTTGATGTAAAGCAGTAGTCCATTTCAATTAGATAGCCTTTTGTTTGCATTTATTTTATAATATTTTTATTGTTAGCTGCAGTTTGCTGGTAACATAGCTGTAAAGTTTGCTGGTCATAATACAGCCAGATGGATCAGGTTCAGACATCTAGCGAGTGTCAAGATTAAACAAGGGGGTGTTTTCTCCAAATCATTGGCACTGTGCAGATGTTGATTAAGCAGGTTTTACCCTAAGCCATAAATGTGATGAAGGGGAAATTATGCACAGGTTCTGAAATAAAAATCAGAGTAGGACCCTTCTCTAACCAGGTGGTTGACAGGAAAGAGAAAGGATTTATATACAGGGACGGGTATAGAAAAGTTTTGATGAGGGGGCCAGGCAGGAGCACGAACCAGGAAATGGGTGGCACAAATAATTTTTTTTCCCAGGCCCAAATTTTGATAATTAGCTGCTTATTAGAACTTAAGGGGTCATCAAATGTTAAATTTGAAAAAACAGATATTTTTCAGTGTTTATGTAGAACAACATTTCAAAGTGCATTGCATGCTGCATTCACTGACACTTGGGACATTTGAAGTGAAGGTTAGTTTACACTTAATATTTGTTAGCAATTCATTACCCCCAGTCATGCCTTTCTATGCAGACAAACAGCCCTCTGATGGTGAAATTGGTATTTTGTTAATAAGTTCAGAACCCACCTGCCCCGTGACAAATAACATCCACATGAAACTGAGCAATGTAGAGGAATTAAAGGTCGCTATTGAAGCATCCTGGTCTTCAATTACACCCCAGCAGGGCCACAGGCTGATAACATCTATGCAACAATGCACTGAGGTAGTAATTCATGCAAAAGGTGCTCTAACCAAGTAATGAGTTCATATGCATGAGTATACTTTTTAGATGGTCAACATTTCTATATCCAAAATCTCCTTTTTTTTTTTTTTTTAAATTGATGTAATATTCTAATTTTCTGAGATTATGATTTTTGGGTTTCATAAGCTGTAAGCCACAGCAATCAAAATGATAACAAAAATGCTTGAAATATCTTATTTTTCATGTAATGAGTCTATATATTAGCTTCCCCTTTTAAGATGAATTACTGAAATAAATTCAATTTTGTGCAGCACTCTTTTTTTTTTTTTTTAGTTTCATTTGTATCTAGTTGGAATTTGGAGAGTCTCTTGGCAAAAATGCTGAAGATCTCGCTTTCCACACTGAGCAAGGAGATGATTAGGAATTGATTGGTGGTCTTAGATGCATAATACAATCACAGTTGGTATTATTAAAGGAGAGAAAAAAAATCAACCAAACTCAAATTTCTTTACATTTCTAATGTGCAAAGTTTGCAAATTTGTTATCTTGAAAAGAGTTGTTACTCAAATCTGTAACATGACTCGAGAAGGCTCTAACTGACTTTGAGCTGTGATGGTCAACAAGAATGAAACAATCTCTGGGTTGTAGAGATTTAATACTCCAGAAGCACTTTAAGAAACTGGTGCCTGTCATGATCAAATTCTCAGACCTTTTCTCTACTTCTCTTCCCCTCTCTTCCTCTTCCTCCCTGACCCTGAGTAGGGCAAAAGTGTTATGAGGCTGGAAACAGTGACTCATTACAGGCGTTGTCAGCTTACTCAACACAAAGAATCCTTTTAAAAAAACATAAATCAAGTAGTTTTATACAACAGAAACAACTGGTCCACCGAGACCACTGCAGGATTAGTTATCTTCCTTTCAGGTGGATCGGGGTGGTTGAAGAGGAACATTCGTTCATTGAGTTGAGCCCAGACCTCCTCAGAGGCATGATGTCGCTACAGGCTGGTTGGCCTACTTTGGTTGCAGCGGATGCTCAGTGTCGCCTCTGAGGAGAGGAACTAAGGAATGTGACTCGCCGTGTATAACCAGTGTGTGTTTTCATTATCAAAGACAAGCAGAGCTTTAGAGAAAGCTCACAAACGGGAACAAAACATTCAGTCAAAGCCCACAATCAGTGTGAGACAACAGCAACATGTTGAGGCAGAACACTCAGTACATCAGGTTTATCAGAAAAACATCAGAAATGACAGAAAGGTGTGGACCGAGGATGAATACGACAATCGCTGGATGAAAAGCCTACTCTGTATAAATAACCGTCAGAATGACTCAACAGCTTGAGTCTGCATCAACTTTTTGTCAGAGCCTAATAAAACTTTAAACAGTGGTTCATATTTGTATTTGTATTGAATCAGAAGCATATCTCAACGTTATTAAAATAACTCTGGAGTTTTCCTGGCATTTATATCCCATATAGAAAGTTTATAATCCAGCCACAAAAAAACCCACAATGAGTGATCCCTGAAAACACTTTTATTTATCACATTTTCATAATAAAAAAAGATCACTAACCACAGCTATATTGTGAAGAGACCTCTATTTAGACTCAGAAATTATGATGAAGCTGCTTCTCATCAAACCATCAACTAACCAAATAGCTTAAATTGACAGTAATGTCCAATCAGGAGCATCCAAAGAGCAACAAGTGAGCAGAAAGTTCTATGTGTGTCTGAAAAGAAGAAAAATAATGCTCCTCTATGGCTGGAATAAAGCAAAGAAGATGTTTTTGATGCACGGTGGCGCCAAACGAACTGGGTTCGAGTTGGTTTTGTGAGGATAGTAGGTAAATAGTAGCATAAATAACTGTAAATAGATAAAACAGCTGAAGGAAAAGGTGTGAATATGTTAGTAGTTCCTGTTGTGTTTATTTCAATGCCATTTTTTTTTCTAAAAGCCAAGACTTGAGAGAATGATGTGCAGATGAAAAAAGGCTTGGTCCCTGTTGATCTGTGTGCTATTTCTACAAAGCACTGTTAGTAATAAATTATGCTTTCTTGTTTTGGTTGGCCTTTATGCTGCTATAGCTATGAAACATAAATTTTACATTATTTTAGTCTCATAATCTGACAGCTGAGGCTGTTCTAAAACATCATGTCTGGATGTTAACCATGATTAAAAGGGCTGAGCTTTTACGTGCATTTTTACAATAAAATAGATTTTAAAAAAAATGTTAAAGCAGTGTAAAGAAAATAATTTAGATCCAAAATACTTTAAGTATTTCTTTAATCATTTCATTGGTAACTAATTTGACTCTAATAAGTAGAACAGAAAAAAAGTGCCAGAAATATAAAGCCAAGCAGCTTTAATTTAATCATCTATAACCCCTCAGCCTTGTTGCAAAATTAGTGGAAGATGTGGACACCAATAGGAAAGGGCAGCCCCCACTCCGTCACCCTCAATCCGGCTCAGAATGTCCCAAACGTCTCACACGGTTACACAACTAACCAGCGAGAGGATCAGGAGAAAAGCCGGCTGCTCGGCAAACTCTGATTATGTGCTTTAGTGAAATACTTCAGCTTGGTGTGAAGCAACGGAAACACAAAGACTTCAGTGTGACACAACACACCAGGGGCGACACAGTGCTGTCAAATTTTGGGATGTTTATCAACTTAAAATGTGACGTCACTGCATTTCTAAAAGCTTTGAGTGAAGCAAAGTGATGTTCTGGGCCATAATTATCAACAAGAAAAGGCAAACAGCCAGATAAGGAGAGAGGAAGTTAGCCATTTATCCAAACATGGAACATAAACGCTCTGTTAATTATCGTGTGCAGTCACTGATAAAATGAAAGTAAATAAATGAGTCTTTACCTCCTCCACAGAGATGGGAAGGACGATCCGGCTGTGAGAGAAAAAAAAAAGATATACAACAACACATTAACAAGTGTACATACATCCTTGTCTACCACAGCTGGATGGAAATCAGTTGCCTTTAAATAATAATCTTATCACATCAATAAATACCAGTAAAAGTTTAAAAACATGTCTAAAGGCATACGTCAACCTGTTACCCGAAGAACAATCACTGATATATCATGTACTTCAAATGTCAAGCACACGTCCCACAATGCATCACAACAGCATTTCAGTTGGCCACTAAAACATGTACCTGTTTTTACGGTGCTTCTTAAAGCCGAGTAAAAATCAGAGGTGTGCTCCTCTGTCCAATCAGAGCAGAGAAAATCAACCATGACCATTTTATTTCAATACACACAGGTTATCTGATGGAAAAATTACGATAAGCTAGAAACTGCAATGGAACCATGATGATTTTTATTAACATGTCATGTAAACATGTGTTTTCTCTGATTGTTTCACATATGATCCCAGGAAGAGGGAATTATGAAGCTCCAATCAGGATTGCTCTATTAGAGAACAAGCCCGGAAGTTTCAGTTTAAGTAGAAACTTTGTGTGCGTTTAAGCCATCAGACAACAGCTAATTAATCTCCAAATGCTGCCAGTCTGGCAGGACTTAAATATTTCATAAGGACAGATCGGAGTGGAGGAGGAGCCTTCCAGGTATGAACTCAATGGCTGGTGTGACGAAGATCAGGTGTTGGGCCATACTCTTACATCAGCCAAGTCCCAGTAATAATAATAATAATAATAATAATAATAACAATAATATTTGTCTGGAACGAAGTGTTCTTAGGTACAGCTGGCCCTCTTGAGTCTAACAATAAAACATGGCTGAGTCTGTTAATGTACTTTGCACTATGGTCAGATGACAGCCAGCACTGGATGTATTCCCAGTGATGATGTGCATATGACATGGTTATGATAAAAAAACTAACTTAGAAGCTACTGAAAGTCAGACACAAAAGATGGTCTTTAATTTATTAATCGCTCTTTATTGTAACATTTAATGAATCTCCAACATCTGCAAAAATCAGACATACAAATTCTTCATTTTTTTCTTATGAATTTACTGTCATGTTTTAATGCTTTAGATGATTTCCTCACTTCAACTATGACAACTAGCAGGAGGAATACATCAAGGCAAATAAAAAAGAGGTGAAACTGCACAAACTGTCGGTCTTCCTGACAAACTGCATAGCAGCCAAATGTCGGCTGTTAAGCTTACTGATCTACAGATTCAGCTGATTTACATCAATATTTCACACATAATCCAACCCACTGAAGCCGAAATTACACCAATACCCCTAGCAATCCAAAACCGAGCTTATTTCTAAACGCCCTCGTTTACATCTTCGTTAACAATGAAATTACCTTAAAATACCGAGAAAGTTAAATGGAGTCTTGACGTTCAACAAGTTTCTTCAAACACACTTCTGTGTCGTTTACACCGTGTAAAAAAGCACATCCCAAACAAACATGAATAAAGTTTGACTAGAAGCGGAATTCTCCAGGTTACTTCTCCTGGGTGATGGCTAACTAGCCTGGGATCAGTTTTAACTTATAAAACCGCCGTTTGTTGGTCAAAACTTGAGAGAAACGGCGTCTCGTGAAGTTAAAAGAAAATACTCACAATTCTTTAATAAGCATGTTGGCCGTCGGTCCAAAACACAAGTAAGAGAGAAGGTTGAGTAGGGGGAAAGGCTGAATGGAAGTGGTTAATTCACCGCTTTGACGCTGCTTTTTCTTCCTGGAAGATGCCGTGTGTGGACATATGGGCGCGGCGTCGCGAGAGGAGGAGACACCCACCTAGTTTCAGGTAACCGCGTGTTGCGTTTAAGTGTAGTAAGAACCTTCCAAACCGGTTGCCGCACTCCCTACCGGAACCATCTATAACAGTCAATCAATAACAATGTTAGGATTAAAAGTAAGAATAATATGCGGGATGCTAGTTTAACTGTTCTGCTCTAACATTTTATTTAATTTTTCAACATTTTCAAGTTCATGAACCAAACAGATGTGGAAAAAAAGACAAATGGACGCTAAAAGTAGACTAATGCGTGTACCAGTGTGGTCAAACCAGTACATCAAGACTCATTTTATGTCAGCTTTGAAGAAACTGGCTAGTTCAGCACGTTTAACTTCTGTGTGAAGCAGATTCTGTCATGATATGTGTGGTTTTTAATGGGGTTTGTAATCCTGTCCTGTTTAGTTCTGTTGTATTTTGTGGAGTTTTCTCCTTGTGTATCCTGTTTTGCTTTTTGCTTCTTGTTCGTTTGTACACCTGGTCTAATTTGCTAATTTGTCACACCTGTTCCTTGTTAGTTCACCTCAGTGTATTTGTACTCCTTGGTTTAGTTGTCCTTGGTCAGATTCTTGTTGCGTTTCCTTATCCTGTCTGTGGGCCCTGATTAATTATTTATTTATTTACTTATTTATTTTAGTATGGGGGGGTTTAATTTCCAAAAAACTTTGTTCCTACACCTGTCTACCTCCTGTCTCTGAGTCCTGATATTGGGTCCTCACCTCTGCCACACCTTGACAAATTCACTCTTTTAAAAATGCAGGTAAAGGAGAAATGTGGCACCCGCTGCTCTGCAGAAGTACTGCCTTCCTGTACAAACTTTACAGCCTCTGGCAAAATAAATTTGGTAAAAATTTCAACTTTAAAGCCTAATGTGAAGCTGTGTGCAAAAAGAGTCAACAGCATTTGTATTGTTTTGAACAATGACTGTATTATGATTGAGTCAGTTAAATTTTTTTCTTTGGCGTCTTTGGTTCGTTTGCACATGTATTTTGTTCAGTTTCTTCCTCCACAGCATGAGTATATATATATATATATATATATATATATATATATATATATATATATATATATATATATTGGGCACCCCTGCATTAAAGGGAGAAAAGAAAGATTTTATATATATATATAAAATCTTTCTTTTCTCCCTTTAATGCAGGGGTGCCCAAATCCAGTCCTCGAGATCTACCACCCTGCAACTTTTAGATGCAACCCTTCTCTAACACACCTGAATCATATGACTGGCTCGTTACCAGGCCTCTGCAGAGCTGAGTGACATGCAGATGACATCTGATTCAAGCGTGTTGGAGAAGAGTTGCATCTAAAAGTTGCAGGATGGTAGATCTCGAGGACCGAACTTGGGCACCCCTGCTTTAATGCATTCAGTAAACTTCAAAATTCAGTTCTAAAATTCAGTTCTTCCCATTTATATTTTTTGGCAGATGGCAAAAACAAATTGGTGCATTACTGCCATCAAGTGGTTCGGAGTGTGGACCAGTAGACGACCCCAGTTTGAGAACCACTGCACTAACCTGATTGAAATGCTGTGGTGGGACCCTCAGAGAACTGTGCAGAAACTAAAGCTGCAAACCTCAATGAACTGAAGCCCCGTTGGAAAGAAGAGTGGAGCACAATTCCTCCACAACCATGGGGGAGATTGATAACATCATCCAGAAAAACATTACCTGAACTCGTTACTGCTGAAGGAGATTCCACAAGCTGCTAGATCATGACTTGGACAGTTTTTCCACACACGGATTCAAATTTTTAGTGTCTGTTCAATAAATAATGATACTTGTTCATCTGAGGTTGGATTTGCTGAATGTCAACTAAACTCTTTCTTGGAGGAGGTTGTAAATGAGAGAGACCTTTTATACAAATTATTTTTATTTTGTTTCATATGCTGACTTTTTTTTTTTCTTTTTCAGTTGAAACAGGATGTCTTGAAAAGTAATTGACAACAGCTATAATGTGGTAAAGAAAAAGAGAAAACATACATAAAAGATAAAATCATGGAAATGCACTTTCTTGTAAACATCAAAGAGAAAAAAAGTTGTCAAAGACAACAAAGCCACAGCGGAGGTTGTGATGGGAGATGGGTGAGAAGAAGTCCGTGTTTCTGCAGTAATTCCCACCTCCTATTGTCACACATAACTCCAGCTAACGGTGGCAGGAAAAATTCAGTCACAGGGAAAGTCATTGATACATCAACCAAAAAAATTAAACTAAACTTAGAACCCTTATCCCAGGAGTTTGGGATTCAGTGAGGAAGATGGGGACAGGATAAGGGTGAATAATTTGAACGGCAGTGATCCAAAGTGCTGATTGATCTGGGCTTTTCAGGGATGAACTCGTCAGTCATTCAGTCCAGACTCGGTTCCCACATGACGCTACATGTGACAACAAACAATCCAAAGCTGTCCTGAAATCACATGAGTTCAGGATGGGTTACCAGGGCAACAGAAGAAAAGATTTACATCCATCTGCATCTGTACCTGCCATCAACACAACAGAGACAGCAGCAGGACCTGACATGTTCTCTATGGAGTCCAACTGGTGCTTCAGTATATATCAGAGGAACAAAACCTGCAAGTTTAACTCATTGTTTCTTACACATATTTTTGAGTAAGTTTTGGACAATTGAATAATTTTCTGCAACCTGTCGGTGCAGGTTTAATGTAGAAAATCCAAAGTTTCACTCGTGGGCTCAGATGTACGACTAGAAAAGGTGCTTTTCATGAACATTTTTTCACAAATGCATCTTTTTACCATCATGTCTTCACCAGTTTTACTCCATATGATTATCTCTGCTTCTTTACAAACTAATAAAAATGTTAAGCTGTTCAGACTGAGAGACAAGACTCTGCCACGCTGTCACGCACGTGAAGGCCACCAACAAATATATGAAGTAATTCTTATTTTTCTGAGTATAGAAAAATAAAATAATTTCTCCATTTCCATGTTAAGAATTACAAATCTACATCCGGAGCTCTGAGTCTACATTCTTTGCATTGGGGGGGCTTTTAAAAAAAAAATGTGAATGAGGTCCATTTCAGGTATCTAAAGTGCATCATGTGCCGCTCATTTCTCCATCAGGTCGTGCGCTGGGAGCACGTGAGGGCAGCAGAGGCGTGTCTCTCAGATCTGTCACTGGATCACACTTCAGAGATGTGTTTGAAATGTCCAGCACATCCTGCCTGGATCCACCCCACCACAGCCCAGAGAGGCACTCTGAGGGCCACGACCATCTTTGAAGGTGTCTCAGTCAGTTACTGCCAAACAGGAGGATCTGAGGAGCTTCTAACAGCATTTAAAGACAATGGAATGAATAATTATCTCCCTACATCATCATCTGCAAATCCCAGGCTTCTCTCTCAGAGACAAAGACTCTTAATTGTCAACGTATTTTCTCAGAGGCTGGAAGAACACATGTATCACCCTGCTACTGTTTAGCATTCATTCATTCATTTTCCATATCGCTTATTCTAATTCATGGTTGTGGGAAAGCTGGAGTCTATCCCAGATTTGCTTAAACCTTTAAGCAAATCTCCTTTAATGTCTTTAAGAGGTTAAGTCAAGTTTCCCCGAGCAGAACCACTACAAATCTGATGACAACAACATGAAACCTAAACTAAACTGCTTCTTTGGAATTCACCATGTAGAGTTAATGTTATTTGTTTACAGTAAAAAAAAAACACACACACACACACACAAAACAAAACTCAGCTGCAACTTAAAGCAAAATGCAAACATGTTTCTGTTAATCAGCTAGCACCTCAATGTAATCTACAACATGACTGAATGAACTTGTGTGTTTGCCTGTGTTTGTGTGAGTGCCCAGCACCTCACAGAAGTGTTTATTGCTAAAACTGTGTGTGTAAAAATACTAATCCAGCCTGTAAACCGTCTACCTGTTTTACAGACGTTTCCTCCTTCACGTCGCCACGTCGTGAATGAGGAGCAAAGATTTAACACCACATCTGAGATCATATTGCAAGTGAATACAAAAAAAGAGTAACATATTTTAAACAGAGGACATAAAAACATGGTGAACTGTCTCTGCGACATTGGCTGAGAAACAGGAATAATATCATGCAGTGTTTAATATCACACTGCATTATGTAACGCACACATGCTGCAGTGTTTTCTGCATGATGATGTCTGTGTAGATTGAGTCAGACTCTAAAAACATCCTCCAGAATGATTGGAGGTGAAGATGAGGGGACGGACAGCATGTTTGTGTGTACGTGCACTTTGTCTACCATAATAAGATAAATTTAAATGTGAAATAGAGTGTGTTACTGAAATCCAAGATGTTCACATGACCAAAATCCTCCATTCAGGATCAGAAAGGTCTGAAAATGATGAGTGGAGGTTAAAATCAGTCAGTTTTTCAACAGGTCTGGGATGCAGTCGAGGTTTTGAGGCTGCAGATTGTGTCGGGTTTTCACAGAATTGGGTGTCACAGTGTTTTCATGTAGGTTTAGCAGTGTAAAGTTTGTGTGTAAGGATGCAGATTCTGCAGCTTCAAAGTGAATGAAATGATCACACGTGTCAAACAGGTGAGGGCGAAGCAAACTCCACCCTCCTTTGGATTAATGGAGCTTGTTGCTGTTTGGAAAAGCTTCATCCTTTCTACACGGAGGCCTCGGGAGCGCTGCCATTATTGATCTTCACGTAGATCTTGGGATCCTCGTCCTGCTCGTCTCGGAGGCGTTGGAGGTAGCGACTGTGGCACAGCAGGTAGAGGGGCAGGCAGAATCCCAGCATGCTTAGCACCAACAAGCCCACGTTTACCTACGGGTCAGACAGACAAAATGATGACGATGCAGTGATTCAACATGTTAACGCCCAGTGATGTTGATGTCCAGATTATTTGTATGGCCTTACCCACAGAGGGTCTCCCTCCAGGGGTCCCACCATGGCCATGAAAAGAGGCTGCTGGAGGAGGGCAAAGAGAGCGCTGATCAGAGACTGCATTCCCGTCAGGCTGCCGAACTGAGAGGATGGGTACCTGCAGAGGACAAACAACATGTTTGACAAAAGGTCACATGACATGTGGTAGTTCTTATGTTTCTGAATGAATGTCAAGTCTACACATATCTGCCACTTTATCAGGTCCACCTGATCAATTCCTTAACATCAATATCTAATCAGCCAATCACATGGCAGCAACTCAGTACATATAGTCATGTAGACATGATGAAGACAGCCTGCTGAAGGTCAAACTGAGCATCAGAATGAGAAAGAAGGGGGATTTAAGTGACTTTGAACTAGGCATGGTTGTTGGTCTGAGTATTTCAGAAACTGCAGATCTACTGGGATTTTCACACACAACCATCTCTAGAGTTTACAGAGAATGGTCTGAAGAAGAGAAAATATCCAGTGAGCAGCAGCTGTCTGAATTAAAATGTCTTGTTGGTGTCAGAGGTCAGAGGAGAATGGGCAGACTGGTTGGAGATGATAGAAAGGCAACAGGAACTTAAATAAGCACTGGTTCCAACCAAGGTCTGCAGAATAGCATCTCTAAACACATCCAACCTTAAAGCAGATGGGCTACAGTAGCAGAAGATCACACCAGATGCCTCCTGTCAGCTAAGAACAGGAAGGCTACAGTTCACATATTGAGATGGTAGGCTCAGCTACCTGAGTATTGTTGCTGACCATGTTCATCCCTTTATGACCACAGTGTAGCATCTTCTCATGGCTGCTTCCAGCAGGATAATGCACCATGTCACAAAGCTCAGATCATCTCCACCTGCTTTCTAGAACATGAAAATGAGCTCACTGGACTCCAAGGGCCTCCACAGTCACCAGATCTCAATCCACCAGAGCAGCTTTGGGATGTGGTGGAACGGGAGATTTTCATCATTGATGTGCAGCAGATAAATATGCAGCAACTGTTTTTTGTTTTTTCCTCCTCAGGGAGCAAAATCCCAGAGGAATGTTTCTGACACCTTGTTGAATCTTTGACATCAAGAATTAAGGCCGTTCTACAGGAAGTACAACCCAGTACTAGCAAGGTGGACCTGATAAAGTTGCTGGTAAGTGTGCTGTAATAATTCTCTCTTTAAAAGTCTATTAAATGTTTCCTGCAAGATTCCAAACTGTTGTGGTTATATAATCCAAAGCATAAGTGAGATTTTCTGCAAAACCTTAAGAAAAATCATCCCTCAGCAGAATATGTTGTTTTTTTGTCAGTACACACAGTCATTGTTCATTGTTATTGGGATGCAATCATTATCTGAACACTCACACAGCAGCATAAAGGCCTCCGACTGCAGAGTGGATGAAGCCCCTGACAATAGTGTGCAGGATGAAGGACAGAATCTGTAGAGAAAAGACAGAACAGATATTTTTTCCCATTAAGTGCTAGATCAGATCACAGACGGCTGGTGTCTGCTCAGAACTGCTTTCATCTTTAATAAAAGAGACTCAGAAAAAAAAAAAGAAGGAAGACATGATATTTCCGTCCAGCAGGGGTCAGTACAGCCCTGATAGTTGGGCCTCTTGTCTGAATACTGCAGAGGTTGCTCTCCTCATGAGGAGCTGCAGCAGCACATGTCTGGAAATGTGAATACCCCCAAAAATAAACAGAAAAGAAAAGACAAACTTCTCTCGTCTGCAGCATGTCCATGTTTTTGTACCTGAAGTGGCAGGTTCTGGATAATGCAGGTGGCTCCGAAGCCAACCAGGAGGAGATTGGTGAAGATGAAGGCCCTGGTGGCATTGACAATCTTCTGTATCTGTTTGGAAGGGCGGCGAGGCTCACCAGGCTCTCTGATGCAGGACAAAAACAAAAAAATCTTACATTTTTCCATTTTTTTCTTCCTTTCTTTTTAGTTTAACCCATTACAATCCATCATGGACCAACTATTTTGCTGGACTACTTTTACTGGACCCTTGCTGACGTAACAGTAGAATGTTTATTGTAATATCATCAGCTACTGGAGTACAGTATGGCTTCAAAGATAAATTGCATTTGCAACTGGTCTGAAATAAGTGTTCACTGAATCTACAGTTATGATTGTAACTAGGAATGTTATATAGCATTCACATCTCAAGAATCTTATCTTTCCAGTGGTGTGTAACATGCATAGGCACTTTTAAGGGCGACTGAGTAAAATAATTTATTTAATTTATTTGTCATGTCATGCCCACGGGACATCTGGTACCAACGGGTTAAAGCCTAAACTTGTGCACCCTCACCTTTTAACAGTCTTTTCATTATCATCGTCGCAGTCTTTGAGTTTCCAGTCCATAACGTAGCCGATCACAGGAGAGGTGATGAGACACAGGAGCTGGAGCACGCCAAAGATGGAGGTGTACACGCTCACTGAGAGACAGACAGCACACACAGCTCTTATTATGTGCTGATGCTACACTTTGAGTATGATATGAGCAAAATGAGGATGGTGCACGTCACTGACAGAAATCATTAGAAAACATTTTCAGGTGTGTGACCACACATATGACAGCAGGCTTCATGCTTTAAACAAGACAGCTAGACAGGACAGAGTGGAGGAGAGGATGAATGTAGGTGCTCGGTCTGGCCTCTGGTCTCTTACCCACTTGCATCCTCTCCACTGTTACAGCAGCAGCAGGAAGCCAGCATGGCAGGGATGTTAGAGAGGTGTTTAAGATAGGAAGCAATCGCAGGACAAACATCATCTCTGTCTAAACTACATCCTGCAAGCAGCGACACACACCTGTGTTCAGGTCTCCATCTGTCAGGGACTCCAGGATGGTGTTCATGGCTCCCATGTAGAAGATGAGCCGAAGCTGAGTGACACACATGGTGATGAGGCTGAGAAGGAAGATGGGACTGAAGATACTCTTCATGAAAGATGGAGCTGCAGAGGCAATGAGACGAGACAATCAAAATCAAAGAGAATGGAGATTTCGCCTGCTCACGGGACTGATGCTGCTTTTGTAAATGATTGGTAGTATTCGTTATTTTCCTAAATCAGTGTGTCACAAACCTGTGTGGAAGATGTTTTTTTTTTAACACACTAATGCAGAGCTTCAACCATCACTGCCTGATTTATTAGTTTTTAAACTAAAGAAACACTGATTCAAATTTCAAACATTTTAAAAAGACATATTTAAAAAATGTTGTGAATAATCTTCGATTAAATTCATGCCAAATCTTTTTTCATAACTAAAAGGTGCGACTGTTTTCATGGAAAAATGGGATGTTTTCCCTCTTTTGCAGAAGAGGACATGTTCATCAATATCATCAGCGTCAATGTATCAAACTAAAGCAACAAGTTTCCACTCACATCTGTGTATTCATCCAGCTGGAGTAACAGTGAGTCAATGTCTCTTTAATTTTTATGTGTCATTAGAAAAAGGCAAAGCTTTTAGTATTTCCACTGTGTTGTTGTCCAACATCATCTCTGCCAGAGTAGCAGCAGCAGGTCAACAGCAAGCAAACACACCACAGAATTCTCCAGAGCTTTTAATGATTTCACTGGTCTTGTGATGACTTGAATCTGCAAATTTTATTATTTTTTCAGTTTTTCACATTCCCCCTTGAGTGTCCTTAGGTACCCCAAGGGGTATTTGTGCTTCTATTTGATAAACATTTTCCTAGATGATAAAAATTTCAAGATTATTACAACAGGATTTTATCTCCAGCTCAATGACTGGGTTGCATGTGCTCATTGTACAAAGCTTGGCAAAAACAGAGAAATGAGCTCAAAATATGGCACTGCCTTAGAAAATAAAAACCCTTGGAAAAAAAGAAGATATTTTAATTAAGAATTGTTGATCTGAACATGAAGTGTACTTCTCATCCTTTTAACTGTCAGCACTACTGCTTGGCAGAGCAAATATTTCAGCAACTAAAATAAATTTTATTTAATATTTGTGGAAATAAACTTGCCTTAACCATGTCTACCACTCGGTTTGGTAGTAAAAATTAGTGTTTCTAATTTTGAATATTTAACCATTGTTACCATATCTTACCTGTTATTTCAACTATTTGTGTAAAAAAATTTCTTGTTCCAAGGCAATGAAAAAAATGCAAAAAATATCTAAAGCTTTTTCTTAGTGTGACCATCAAAGGGTTATAATCAGCCTGTTTCTTGGTGTTTGTGGAAACTGAATTAAAGAGATATAAGCCTTCAGAGACAAGCCCTTCTCTCCCAATACTCCCTTCACTTCAGGTCCAAAATATATAGCTACTGCTTTAAAACAGAAATCAAAAACCACTTCAAGTCTTTGGGAAAGCCGTCTTTTGAGCAGGTACCACCCACCTATCTACACCGGCTGAACTAAAATATAAAATACAAAAACAGAAAGTCTGCACTACTAGAATTGGTTTAATGGGACAAAAGATTTCATAGCAATCCAACAACAACTCAAACAGGTCACATGGCTAAAAAATCCCAACCTGATCATCTGCAGCTACAAACACAAACATGTCTATGCTCCTTCGAAACTCTCTCCACGTGACTCTGGCTGCAATGGCAACATGTCCAAACCTGAATATGTTGATTTCCATATGCTCCGTGATTGGAGAATTTAAAGAGGTCTGTTGGAGTAAAAGTTGATCATTAATCTTAGTTATGCTTATAAATGGAAAGTGGACTCATCTGTTCTTATGGTGAAGAATTGGAGAGACCAATTAACGGTGGGTGCACAGATGGAGCACATTGGCTTTATTGCCTTTACCAACAGACACTCAGCTCAGTGTAATTATGGGATCTGCTCGGCTGTGCTCATCAGGCATTGTAATGTTTTATCAGCAGTGGATTATTAGAATCTGAGCAGTATGCATGAAGCCATACGTGGAAAACATGATCAGGCAGAAGAAAAGAAGTCTAAAATGCTCCAAAGTTTTGTTTATGTCACTGAGTCACTTGAGGAAATGTTGTTTATATATCAAACTAGCACAACCCCAAATGCATTTTTTCCCACAGTACAGCATCCCCGCTTCCTTTAACATCTGTCTGTCAACATCTGGGAAGTGAGAAGACCAGTTTCTGGAGTTTTAGGAGAGGAATGTTGTCCCATTCTGGTCTGATGCAGGATTCTAGCTGCTCTACAGTCCTGGACCTTCATTGCTGGACTTTGAGTTTCATGATGCTCCAAATGTTTTCTACGGGTGAAAGATCTGGACTGCAGGCAGGCCAGTTCAGCACCTTCTCCTGTGATGGATGCAGTATGTGGTTCAGCATTGTCCCTTCCCTGAAATAGACGTCATCTGGATGAGAGCAAATGTTGCTCTCAAACCTGTACATACCCTTTCAGAGATGTAGGATTTGAACTAAGAGCAGCCAGGATAGCGTTGCATTTTATTTTGGATCTGGGGGGTACACTGCAACCACTGACTTGTTGTCAGTACGGCCCGTGATAAAGTTTATAATAAATTCAGAACAGAGAGAGATAGAAACAAAAGCTGAATCCTATGAAACAGTTTCAAAATGAGAATCAGGCGGTTTGTGTGCAGGTGTGAAATGTGGGACTCTTCAAAGACACTGACAGAAAAATCCAGATGTTCAGAAACCAGCCATGTGCATCCTCAATGCACTTCACACACACACACACACATACACACACACCTACACTTGGATTCTTGGAGCCAAAGCAAAACTACCCCACAACACCCGCTGAGTGGCTTTTCCAAGAACACGATCCAAAGCAATTCCACGGTCTGTTTGGTACCAAAAAGGCTGAGAGGGGAGCTGCTAGTCACCTACTGGGACTGACTGACCCTGACGGGGGGCTGGGTTACAGAGATGAACTTTGCAGGGGTGTGGGGAGGAGGTAATGATTGTGCTCCACTGTTGGACACAGGTGTCCATCTTCAATGTTTAATGGTTTTAAAATAAATTTTACATCTAAATCCATCTTCTTTCTGCTTTTGGTACCTTTTTTCTCATCTGTTCTTAGGGAAAACATGGAAATTTAGGACAAACCAAAACTCCAACATAGACATTCAGTGTTTTCACTTTTAAGAAGTTTCTTTTTCTGGCAAGTTTTAGTTTTAAAAAAGCAAAGATGATCATCTCTCTGCACCTTTAGCAGAAACATAGGCATAGTTGATCTACAGCTGAAATGAGTGTATGTGAATTGTAGTTGGCGCTGATGTGGTGCAAAAAGAGAAAAACAGCTGAGCGGGTTTTAAATCAGGAAACTCAGGAGCTGTTAATATCACCGTTGTTTCTGGACCCTGTGGGTGGGCCGTTTGTCCATCACTCAGACAAATCTGGCACACATACCCCACAGACAGTGGCTTTTGAGCTGCCCAGATGAATATTCATAGGTTGGCGTAGTAGGGGCTTGAGTAAGAACAAGGAGGTCTTATGCTAAATTATTTGTGTTTTGGATTTCTACTCTGAGACACACAAACAGCAGAGACTTTCTGTGAGCAGCATGTTGAGGGTTTAGGTTTTTAAAGCTGTGACCCATAAACCGGATGTTTTCCAAGCCCAAACCTCGGCATTAGGCAGTGGTTTACTTTCACTTCAGACTTGCAAAATATTTAAATTAGATCTTCTTCTCCAGACTTACTCTCTTCGTCGCCCTTGCACTTCACCTCCAGATCGACGGTGGACAGGCACAGCTTGTTGGCCTCCTGCGTGGCCAGATCTTTGGGCGGCTGCTGCGGCTGCTTTATCGAGTGGCCGACGCTGAGACGGCGGCCCACCGTGGTCACCTGCCGGTAAAACTGCTTCCCGGTGATCTTGTGGTCGAAGCCCAGCCAGCTGAACTTAATCTTGACCCTAAAAGAACACAGGGCAAATGATAAAGGAGAAAAATGTCAGCAGGGTAAGAAAGAAAAGAGGAAAAGACTCAGGTGAACGAAAACAAAGTCGAACGATCATCTGGTTTTATGGGCTTTCCTCTTTAGGGCTCAGCAGGCTCTGCTATCTTACTGCAGGATTTAATAAGTATGGAAGCAAACGTACATGTTTTTGTCTGGGCTCAGATGGAGCTGATTCAGATCAGGTACATCCTGAATAGCTAATAGTACAACAGTGGCTTCGTCTTACGTGAAATCCATGTCCTCAGGGCCTGGGAAGGGCTCCAGAGGCCAGTTGATGAAGCAGTTGAGGAAGACGAGGCAGGCACAGCCAGCCCAGACCATCAGGATGGAGATGAAGGTGGCACCCAAATCATAGATCACCTAAAGGGGGCGAGACAGAAACCAAACAAAAACACCATGATAGAAAATTAATAAACCAATGAAAAACACTCCAATTACCAAGTGGAGGAAGGAGGAGAAGATGGTACCTTGATGCCGGGGAAGGTGACAGCAGAGGAAGCATAAGATCCAATCATCAGGGCGATGAACGTCGACCTCAGGTCTCCAAACATGTTGGGGAGCTGCAGAGAGAGCAGCCAGAACTGATCACAGATCAGCTCATCCATAGATCAACTATTCCCTCTTCTACAGGAAAAAGGCTTCTTCACTTCGTTGAAGAGGCAGATATGCAGCAAAATTCATGCCTTGTGCATGAAATTACAGCAAATAGTTTATTCTTATTTTATTTCTTTTCATTTCATTGATTTATTTTTATTTATTTACTATTATTCATGTATTTATTTATTTTGATATTATTTATAATTAATTTTTTATCATATATTTTCATTTATTTAATTATTAATTTAATGTATTTATATTTTATTTTATTGCAGTCTTCTTTGTGTTATTTTTTAACTTTTTATTTTTTTACATGTAACTGTAAATAAACTGAGACAAATAAGTTCAGACTGAATTCAACAGAACTGCTCTGAACCTTGTTAACGTGCATTAAATGATACATATGTGTGTGCTGGCAGCTTCACACTGCAGGTGTTCATTCAGCTTTGCTTTGTAAGGTTGCCAACTATTCTGTCTTGTCACATTTCACTTTATACAACCTGTAGCAATCTATTAAAAGCTTCATACACCCTGTGAAAGAATGCAGCGAACTGCAAACACACTATGTTCCATGTCACTGATTACTGATAAATCGTCAGTGCCCAGCACTCCCTGTGCAGGCTGCAGATTCAGGGTGTTTCTTGCCTTGTTTCTGTTCCTGTGTTTGCAGCAGAGCAGAAAGAGAAAAACCCGAGTCTTGCATAATGATGCTCAAATCAAACAGAGAAAAGAGGACAGTGTGTTCTTAAGCAGGCAAACTGTAAACATCTGCTACAGGAAGTTGACAGCGAAGAGCCAAAACCAAGAGAGCAACATGTGGCTTAGAGGTTCATGGTCTCCGTCAAAGTTTGCTTCTTTTAAAAGCATGTTCTTGTTGAACAAATGGGGGCTGGGAGGTAAAATTAGACAAAAATTGGTCAGTAAAAGAGTTTTATGGGTCATGAATAGTAAGTTTCCCCCTCTATCTCATTGTCATGATCCGTCCGTCGACCCATCCATCCAGCTACTGTGTTCACTACAGGGGGAGAGCTTGTTAATAAGCAGCTGGAACCTCCTCTAATTGAAGTGGACTAAAGGTGAGCAAAAAAAAAAGAAATCACTATGCCACCGATGACTTAAATTAACAAGGCCTCCCCAGACTCCTTCGCTTTCTCTGCAGGTGGTGTCTGATTCCCTGACAAGCAGGGTTTGCTGGGGGAGAAAGGCTCACCTTTGGCCCAGTGGACGGAGAAAAGAAGAAATGAAACAAACCATCAGGATTTGGCGTCATGATGACGGCTCAAAGTTGACCAATCTTTTCACATAATATTTAAATGTATTACACTCAAGTGTTATATTTCCAGGGACAGGTTTATTTGGAGGATTTCTTCACAAAATCCCCCCAAAAAAGAAAAGCGTGGTGCCAAAGCAAAACTCTCAAATTAAATCAAAAGCAAAAGCCAGGCAGACACTGTCTGGCAGAGCAGAGCATTGGCCTAATTTTGAGCTTACGTCACACTGGCACTTCTCCGGGTTACTACAAGTCTGAGCCTCAGTCAGCTGCTGAGATCAATGTTTCGCTAAAACATGTGACAAACTGGTTTGTTCTGCTGCTTATGAAAGAAGAAGCAGGGATTAATGGGGCCAGTTTTGTGAGGTTTGAGTGAGCGTGCCGATGGGAGGAGCAGCTGTTGGGCTTGACAAGGTAGCAGTGTTTTCATTACTGGAGCCAAAAACACATCACTTAGGCAAACAGGGTGGTTCAGGTAGTGAATGCTTTCAGTAATATTTGACTTTCCACTGTATAGTTTTCAGATTCCTGCTGTTTATAAGCAGGAAGCTAATTATGGTGAATCTGAAATGACATGAATGCAGTGTTAAAGTCCAAACGGACATCTTTTAGCATGCTATCCACTGCTGTCTAGGACAGATAACACTAAAAGCATTCAAGTTTAACCGGTAGTGCAAACTTGGCAGTTCATCCTAAAGTTGTTAAGATAACTGGATAAGTGAAAGTTAAACTGCTAAAAATCAACATATTTTCAGTATCCATGCAAGATTTGACGTAATGTAATGGCTCTCAATTCACTGCTTTAGATGACACAAAAGTTCTCACAAGAAACTGCAAAACAAACATTACAGATTAATATTTTTCTACGCTTTTCCCTCAAATTGCTCAGTCAACTTCATACCTAATCAAAACTAACAAATATGTAATTATTTTAATATCGTAACCCTTTAAATGCCAGTTTGATCAAATGATGTCACTTTTTAAATTAACACACCCCCCTCCCAAAAAAGAGGTAGATTTTCCTTTTTTTTTTTTTTTTTTTTACATATATTAGATTAGGGATGACTGGGATTTTTTTTCTATCAGTCTTAAATGTACTAAAAGATTGTAAATTGAAACATTACACGTTGCTTTGATTTTGACCTTTAAACAAAATAAATTTGCCTCCCCTAACATACATTATATAGGAAATAACTCATTAATACAGACTTTTTTCATAATAACAATAATGTGATCATATTTGTATTTAAAGGGTTAGAATAATTTCAATAATTACATATTTGGTAATGTTTTATTAGGACTGAAAATATTCATCTGTAATGTTTTTATAGTTTTTGGAAGGGAACTTTTTTGTTCTCTAATGTCCCAAAGGGGTAAACTTGTTCCCGGTGTCCTGCTGACCTGTAACTGAAAATCATCCCATATGGGGTAACACCACCAGAATGATGGTCAAAAATTGAGGTAAAATGTGCCTGAAAGGACAAAAAAGTACTCAAACACCCACAAGTGCAGCAGCCCGTTTTGTTGACTTCTAATCATCAGAAGAATGTATTCCCCATATTTCTCAACCTGCATGTGATCATGTTGTTCCTGATCATTCCAAGTGTTTGTTCTGGAGATTTCCCCTCACCTGCCCCTTTCTTTCTCGGCTAATCTCAGCACTACCAAGCCCTAACAATTTCTAATCTGCATCACATTACAAACATCAGAATCAGTATGTTCATCTCTGCAGGGAAAAGCAAAAACCAGGAGCAACCTCTTAAATATAATAACACCCAAAAGTGGCTTTGTTGTTGTTCCCTGACTGAATAACTCCTCTGTTAGCTCAGAGTTCACAGTGTATCTATGCACAAAGTACACACACTGATGGATTCAGTATTTGAACAGTCACTCTGGGTTTCTTTTAGCCTCAGAGCAGTCACACCTGGAGATAAGAGATCGTTTAGCAACAGGTGTAAACGTTTTGGGAAATCACGTTTTGTCTGATAAACGATATATAAAAAGAATGAGGATAAAAGTGATGTAAGACATATAAATGGTTGAAATCTCTAAAGTGTTAAACTGGTTTTTAAGCATGTTTATCTCAGTTGTGGGCCTGGTGAAAACTGTTGACCTGTATTTGCATCTGGGTGAGAGGACTGAATGTTATCAGCACAAACAACAAGGATGTATGCAGAGTGCACCATGTGGCTTCCTTATATATAATAAGCATACTTGTTGATGATTCTTCGGTAGTGCTTCAGGCAACATTAGTATTTTCACAGTCTGATCTGTGTCCTCATCTTCACAATCTTGAACAAGTTTTCCCTGTGACTGCAAATTTCTACCTAATTTTCTCTCCTACACCGTGGATACCAGTGTGGGCAGAGTGCTGAAAATGGAAATGGAAAAAGTCTGATGCTGAAAATGTGACGTGATGGGACAGTCATGGAGAGGGGAAATATGCTGAGCTTTTCAGGCTGGGTGGGTCAAAAATGAGGAAACTGGACGCAGCTGACTTGGAGGAAAGAACAGAGAAATGAAAAAAGGAAGAGACATTTTTGCTGCAGCTTGTGGAAACTTCAGCTGCCTGCTGCTGGATCATTGGAAACCAGCTTTGACCAGTCCAGTCCTGACTGCTTCCATCATAAAGAGCAGCCAAGTGGGCTGTAAGATTAGCAAACACCAGCTGACAAACAGCAGACAGCATTCCTCCGTCAGCCTGATGTCAGCTTACGTTCCCTCTTATGAGATGTCTGCTTCTTATTTTTTATTATTCAAATATATCTAACAGAAATAGTGGACTTTATTCATTCAGTGTTTTTGCTTTATTTTTTTATATTCAGTGAACAGAACATGTGCTCCACCCTTCTAGCTCCAGCATGATAAATATAGACCATGTGTATCCAACATTTAGTCCTCAGAGAGGCGATCACTCAACACTAAGGGAAATATATATTACAAGGCAGCAGAATGAACCCAAAGTGCTCCAACACGTGCATCCGACAAAGAACAGGAGGAGGAGCCTGGTGACTTCATGTGGGTGCGGACATACTGTATGTACAGTATATACTGCAGTGCATGCAGATAAAGTCTGTTTGAGTGTTTTATAAGGAATAGAAGAGCTTGTCTGTAACATGATGCTGTTTACGCTCAACAAACGGGAAAAATAAATCCTGACCAGGCCCTTTTCCTCAGATTTACTCCCTGTTTTCCCATGCTGAATGCTGAATGTGCATCAACAGGAGAGAATGAGGAAGTAAAGCAAGGACTGATAAGGAGAGAGGGAAGCAGCAACAGGGTAGGACGCTGTGAGTTGATCACTTTCACCAGTGATGCAAAGATTCAGCTTCAGAGATATAAAAGTTACCCCATCTTCTCAAAATAGCTGCTTTCCACTGCGACAACCATTTATAATTATGTGTGTCTGTAATAGTAATAGTGTGTAATATTGTAGTTTTGTTAACTATTAGATTAGTTGTAATAGTAGTTTCGTTGCACTTTTTGTTGCAATGACAATAAAGTTCTATTCTAATGACCAGCAGTGAATGTAGGTGATGCTCTCTTAGAAAGTTACAGAGCGTGGCAGCAGTTGAAGCAAATCATTTGTAAAGACCTGCAGGGAGCTGAAACTCAGAGGCCTCCACATGCTCACACACAGCGCTGACACACTGCAACAGAGTCGAAAGTCACGCACACATGAGACAGTTCTGATAGTTGAGTTGGTTCCCATCGGTGAGGGGAGGGCGACTGAAACTGGAGACGAGGAAAACAACTAGACTTAAGATTGGGATGTTGGAGGGAGGAGTAAAGCATGATGAAACAGGCCCAGTCACTTGTGTGTGAATAGGAAACAGCAAAGCGGGGTGGGGAAATGCACATGCACATTCAGTCCCGTTGCAGCTTCCTGTTTGTCTCTTGTCTGTCAGTGTGTGTGTGAATGTGGCTGAGTGTGGTAATAAAGTAACAGCATGTCCAAGCACAAGTGTTGAAAGAAACAGTCAAGCAGCAACAAAGAAGCAAAACTCTTAACACACGTGAGATAAAAAAGGAAACAAGAATTGAAACACACACACTGATACAAAAAAAACCCTACATCTCAACACACACACAACAAAGCAACCTATGTGTCCATGTGTGGATGAAAAAGTAATGAGGAGAGGTCTTTTCTTGGCCTCCAGCCAAAGTTGCAGTGAATAATACATCACAAATGCATTCCAGCTTTCTCATAACTCTCTATGTCTCTCGCTCACATGTCCTCTAACCATGATGCAGCACTTTCAGATGATGAGATCATCCTGACGAGCAGCTTTGCTGATCCAGTTTGACCCTCACCGCTCCACACATCACTTCCTCCCAGGAGCCTTTCGTCAGCCATCTTTTCAACTTGTCTGTGCTTTTACAGAGCTCTAACCCGCCATCTCTGTCACTTTTCTCAAATCTTCTAACTCTTCCTCCACTCCTCAGCTTCATTCTGTATCATTTCTTCTCATTGTTAAACCTGATATTGTTCTGTTATTTGCAAGTATAAAAAATGCATCTGCTATATTGATGCATCAACAAGCAGGATTTATACTGAACATATGTAAGACTAGTGGTCAAGCAGGTGAACTTCAGTGGATTCTGGTCATAAGGTCTCTTATATCAGAGTTGTTTAATGACATGTAATTTAAAGCTTATATAGCGATATGAAGGTATGGTGCTTTTAAAAGATGCACTTTGTAACTTTCTGACCTTAAAAAATCCATTTTTGATTTGTTTTGATGGCACAGCGACATTTATTATGCTCATTCCTGGAGCCATCGTTGCCCTGCAGCTTCCTGAGGCTAAGGAACCACATCTTTTACTTCTGGAATTGCATTACTTTGCAGCCGAGTTTCACTTTATCCACCGTGTCACACGATAGCAGCTGTTTATCAACACACCAGCCATTTTTAACACACCATGGCCAATTCATCAAAGAAATGCACGTGGACATTATAGAAAGGAAGACAGAGAAAAAAGGGAGAAAGTGACAGAGCATGAGCTAAGCCAAGAGTCAACACAGGACTGATTTTTACTGGCTGGGGAGAACAGGTAGGAGGCACCTCACAGAAAAAATCTGCAAAAGTTCAGTAGCACTGCTTTAAACAGCACCTCAGAGCAAGAAGGTTCTGTAATATGATGACATTTATGCTTAAAGAACGTGGAAAAATTCATCCTGACCCTGACCTGGCCTCAAATTTACTCCCTGTTTTCCCACGAAGTAAAGCAAGGACTGATGAGGAGAGAGGGTAGCAGCAACAGGGTAGGACACCATGAGCTGATCATTTTTACCAATGATGCCCCAGATATAGTGACACCATCTTCTTAAAATAGCTGTTTTCCAACCATTCACCCAAAGGAAAAAGAGGGACTGGGGGCTTCCTAAAATTAGTTATATGTGTCAGTAATGACCAGGAGTGAATGTAGGTGAAGTTTTCTTAGAAAGTTACAGAGCGTGGCAGCAGTGGAAGCAAAACATTTGTAAAGACCTGCAGGGAGCTGAAACTCAGAGGCCTCCACACATGTTCACACACAGCGCTGACACACTGCAACAGAGTCGAAACTCATTGATGGATGGATGGATGGATGGATGGATGGATGGATGGATGGATGGATGGATGGATGGATAGACGGACATTGAGGTGCCAGGCTTGATTAATTCTGTTATAATCCAACTGTGTAAGAGTGAGTGTTTGAATTGAGCCTTCTGTGAGGTTTTGGGCCATTTGTATCACAGTTTTCCTACATGTATACACACATTTTTTTTCTTTACACTCAGTTCTAAAAAAAAATAAGTGGAGCTCATTTATAAACAATATGATTCCAAACTTTAACCCCTTATTAAGCGGGGTCATTTTGGCAAAAACGCCTGTAATATGACCTCTCCAAATTAGAATTACTGCTGTTATTGAACCCTCTGGATTGTAAGTACAGGCTTGGGGTCTTTGTAAAGGTAACACTCTCTAGTTTCACCCACAGCAATCAGAATCACTGTAAGTATTACTGATAAAAAGTTATACACTTTAGAACACACAGAAAAAATATTTTTTTGTCCTCGCCTAACCTGTACGGACAGAATGAGACCAATCTTGATGGGAAATATTGATGTTTGACCTATAGAGAGCCCTCAAAGGTAAGGAAAGTAAACATTTAAACTTTCTGCTTTTCTGTAAAAAAGGCTTTAGTGTTAGTGCTGTGGTTGTTGCGTGTTAAAATGGTTTATATCATCGGAAAGACGAGACTTTGAGCTTTCATTTGATGTGTATATTGTGGGCATTCATGATGGAGGGGCTTGCACACATGGCTGCAATGTTGTTGATTAGTAGTCATGTACCGGGACCGGTACGTCTGCATCATAAGGGGTTAAGCTCCAAGCATCCCTCAAATATAATTCTAAACCACAGTTTTGGGAAACTAAAGAAAAACTCCACCATGTTGTGCACTCAGGTGGCTCATACAGATGTTAGGCAAGAAGATGGAACACCAATAAGACAGGATGTGCAAGAGGAAAACAAAAGCGAGCAGATACTTCTAAAGAGCAGGACCAGAGTTGAGAAACAGAGTGATGTTCCAATGCGTTTTGCTTTTTTTTTTTTTATCAGGTTAGTTGTCTCTCTTTTTTACAATTTTGTATGTGTGCAGACCTTTTGCATTCATTTGCATGTGAAATGACCAGTTTTGCTTCAAACAATAAAATATCCTTTGTTTCGCATATTAAAGCAGTTCAGTTAATGTTATTGTGAGGCAAAAATTCCTTCCTACACTTCAGCCAGAACCTGCAGAAACACCTCTGACGGCTGTTTGGACTTTACTCCGTTAGTGTTTATATGATGCTGTCAGACAGAAACAGAAAAGACTGCATGTTGTTCTGTTGGAGAGAATGATTTTGGAGAAGAGAGAATATGGTTTGGAGTTCTGTTTTTCATTTTCCACAGGCTTTTCAAGCTCTGACAAAGTACTTAACCTCTTTGGGATTGTGCTTAAGAGTTTTAAGAAACTGAGCCTCAGTTTCTGGAAATGTGTTTAAACGTTTCAGAAAAACTGTGTTGCTTGTATTTCACTGTATGTCATAATTTTTGGAGAAAATTTGGTTTGATATAGACATTTGTTTGGTATCTGAAACTTTTTTGTTGTTTAAAAGTCACAGAGTAAAGGAAACTAAGAACAGCTGACAATGTGATTACTGATAAGTGTGTGTGAATGATGAGACGTCACCGCTCTGTGCTGTAAATGATGTGAGCCTTCATCCTAGAAATACTAAACTACCTTCTGCCATTTGTCAGCTTCATAATAAAATCATCTTAGTGTCTCACAATGAGGAAGATGCTGTTTCCAAATCATCTGTAATCTTACCGTCAGAGAGGTGAAGGTCATGCACATGCCTCCAAACCCGTTTAACGCCAGTGCAAAGAAGATCAGGATGGACAGATCTGCAGGAGAAAGTGCAGATTAGAAACACGACCAAGGACAGGATGTAAGGCAGCAGCGCCCCGAGTAAAACTACAGCATCCATAAAGTGATGGATGTTGACACAGTGAGAAAAGATACGCACTGTTTGGATCGCTGGCACCGTAGGCGATCAGGAGGCAGGAGAAGGCGAAACAGGAACTGAAAACAAAGACGTGTCGATGAATAACAGCTTTAAAGTCATCTGATGTTCATCAGGACAGATTATCTTCTCCAAACTCACCTTCCTAGAAGTCGTAACTTTCGCGGGCCGTATTTGTCCATGACGATCCCCAGAGGCAGAGTGATTGCCGACAGCAGGAAGGAGCCCACAGTGAAGGCCAGGTTCAGCATCTCATCCTGGTCTTTGCAGATGGGCCAGTTGTTCATCGTAAGGAACTCTTCTTCTGTGCTGTCAGAGTTGGAGATGTTGGAGTTGTTGTGGCCAGAACTGTTTCCTGGAAGAAGAAATAAGAAGCATAGAGGTGAAGACTTTTGTTCTGTAGTCAGTTTATCCATCAAGTCTTTTTTCTGACCATCTACAGCCTATTCACTATGGTGTCTTCAAAAATTAAATACCCTCTAGGTATTTCATCTGAGAATAGCTCTAATATTGTTAAACCCCCCTGCCCCCTTCCTCCAACTAGAAAGCTGACCAGCTGATTGAAAACCCAAGACACTCATTAGAGGTCAAGTAAACAATACAGAATACTGAGTACATGGAGCAGAAATAGTCCTAAGTGGAGCCAGAATGGAGGAGGTACCTCTCTGGAACAGTTTGACTGTAAACAGAGTCCACCAAGTTCATCTGCAGGCTATTTCTGTCCTTGTGCTCCATATTACTGTTATCTCTGTCAAGCTCTGCCGGTATCAACAGTCAGCAGAGCTGCCACAGGAAAACAGTTCCCTGCTCACCTCCCCTTGTTTACTGTCAAACCGCCAGACGTAGCAATATGGAGAAGTTTGCACATGCCTTACAAGTAAAGGAGGAGGAGGAGGGAGCACCAAACTGTTGAGTCTTTTACTCATTTCACAGAAACTAATACACACAAAGATGAAACATGAGTGATACCATCATCTCTGCATGTGCTGATTCAGCTCCCAGCAGGAACAGGAAGGGGGGGGTGTTGATGTTAGAAACTATAAAAAAACATGTTGACACCTCATGACTGATTTCATAGTACAGCTGAGCGAAGCAGCTCAATGCATTTAGTCATGCAGACATGGTTAAGACAACTTACTGGAGTTGAAACTGAGCATCAGAATAAGTAAGAAAGAGGATTTAAGTGGCTTTGAACATGACATGGTTGCTGGTCTGAGTTTCTACTAGGATTTCCACACACAACCATCTCTAGGGTTTACAGAGAAGAAGAAGAAGTCTGAAGAAGAGAAAATATCCAGTGAGCAGCAGTTGTCTGGACCAGAATGTCTTGGTCAGAAGAGAACGGGCAGACTGGTTGGAGATGATGGAAAGGCAACAGGCAGTCCAGTGAGCACTGGTTCCAACCAAGGTATGCAGAACAGCATCTCTAAACACAAAACATGTTCAACCTTGCAGCAGATGAGCTTCAGCAGCAGAAGACCACATCGGGTCATCATGGATGCAGCCGACAAACCTGCAGCAACTGTGTGTTGCTGTCATGTCAATATGGAGCAAAACCTCTGAGCAATGTTTCCAACACCTTGTTGAATCTATGCAACCAAGAATTAAAGCAGTACTGGAGGGAAAGAGGGTTAAAACCCACTACCAGCAAGGTGGAGCTGATAAAGAGGCTGGTGAGTGTATCAGCCTGGAGTTATTTAAGTTTTGTGCCCCCCTCCCCCCAGACTGCAGTTTTGAGGAACATTAAGTGCTGACTGTTGCTCTGACTGCTGACTCATCTCTTGGCACACAGTATAAACCTGATCTCCTTTGAAAAGTTCTTTCTAATGAGTCAATGTTTATTGTTCACCTGCTTTTCTTCAGTGAAGCTTCATGTCAACACTTTTCATGTTTTGCATTTTTTTCTGTATGCTGCTTTGACAGAAACAAGTCATTGTTTTTAAAGCACCAAAAAATGATCTGACAGAGAGGTAATCCTACACAAACATCACCATCAGTACACAGAAACCGACATGTTTCAGGATGTGGTCATGATCACGGCCAGTTAATGGTTACAAAGCTGCACACATGTCAGCACCAGCCGAGCATTTAAGGAGTTACTTCCATTTTTAATATGTTGTCTCTTTTCAGCGGGCGTTCTGTTCACGCTGATGATTAGGCGTGCAGACAGGCCGAGTCATTAAACATTTAACAAGACAAAATGCGGGTTAGACAAAGGTATATGTCGCACATGTTTCACAACGACAACAACCACAGCAAAACACTTAACTAATAAATCTCAGAACATAGACTCAGAAACAGAAACTGAACTTTAGAGGGAGGTTTGAATAAAAGTGATAGATGGGAAAAAGGAAAAACATTCACAGCAGACACTCTCTCCGCCTGAAGACTCCTCGGCATTCGTCTGACTTCAAACTGGGAGTCAGCAGCTAGTATGAAGTGGTTTTACGTCTCGTGTGATCAATGACGGGTTCAGGGCTGTTTTTTGAGACCTTGTTTCTTTTTCACAGATTCCAGAGTCACAGCGCAGTGAGAAGGAGAATATTCACTTAGTGGCTTTGTTGTGGTGTTGCCTGTTTCCTTTGCCGAACACCAGGCAGATATTATAATGAAGCACTGCAGCCTGCTCAGCCTGAGTTCCTGCGTATTGTTCAGTCAGTACTTACATGAACACACAGAACCATCAACAGCCCAGGTTTTACCGTGCTTTTAGAGATCCTGCTCATACTTGTATTTTTCATCTCATTCCAAGCTGTATGACCTACAATATGTTTCCATACAATCCTTACATCAGTTTGCTTTGCAGTCATTGGTGTTGCGCTCCCTTTCAAACCTCACATCCAAATAAGTAAAGTTAAAACTGTTTTGTTTTTTATTTTGCCTTTACAAAGACACCTGTTGCTGCTAATTTATATATATATATATATATATATATA
Source organism: Melanotaenia boesemani (assembly GCF_017639745.1). NCBI lineage: Eukaryota > Metazoa > Chordata > Actinopteri > Atheriniformes > Melanotaeniidae > Melanotaenia > Melanotaenia boesemani. The sequence continues at coordinate 30,332,707 of NC_055690.1, read as the reverse complement.
TATATATATATATATATATACACACATTGTTTCCATGCTCTGGATACTGTCTACCGGCTAGCATGGTGCATTAAGGTTCTTCACAGATATCTGCATCACTGCATATTTTATTTTCAGGTTATATTTTTTTTTTTTTTTGTCTTTTCATAAAGTCAAATAATGGAAAATCTTTGGTTGGCTTCCAGGTAGGTAGGATCATTGAAGTCTTTGCAAGTTTGCAAGACTCAGTTTTTGTCAGATTGGTAAAGCTCTGTTCATCTTTTCATCAGAAAGACTGCGTCTCTGAAATGCTGCTTTTATACCCAGTCATGTTACTGACCTGTTCCCAATTAACCTGATTAGTTGTCAAACACTTCTCCAGTTGTTTCTGATTTGTAGCAGTTAACTTCCCAGTCTTTTGTTGTCTTTGAGTGGATTTCATCCCCATCACTTACATTATATAAGTACATGAGAAGAACTTCTTGATCATGTTCAGTTCAGCTTTCACCAGAGGGTGAAGACCTGTGGGGGTGGGATGAGTCGGGTTGCTATCTGTGAGCGGTTATCAGAGTGGAATTAAGCTCAAATGTTTTATTGACAAGTTAACCTTAAAGGCTTTTATCCATTATCTTTACTTTAATACAAAGAGAAATACACAGTCAGACATCAATGAGAGAAGGACAGAAATATTTTATGTGATGATCTCTGTGTAGCATGAAGGATGAATCGATTGGCTGGTTGAGGAAACAATTTAGACCATGTTAACAGAAATCAGCAGGTCTATTTTCATTATATTGTTATGGCCTAGCACATCACTTCACCGAGCACTGATTACTGAATCCTGGCATGGAAAACTCCTCTCTAGTGAGATGCTCCCAGGCTAAATTAACCAAATAAAAAGCTGCGTTGATCAAAGGGAGCTGAGGACACAACAAAATGTTGATCAAATAAACTCATTATTGTTTAAACAATCCTTTTACACATTTTGAATCCCTCAAAATCAGCTGTTTTTCACACAGGTCTCTGCTCCTGCAGAGCAAATGAACTCCACAGAGGTTGTGGGATTTTAATACCTGTTTGTGTCCCAAAATCTGCATAACTCCTCTCCAGGAAACACCCTTGAAAGTTACTGTTAAATCAAGTTGAAAGATCTCAAATTTACCCAATCTGATTTAATCCAGTCTGCTCATATCTGTGAGACACTGGGTGAGACACTGGATGCAAACAAGCCTGGTATCACTGAAGAGGAGTAACGGGCTTTTTTGTATGACAAATGTCTTCATGATAGAGTGCAGCATTAGCAGTGGTGTATGTTTCCTCCATGATCAGCCTAAATAGATTTAATCTAATCATCTGTTGTACATTTGACTAAGTACAGATTCAAGCTCAGCCTGAAACTAATAAGAATGAACATTTGTTAGTGTGTAGTTGGGTAGGAATGGTAAATGCAACGCTGACACACCTGGTTCTTGGCACAGGTAGGAGTAGAAGCCCTCGGACTTGAGCATGATGAGCAGGGACGACCAGCCGAGCAGCACGGCAGAGAAAAGCAGGTTTTCGATGACTGCTGTAACAGCCATCCACCAGCGGCGGGAGAAGGCGGTGGTCAGGGTGGGAGCCATCGCTACCAGGGTGGTGGTGGTGGTGTGCTGGTCTGACTGGTTCTGAAGGAGGCTCCTGGAGCCTGAAACATGGAAAACACAAAAAATGTGATGGGCATGATACTGACAGATGGAATGCTGGGATAAAATTACATCTCTGCCATGATTCAGAGCTACTTGCTTTTTTTATTTTTATTTTATTTGTTTATTTATTTTGTCTTTTGTTTTTTTGTTTTTTTCCAGGAACCACAAATCATCCTTTGTTCTAGGCTGATGATGATGATTGGGAACAGACTGAGGAAGACCACTGAACAGCTGAAACCCTAGAAGCCACAACCCCCCCACCCTTCAAGTTAAAAACGTTCCCACCAGAGGAGATATCTGATTGGCTTACAGGTATGAAATGCTTTCTTATTGGCTGCTGGTGACATAGCCTTCTGCAGCAGCTGCACGTGAGGTTGTTGCTGTTTTTTCCAGATGTGTTTACTGATAGAAAATGCTGTCAGATTAAAATTTGGATTTCAGCAATAGAAATAACTTCTTAAGTAAAAAAACTAAAATAATTTGGAATGGGCGAATAAATCAAAACATATATATAATATTTATTTATTTATTTATTATTATCATTATTATTTATTTTATTTCTTTTACAGAAAACGGCACTACACGTGAATGCAGCTCAAGCCAGTTGGAGCCAGTTCGGCGCGAGATGTTTGGTTTATCAGATTGAGCAGCTTCACAGATCCGTGCATGCAGCAGCGCGTGCACACCGACGAGAAACAGACTAACGTCTGAGACTTTAACATCAAATATACATAAATCATTTATGAGGCGTGAATTTTAGATTTCGCTTAAAATGAAAAAATATATATATATGGCTTTAAAAATTATAATGAAATGCGCTTCATGAGAACATTGTGTGACTAAACGTAAACTTGCTGGTCTCGCGCGCTGTGGGGAAACATTTAATATTTTACTCGTGTTTTCTGTATTAAACTTCGTCACGTTGAAAACAATTAAACAAAGAAATCTGCGCCTGAGAGGAAGAGCGATCTTAAAACTGGTCTGAACTGGACTGAAATCATCCGCACCATCCACCCCCACCCAACCAGACCCGCATCTTCTCGATCCCCAGCCTTTCTATCAAGTTAGCTTAGACAATATAACCAGCTTCCGTTGGGTTGTTTTCAATATCACCCCTGCTCAAAGCCATAACAGCAAAAACTACAAATATTTCTATTAAAATTTCTATTATTAACATTGAGTTATTTAATAAAGAAATAATAGATGGGTAATAAGTATAATAATCAGAGTGCATAATATTTTCACGGTCATTGAATACTTTAATTTTGAAGAATACCGGAAACACAAGGGTTGCGTCTTAGTAACTTGATGTAACTCTAAACAAGAAGCGCTCAGCTGTTCGGTATCAACAACAAGGCAGGGAAATACCGCTCTGAGACAAAGAGTAACAGCAAACAGGCTGTAACCGCATCTAAATTAATATTCTGCTTATTTTATACACTTTGTGCTTCAGATCAGAGGAGGAAACTGGAATTGTGCGACTTTTATTATCCGAATAATATAAAGAGGAAGTGATTGGTCATTGAAATGAAAGCAACTTTAAAAACATTTATTAAGTAATCAGTCTTCATGTTCAGAGAGGCGGAAAAAGGCTGACACCCCTAAAATTGTCAAGAAATAAACATCTGTAAACTGATGTCTGTGACAAATTAAATCATGCCACTGAAAGCTGCTGACAATTTAAACAAAAACAACTATATGAGTCATCCTCTCATTCTCCAGCGCTGTGGAGCATCCCTGCTACGGACCGCCTCACCTGAGCGCGGGGATACGAATCCGGATCTGGGGGCGGCCGAGCAGCTCTGTCCTCAGGTCAGTTCTGCTTCTGCAGGTCCAGATGCCCCTTCAATGACCAACAGACGAAGCAGCAGTGGGGAATGGACCTGTGGGATGTGAGTTTGCCCCCCTTCTCGCACTGTCTTTATGTCTTTACTGTCATCTCGCTCAGCCGCAGCTTTATAGCAGCGCAGCGACAAACACTGCCGCCTGCCTATTGGTCCGCAGCCCAGCCGGAGACCAGCCACAGCCAATCAGCGAGCTATCGTGTTATAAGTGTTGTTTCCAAACCTTAAAAGTAAGTGTGTAGAAAACAACAGGATAATTATATTAAATAATGTGGCTTTAACACTGAAACCAAAATAAATAAGGCAACACAGATTGTTCAGGTATTAAAGACCAAAGAACAAGAACAAACAAGTTGGAAAAATGCAGGTGAATCTAAAAGAAACTTTTTTGTGTCTCATCATTGTGCAGAATATGGTCATACTGCGCTCAGAGACACAGTTTAAAACGTCTCCAACCTGAAGGGGTTCTTTGTTCTGATTTAACTTCTCAACCCTGTAAAAAACATCATGTTTTTCCCTCAGTGTCTTTTACCAGATTTGTAAAACGTTCCTTCATACTGGATTTATCGACTTGACACCCTGTTTACTTGCTGCGTTGTGCCAAATGTGTGATTCCTAGAAGTACAGATGAGGAGGGTTCAACATGGTCCAGCTGAAAAACAAGAACACGCCGAGACTCAGAAAGAAAGAGAGAGAGAGAGAGAAAGAGAGAGAGAGAGAGAGAGAGAGAGAGAGAGAGAGGAGGGCGACACCTGGTGGCTGCTTCTTCTTACACAAACTACTGAGCAGATAAACTCAGATTAATGACACTGGTGATATCTCCCAGGTGTTACAAGGCATCTTAAAATACTTTGAGGAGCAAAGGATGTAACGTGATGAAGATTTTCAGGTGTTATTTTGTCCCATTCTTCTTCCTCACGCATCATATGGGGTTGTCGTTTGTAAATTCTCCAAAAATTACTGCAGGCACAACAGTCCAGTACCCTCTTCTTTCTCAGTGCAGAATGTGGTCCCTGACAAAGGTAGTGGTCTTTTCCCGATCCTTTAGGCAGCATATGTCGCTGTACAATGTCAGTGAACTTTTTTGCATTAATGCTGCAGAACTCTTATCCAACCACAGACCGTCACTGATTTACAATGTAAGATATCAGAAGTATCTGAATAGCTTATATGTGTCTGTGGAGGTTTTCTAAAGACAATAACTTCTAACTCTTGATTAAACTGGTCTCCTGTTCTCTCACATTCATACTGTCAGTAGAGAAACCAGTCAAACAATAAATGTAAGACTTATTCCCTGTTTTTATTATTTTGTTTAACTTTTCATCATTCTATATTTTTATTATATTAAATTTTGGTTAATAATAAGACTGAATAGTGACCTTAAGAATCTTGAAATAAAGTATATGTTGGAGCCTGATAATTTACAGCAAAAGAAAAAAACATTTTTTTTTTATGATAATTACAAAAACAGAATTAGAAACATTTTACGTGAGAAAAATGCATTGTTTCCAGGACATTCTTAACCCACTGCTGCTGTTGTTATTGTTCACTAATATAATAATCAATCAATCTATGCCAACAACCATGTCTTAAGCCACTGTTTCCTTGATTCCAAAACCAGGTAAGGACCACTTACAAATGAGTAACTTTAGACCTTTGATTATATTAAACTATGACTACAAAATATTTGAAACGATTCTTGTGAGAAGAACAGAAAATGTTTCCTCTCTTATACGCACTGACCAAGTAGGCTTTATAAAAGGCTGCATGGCTTTAAGTAATATGAGGAGGCTGCTGAAGGTAATGTTGAGGCTTCTCAGCAACCAGCGATAAGTCTCCGAAAGAATTGAGTGGGAATATTTGCAGCATGTACTTTCTAAATATGGGTTTGTTCCAGTATTTCAGAGCTTGGTAAAAGCATTATATAGTGAACCAGTAGCAACCGTCAAAACAAATGGCATCCAGTCTCTCCTGTTTTGTTTTTATTATCCTACAAGCCAAGGATGCACATTTTCACTTAGAATTTTTATTCTTGCCCTGGAACTTCTTGTGCCGTACGGGCTCAAAAGACATAAAAGGTATCAGTGTTGGTGGCAATGAGTTTAAAGCCAGCTTGTATGACACATTTGGGCAGTTTTCCGGTTACAAGGTTAACTACAGTAAGAGCAAGGCCGTCCCACTTAACCATCTTACTTTTCAGTCATATTTGGACTCGGTGCCTTTCCAGTGGAATTCAAAAGACATAAAATATTTAGAAATTAAAATTAAATTTCCTGTTGTAAGGATATTTAAGTTAAATACACCAGATCTGCTCAAAACTGTAAGGCAGGACATTAAAAGGTGGACAGTGTTACCTTTGTCCGTGTGGGGTAGATCTGAAGTTATTAGAACGAATATACTACCAAGGCTGGCTTACTTTATGTCATCTATGCCACTTAAGTTTCTGCCAAGCTGGTTCAAGGAAGTAAACAAACTATTCTCTTGCTTCCTATGGAGAGCAAAAAATCTAGGATTAGTCATAAAAAACTAATAAACCCACGAGATAAAGGAGGAATATCCACCAGTACTACATAACTTATAACTCAAGATTGCTCTACATTGGGCTTATAATAAAGTGACAGAAGTTGTCAGTTGGGATGAGCTTGAAGAACAAATTTAACAAATATATAAAGCAGATTTATATTTACCAGTTTTGTGGTACAACCCGAAAGCCATTCCTAGGATGAACAATCTGCTGCTGCAATATTCATGTGAGATAATAAAGCTGCTACAGAAATGCTCGACCTTTAGTGGAACGTCTTTACCATTATGTCCATTATGGAGCAACTCTTTGTTTACCGCAGGGGGAAGAGCTCTCAAAAATAATCTGTGGCAGCAGTGCAATATAAAAAGTGTAGGGCAAGTGCTTTAAAATGGAAATGTAGTTCCTCTTACTGATCTGAAAACACAGCTCATTTTAAAAGATTGAATTTTTATCCTACTTGCAAATATGTGGCCCTGTGATGGACTGGTGACCTGTCCAGGTGAACCTGCCTCTCACCTGTTAAAATGCTGGGATAGGCTCCAGCTTTCCCCCGACCCGTAATGGACAAGGCGGTACAGATAATGAATGAATGAATGAATGAATGAATGAATGAATGAATGAACGAATGAATGAATGAATGAATGAACTTGCAAATAAAATCTATCATAAAGTCAATATTTTCTAAAGGTATGGACACAGGAAGTACGAGAGACTTAGAAGACAAACTAACGAGAATTGCTACCAGGAGGAGTGCAGTCTCAACAATATATAAGATCCGTCTTCTGAGGCAACTGACAGCAACTTTCAAACTAAGCTACAATGGGAAGGTGAGATAGGTATTCCTATTAGAAATAAATAGTGAGATGCTGTTTGTAAAAATAGTTCTTAAAAATATCCAAATGCATCAGATATAAAATTAATAATAATAAAATAAAAAAAAATACAGAACATATATTACACCATGCGCATTAAATAAAATAGATGATTTATCTAAATTGTGTTGGCATGGGTATGGAGCAGAGGGTACGTTGGTGCAGCTGCTGTGGTCCTGTCCTCTTGTAAAACGGTTCTGGTCAGATGCTCTAAAAAATGTATTGTGTCTTCATAAAATAGATGTTAAACCGTGTCCCATGTTTTATATTCTGGGTGTGAAAACTCCCACTGTACAATCAAAAGTAGTGTACATCATTACAAAGATGGCCTTTCTTTAGCAAAGTGTACACTTTTGATGAACAGGAAACATGTTAGCATGAAAAAACTGCTAACAGGACTTTACAGATCTGCCATCGATGGAACAACCTGCTCTATTTCTCTAAGAGTCTAAGTCATTCCTGTTGAATTTGACACTCCCTGGGACTTTATTAGATCTTATCTTGAGAAAGCTTGAACAGACTCAGCATATTTTTTTATTTTATTTTTGTTTTTTCTGCAGTAATATCTTGTACCAACCCCTAAAGTGGGTACTTGCTTTTGTTTTTTGTCTTCTAGTATTTGTATATTTTGTCTTGCGACCGTTTTGTGCGTTGATTTTAAGGTTCTTTCAGTAGTTTATAAATGTCTTAATGGTCTTGGAGCTTCTTATTTATCTGACTTACTTTTAAACTATCAGCCCTCGAGGACCGGTCCTCTGGTACTGGTCTTTTAGTTGTTCCAAGACTAAGGACCAAAACCTACGGTGAGGCGACCCTCGACTGTAGAACAGTCTTCCAGAGAACGTCAGAACTGCAGACTGTTGATGTTTTTAAAAAGAGGCTCTAGACCTTTTTAGCTTAGGTTTTAACTGAATTTGATCTTAATTTATTTTACATCATTTTCTTTTATATTATCTTATATTATCTTATATATATATATATATATATATACACACACACATTTATTGTAGGATGGGGGTTAACTGCTCTGTCTGCATGTGTATGGAGAGAGATAATGTTTTTTTTTAAATTGCTACTTTGATATGTGAAGGCTTGTTTTATTTAATATGCATAAATTGTTTTCATTATGTAAAGCACTTTGTGTGAATATTATGTATAATTTGTGGAAATCAAGCTGTCTATGCCACTTTTTTAAGTTTCACTGGCCAGCAATTCAGCCTCAAAGTGCAAAAACCCAACAGTTACATCTCAGACTCTCCAGGTCTCAGTTAGCATGCTAAATGTTAAAGTTTATGACAGTTATTAGAAAAGACTGAACAAGTGTGGTCTGTTTGGAAGTGTTGCAGGAGAAAGCATCTTCTTTCTAAAAAGAACATGGCAGCAAAGCTTGATGTTGCATCTGAACAAAACCACAAGACTCCTGGAATAAAACCTAAATCTTTTCAAAAGTAAACATGAAGCAGTTTGTATTAACAGTTTAAATTTATTTATCCAGATCTTAAGGATGATATTTTTAGTGTGTTGGTATAATTCTACATTGATTTGGTGCATACAGTAAGTCAGGACTGAAAACAGGAGTGTATCTGCAGATGAACAAACATTAAACTTGGTTTGACTAAAGTTCGTACAGAAATGAAGACTCTGTTCCGACAGCTGAAGAGGTATTTCTCAGATCTTACATCACTGTCCGACAAAGACACATCAACATGTTTACACCGAACACTAAAAGCTTTGTCTTCCCCCTTTTCACATCGTCACACCTCACCTACTTAAATCACTTGTTTTACAACACAAACTGTACAAATACATCTCCCCTCAAAATAAAGAGTCAGTAATTATTTCATATTAAACCATAAAAACAAAAAATCACAATAAATCAACCGGGTCTTTGGTTGGTGAGTCCTGCCTCGCCACATCGCCACATAGAGGAAGAGGAAGAAGGAAAACATCAGAAACGTTTCCGGCTTTTCTCCACCAGTCTTTGGTCTCACCGGCAGGTTTTAAGAGGTCAGAGTTTTAAAGATCTCCTTGGTGTAGAACTAAAAAAAGAGTGGCTCGTCTTCCTGGTAGGACATTAGAGACAAACCTGTTACCATTTCTAATAAATTTGATCTTGTTTATCCGACACAGCTGTTTCAGATGAAGCTAAGCTTCATGAGTTTGGCATCATCATCATTTACTCTTGGCAAGAAACTCCTTGTTTAAAAAAGAAACACATCTGTACAACACCGCCCTTTCCTTTTAGCTGAAATTAAGAAAAACTGCAGGTAAGTTTAATAAAATTTTAATCCAGTTCCACAAGTTCCCCGCTGGAAAACTTGGATTTTTCTAGATTAAGGAAAAAATAAGCGTAAGCTAGTTTATGTTGGTCAAAGGGCAGTCAGATTCAGGAGCGATGGCTCTCTGGAAAAAACAGCTACAGGTGGGTTATGGAGGCGTGGATGGAAGTAAGACAGATGTTGGAGTGTGATGTACGCACAGCTGCCATCAATCCGGTTCCTATTTACACTTTACTGGACTTATTCTGCTGTTGAATGCCATGGTTTTTGTTAAACCAACAATGAAACAGTGAAAGAAAAAAGCGTCTGAACTGCTGCACCTTCTTTCATTTCACCTTTTAAAAACTTTACTTCACCCACATCTCACATACTTATAGTTCTTTCCCTCACTTCAAACAGCAGATTTATAAGTCATGCATCATCTTTTTCATACAGATGTAGCATCCCTGTCCAATGGAAAAGTCCCCGCCCACTCAGCAGCCTCCACACCTTCAAGCTTCAACAACGAGCCATCTGTCCTGGTTAGAGAAGTAGTGTAAGAAGGACAATCAAGTCTCTTAGTCAAGCAGAAAAAGTCAACAGGAGAAAACAAAGGAAATGACAGATAACAGCTCACCCTGACTTTCAACACCCTCATTGTAGTCTCTGATTAAAAATCATATCTTTTTTTCCCCCAGATAAAGCACAATAAGCAGGCACGCTAGAAAAATGCATCACAAATATTTGTTATTCCTTGGCCTTGTATATAAAATCTGAATATTCAAACAGCAACTGTATTAATCCCAAAAATATAATATATAAACATAAATATATCAATTAGCTTTGCATGATTTTTTTTTTTATTTATTTATTTGTTTTTTTTTTTTTGTTTTGTTTTGTTTTGTTTTTTTGCATTTATTTTAAATTGGAAGCACAAGCCACCCAATGTGATGACAGCTGGCGTCTGATTGGCTTTGGCAGAGCACGGTCTGCAGTCATGTGATTGGAGGATGCCGGAGGTCTGGGGTTCCTGGTGTGTCTTCATCATCTGGAGTTCAGTCTGGGGGCCGTCTGGAAGAAAAGTCATCATAGAACATGAAACCAACCAGGTTGCAGCCCGGTTTAGTCCGACTCAACTTGGAGACTCCTCTTCATGTGTTTTAGCTGCAGTAACCGCTTTTTGCCATGTGAGGGCAGCACAAGAGGAAGTTATGTGAATTCTACACAAAAAATAAACAGTATAGTATTTTTGGCTAATGGCTTCTTTAATATAGAAAAAAATTGAGCTTTATTAGAACATAAAAACACCGGCAACTTTATCAGGAACACCTGTTCAATTGATTTATACACAAATATCTAATCAGCCAATCACATGGCAGCAACTCAATGCATTTAGTCATGTAGACACGGTTAAGGTCAAACTACACATCAGAATTAGGGAGAAAGGAGATTCATGTAGCTTTGAATGTGACACGGTTGTTGGTCTGAGTATTTCAGAAACTGCGGATCTCCTGGAATTTTTAACACCCCTGTCTCCAGGGTTTTCAGAGAATGGTCTGGAGAAGAAAAAATATCCAGTGGGCCCAGCAAGAATGGGCCGACTGGTTAGAGATGATAGAAAGACAACAGGGAGTCTTGGTTCCAACCAAGGTCTGCAGAATAGCACCTCTGAATACACAACCCGTCCAACTTTGAAGCAGATGGGCTACAGCAGCAGAAGACCACACTGGGTGCCTCCTGTCAGCTAAGAACAAGAAACTGAGGCTATAATTCACACAGACTCACCAACACTGGACAACAGAAGATGGAGAAACATTGCTGGTCTGACGAGTCTTAATTTCAGCTCCACATTCAGATGATAGGCTCAGAAAACAACATGAAAACATGGATCCATCCTGCCTTGTATTAATGGTTTCTGCTGCTGCAACTGTGCTATCATGTCATCATGGAGTAAAATCTCTGAGGAATGTTTCCAACATCTTGTTGAATCTATGACACCAAGAACTAAAGCAGTTCTAAAGGAAAAAGGGGTCCAATCTGGTACTAGCAAAGTGGACCTGATAAAGTCTGATAAAACTCTAACAGATTAACTAACAGATACATTTCTGCAGGACTCGGCTCATAAAACTCACCACAGACAGGTGTCCGTTCTTGGCCTTGGCCACCAGCAGTTCGGATCCGGGCGTGAAGTCTATGATCCCTTCTTTACCCTGAGCTGCTGTAAACTTTATGCTGCAGAGCAACATGTGACAGGAAGATGTTAAGAGCTGCTGCATCTGGAACATCAGCACATACGGTGTCTGCGCTGCCTCTCACCTGCCCTGGTTGATGTTGATGCTGTTGATTTTATCAGAGCAGATGGCGATCTTGGTCAAGGTCTCGATCACATGGTCACTCTGCAACACAACGTCACCCTGGGAGGAAACCACAGAGCAGTGAGCACCCTCACACACAACGAAACCATGAAAAGTTACAGAAGCATCCTCGGTTTCACCTTCTGTTTGTTGTCTTCACTGGGAACATGCAGAACGAACAGGCCGTCGCTGAGAGAGCTGACAGAGATTCCTGAAGAGAAAGGTTAAATCAAATACAGATAAACCTGTAAATCTTCACGTAATCAGCAGTTTCATTCAACACAGGAACAGGCTCTGAGTTTGGACCTTTCAGGGTTCCGTAGTCGATGCGCTGTTTGAGTTTTCCCTCCTCTATGATGACGGCGAAGTTGGCGGTGAGCAGCAGCTGGCGGGACCGAGCCTTGTAGCCTTTCCTGTCGTACTTGGTGACTGGAACTGCGTACTGTAATTAGAGAAGACGCAGTTGAACACACTCTTCTCACACACACTCACTCACACTCTCTGAGCTTCACTCACCTTCATCTTCTCGCTGCCCAGAGCCTGCAGCACCTTGGGGTTGATGTCCTCACCATCTGAGCAGGATGACAAACAATGAATCATTATAACCCTTAAAACTCAGTCATATTCTCCATTTTTGGTCGGCCTTTTTTTCAATAAAAAAAACTACATGTAGAAGCTCAACCATTTTAAGCGCATTCAACATCCAGACATTTCTTCAGCACAGCCTCAGTTGTCAAATTATGAGGCTAAAATGTTGTTAAATGAATGTATCAATAGATATAGCAGCATAAAGGCCGACCAGAACAAGAAAACAGGATTTATTACGAGCAGAACTTTGTAGAAAAAACACACAGATCTGCAGTGACCAAGCCTTTTCACTCGTCTTAATTTTTAGGAGAAAAAATATTGGCATTGAAACAAACACACGACAGGAACAATTTATATATTTACACTTTTTCCCTCCAGCTGTTTTAGCTATTTACAGTTATTTATGCTACTATTTACCTACGACCCTCACAAAAGCAACTCCAGCTCAGCAGCATTTTTATGCCACTGTGCATCAAAAACATCTTCTTGCCTTTAATCCAGTTGTAGAGGAGCATTATTTTTCTTATTTTCAGAAACACATAGAACTTTCTGTTCACTTCTGATTGGACCTTACTGTCATCTAAGCTATCTGATTGGTTGACAGTAAGCAGCTTCATCATTATTATTAATCATTGTGAATTTATCATTTAGAGCCTCTGAATAAACCTGCATTTTGTGGCTGGATTGTAAACCTCCTGGATGGGATATAAATCCTTGGAAAACCTCCACAGAGTTACACACTACTGTTGTTTTAAAGGTTAAAGCATGTAGAGCACTGACACTTACTGAGCCTGGTGCTGACGAATAGTTTGGGGACGCTCTGCGGGTAGTTGTCCTTCTTATCCTTGAAGATTTCACTGGCGATCATCTTCTGCTCCATCTGACCAGATAAGATCCACAACCGTGAAGCAAAGGAATCAGCTAAAGGAACCAGTCTTGCTGGGACATTTCTCACCTGATGTTTCCACTCAGGACTGATCTTCTTGCAGTAGCTCCACACCATGTTCTGCATGCACATCTTACGCAAATGCTCCGATGCCTGAAGACACAGATGGAGTTTTCATAGCTACAGCCCCCCCACTAAAGCTTTAAGTACAGAAGAAAACAAAGAAAGCCGTCCCACCTCGGTGAGAGCAGCCGGAGGTGTCGGCCAGCTCTTGTCCAGGACGTTCTTTGGCAGGTTTTTGCGCAGCTTCATGAGGAAGGAATAGCGCACGTAATCCAGGAAATACTCGTTCTCTGGACAGCGCTCCTTGTGGCGGTAGATAAAGCCTTTAATGAACCTGAGTAGAGATTTTAACAGAATTTTCAGCCAAATATTGACACACACACTTGCTCTCTAACTGTATTGCACCATTAGTCTTGTGTGGTCCTCACCTGCGGATAGTGTCAGCTGCTTGCCGCCTGCGCTGGGCCTTCCTCCTGGCCAGGATGCCCCTCCACCACGCCTGGACCCCGATAGCTGCAGGGACAACAGACATATAATCCTGCTGCACTCTGTTTGATGTCACACTTCTACATTAGACACAAGTAAACCGTGGCTTCCTACCTGAGCTTCTGAGTTTTTGGTATTTGGACTTCTGGCTGTAGCTCTTCCATCCGGCCTGTAGTTTGGTGGCTGTGAGATGACAAACAGAGACATAAACAGCTGAAATCTGCAGCTGTAGAACAGATAACTTGTTTGTCTTTACATCATTCAGTCTTACCAAGACCATGCTTCCTGGTCTCCAGCGCATCCTCAGTGGCAAACAGAGTCTTTGGGAAGCGGATGAAGATTTTGGATCTGGAAGTTTAGAAAGCAAATCTTCTATCACTTGAACACAAAGTCAAGAACAAGTCATGTAATTTTGTCTGAGACATTGTGAAGCTGACCTTCCCAGTTTGTACTCCTCAGGTTTGTATCCCAAATGTTTCACAAGCGTGGACACCCCATCAGACAGCTTCCCCTCCCAGTTAGGCCACGTGTCCGGACACAGCGACTTGTACCTGAACACACACACAAGTAAACACCAAAAATGTTGGTTTGGTTTGCATATAAAGTCTGAAGGTTTGAGGGACTCTGACTCTAAGATACCACCACTGAGACAACATCTGCACAGCATCTGTTGCATTATAACCTTTCTCTGCCTGCCTGTAATGATATATGTAATCTTTTTATTACTTTTAAAAATCTTTTGATAATTACAGAATTATCAGAATCAAGATATGTATGTCACTGTGTCTGAGTAAAATCACCTGGAAAACAGTAGAAAATGTAAATAACCATTTACATTTTCTACTGTTTCAGAGAATTTACTCCTAAAGGAAAACCTAATTACTTTCAGAGAAAACCAGAAGATAACAGCTAAATTCATTTAAGAATGAGTAAAGTAATATCTGATGAGGAACTGTGCTAAAATAGAAGGTAAAAAAGTAAACCTGAGCAGTTTACCAGGTGTTTAAATAGAGGTATTAGAGGTAAATATCTCAGGAAGCCATCGGCCGATGCTGATGATGGACACCTCTATCAATGGTCAGAGTCAGGAGAATCCAGGGATAGACCCCACATTCACCTTAGAAACACCATGAGGATCCAGAAAGAAGTGAAGCCCAAGATAGTTTATGATAGGAGGAGTCAGTACTTCACTATACAACCTCCTTCATCTCCATGGAAACGAGCAGGACGTTTAGAATTTATTTCAAACCAGAATCGTAGGAGAACACAGCAGAGTTTTTAGAGCTAGAATCAAACTTTTCACCATGAACCAGCAAAAGTAAGACATGATTTCTGATTCTAGCTGCTAGCTCCAGAGTTTCTGTCCCACAGTGATGAGACAGACATCTTTGTAAGCAGCAGAGCCTCTGCTTTCATACAACATCTGGTTTGTTTGGTTTGCTTAGTAGAAGCTCTAAAGTGGACAGAGCTGTTCTCATGTTTTTGTTACATTTCCATTTAATTTCTTGGGGTGTGAACAGTGTTTGGTTTGGAAGTCAATGCTTGGTAGAGACTTTTAGCTTAGTTTCTCTCCGTCATGTTGCAATGCTACATGTCAGGATTGGTGCTTCCTAGAGTGTGCAAACATCTTCTGTACTGCTTGAATTTCATGGCGCTCCCAGTACAGGTGGCTCTCGTCAAGAAGATGTCAAAAATGTAAAAAACAAACAAAAACAAAAATAAAAATACATGACTTTATTTGAAATATAAGTTATTTTTGTGACTAGCTGATCACCTTTGTAGGAAGACCTCGTAGCGCCGTCTGTAAGCAAAGCCGGCCCTCCTCACCCTCAGGTTCTCCATCAGTCCCAGATACTTGACCTGGTGACGGATCAAAACCTCGTCAAATCGACCTGGGACAGAGGAGGAGGGGAGGGGAGGGAGAGATCAGGGTCAAATCACAGTGAGAAAAATGGACAAAATGAACCAGAGAGAACCAGTAAATGCTAAGCAGCAGTAGGAGTGAGTGAGGACAGAGGAACAGTGTGGAAGCAACAAAAGGCCGAGTGTAGACGGAAACAAAGGCCGAGCCGATATACTGACGACCACACGAAGTTACGATGCATCTCCTGATACAGCACAAAACAAACTGTTTGGGTTGGAATGACCATGATGTTTGTGGGGAACAAGCTTCTTCTGCAGTGTTTATGAAACCAGCCACAGAAGCTGATCTAGGATCTACATTTCAGGAAGTTCATACCAATGGATTTATTTCTCTTTATCATATTTAAATTAAATTTAGTTAAAGCAAACACAAGCAGTCAGATGGACTTTGTAAAGACCTTATGAATTCATTTCTGTTTGTAAAACAAAAATATTTAAAACTGTGATGAGATTTTAACATGATTTCTTCATTACTGGTGAAACTTGACAATTCTACAATTTAGTTTCTGCATTAATCACAACTCCTGCTCCTACTGCCTCATCCAGAGGAAAGAAAACACCTAATAAGTTCTGGTTTTGGGTAAAAGTGACAAACAGAAAATCGTATTTGTACTGTCGGATCCTCAGCGTGAGTTTGTAAACTAGAATCAGCAGGAATCGACATCTTACCTGCTTGTTTGGAGTCATTGGGCTTGATGCAGCGGACGTACGACGGCTCCTTCGACATGAGGATCTCCATGAGTTTCGCCAGACTTGCTTTGAACTGGGTGGCCGCCTTGAGGGGCAGACAAACGGACAGAGAACGGAGAAGAGCTTGTTAGTACGCGATGAAGGACGATGAAGAGGCTGGCAGTCAGTATGGGCAGGGATGAAGAGGTGAGGAGCGAGTGGAAGCCTGAAGGGAGGAGGGGATGACCTAAGAAGAGCTACGTAAGCAGAGCGGCTGACGCAGCCGAACACTGGGCCCAGTGTGGACAACTGGGATGCTAACCGGCCAGCCTGTGACAGGACCCTGCATCAGCATGTGTGTCTGTGTGAGAGAAATGTGTGCAGGGCATTCCTCGATGAGTGGGCAGCCACAGAAAATCCCCATCTGACCGCCCACTCAGCACCATGGAGGGTAAACACACCGCTGTTTGTTGTCCTGGAAAGATGCTGGGAGGCATGGAGGGATTTATAAATGGGGAAAACCTCCCACACTGTTAGGTATCTCACCGTGTCTGGACGTTTCTTGTCACTCAGCTCTTCTCGGTCAAAACTCTGCGTCAGGATCTTGTTCTCTGACATGCACATGACCTGCAGACACACACACACATGTGGAGAAAATGCTGAACATCTACACATCATGAGGCAGAGAATATTCCATTTCTTCCCAACTCAGTCTCACCTCCTTCAAGTTCCTGAAGAGCAGGTCATTGTTCTTGTCCAAAAACCCTGAAAGAGAGGAGATGCTGATTTAATTTTCATAAATCTGATAATAACGTCTGATCCCTTTCCAGTGACACAGAACTACATATACCATAACGTTTTACATATCAACCTTTTTTTGTAATTAGTGTTATAGTTTCCATACAGCTCTGGTATGATCCCTGATGGACAATCCATCTGTGCTGCTCTGCTGTAAAAGAATTCACCTCCACAGATTAAACATCAGATCTGTTGCGATTCACTAAATTATCTGAACAGGCTTTAACTGAATATAATAGAGAAAATTCAGTTAAAACTTTAAAAGCTCATGGAGCTGGAATCAACCAGGATTTCAGCTGAAGTCATATTAACAGCAACTAGAATATCAGTAACATTACTGATTTGAGGTTATAGATGGATTCAGCTCTCAGAACATCACGGTTCTCATTTCTAAGTAGTGACTACGAAGTAGATCGGTGGTAAAAGAACAAAAAAGACTTTAAACTGAACTTTAATGATAGTTTGGGAACTAAGAGAACAACTTTTCTTTTCTTATGCCCATCTGTCTCAATATTCCCGAGCCTCCGAGCGATCCTGGGAGAGCGACTTGATCTGATCATCTGCTCCAGACAGGAAGTCTGGATCCATGCTGTGACCGTCTCTGTCTGGAATCTAATTAAATCTGTTTATATTAAAAATTCTCTGTTAAAAACCAGAAGAAGAGGAGAGATGAGGATGTGTTGCTCCTGTTTCAGATGTAATTCTCAGGTGGGCGAGGGTGCTATGCCTGACTACTCAAAACTCATCTTTTTAAAAGTTCTTTTAATGTTCATACTTGACAATTACTTGCATGTTATTGTTTGCTCATCTAATTTTAAATATTTGTATGGCTGTTTTTTTTTTACTATCTATTTGTATGTAAAGAGCCTTTGAATATCTGAAGCAATCAATGAATAAAATGTGTTATTGTTAATACTGCTGTACAGGATGATCTTTGGTCATGTGTGAAGCTACACTACATGTCGGAAATGGCGGCAACTTGTCCAACATTTTATCTGTTCCACTTGACCTGGACCTTAAAAGCTGTCTGGGTTTTCCAGACCTTCATGTTTTCAATGCTGAACATCAGAGACGTTATAAGCTGCTAACTTCTGCTGCCTGGAAAAATAGCCTGCTCTCTTGGATTAAGGACAAAGAAGTCCTGGCACAATGTCATAATGGAGTTTATTCGGAACAAGAAGGTTTCCTGTCTGCTGCATTCATCAGTGGAGGCTTTCTCCTCGGCTCTGAGGTCCCAGATCCGGTGCAGCCATTGTTTCTTCTAATCTACCAATAAGGAGGTGGTGGACAACGTGGGAGAGTGAAACTGACTTGTTTTACGATGTAGCTGTTGAGTCTGAGCTGCTTCTTTTTTCCTTTGTTAGTCTTAAAAGAATTTATAAACTTTACTAAAAGTTTTTCTCTTCTTTCAGCATCTACGTCCCAACTTTAGTAAAATGCATTTTTGTTTATAATTAAAAAACATTTTAAAGCTTTAATAATTTCACATGTCAACTTTACACTGATTTCAATTTAAATTAAAGTTTTTTTCTGTTCGTGTTTCACACTGAAACTTTCCTGTAAACAGGTTTGTAGAAATGAAAGGGGAAAAAAAGTTAAGTTTAGACTGGAAGGCGATCAGATGTTCTGATCCTTTCATACTCAGATTATTATTAGATTATCAACTTGAATTCATCATGAGAGCTGATGATGTGCAGGTTTATGTCCTCCATGTTTTATTTCATTTAAATGTTATTTATAATTCTATTCAATTATTGTAATTTATTTGTTAAATGCACTTCATAGAAATTTTTTTTCATTTATTTATTTATTCTAATTTTACTGAAAATGAAAATGTTTGTACTTGTCAGTTTTTGACACTTTTGTTGTTTTTCTTGTTTAATTGTTTGTTTTTATGTCTTTTTTTATTTTTATTTTTATCCCTGATATACAGAACTTTCTTTCAGCTGGGGTTGTTGTTAACATGCTTTATAAATAAAGTTTATGTGATACCAGTTATTTAAAAATCCCCTCAGGAAAACTAGTAAAACCTAGAAACTAGAAAAAGTATTTTTTATTTTAGTTACATTTTATTAGCTACCAGCCATGACTAGTTAGTGTACATTTACTTTTTCACCCTATCATTTCACCATAAATGAACCTTAACCATCACAACCAGAACCAGGTCTTAAGGCTGAGTCTAAAGCCAGGTCTTAGAGTTTCAAAACCTGAGATCTCCCACTTGGGGGATTTTGAGAATGGATGGTGTCAAAACTGCCATTTTGGAATCCTCACCTGATCTGTATGCACTAAAGCTTCTTTCATTTTGTTCTGCTTCTCTTTATCAGAGTTGATCCTTGCTTAGACACTATTCTATTCTATTCTATTCTACAGTCATTTAGCTGACGCCTTTCTCCAAAGTGACTTACATCTAGGAGATAAGGGTCAGATATTGTACGATGAGCTGACAGAGCTTTAGAGGTAAAGCTGCATAATTTAAAAGGGAAATTCATGTTCAACCTGAAAGAGTGTGTTTTTTAACCCTTAAGACCAGGGATGGGATGACACGTGGCATTTTACCTTTCTGGCAACATATTGAGTGTAAACGCCCATTTATGCTCCCTTACATACATAAATAGAAACGTCCATTTCAAACGTTGTCGTACATCGATGTCTTCACGTGTGTTTTGTGTGGCCATGGGTGTGAAGTCAGTTCCTCCACTAGTGGGCAGTGCTAAGTTCAGAGTTCACTCCCGCGAGCCGCCATCAGTTTCAGACACCGTTTGGCAGCGGTAATGCGTTGCTATAAAGTTGTTTCCAACCGCCCACCACACCCTAAACATTCGCATATAGTCTTTTTTCATAAGCTCACACAATTTCTAAATTTGTGGTGCTCGTCTTTATTCTTCTTCTTCTGGCTTGTTTCTTTCCCTGGTCGCATGTGAGCTATTCTGCTCAGCACTGCCTCCATGATTTCCGGTGGTATCCCTCCGTCTTGACTGATAGCTAAGCTACCTGAAAACGGACCAAATTACACGCGTAATTTGTTAGAGATCATTATGAGATTTTTGAGCAGAGGCCTAAAAAATAGGCACAGGACTCAAAGGATTAACCTTGAAAAATCACTTTTTTGATTGTGGACAGATTTACTGTCTTCATGTTCGCCAGAAGTCATTAAAAGCTGGTGTGTAATCAGAGTTTTCTTCCCGACCATGGCAGTAAAGATAAATAAAAACTCACCGTTGACATTATAGTTGACCTCTCCAGCGTAGTGCAGCAGTCTGAATTCATCTCGGCCCATTACCTTCCGAGTCTTTCCATCTGCCAGCTTGTGACTGCAGGAACACACAAACACACATTTAATACAAACAGCTCAGGTTTAAGGACTGTGAAACCAAAGTGGGATCAGCTAAGAATCAAACTAACGTGACGAAGTGAGGGTGTCCTCCAACAGTGTCCTCCAACTTCTCCAGGAAGGTGGTATCACTGGCATCTCCGGGCCTCAGACACTCCTCATCCTGAAAACAGCAAAAAAAAAAAAAAAATTTCATCCATCCAGTTTCAGGAAAGGTTACCAGGACTCTTTGAGGATGCCAGGAAGCATCAGACAAGAAGGTCACTATGTCTCCTCACCAGGATGGAGATGATGCCCTTAAACTTCTCTTCTACCAGGTCACAGATGATCTTGTTGTTGAAATATTGGACTGGTTCCCACTGAAAAGAAACAAGTGAGCACATTGACAATAGCCTAATAATCTGGTTTTATTTGTTTTTGCTTTGTTTTTTTGACACATCAAAGCAGAAACACTGAGAGCTGATTTTAAACCCAACAGCTGTTACATGAGCAAACCCTCAACAATCCACAGAATGCCAGAAATGCTGCCACGCACACACCCTCACCCACGTCTACATGGACACACACATGCTCATGAACACAGAGTTCCACTGGCTGAGTGTATGTTAGCGCTGTCACACAATTTCCACAGATATGACAGAGTACCGGCCCACGGCCCTCATGTCACATCATAATGGGCCCTTTGAGAGGTGAGTCCAAGTTTCTCCCACAACCTGTTTGTTGTCTGGACACATGAATTTATGTTAGACAAGTAGCACTTGTCCCAGCGAGGCAGGACAAAAATACACAATGTAGAGAATAAAAATGGGAGCTTTCAGAGGAGAAATGGCACAAAGATGAAAAACAAAACCTAAGGACATCTTTTAAGACGAGGACAGAGGTGTCAAGAATGAAAAACAACTGACCGTGATGCCTTCAGACTCATATTCCTCCTGCTCCGACTTGAGGGTGAGTTCGATGAACAGCTGCTGCAGCTTCTCATTGCAGTAGTTGATGCAGAACTGCTCGAAGCTGCAAAGCAACCGACAGGTCATCGTTTTTAGGACATTCACTTTAGAGGTAAAAAAATGCAACCCCAGTTCTAAAAACATTGGGACACTGTAAAATGTAAACAAATACAGTATGCAATAATTTACTAATCTCATCAACCCACATTTTATTCCCAGTAGAACATAAACATCATGCCAGATGTTAACACTGAGACATTTTACTGTTTGAGTTCATTTTAAATCTGATGTTAGCAACACATCTGTAAAAAGTAGTTTCAGGGTAAAGTTTAGCATCGTGTAGCATCCCCTCGTCCCAGAGAAAGTAGGCTTCGTCAAGAAGAGGTTATAATGCAACATCTGCCTGGAAACATCTGGGAAGTGAGGAGACCAGTTGCTGGAGTTTTAGGAGAGGAATGTTGTCCCATTCTGGTCTGATCCCGTAGCTGCTCTACAGTCCTGAACCTTCACTGCTAGATTTTTGCTTCCATGATGCTCCAGATGTTTTGTATTGGTGAAAGGTATGGACTGCAGGCAGGCCTGTTCAGCAGCCAGACTCTTCTCCTGTGAAGCCATGCTGTTGTGACGGATGCAGGATGTGGTTTGTCTTGCTGAAATCTGCAAGGCCTTCGCTAGAAGAGACGTCTGGATAGGAGCAGATGCTGGTCTAAAACCTTCATGTACTTTTCAGTGTTGATCTTTTCCATTATACACTATAGCTGGTTGGATCTTTAAAGTTCTCACAATTTTATATTTCGGATTGGTGAACCTACATAGGTGAACCCAACGTTACATCTGAGAGACTGCCTCTCTGAAATGCTCCTTTTTATAGCCAGTCATGATCCAATTAGCCTGATTAGATGTAAGTTGCTCCTTCTGTTGTTTTTGATTTGTGAAAATTACTTTTCCAGTCTTTTGGTGAGCTGTTCCTATTTTTTTATTTATTTTACAGACGTGTTGCTGCCATCAGAATCAAAATAAGCTGATATTTTCCATATAATGGTAAAATGTCCCAGTTTCAACACCTTCTATGTTGTTTATGGGAATTCTGTTTTTATTTCCATTTTACATTTTTAGAAGTGGGATTGTAGAAATATAATCAACCGAAGACTAAAGTTACTTTTTAAAAGGGGGTCTGCAAAGGTCTCTCTGGTTTAGTTTCAGTAATACTAACTGTACCTGTTGTGCTGGAAGACCTCAAAGCCATAGATGTCCAACAGGCCAATGACAGAATAATTCTTGTAAGAGTCATCCTGGAGAAGAAGCAAAGAAAATATCATCTTTGGCTCTGAATATATATATATATATATATATATAAGAAATGGATAGGTCATGAATAGTTTGTTTCCTATTTATAAGAGTAAAGTAGATGCAATTAATAACAATAAATTATAAATATTTCATACTGTACTGCAGTCACAAGATGGAGCTGTTGTAACAGAATAAAGCTGAGACACATGCTCTTCATACGTGTTTGATTTCAGTGTGTTTGTGTGTGTGTGTGCGTGTGTGCGTGCGTGCATGCGCGCACACATCTCTCTGTTTACCGTGTATGCCAGTGACGCATTAATCTTGTTAACCAGCCAAGTGAAGGTGCGTCCATACACAGCCTTGGACAAAGCATCCCGAGCCGATGATGCCTGCTCCAGGTTCAGAGGACTTACCAGCTGATGAAATACACAAACACACACACACACACACACACACACAGGATGAGTGGACTCCAGCGAAGACACAATAACAGAGTTACAAGTTACAATCTTCCTCCAGTGGAGCAGAGCAGACATTATACAGACAGGAAATCTCTGTATACAAATGCTTATCGCACAATGACAGTGCGTGTCCAGACCTACCTCCTCCCCCTTCGCAATTATCTTTTTGTGTGTGAGCGCCTCTGTCAGCACTGTCCCGTTCACTCCTAACAACTGGAGAAGCACAACAATATCACACATCACAATAAAACCAGTAAACAGACAGACAGTATGCAGTCAGCTGATCTCCATCCTGATTACAATGCAGGCTTTTTGTCTGGAATTAAGAAGAAGTCATTGAAATCTTTCAAATAATCAATCAATTGATTTTCTTTAGTTTTTATTTGCAGGATTTGTTTCCTTGTGTCTTCTGTAAATGTAGTGCTTTACCTAAAACTGACTTATCTGAAAGCATGTTTCCATCACTGTAAAGCTTCATCCTGCTCCAACTTTCTGCTTTTTCTCTGAAATCATTCTCAAAAACCTATATTAAAAAAAACCCGTCTTACCCGAGCCAGGTACTTTATCTGAGTGTCTGAGGTGATGAAGGCGGTGCCTTCCTCTCCACCGTATTGCACGTTGCCCAGGTGAAGCACACTGGCGATTATGTTCAGCAGCTCCTGCACAGACAAAACACAGCCGAGTTAGAAAAACAGATAAGGGAGGATGAGAACAAAGGTGAAGAAGAAGAAAAGGAACAATAATATCAGAACTTAGTGCCGAGACTATCTTTATGAGAGCTTTTACTGATAAGCCTGGTTTTGATATAAACCAGGATAAGATGTGAGCAGGACACATTCTCACACCTGTTCACTTTGAAGGAGATTTGGAAGCAAGCCCAGACATACAAACACATAGGACGGCTCCCACGCTGAGAACAAGAGAGCTTAAACTACATAATAACAGCTACACACATTTCTGTCTAACAAACATCCACAGTGAGACAGAAACAGCCTACGCTCCCTAAAGCGCTGAACTATGCTGTTGTTTGTGAGAAAAGCTGCTGTATCTCACCTCCACCTCGTCCTCATTGAAGCCAATCACCGTCAGTGCTTTTCTCACCACTTTCCAATCGCTGCGATCATTGATGGAGCTCACTTTGGGACAGTTACCCTGTAAAAACCAGAAACACCTGTAAGCAGACTCAAGAACTTTGGATCTGCTAATTGTTCTATGTCTAAACAAATTTTAGACTCAGAACATGTCAGAGAAAACCTGCAAAGCTGCTGGCTGCAGGTAAATACCTACTTATGTGTGATGTAAACAATTATTTAGACAAGCAGGTGTTTAACCCTTAATCAGCCCTTTAAAATAATCCTGTTAAACACCCTCATGCACAAAAGTGTGCTCATTAAAAAAAACAAGCATTAGAAATTTGATCACAACTTTTTTTTCATTTTAAGCCTGGTACATGTAAAGGAATGAAAAAGGATAAACTAGAAATAAAAAGCAAGAGACAAAAGTGTGCGTATGACTGACGGTCTGTTTTTGTTCAGATACTGAGGTTTATCATCAGATAATATGATGCTCACGCTGAAGTATGAACATGATGTTCTGGTTTCTTACTTTGACCAGGTACTGGTACTGTTGAGGGTTTCTCTCAAGGCCGAGGCGCCTCAGCAGGTCCTCTTCACCTCCCTCAATCAGCTGATAGAAAATGTGAAAGTTCCTCTCCCCGTGGTTTTGGTGGACCACCCGGGACTTCTCCAGCAGGTAGTTGAGGATATGGCCTCCCACAGGGGCACCCTGCCAACGGGACAGACGCCAGGGATGGAGGGGGATTGAAGTGGAGGATAAAGAAGAGGAGGAGGAGAGGGTAAGGCTGGGATACTGAGGTGTGAAACATGCAGGTTTCACAGGGATTTTACAGTCCATGAAAAATAGTCTGTTCCCTCAAAGTGAGTTAAAAGAGGAGCTGCTGCTCACCCTGAAGTCAAACTGAATGTCCATGTACTTCCCAAAGCGGCTGGAGTTGTCGTTACGCAACGTCTTGGCATTGCCAAAGGCCTGGAGGGAGGAGAGGAGAGGAGAGATGGATGAAGGAGTAGAGAAAATAGTAAAAAGATGGTGTGAAACATCAGAAGGTGTTAGAATCCCTGCATGGACAGAAATATAGATTACAGATACATACACACACGTTTAGACAGCTCGAAAGTATCTGCCGAGATAAGAAGACACCTAAATGTTCTCTTTCTTTCCTCATCCTTCAGACCCTTTTTCACAGCATTTTCAGCTGTCCTCTGATCAAACACATTTAAATGTCAGCTCAGTAACCAGACGAGTAGGAAGAATTTTCCATGGGGTCTCACCTCCAGGACAGGGTTGGACTGCAGTAGGCGGTCTTTGATGGTCTGCACCTGCTCGCTGGCTGGACAGGTGACAGCATAGTACTGCAGGATCTTCTTGGACGCCTCTGTCTTCCCAGCGCCGCTCTCTCCAGAGATCAGGATGCACTGGTCCTTCCTCTCTGCCCTCATGGAGCGGTACGAGTTGTCCGCCACAGCGTAGCTAAAGAGGAGAGGTTCACATGATGAAAAAAAAAAAAAGGTTTTAGAGGCATCAAAAGATTTCAGGATCCTACAGCAGCTTCATGATCAACATTAACAAAGACAGCTAAATGAGGTAAAAACCATCTACATGTACTCAGTCATGGTGATAATCTCTGAAAACTACATGTCTTGTAGGAATTTGAAATATGATCACAGTGTGTGAAGATATCAGAGAAAACAGCTTGTTTGAGTTACAGCATCATTCATCAGGCTCTCACAGCAGCTTTGTTTCAGTGTGTTTTGACACATTTCACACACAAGACTAATTCCTGAAAGATAAAGAGCAGCAGCTCTGCCGCAGCTGCAGCGTATTGAGCTACTGCTGGAGGCTGAGGAGGTCATGTTCAGGTCAGAGGAATTCCCTCTTTCTCCTGGTACCATCATTTGCTTACTTTTCTTTTCACCTCTTCCTCCCATTTCTCTGCAGCCAAAGCACATCTTTCAGAAAACATTTGGCCACATTCCCGAGTGCTGAAGTAAAGAAGGGCTGTGAATAAACAGATACTGGAATGACTCGATGACTCCGCTCTCACTCAGCAGAATGCATTGGATTGTTTGGTGTCTGGGAGGATTTAACAGGGAATTCTCTGATCATTCCTATGGCAGTGACCTTTACAGTATCAAAGAGCTAAAAGGCTGTGAGAGGAAATATTCCCATGTGTTCATGAGCTCTTGGAACACCATTATGTCATTTTAGGATAAAAAACGTTGTGAAGCCAACAAGGCTATAGTTAACGTACAGTCCAACACAAATGATGCAGATCCACCAGTTCAAGTCATGAAAAATTCCTCCCAAACAACTTCTGAAGCTGTGATGGCCATTTTAAAAAATATTCTAGGAAATTTAAAAAATATTCCCAGCAAACCAACTCTCAAACTTTCAGTGCTCAGGTTTACCTGAAGCTAGTTGACTCGAGGATGTGAATCAGTGTTTCCATGTAGAAGATGTGAGGTGAGTGTGTGTGAACCTACATGTGTGGTGACACCTCGTAGAAGTTGACCCCGCGGTATCGCTCCATATGGTTCTTGGTGTAGATCTCCAGGTCTTTGTAGGGGTTAACTGACACCAGCACAGAACCGATGTACGTCTGATGAGAAGGGATTCAAATCCATCGCAAGTTAGACGAACCAAAATTATAAAAATGTTTCTGAACTGATGTGTTATAATAATAATAATAAACTATATCTCATTTACAAATATCCCCAACTGCAATTTTAAAATAGGCTGGGATGCTGTATGATTGTAAATAAAAACAGAATGCAATGAACTGTAAATCTCATAACTCAAAATCTTATTGACAGATTTTGATGAAATTTTCAGGAAATGTTAGAAATGGAATAAAAAAGACAAGATTAGATTTTCTGGATCCTTGAATTTTTTAAAGGATCCTTTATTATGTGGGGATAGAGGTAATTTTGTCATTAGAACTTCTCACCCAAAAATAATACCCAAAATAATTGGCAAAAAATTACAATAGATTGGTGGAGGTCTGCGCTCTCTGAGTGCTTCTAGTGCCCAGTATAACATAAAACACATAGAAGGTATTGAAACTGAGACATTTTACCATTTTATGGAAAATATCAGCTCATTTTGAATCTGAAGGCAGAAACATACCTGTAAAATAACAACTTTGAAGAGGAGCAACAAAAGACAAAAAAAAAAAAATAGGAGGACCAATCTGAGACAAACTGCATCTAAAATTTCGGAAAAGTAGTGTAGAATACCATAAAAAGAGTCAGAGACTCTAGAGGAATCAAAGCACAAACAGATAAGGCAAGAAGTCAAACCAGATGCTGATTCTGGGGTTCTCAGGCAGAACTGCATTAAAAGCAGACGTGATTCTCTTCTGGAAATCACTGCATGGACTCCAGACTTCCAGAAATCATTGTTTGTGAACACAGTTCACCATTAAATCCACAAATGCAGGTTAAAGCTTCTTCATGCAAAGAAGAAGCCAGATGTGAACAGGATCAAGAAACAAAAGTATATTGGGGTTGTATGAGCAACATCTGCTCGCATCCATAGGTCTCTTTCAGGGAAGGTTTGCAGGTTTCAGCAAGATAATGCTGAATAACATCCTGCATCCATCACAACAGCACGGCTTCAAAGGAGAAGAGTCTGGCTGCTGAAGTGGCCTGCCTGCAGTCCAGCCCTTTCACCTAAAAATGTGAAGCATCATGAAACCAAAAATCCAGCAGCTAGAATCCTGCATCAGACCAGAATGGGACAACATTCCTCTCCTGAAATGCCAGCAACTTCCTAGACTCCGTTCTAACATTTTTGGATTCAAAATGAGCAAATATGTTCCCTGAAATGGTAAAATATTTCATTTTCAACATGTGACATGTGTTTTTTTGTTCTATTGGTAATAAAATTTGAGTTATTGCATTTTATTTTTATTTACATTTTACACAACGTCCCTACATTTTTGGAACTGTGGTTGTACATTCACGTACATAAATGAGGTTTTCTTTGAAGCGTTTGCGGAGATTCTCTATGAAAGCAGCTTCGCTGGTGAAGTTCTCCAGCAGGACGAAATCCTGCACTCCCACCCGGTCTCTGGCTGCCAGGGCCGACTCCATCATAGCTCGGACCCCGTCACTAGCCACCACCTGGAGGAGGAGAAACAAACTGTAGGATCATACAATCGTATTGTAGTTAGTGAATGAAACAACAGTACAGCAGGCATTGAGTAACAGTTCATAAATCACACTAACAGACCACATCACGTACACATCATCCATCTGTGGAAGGAAAAGAGACCAAAAGAAAACCAGAAATGACTTTCATAAAACAACTGGACCAGTGAGTTGATGCATTATTGGTAAAGATCAGTCTGTTGCATTTGCAGTCATGTATAAAAAGAAAATACACCCTCTTTCTGTTCTGGGGTTTTATATTTCGGGACATGAAGTGCAACATGCAAAAGCAGTTCTTGAAAAATTCTGCGGCTTTCACAGGAGCTGATGAAAGTTATCATCAGCATGCAAATAAGTAGAATTTAACCACAACAGCTCTGTGTCTGTGTTTATTTTAGGTAAAACCTTCTTTCACTTTTTACAAATTGCAGCAGAAATTATCTGAAGCATTCCCAAGAAGCCTCAGGCTTACACACCTCACATCCATTCAAACAGCAGCACGAAGAGCAGCTTTAACCACAACAGCCTTCATACAGCAAACTAACAGAGATGGAGCCAAGCCAACAGCTGTATGTATGAGGGGAAGTCCCATTCAAGTTTTACATGTTATATATAAAAAATCATTTTAATATCAGACGTGAAATTGCGACACTTACGTGTTTGAGCTCGTGGAGGCGTTTGCTCAGAAGGCTCTGCTGTAAAATCTGAGTTTCATGCATCAAGCTGCAAATATTACCTACATCCATGGTTAAAGTGTGCAAAATTGGACACAACTAAATTCAATGTAAACTGTGATGAAGGGTAGAGGAGGTGGAAGGCAGGGCAAACACACCAACATAGAGAAGTACACCAGGTGTTGTTATGTTAGGCTGTCAGATCTCTTGGGAAATGACAGTGTGAAGAGAAAGCTCAAGGCAGTAGAGAACATATTAATTAGAGCTGGGGAAATGAAAACCTGATGGATGCTGGGTCACCACTCCCATCCTGCCCCATCACTCCATTTAAACTCCTCTGGAAAGTTAACAATACTCCCTGAAATTCCACACAGTCATGCCCTTGACAACGCGACACCCAGGCCGGTAAATGTCTGCATCAACACTGTTTTCAGTGCTCAAGCACAATGTACACAACATTTTGTTCCAATTTTACCCAAGCATGCATGAACATGTTCAATCCCTGCTGTTAAAGAGGAGCTGCTGCGTCCCATCGGGCTTTACGTGTGGACACCGGGTCAGTCCACATCTCTGGTTCACGGCACAACTTCAGGAGGACAGAAGTGACACAGCAGCTTTCTGAATCTAATACCATCAGCAAAGGACCGTCTGTTACGTTGATGTTCTTTAATTAACTAAAACACCCCTGCAATCTGTTTTTACTGCCTGAGACTCTGTTACAGCTGACTCACCTCACAACTTCACCTTCTGATGGTGACTCAGGCGTGCACCAGGAGTGCTCCCTTTATGTCTTCATCAAAGCTGGAAAAAGACTCTGAGCATAGATGTTTGAACACACAACCTCACAAGGTCAAAAGTTTGGCATAGTGTCAACACGCAGACAACTTAATTTATTCTGTGCTGAGGGTTTTTAATGCAGGATTTTATAGGACCTTCAATATTCAGCTCTGACTGAATAGAATACATAATGAATCTGCATGTTCAGAGACAGAAAGTACTTCATATTAACTGGTGGATATAGATCTAGTCAAACAAAGATGACATGTGGAGTTCCCCAGGGCTCCATCTTGGGCCCCCCATTGCTCAACATCAACATGCTCCCGGTAACTCTGATCATAAAAAAACCCCAAAAAGTCTAATTTTAATTATGTTCATAACATTCAGCTGTATATTAGTGTCTAACCAGGAGACTCTAGTCCCAGGTAACGCTTTAGTGCATGCCTTAGTCAAAACAATATTTGGATGTGCCAGCATTTTCCTCAGCCATTTTGAACCCTAAGCTAAAGGTTAACAATCAGATTAAAGCAGGAACCAAATAAGCCCTTTACCACTTAAAGAACAGATCTAGAATAAAGGGCACTTACTAAAAGTACTTTGTATAACACACAGATCAGCAGTGACCAAGCTTTTACTCATCTGCATATCATTCTTTCAAGTTTTGGTTTTCAGGAGAAAAAGTATTAGCATTGGAATATAAAAACACAACACAAAATATTTACTGACTTACACTTTTTCCTCCAGCTGGTCTTTGCTTTTCAGTTATTTATGCTACTGTTTACCTACTATCTTCACAAAACCAGCTTACCTGCAGGAAGTAATGGTGAGTTTGATTTGACTCAAAGCTCATAAGTCGGATTTGGGAATGAAGATACATCCCAGCTAAGAGCATTCTGGTGGACAAAGTGAGAAAATTCGTAAAACTATTATGTGCGTCGTCAGGAATAAAAATACTGTTTATTGAAACAGTATGTGGAAATTATCACAGAAGAATGAAACACTTCAAAGGTAAACCATGACCATGACATTAGAAAAACTGTGAAAGTGTTTTACTAGATGAAAAAGAGAGTGGCTGTTTTGATCTAGTTTCTCACATGTGCAACTTGTTTTGTTTAGTGTTGATAAAGTTTATGCAGGAATAAACCATTGATTTGTTGGGCAGCCATCTTTACTGGGTCAAGCTTAGACTTTGACTCCACATCTCCAGGTTCTAAAGCTATTTATCAATAAAAGGCTGTGTGGACATCTGACTTTGTTTTTATGGTAATGTTATCCCATATGTCCCCATGGGTCCCACCCTCAGGTCTCCACAGACACCATGAGCTTTGATGACCTTGTGTTTCACACATCTCTGTGGAAAGTAAAGTAACTGCAGTGTTTGTGTATTATCAGTCATGGCTATGACATCTGTACATTGCTCCTCTCACCTCTTAATTTTTTTCCTGTGCTGATAAAAACTTCTGCCTCTCTTCAACTATGTTAAACAGTCTGCTCAGTTTCACAATCCAAACATGCTGCTGTTACTGCAGCTGGAAAAATGACTTCCTGCCTAACACAGGACTTTTCCTGGGAAAGACTGAGTGCTCAGCAGGCATCTAGACCAAACATGAAAGAATTCCTCATTTGGGAAAAGGCTGAATTACTATGAAGAACAGAATTTACATGACAGTGTCATGATTCATTACAAAACTGTCACAATATAATGTCGGCTGTGAGGAAAGAAAGCAGAGCCTATTTTCCCCGCCTCTCCCCTCCTCTTCCTCATCTCTCATTTACTTTTACTCCTTGTCTCAGTCTCTCACCCTCTCGCTCCATTACTTCATTGTTTTCCCAATGCTTCTCTCACCGTTTGGCTTTCCTGAGGGTAATGCCACACTACAGACCTCCACCCGGTCTCAGGAACACACAAAGTACGTGCTCCTACATGTCGTCATGTTTTCCAAATCCTGTGCGGCAAACAACGTAGCTTGGGCCAGGTTAGCAGGAGAAGACCAGAGGAGAAGGAGCAACTCTGCACTGCTACTATAGCTCACAATGAAGTCACTGATGGTTGTTTAACCAATCTCTGAAATATGGACTGACCTATACATTGTGCAGATGTTCACGATGTACATTGTGAGTAAAAAAAAAAGCATCAGGATGGATTTACATGGAATCTAATATTTTTTATGATGCTTTGAAACATTGCTCAGATCAGCTAACATGTCCGCAGACCCCTGAACTCATCATTCTACTGCTGCATACTACAGAAGTGTAGACTTTTCAGGAGATAGTAGAAGTACTCATCATTTAATATATGGCTATAATAAGATAGTTAAATGAGTGTAGTTTAATCTGATTACATGAATGTGGTAGTGACCTCATAAAAGCAACTATGTACAGATTGGTATTTTGCATATGTATTAATTACCTTAATTTCATGGGAACACTGCAAACAAAATGGTTTTCTCAGGCCAAATGAAACATGTGAGTTTACATAAGTGGTAGTCACCACACTACCAGTTAAATTATCAAAATGTTCACTTTTAAACCATCTTATTGACTAATTACTAAGTTATTACTTATTCTGTTACCAAAACGTTTGGCCTTGTTGTCTTTAAATGTATTTTTCCATCATTACATCCCTGATTACTCTACAAAATTACTTTCCAGCTGCTATTGCAACCATTGTTCCAATTGCTGTACTACATGGTTATACCTCTGGAATTTAGGTGCTCCTGATGATTACTAGCTTTTTTATTATTATAGAGGGTTTTCATTATAGAGGATAGTGTTCATTAAAGTTGAATCTCCTCTCCTCTCACTTATTCAGCTTTAAAAAAAAAATCTTTGGCCTGAAAAATTATTCCGACTTCCTAAAACTCCCCCCACAAATCTTACAAGAAACTCTTCTTATCATATACCCCAAACAGAGAGAGATTACTTCTCGTATCTGTAATGCCACAAAATCCACTACTTCAGTTTTCCCACAACAAACAAAAAAATGTCTGGGAATGGGAGCTAGGGGTCAATCTTGGAAGAGATCAATGGGACAGAATTCTTGATTTAGTGCAAAACTCCTGTATCTGTGCCACATACGGACCGATGCATTGCAAACTCATACACAGGACTTACTTTACTAATCCTAGACTGTCTAAAATTGACCCAAATATTGCAGATGCCTGTAACAAATGCAACCCGTCTCCTGCCAATGTCATACACATGTTGTGGTCTGGTCCAAAACTGACTCCTGGTCACAAATATTTTTAAATGAAGCTTTTATTTATAGCAGCTGGTTGTTTGGTTCTTCTGTTTTGTTTTGAATTTACAGTTGTTATTACAGTTGTTTTCTATCCAGTGTTTCCCCTACCATTTTATTAGTGGGGGCTCCCAGCTCCCCCAGCGGTTGCAGTGAGTTTTTTAGACAAAACACACTGTGATCTTTTATATCTCTATTCTCTTCACTCTCCCTTCTTTTGTTCTTCCTGTCAGTTCCAGCATTAATAGGTAATACAGCTATTAATACATTAAGACTGGGCTTACACGCTAGAAGACTTTTAAAAGATTTGCAAAAGACTCTAGAAAACTACCAGCTCACATCTAAAGACAAACCTAGTCTCAGACTGAAATTAGAGACTACAACTAGATTCTTTTAATATTTTTTGTGATATGTTGGACAGTTGATATGGAACAGGGCTAATCTGCCCACAGCAAAGCAAGCAAGGGGAAAGTTTCCCTCCAGGGAATTACACATCATCATTATTATTAAGTGTGGCTTTGCACTCCAGTTTAACAAAGCAATCTTTGTCAGCATAGCATGGCAGCCAGACCGTCATTCTGCTTGCTATGATGCTGGACAGGACGAGGTAAAAACCAAATACAAATCGGTTCAGAAATCCTGGTGACCGACTCACAGAGAGGAACTCATCCTACCCCAGACCAGCTGGACTTCTAACCAAACTGATCATGATGTGCACCAGAACTTTACAGGATTCTCTTTGGCCCAAGTTTTAACTCTCCATCAGGTTCACAAAACTCAGGTTGGTAGTTTTTGGTGGTTTGACATGTAAGCAAACTGTCTTGATAGTTAAAGAAGCAGAGAAAATGAGGAGAAAGCTGAGGGATTTAAACATCCAGCCGGCCTGGAACAATAGCTGCACTCCTTGACCTTTCCATCGGCCCGGTGGCTTCACACAGCTCGGATGTCACACCGTTTATGTAAAGCTCGTCTAAGCTGCTGCTTTCCATGCAGCGGACCGCACTCACGATGGAAGCTTGAAGGAAGAATGACACAAAAAGAGGCTGGAAAATCTGGACTTTAGATCTGTTTCACTTAATACTGAAGTAAACGTTTGTTCAACCATCTCAAAGCTGCTGCTATATTATTTTCATTAGTCAGTTGCAGACAAAGACTACATTTAATTATCTGGTCATTCAAATAGAGGATGCTGATGTTTTATTACTGCAATTCCATAAATCTGACAGATTCAGAGAAACCACTGTGGATCCTACATAACGAAACCAGACCCAGTTCTACCACAAAACTCTCAGTTCTGCATCTGCTGTGCAGACAAAGCAGGCCTCAGCGTTGTAATGTACATGCATGGAAAAGATTCAGGTCACATATGCAAAAACTAAAAGTTGAAATGGCATGTGCCAGAAGCTTCTGTCAGAAACATGTTGGTTTTAGTTCTTTGGCTGATTTGACTGATTTCTTCTTTTCCTTCATCTTGTTCTTCAGTCAAACATAGGCTTTATTAAACAGGGGAGTGTAAAATAAACGGTTTAATTTATTTTTAATTTCAGAATCATTAAATTCTGATCTTAACCAACAACACAGAGGTAAAAACAAACTGAAACTACCTGACAGAATTACATCAGTGCTGGAAGCATTTTCCATTCATTCACCTGTGCAGCATCAATGTTTATTTAGGTTTGGCTGGTTGTAACCATGGAATCACTCCTATTGCAAGTTAATTTCTGCAAGCAGAGAGTTAAACTGCAGAGCAGTCAGACAGGTGGAACGAGCTACCTGAGACGCCTGCATGCCTGAGGACACGAAGCCCAAACTTTCACAACGAGAAGGTGGAAAATCTCTGGATCACTTTCAGGAACAACTTCACTGAGGAGCCACCAGAAATCTGTGTTCTTATTAAATCCAAGTGTGATGTTTGCTGGCCACTCTGGACTCATTTAAGCATCACATTTTCTTGTTTTCAGTGTCATTTTGTCACACACATCCCAGCAAGACAGAAAACAGCTGTTATTTACAGGCACACACTTTCTTTTACAGCAGACTGACACTGAAACTCGACTCAGCCAACACTGAAAATCACATTAATCACTAGCTGAATAACTTTGCTTTTAACCACCATGTTAGTATTCGTCATTACACAAGTCAGTTCACAGAAGTCTGCTAACTCACCCGACCCCAGCGATACTCCATGGAGACGGCTTTGCAGCTTCCAAATCAATCAGTTTATATTCCAGAGAGAAAAAAAAGTTCATATTCAAAAACCTTTTACTTCATTGTGACTGAGACGTGCAAACAGAAAGGTGAGAAGAGAAAAGCCTAAAGAGACTGGGACAAGCCCAATATAAACTACTCATTGAGCTGCAGGCAACAATGACAACTGTGTCAGGAATGTCTTCATGCAACAGCCCTGACATGTGTCATTCGTCTGTCTTCCTCACACGCTGCTTCGCACTCAGAGAGCTGCAGCAATGGAAAACTTTCTTTTTAAACAACTCCTTCAGCCTCATCCACACAGAGCCAGAGAAGAGTTTCATTAACATGCACACTCTTAATTTCATGAATGCAGTACAGCTACACAACACAGGCATGTGACTGCCTCGCCCTGAGGCAGTGAAAACACACACATACAGAGAGATGAGGACACGTCCTTGCAGATATCAAACAGATCTAACGTCAGTGTGATAAATACAGAGGCGAGATGTGAGGATGCTGACATGGAGGAGAATTCAAGTGTTCATATCAAAGAGACGCATCAGGTGAGCGGCGCTTTCACCTGACTCTTTCAGGTTCAAGAACACACACCATCAAGGTTGTTACGCAATCTGAAAGGCGGCTCTCAGAAACTCCCTGCAGCACTTTAAACCCCCAACCAGACCAAAACGATCTCCCTTTCTGAGATCTAACTTTCCAATCCTGAATGCAAACCTGCAAGTCCACACTGGTTTAAATAACTTTGCTATCTAGGTTGACCGTATGTATGCGCGCGGGGGTCTTACCATTGGTCTGTACTTCATGGCTCCAGCTTTCCAGTGATTCTGGACGGAGTTTTCCTGTTTCCCACCACGGTGATACTCCGGCTGTAAGTATGTGGCCTCCAGCACCGCGTCACAACCACTTTTTAGCCGAGAGTTTGTTTTTAGAAGCTCTCCCCTCCGTCCAGAGAGCCAGCTGCCATAGCTTCTCTTCTTACTGCTGCTCTCACACACACCTCACCCACTCTTCTTCTCCTTCCCTTCAGAAGAAACAGTCCCTATGTTGGGCGACACACACACACACACACCCCTCCTCCTCCTTCCCCTATTCTTTCTCTGCTTATTTTCCCTGTCGCCCCTTCCTCAATCCCAGAAGACTTTGGTTCTAAAGGGAAAACTTCCATGTTCCTTTGTAACAGAAGAAGCACTCTATACTAGTGTAAGTTAATAAATAATAATCTGCTTCAGCTTTGATTTTCCTTTTACTTTTTTTCTACTCCTCTGCTTAGATTTGCAAGCTTAAACAGAAACCCCCTACCCCACCCACACACACACACACGCTCACACATGCATGTATACAGTGATGAAGGAAGGCTCCCCATCATTATCCCAATATCATTATAGATGGTGTAATGAGTCCAGACCGGCGTTGGTGCACGCGTCCACCCAGCTGCTGCACATCAAAGGCCTCAGAGGTCTTATGCTCCTCCTTGTTAACACTAATAACAGCTGACATGTTACAGGCCGAGAGGGGGTGTGTTGCTGTGGACAAAGAGAGAGAAAAGTTTCTGCTCCACGATGTTAACGAGGCCGACTTAGAAGCTTGAGTGTTTGTGATGTTAAAGTGTGGAGTTTCTCCTGGTAAAAAAACCACTTGATCATCATCAGTGTAAGAACCTCGATAAAATCTAGTTTTAGCTCTTTCTCACATGACTGTATGTCCTCAGCACACACACTTATATAAAATCCAACAATGCTCCATCTGTGGTTGTGTTTAGATTAAATAACACTTAGTCTTTAGGAGTTTTTACGACTGTAGTCTGGGTTTATCTTGGCATGTCTGGTTAGATTCACTCCTTCCGATCAGGGGAAATGACTCCCTGATTCAACACATCTTCATCCTAAAAGAGAAATAATTTTATCCGATCAGGTGTCAGGTTTTACCCTCCAGCTCCACCTTGTCAGTCTATGAGTATAACAATAACCACCGTCCAAACCCACTTATTCCAATGCAGAGTTGCAGCTTATCCCAGCTGCCACTAGGTAAGAGGCAGGTTCATCACTGGGTGGTTTAATCATGTTTTAGTATTCTAGGCTTTTAACTTCCACAGTTGTCATGTGAGATGATGCTGTATGAATGCTGCATTACGATCAAGAGGTAGCTTGTACTTCGGCATCTGGGTTTGGATAAAGATCAATCACAAAAAGAAAAACTACATTAAATTAGAAATAAATAAGTTATCCTCTTTTTCAGTGTTGTTACTGTAACCAAACTATCAAACAGTCTAATAATTGCAGTTACAGTGTATACCCCCCAAACATGGTAAATCCTAATTTAACCCCTGTCAACATGTTATTGATGTTTCCATGTTTCCATAAGTCAAATGAAACAACCTGAGGCAGCTCTATGATTATGTTTGATGTCACAATCAATCTGAAAAGATTGCCTGGAATCAATTACTGAAAATATCTGATATTTTTACAGATTTCTTTAAAACAAGAAAAGTACATAGGCTTTATTTTCCTTTTCAAACTGATTCCTGAAGAATCTTATGGAGAAAAATGTCTGTCAACAACTAATCGCAGCAAAAACAGGATGGAGGATAAAGCTGCAGGTTCAAAGAGAAGAGCAACAGCAGGAAGTTCAGCTTTTATGGAGCTCATTAGGACCTCTTGCTCCTTCCTGAAGATCAAATAGAATAAACCTGTAAACCCAAAGAATTAGCACCTGTTTGTTTTGTGCATTACATCTCTTTAAATCTGACCTGGCCACCGTATGGACGGTGGCTGAGTTTTTTTTCACTCTGGTATTAGGAAGCGCCCTCACTCTGCAGTCCTGCTCTGCTCAAGGTGACGTCCTGGTCAAGGTTATTCGACTCATGCTTCTAATTACTTTTGAAATAAGTCCATGGTGCCTTCAGGGAACACAAAGGCTCTTTTAAAAGCGACATAACTGAGCAGAAGATCCAAACATCGGATCAAACATGCAACATCGATCAGAAACAAGATGAGGATCTAATCAGCTGTTTTCCCACATTAATGCAAGAGCAGAGCAGAAGAAGACGCTTTAATTCTCTGTCTTCTACGTCGCCCTCTACTGGTCACCTCATGTCTTCAGACTAAAGAGCTTTTTTAAGGCAAAAATCTCAGAACCTAAATTATTTTATTAAATTTATCATATAATACTTTAATAATTATAAAAATGTATTTATGTAATGATTTAATCCATATAAATAAAGCATCAATCTGTGTGTTTAGTGGTTTGAGATAAAACTGAGTGGATTCTCTGGTGTGTGTGTTGGAGATTAAACTTTCATACTCATTCGATGCCCCCTCCTCCTTTGTAGCCTGTATAATCAGAGCCCCTGCTGCAGGAATCTGAGTAATGTTTTCCAGACGCTCGCACTCTCTCCCTGCCGGTGTGTGTGTCTCACTCCCACCACAGTGTGAGAACACACTGGACACACAGCAGGAAGAAGAAGCAGAGATACAACAGCAGATAGAAGTCGTTTCACTCGTTTATTCATGTGAGCTAAGGTCTCCAACTCCAAATGCTGCTGGCAAGAGTCAGGACTGTAAAGGTGTGTGTGTGTCTGAGTGTGTGTTTCTGCAGGCTCATGCTGAGGCAGCACATTTGTGCTGAGCTGGAGGGGGAGGAGGGGCTGCATCTGACCACCAGGATCTTCTATAGTTGTCAGACTTTAACCCTTTAATGGTCCGTTTCTTATCCACAAGGATCTGACGCCTCTTTTTCCTGCACTTTTATGACTCTTAATCATTAAATGTGTCATAAAAGGAATGTCAGGAGCATAAATCCATAGAAACTGCACAAACATTGGTTGATAAAGGGTGGAGCCACAGGATAAATGCCAGCTAGAGTGAAGGGTGTACCAGACAGGTGAATTCAACAATATAACAAGCCTGCGGTCCCAGCTGGGTTAATCATTGCAGGGTGAACAAACACTCGTTATGTGTTTGTGCCCTTCCTCCCTTCTAAAATCAGAGCTGATACTAATCTGTTTCAGAGGGAAAACATCAAATCAAACATGTTTTAACAAAGAAAATAAAAAATATTTTTAAAAACATTTTTTTCTGACTGCTTTCAGGCACACATGTGATCGCTGCTCCGTGGGAAATCATAAATGGGAACTTGACTTTCCCCTCCAGCTGCTTCTCCTGCACCCCTCCTCTGAAATTCTTCTTTCCTCTTGCACTTCCTCTTAACCAAAGTTCACTTTGAATTATCCTGGGTTATAAATAGAAGTTTTCCACTTTCTCCGCTGTCCTAATTTGATCCAGAAATATGGTATGGGAATGTGTTGTCATGCCAGACAGTACACACCAATTTATCATATTTATTTAGGAGCCGTTACTGAGCTGCATTAACACACTCATCAGCTCCACTGTGGCTATGTTGAGGAGTTTTTCCCACTCCAACATCACTTCCAGACTTCATCATTAAAACTAAAACTAAAAACACGATCAGCTGAATGGAGCTAACGGAGATGACACTTCTGGATGGGCTCAGATTAATTTGTGATACAAAGCTGTGTGATGAAACATGCAGTTAAATCCAAATTTCTAATTACAATACTCAAGCTAAATATCTGCCTTCTGAGTCATTTAGAGCTTTTATATTTCTGTATTATTATATTGGTTTCCTATTATAGAAATATATTATTTCTTGTATCAGTAACTCTCTGTCAGTCAGAGTAATCTGATGAGCTCATCCTGAATACACCCTGGATCCCACAGCCCATTTTCATCACGACTCCCACACAGTAAGAGCGCTGACAGATACGCAGCTAAGACATCAGTAATGTGATTTGGGGCCCTTTGCTGTTGCAACATAGGATCATAAACCAAAAAGCATCTCTGGCGCCAGCAGCATTGGCCTGAAATCAGCGATAAGAGTCGAGCAGAGAAAAGCATCTGTTCACGCTCCTGATGTTCAAGAGACAGGCACTCAGTAATAACAATGTTCTCTACCAGACACACACACACACACACCTGTTCAAAAATTTGTTAACACAAATATTTAATCTGCCAATCACATGGAAGCAACTCAGTGTATTTAGACATGTAGAAGACGGTGACGACGACTTGCTGAAGTTCAAGGGTTTCCAGCGAATGGTCTGAAGAAGAAAAAATATCCTGTGAGCAGCAATTGTCTGGACCACAATGTCAGCACCATGTCACACGCTAGAAACCGGATATCAACACACTGGCCGTTTTAAACATGCACCGAAAAGGAGTGCTCATGTGATTTTACATATTTATAGTTTTGTGAAATTAACGCATAATAATAGTGATAATCATAAAATCCTGATTATTTCTCTGACAATACTTACAAAGAAAACCTATAATTGTGACATCCCTGTCGCTATATAACTGTTTTCTTGAACATGACTACTGGAATCCAACAGCCTCCACAGTCACCAGATCTCCATCCGAGCAGCTTTGAGATGTGGTGGAACGGGAGATTCTCATCATGGATGCAGCCGACAAATCTACAGCAAATGTGTGATGCTGTCATGTCAATATGGAGCAAAACCTCTGAGGAAAGTTTCCAACACCTTGTTGAATCTATGAAATCAATTAAGGCAGTTCTGGAGGGAAAATGGGTTCCAACCAATTATAAGCGAAGTGGTCCTGATAAAGTGTCTGGATGATGAGCCCACCCATCATCTGAAGTAAAAGGTTTGGACACTTTTATGCATCTCTTTAAGCATCATGTTGCACATTTCATACACAGCGTTTCTCTGCCAGTTTCAGAGTCGTTCAACAGACCTGGTTTTCCTCTTTCTCAGGTTCTTTCACCACATCAGAGACGCTTTTGTAAACAGCAATAAAACAAGTCAGAACAATGACTTGTAAAACAAATATTACCCCAGCTTTGAAGTTAAATAGTTGAGAGAAAAGCCAGAGCGGGATCAAACTCCAACCATTGAACAAGGAAAACCTGTGAAGTACTAAATGCTTTCTTCATGTCACTGTAAAACTGCAGGTCACTCCTAACCCGAGAAACATTATCCAGACTGTTCTTCCTTTCACGTTTCCTGCCTTTTACTTTCCCTCTCCGCCATGGTCCTCCTCCCCTTCTTCTGTTTTCTCTGTGCTACTTAAAATATGACTCCAAAGATAAAGATTTGCAGCATCTACTACAGAGAGCCAGTACTCAGTTTGAGAAATATAATACATGAGGGCAGAGAGGGAGAAACCAGAGGGAGAAAGAGAGAGGCTGAAAAAAAGAGAAAAAAATGGCTGAGTAGGGTGGCTGTGATGTCAAAGTTAAAGAATGTAAGCCATGTGGGCGCCAAACCAGGACCAAGAGTCAGGGAGAAGAGAGCCAGAGGAAAAAAATATTCAACAATACAGAAGTAAAGATGAGAGGAAGGAAGTTGGTTACAGATGGTAAAAGTGTCTCAGTAAGAAGACCTTGTGTTATTAAATGAGGGTGAATGTGTGAGGGTGTGTGTGCTCATAACAAAAGTAGTGGTTTGTGAGCTGAAGGGTGCCGAGAATCATATTGACACAAGGGGTTTACCAGGGGCCAAATCCACTCAGGCTGTTCCTGTTTCTCTGTCGTCTACTTCATGGTCTGTGTGCTGATGATGACCGCCAAAGCAACAAAAAATAACCAGCAGGCTTGAAAGAAAGTCAATGTGGGAAACTCAGCTGCATCTTTTTTTTTTTTTTACTTCGCTTACCAAATATGGACACACTCCGTGCCCTTCACAAACACACCCACTTTTCCACTGTGGCAGCCCGTTGGTCATGCAGGCATTTCCTAAAGTCTTCACAGACTGTCATAAAAGCTTTCTGTGAGATGGAGGGAGGCGGAGAGCCCTTGCACACATAGACATGACAGTATGAGGAGCAAATTCTGGGACACAGTGCTCAATAATTAGATCAATCAATTAGAAACGACAGTGCTGTGCTGGGTTTGTCCCGGCTGAGTCTAATGTGTCCATCAACGTCCCCCGAACACCACGACTGGAAGCTGAAACCCTAAAACAAACAGATCAGAACATCGGGCCTCATTCACCAACAGTTCTTGTGAACAAATCTATAAGTCCTACTTACGAACTCTTTATGAAGATTTTATAACATCTTGGACCATCCAAGAGAATGTTTGAGTGCTGACATGTTTAAACAAAGTCAGTGTTTGTGTTGTTTTCTGTTGTTCTGTTCATTAAAATACAATAATAAAACTACAGCCATGTTTTCGTCAGGCTTTTAAAATAACTTTTGGTTTACAAAGCATTTTGTCATTTTTAAGTACATAGAAAGATATTGCAGATCGTGTACTAACATTACAACTGAGGGAAAAAATCAATTAAGACAGATTTAATTGTGTTTCTTGTCTTCATAAAACCATCAGTGCAATGGACTGAACACAGGACAGATCTGTTCCTTATATCACTCCATAAACGTCCAAGTCACCTGCAACTCCCAGATCCACCTGCTGAATGTGGTCTTTATTAATTAAAATCTACTACTTTTTTTGTTATCTATTATACTGATTAGTTTATTAGGAGATGGAGGATATGCTCTGATCTCCTGGTTGATAACACCACTGATCAGCCTTCAGACTCATCAGACCCATCACTCACTTCGTCAGTGCACCACATCTTAAAAAAAGGGTGATGGATGTGTTTGGACACAGCAGAAAGCCATTTGCTATACAAACTGTAAAAGGTTCTGTATGGAAGTGATTTGAATCTCAATATTTGACTTTGTACAACCAAGTTATTACTTTAAAAATAAGAACATAAAGGTTTCAGTGCACACCTTTATTATTATCTAAAGTTCATTTATTCCTTTGGCAATATAAGAATTTTTCCTCGGCTGTCTCACCTCTGTCTCCTGACATTTTATAAGTATTTATCTGCAAAGTACAGCTAGTTTGTCCTTTCAACTCACAAAGGACTTGGTATTCATCGACTCAAGACCAGAGATACAAAAGACGTTTGCAAATCAGGTGGAAAGTTTCTGTTAAAAAAAAAAAAACGTCTTAAGTACAAGTTAAAACACTTTAAAGCCTGACCCAAGAAATTATGAGCAGAAAATGAAAAGTTTTTTAAATCTTAAGTCTTTATCTGGCCCTTGCACAATATGCAACAAAGAACAGAAAAATAATCTGAATAAGTGCGCCGTTTATTACCGTGTAATATGTTTGAATTGTTGTAGTGCAAGTATCATATTGTATATAACAAGTTTTTGAGCAAATTTTTTACCATCAAATGATGCAGTCGGTCTTTCAAACAGTGAAAATTAAAAAAAAAGATTTGTAAGAAGATTTTGGTGAACAAGGCCCACTGAGTGCAGAGTTTGGTATAAATACAGCTCTTTATCCACAGCAAGCTGGCTCATTTTATCAACTCATTATCTTCCCTGGCATATGATTAACTCTAAAACTGATAGTTCCAAGTAAAATCCCAACCAAGCTTCTCATAGTAGCTTTAGCTGCAGAGTATGTTGAGTCACAACAGCTCAGGTGTTATTTTTTACCCATCCACACACAAATAATTACAGACTTTATTTCTGATGTCATGGCTGGCTCTTAATAAATGTAAACAGGTAAATAAACATAAATTACATCCAAACAATCACACACACACACACACACACATTGTGCTGCATCAGTCAGAAAGAGTTCCAACAAAAACAGGGCAGGTGGCGACTCGTCGAGAAAGAACTCTGGGATCATTCAGCTCTCGTTCCCACCCTTTTTCTCCCAGCTCATATCTCTCTCCTATTACTTTATCAGCTCTCTTTATCTCTTCCACACCTCTGCTCCTCCCCCTGCTCTATTTTACACCCAGTACATGTTATATAGACACAGCAAATGCAGACTTTTTATTTAAAAGAAATCCTAAAAAGGGCTGGATATTCAGTCTGTTTATGTCCTGTCTTTGCTTCTTTGAGCCGCCCGACTTGAACCGACATGCAGCTGATGTTTAAAGTTCATTAAATGACTCAGGAAGTATTTTATCAGATGTGACTGATAGTCAGAAAACTAGATGCAGTATCAACACATCCGCAGTATTAGCACGGTATTAAAACAACCAAGGCTAAGTTGCTAAGTTTCCAAACAGCAAACTTCCTGTTTACTCTGAAGATTTCCTCTGTGCTGATCAGGCGTTAATAACAGCTGAGCTGTGGGATGAACGTAAAGCAGAAGAACAAAGACACAAAACATCACTGGTTTCTTTCCTTCTATCATTTCTCTTCCTTTTATCTGTGTCTGTCTTAATGTTTTTACACCAATCAGGACGAGGACTAAATTGATTGTTTAAAAGATGGATAAATGTGACAGAAAAAGCATCGAGTTTAAACAGTGACAGATGGGGACG
Organism: Melanotaenia boesemani; assembly: GCF_017639745.1. Classification (NCBI taxonomy): domain Eukaryota; kingdom Metazoa; phylum Chordata; class Actinopteri; order Atheriniformes; family Melanotaeniidae; genus Melanotaenia; species Melanotaenia boesemani. Next base: position 30,288,281 of record NC_055690.1, on the reverse strand, counting down.
AGAGCTCCTCAGAGACCATCGGTTTCTTATTAAAGTGCAGTCGACGTGTCAGCAGCACCTACTTTAAACCTGGCAAATGGCTGGAAATTTATGTGGGAACAGCTTGAAATCTGAGAGCAATTTCTGGAGAAAGTAACTTATCCCAGATTTCCTGCAACATCCCAACAGACAGAACCAACAAACCCTGAAACTGAGACAGAAAGCATCGCTCTGTCAGCACCCGCTGAACAGAATAAAAAAGGGGGAAAAAAAAGACCTTTGGACACTTGAACGGTGTCAACACTCAAGTCAGCCAGTAGTATCCACACAGATACAATACTAAAAGTTTTACTGATGATACGTGGAAGAATGTGTGAGGAGAAGACTATGCCACCTCAAGGATTTATGGGAAATGTAGTCTGGGATATATAGACTCAAAATGATGCCACTGATTCAATATTCATAATATTGCACTTGAAATTTCTGCAGAATTCAAACTAGAAAGTAATAAATTTCAATTTTATGTTGAGAGTTAGTTGAGTTTGCATCTTTCTAAGAATATCCTTCACATTTCTGCCACACCCATGATAAGTAAATTCCACTGGGAGGAGGAGGAAAGACGGACCAGACAGCTGTTCCATCTCTCCCATCACCGTCATGTCCAGACTGGGCGGCTGCCGTCTGCAGACAGGACGGGTGGTCGTGTGGTTCACAGCAGCTGTGATTAAAAAAAAAACAACAATCCAGACCACAATCAGAAAAGTAACTGGGAATTCCTGTAAGATAGGGAAGTTTGGGTAAAAGTAACTCACTTTAAAAGGCTTTCAGCTGCTTGTCATGGACATTTAGCAATAAAAATACTTTACTTTGTTTTTGCCTCTGATATATTTTGTTTTTATTTTAATGCAACTGTAAATTTTATATTTTTAATGTATGTTTCTATACAGATTTCAGTCCTTTATTTATCCACTTCCAAAATGGGAACTGATAAGAAATGCAATAATAATTAGAATATGGATAATTAAACAATAAAACAACATCCAGACATTCACATTCCATAAAATGGAGGATACAGAAATATGAATGAGGTTTTTAAAGAACGGGAGATATTTCTGACTTTTAAAGAAAAAGGACACAGATCAGGTTGAGACAGACCATCCCCTCGTAATGTCAGGAGCCCCAGCAGCTACAAACATGGATCTAGCCTCACAAGCATCCAGTCTACCACCACCAGCAGACAGTAAACCAGAACTGCAGGAGGAGAAGTCACTGATCTCCCTACTACCACCTACTGCATCCCAAAACAATCAACCCACCTTTCTATTAGGGACATACCGATATCATATTTTTCCAAACTGAGTACAAGCACAAGTACTTACATTAGTACTTGTCAGTACTAAGTACCGATATGAGTACTGATGAATCCCATTACAGTTCACTGGTAAGGAGTGTAGACCAGAATGCTGAGTGATTCGTTGTGTGATATATCAAATGGGTCAACCTCTAAATGTAATGCTGGATAACTGTCAGAATCTTCATAAATAAGAAGGAAAAAGTGGTTTTTGGTGGATTTGGTTCACTGCTGTGACAAGGCGCCTACATTCCCAAAATAAACTTCTCTCACTGATAAAAAAAAAAAACAAATTTGAACTTTAATGTGACATTAGTAATAACTTTGTTATTTATGCATTAAAAAAAATAATGTGTTATTTCCACGGATTACTCCCTTTGCAATAAGGCATTATTTTTGCCAGCCCTAGTTTTTCCACATTGGTATCGGGTTGTGTGGTACTGGAACACTTTTATGAATACTAAATATGAGTACACGCACATAGCATCAGACTATAGAAGACTATAGACCATAAAAGGTCCATAGAAAACAGGGATGCACTGATGCCCTTTATTCCCTTGTGTGTTCTGTGTTTCTGTTTCCGCCTCGTTTGTTCGCCTGGTCTGATTCCTCACTCACTTCACCTGTTCCCTGTTAGTCATCCTCTGTTTATATACCTCCTGGTTTCTCTTACTCAGTGCCAAATCATTGTTGTTGTTCTCCCAATGCTCCACTCTGTGTTCGTCAACCATTTTCTTTGAAATAAAGCCTGGGATAATTGCACTTGTCTGTCTTCTGCCTCATCAGTCTACGTTTGGGTCCTCACCTCCGCCAAAGTTTTACAGCAGACTCTGAGTGAGGTAGACGGTGGTCTGATAAGTCTTTGCTATCTGCATCTGCTGTTTAACACCCAGTTGCATGCTGGGATGAATGCTTTTCGCTCAGATATCTGAATTAGAGATCAGGAACCTGTTCAGTGCTGTTTGCATTTCTTCAGACTCTGCGACTGCTGTGGGTGTCGGCCTCCACTTTCACTCCACATCGCACTTTTCCTTCAGACTGCTCCCTCATATACTCATTTACCCCGTCCAGGCCCATGGCCACGCCTGCATGTCCTGGTATAGACATCTGAGGAAAGACTCGGTTAAAGGTTAATGCTGAAGAAAACTGTGCTGACGCTGCAGTCAAAGCATTGGAAAAAGGCTTTAACCTATAAACAAAACTCCAACTTAAAGGTGATTCTTCAGGTTTGAGTTCTCCTCTGATAGAGGGGCATTAAATTCAGAGTCGTGCTTCAATCCAACCCAAACATTCCCAGAGACACAACACAGGAGCCCTCATCCTAGCAAATACTGAACACTCAGGGAGTGGACATCACACATAAACTATTAAGGTTCAACAACTGGACCTTTAACAGAACATTTACAGGTGTTCTGGTTCTATTATAGGATGGTTTAAACAGCTCATGGGGATAAGGAGAGTGTTGTTATTCCTCAGACCACCTACCCTCTGTATGTGTGGGAAGCAGGGCTGGAATTCAATGACTCACATCGTGAAGTATTTAAATAAACATCTATCATTAGACATGAATTATGATTGTGACTATTATGGGTTAAGTGCATCAACAACATCCATCAGGTTTCTGAAAAACCCATACATTCACGCTCAAAAGTGCCCATAAAAACCCTGAAGTTTCACAACAGGATTAAACAAACCTGCTCAGCAGAACATCCCACAGAAAAACCTTCAGCCCCACTCAGCTCCTGACGAAGTGGGATTAGCAGTAATCTTGTATCATCAGGTTAATCTGAGCATGCATGGGAAGGTGTGTACAACAAAGGGATTACGAAGTAACTTGGTCAGCACATGAATGAGCAGTTCTGCCCTCAGTCGACTTGAACTCCATCCTAAAGAGCATTTAACCTTATTCACAAGGCCTATTTTTACAGCCTCCTGCCTGAAATTACATAGCCAAAATAAATGAAGTACATCTTCACAACTACAAGGGCTGTAGGTTTCTACCTGAAGCTGAGACGTGTGAGCTTACTACAGAAGTGTCAGGATCAAGATTTGTGTCACTGTGTCAGAGTAAATTCACCTTTTAATGGTTATCTGCTCCTACAACAAAGCCACATTACTTTCAGTGAAAACCAGAGGATAGAAGCCCAATTTATCTAGGAATGAGTAAAGTAATGTCTGATGAGGAACTGTGATCCAGTAGAAGGTAAAAAGTGAACCTGAGCAGTTTTCCAGGTGTTTAAAAAGAGGTGTTACGTAGGTAAATATCTCAGGAAGCCAGCTGGAATCAAACTTTTCACCACAAAACAGCAAAAGTAAGACATGAGTTCTGATTTTGGCTGCTAGCTCCAGAGTTTCTGTCCCACAGTGATGAGACAGACATCTTTGTAACCAGCAGAGTCTCAGCTTTCAAAAAAGACCTGTTACATTTCCATATAATTGATTTGGGTTTGAACTGTGTTTGGTTTGGATGCCAATGCTTGGTAGAGTCTTTTAGCTGAGCTTCTACCCGTCATTTTGGTATGTTACATGTTAAAATTGGTGCTTCCTGGTGTCTGCAAACATCTTCTGCTCTGCACATGTCTCATGCTGCCTCTTGTACAGGAGGTTGTTGTGGTGAAAATGTTAACTAAACTTCTGTAGAAGTCAGAAAAATGACTTTCTGTGTTCCTATCTTAACTGTGTTGATTAAATTTCTGACACAACAAGTTACTTGGGGACTTCCCACTTTATTTTTGGTGCGTGTACAAAAAAGGCAGCGAATCTGGCATGGATTTTGATGCACATGCAGGGTGGTTTCCAGTCCCACAGCGAGTCAAGGCTGTAATAGTGTGGAGAAGCAGGATGCAGTCAGTTATGACATTTATTCCCAGCAAGGCGGTGTTCGCCGTACCGCTGCACTGGCTTCAGGATGTGGGAAAATATCCCAAACTGGGGCACCTCATACTCCCAGAGTCATAGTCCAACTCTGTGCCTTTGTTACTTCCATTCTGTTGGACATTTCTGCAGATTTTCCAACATTATTTGCATCCACCTGACACACAAAACACATTAAACCTGCAAAAAGATGCAGCAGTAGTAAAAATAAATAACTCTATGTTTGATGCAGGATTTTAACCTTATCTGGCATTTTTCTGTCTGCCAAAGTCAAGATCAAAATATTCCAAGGCCTGAGTCAGTTTCCTAGTCATTGTCTACACATGCTCCATAAATACCAGCATCATCACCCACCGGACCTCGTTTTACACACTTAATCCAATTAGAAGTTAACTTCATCTATGTTTTACCTAATGGTGCATTCCTTACATTTCTTCCAGAGGGAAGGGAAAAGATAGCAAATCAGTTTACGAACATCAGATTATCACCAGGTTATTAGCAGTGTACGTTAGCAGAGATGCAGAAATAACACACAGTTCAGCAAAATGTGTGAAAATGTTACGTATCAAATTCTGGAGAGAAAACAGATTTAGAGCTAAAGATGCAGAAAAGTCTGATTTAAAGCTTTTAAGATCAGATATCTCCCATGAAAATGTAATTTGACCTTCAATGACACGGCTCAACCCCATCATGAGTCCAAGTTCCACCAATTCACTTTAACCTGCTGTTAAACTCAGACCTTATCAGCCTGCTTCTGGCTCAGTCTAATGCCATAGCTGCGTTTATTGTTATCAGAGCAGGCACAGATGCCAGGTTTTAAACCAGACATGTCTATTTTAAAGGGATAATTCATTTTCTTGCTCTTTATGTGAAGTAATTATGACTGGTCAACGTCTTGCAGCAGTTTGAAGAATTGAAGGCAGGAGAAAGAGACACTAACCAGCTGCTGACTGCAGCTTTGGATCTGATCTTCTCATCTGTATGAATGATCCTTGAAAACATTATTAGAAAAACTTTGAACTTGTCTGAAACTAGCCGAGCAGCTTCTACCTGCACACCAGTGTTTTAGCGTGGCTTCCTTCATTTGTGTTAAGTGTAAACTTCATGACAGAGATGTCTCTAACAGCCATGCTGCGAGCTGACATTCACAGGGTCACATTAGAAGGTCAATAACTCCCCATTTCCGTCATAATATGCCATGTGTGTTTCCTGATGAGATGTAGCCAACATCAGTCAGGTGTGTCCTGCAGAGTTCCTCCCAGGGTCCACCTGACATGCAGCTGGGACAACATGACTTAAAAACCTTCACCCTGCCGACAGCTGCTCCCACATCTGCCAAATAAAGTTTTCAGGAGGTCTTCATCTAGATTCAGGTCATTTAGGGTCCGCAACACATTTTGGCTTTACTTTAAAACTGTCTCTTGGAATATATTGTCATCTCCATGTGGAGCAGAAGAAGATTTAAAAAATAAAAGCCTGAAAGCTTTATGAGTGAAATGAAAATGAGGGCAAGATAATGTCACCGGCCTTTGTTTTATCTTCTTAAATAAACACACAACCATTTCATAACCCGCATATTGTGTTGTGTTTGCACTCATGTAAGCTGAGTCACAGAGAAAATGCTCATCCATGAAGAAGCAAGAACCTAGAACTGACTGCTGCTGCTCTCTCTGCCAACCAGAAATATCACAAAGATTCAGGACCCACGCTGAGTTTTAAAAACTTCTTTGAGGTTTTTCTATGGATCCAGTGGAAGCTGCAGCTGAACGAATGTCAGCACAGGGAATATAACCAGGGAGGGCTCTGGAAAAATGTATTGACCACAGCACATTGATTTATGTTTAGTCCCAGAACATTCTGCAATAATCAAGCAGAAAAAATATTTATGTCACATAAACAAACGTGCAAGTGAACGCAGCACCGTTGTCGGTTCTGATTCAAAGCCTCTCGCCTTCAATGACAAGCTTTCGGTTAAAGGAGCTTAAACCAAACTTAGAGCAGCTGCAGGCGGTCTGAACACTGGGAGGTCCTGACCTCCAGGTCACCTTCAACAACAGCTCAGATCTGGCTCATCAGAATGAAGGTCATCAAGTTGTTAGGAAACTTAGGTTTTCCTGGCGTCTGATAAACTCAGAGATCAAATTTGTTGCTTTTTAACTGTTTCAAACATGAGCCAGTTAGACAAAGAAAAAAAAAAAAAAAAAAAAAAGGAAAACAAATGCTTTTCATGTTTACAGAGTACTAAAATTTTAACAGTTAAAGCAGCTGGTTGGTGGAGGGCAGCCAGTTTGTGTCCGAACAGCTGAGCTCTGGTCAAAAACGTCAGTCCACAGTCTAATAAACCCAAACAGAGATGGGATGAGGTCAGTTCAGACGGTGTTAACCTGCAGGTTCAGACCTTCTAATACTGAATAAGAACTTCCAGGGAAAACATGTAGAGTAAATGTAGCCGCAGCTGGAAGAACCCAACTTTAGGGATTTCATATTGTGGCCTCAATCCCACCAGATTTTTTCTCCAAGCCTGCTGCAAAGTCTCAGATTACTGAGGAGTGTGTGTCCAAATCTTCCTTTGAGATGAACCAAACCAAGTTATCTTTTATTTAAAGTGTCCAAGGGGAAGCTAAGAGTCCGGTGAATGGAGCAGAACCAACACTAACAAAATCCAGAGTTTGATTCTGACAGAAAATAGAAAACATACCTGGAAACAGCCGCAGAGTGAAACGAGGCGCGCTCTGTGGGTCCGGACGGAGATCTGCTTTTAGCTCGGTCCGGTCGCTCTGCTCTGTCAGCTGGCTTCGTCCCGACCCTCCCACCCTCACAGCGATCCACTGTAGGCTCTGCTACAGCTGTGGCTTCTCCACTGCTGACTGCGCTCAGGACCGTCTCCAGCTGTTCAGCCGCAGGTAAAACCCGTCAAACTCCGATCATTGGATGAAACCTGACGCTGATGATCTGACGCAAAGCGATCAAGGCGCAGTTTTGATGAGACTCAGTTCCCCTAAACCCGCTATGGGAGTGGTGTGCTAATTTCCCCTTTCCTTTTCTGTCATTGAAGGGCAGCACACCCTGTAATACCAGGAAGTTCACCAAAAACCCATCCCACAGTCCAGCACGAGCGCGGCGAGTTTATTTATGGCGCAGGAGCCAAGCGTCGTGTCGTCATTCAGTCAGTAAAACCGCTGCTACAAACAAACTCCGAAACGAGACTGGATCCACACAACAAATGTCAGCAAAGTGACAGTTTTACGAAAGAAGAAAACTTGTTGGAGGAGGAATATTATTTTTTAGCTGTGGATGATGAAGGCAGAAATAACACGGAGTTTTCATTCTAAAAAAAAAAAAAAACGTGGATATCGGCAGATTGTGCCAACTGAAATTTTCCCTCGTGGTGTGACAGGCTGCAGTATGCGTGGATCTGCTCCATAGCAGCCCCATTGTCAGGCTGACGGAGCTCTTCTGCCATCTGCTGTCCTGAAGGCGCAGCTGCAGCTCTGCTGCGACTGCAGGGCCCCCGGAGGGCCACTTCTTATATTTCATGTTTGTTATTTTATGAATGTGAGTTTAAATAACTGTAGTCACATTAGAGAGACATAAGAAATAAAACAACTTTACATGAATAATCTAGATCAGCAAGTGGAAATTTGAAAAAGGTCCATAGAAATGTTTAATAAACTCGCTTGCACCAAGGGATCCAGATCAGGATCGGTTGGTTTGGTTCAGTAAACCTTGATCTCTGTTGCCTGTCCACAGCTAATCGTACCCTTGGTAACTTGGTAGCAGATTAGCCAAACAGCATAGATGCGTCAGCCATGTAAAAGCATGATGTCATCGCGGTGAAACAAAGGAGGAAAATGGTGGACATCCAGCAGTTTATGTTATCTTCTTGGCATGTGGCTTAAAAAGAATCAATGCTATATTTAGTCATGGAACTGTTCCCACTTTGTTCTTATTGCAGGGTCACACAGGTAGTGACTGTTTTTTCTACCAATCAGTGGATTCCAGCATGTCAACCTTCAGCCTTTAGAGATGGATTGGTAAGATTGAGACCCCAAGGGTCCCAAAAAGTTGGATGGCTCTGGTAGGAATTCTGGTACTTTCCCAGTTTTTGCCTGTGGAAAAACATATGCCTTGTTTCCACCTATGCATTGGGATGGTTAGGGTGCAGATATGGTTTGTAAACTGTAATCTCGTTGTATTCCCACAGCCAACCGTAACCCTTACCTGAGAGGTGGACTATTAGCCGCACAGCGATGGATGCCTCAGCTACATAATAGCATGACACCATTGCACAGCAACACCTTCCTTAAAATATTACCAAAACACGACTCAGAAATAATGGAGGAAAATGGCGGTCCTCCAACAGAAATAATGAGCCATTCCTGCTTTATTTGTATGTCACACAGGACATGAGTCCTGATGAGTTAGCATCATCCATTAAACTGGATCATGTAGCTAGCTTAGTCAGCCCTATGTAATTTTGATACTGAGGTACTGAGCATCTTTATTGTTTATTTTCAGCCCCAATGTGAAAATGTTGAATAACTATGTTGAGCCTTCATACACTCACTTAACACTAAATATGACATGGTTTCCCCACATTATCTTTAAACTAATCTAGTGCTAGCATATAACTAGATTAGCATTGCTATGTAGCGTCATGCTAACATAAGGTTAATAGACATCCATAACATTAGTAGTTGTACTTGCACAGGGACAAAATCGCCTCTAGAAAGGATGACTAATACGTTAAACTGGTGTAGTGATACTGGTGATTCATGTGTGTCAAGAAAGATGTTTCTGTCCTCCTCCAGTGACCTGTCAACCAGCTGGTGTGGCTCCTGGGGTGTTCAGTCAGATTCCAGAGGTGGCCAGTGCCACCATTGCCATCCTTCTAGCTCGGCCCCTGGTACCCTCCGAGTTCATGACCTTTATGATGATGATGATAGTTTGTCTCATGATGACACAGTTTGATCAGACCTTGTGTCACTTCTCAGATTTCACTGCAGTTCAATAACATGTTCTGGTTCTATGGCGGTGACTTCAGTCTGTAATAAGGCTGCTCAGCCAGAGGGGGGAGCGATCCATTCAGAAAACAGCAACCTGCAGCATTTATGCACACATACACAGGTTGTATCCTGTTGACAAGGCCATGCTAGACAGACTGTGGCTGACGGAAAGGCCACACTCACTCCCCTCCTCCAGATCCCAATCTTCCTTGTGAGAAGCCAGAACTTAAATGGCAAAAGGTACAAGGTCAGAGACCCCGGCACACACCTTTCACACACATCCAAAGAGGCAGGGTGATGTGACCCTGGAGGAATGTGGGAAGGGGAACAAATGAAGCTGTGTACAGGAATGTCTTTGTCGTTTCCTCTCATCCAGGCTACAGTACATTCCACGCCTCTCCAGTCATCGGTAACCAGGCGCAGCAGGCTGCATTCACCATGTCACATTCCTTCAACTCTGATTGCCATCAGATTGTGCTGTAACTGTACCAAATGGTGCCTTATACCACGGGAAGACTGCATTTAAAAGCTCACTCCCTTCATTCCTCAGATGCTGTACAGATATTAGACAGCAGCTGTGTAAGTTACCACGCTCATACATGATATACAGTGAGCAGCATGTTGAAAGGTCAGAGCAACAGTGCCTTATTTTTGCAGAAACACCACTCAGATTGGAGGGTTTCTTGTTGTTGTTGTTGTTGTTGTGTTTTTGTCATGCAGACCAAAGCAGAAGTTTTGCCCCTTTCACTCAAAGTTATTCTTACAAACAACTGCAGTTTGTGAACTTAACAGAAAATCTGAACATTAGATTTCACTGGATGCTTACAAACCCTTTTACAAAGTTAGAGGCCAAAATGGGTTCAAGTGATCTAAACCTGCTCAGATCTGAAGCCAAGTTTCATTATTGTGGCTACATTAAGACAACCAAGTGCTGTACATGGGACACAATGTCATTGTGTCGGCCTCAGTCATCGCTAAACAAACGCTGTGTCCTCAAATTTCTTGCACAGATTGAAGCACAGGCAGCTCATGAGACAAAGACATAAGCAAAGAGGCCCTTATTTGCAGCTCTGTAGGAAGAGATTTGCAATCTGAAAGAATCAGACAGGAGCTGAGCTGTATTAAGGACCGCCTCCTGAGGCCTGAACATGATAGCTTTAACATGCAAGACTTTCTTCCTGTTGTCTGGCGTCACACAATCACACAAAGTTGGAGACAACCTCATTTAATTCAGCCCAGATTAGCAGCTCTAACAAGGAGAACTTTCATGTAAAAGGGAATCTATTGGCAGTATTTTTTAGAAGTTAAAGTAAAAAAAAAAATTTAAGAATCTCCAGGAATGTTAGCAATCATTTGGAGTTAAATTTTTAATTTTCTTTTATTCTCCCAATACTTCACTTTGTTGAGTATGTTGTATACAACTGGTGCTTCAAATGATGGCTGGACTCAAATCCCAGAAAAGAACATCAGTCAAAGCAAAGCTGCAGAATAACTGCAAACTGATGATTACGCTGTGATTGTCCATCGCCTGAAGTTACCAAAATATAGATCCCAGCAGTTTAAACCCAGCTGGAAATTATCATTGTGCAGAGAGCAGCATTTCTGCTTCTGCTACAGCTGCTTGCCCAACATTAATATTCACCCACTGTCATGGTTTATGTTTATTATATGGGACTAAATTTTAACTGGACTTTTAAGGCTGATGTTTAACATTTTTTATATCAAGTTTAGATGCAGCAGCAATGAGAACATCTTGCTTTCACATGAAGTTATCCTCAGTCATCAGTTAATCAGGAAGTTGGATCATGCATTTTCAAATTGAAATGAAAGTTAAATTATCTCCTCATTTCTGAGTATTTTTGGTCTAATAAGTAGATTTAACCTAATATGCCATCTTTATGTTCTAAAAAGTTTGTAAATATAGAAGTTTTAGCTCTAATGATCATTTACCAGCATTCATGTGCTGCTACAAGTCCAGGAATTACTGAGATTTATATCACTCATCAATAAACTAGCTTAAATTCTGCAGGAAAACCTCTGTAACTTCAACTATATTATTACTAGCAGAAAAAAATGGACCCCAGATCTGGCCTCTGCCATGCAGAACTGACCTTGCAGTTATGGCAGTAGTTTTCTCCGTTCTTTCCCGGAGGAAGGATGATTTCCCCTGTCGGGATGAGCTGGATCCTCAGTTCCATCATTGCTCCTGTTCTTCAGTATTCCTGCTGATGAATGTGATCCTGTTTGGAAGTGCGCTTGCTTCTACTGATATCTATAAAGGTGTCAAAGTTAAACATAAACTGCTCAGCTTTCCTCAAGTGTGTTGGTGAATCCTTAGGTCAGACCGAAAGACAATGTCCCTTGACAACCATCCCAAGAGATGCCTGGAAAGCAAAAAGTAATCACTCTTCAGAAAAGCATTGAAGAATCACAAATTTCTCCTCTACATGTGGATAAAGACATGAGCCACTTTGTTGGACAGGATCCTCTAATCTGTCAAATAACTGTAACCTCCAGACAAGCTAAAAGCAGAGATTGAGTGTTTTCCAGCTGTGAAGTGGAGCTCTGTGGTGGCGGTGTTACCTGTTGGAGAGTGCAGAGTCTCAGTGAAGCCAGCTTCCCCTCACTGCTGCCAGAGGATGTTACCCCTCTGGCCCAGGGACTATGGGGAGGATATGCAGCTCAGCCTGTCTCGACATCGATGTCACATGCAGAGGATATGTGTCTTTTGTCTTACAAATGTGTGTGTGTTAAAGTGTGCCTGTGGGATTAAATGAGTGTGTGTTCATCGGGAGAACTAATCACATTTGATTCTTAAGTAAAAAAGAAAATAACCCGTGTTTGACTGATTTTCTTTTCCTTTTATTTTGCAGTAATTATTCCTCACTATGTCCTTTCAGATATTTTAATAAAGCTGTCCAGCATATTCTTCTAAATCTTTGTCAAGATCAGGCTGGTATTCAGGGAATAGACCCACGTGGATGTACCTCATATTTAATTGACTGGACTGTCTCTGTTAAGATCTGGGATTTGTCCTCCTCTACAGCTGCAGTCATGAGAGGAGTTCCTCAGGGATCAGCCCTGGGACCAGTTTTATTCTCACTCCATCTGCTTCTATTGGGCTTTATCATCTTGATTTCTTATTGCATTTCTATTCAGATGATGCACAAATCTATCTGCCCTTAAATCATAAAGACTCCAGACCAGTCACATTGACCCAAAACCTTATTAAGGAGGTAAAATGCTGGCTATCAATTGTCTTAGTTAAAACCATTGTCATTCAGTTCTCTCACCCATGTTAAGAATTTGGGAGTTATATTTAATTAAATCTTTCCTTTCCACCAAAAACTCGGAGACAGTATTTCCAGCCCTAATCACTTCAAGGCTGGATTACTGTCAGATTCTATACTTTGGCATTAGTCTCTTTTATCCCATCTGCTGCTGATTCAGAACTCTGCTGCCAGAATTCTAACTGGTACCAAAATTGGCCAGATAAATGTGGAGTCTTCAGGGCTTAAAGGCAGATAGATTTGTGTATCATCTGCAAAGAAATGGACTGAGCTATTGTACTTGTAAATGATTTACCCCAAAGGAAGCATAAAGTAAGAATAAAACTGACCCCAAAATTGATCCATGTGGAACTCCACCTGTGACTGTAGAGGACCTGAGCAGATTCCTGAACTCCAGACCTGGTAGATCTTCTCAAAAACTGCTTTTTTGTTATTCCCCAGTAAAGATTAGGGCCCATTTATGTTATTTGCTAAATACAGACACAGCACCCACTGTCTGCCATCTGAGTCCGTTTTTTTATGTGGAATTTGGTTTGTCTTCGGGGTTTGGATCTGTAGCCCAATGTAGGAAATGGAGTAGTACTACCTTAAACCACAGAGGAAGTGTTCAGGAATATAGTTGGCATGCAACCAATGAAATAACAAAGAAGAGGGTGCGATGTATATGATGGCTGCACAGACCACCAACAACCACTGCACTGCCTGCTTTTATGTCTCTTCTGAGAATGTACATTATTACTATCTCCTCCGTCGTCACCATGCATGTTATTACAGTATGAAACTGACATCAAAACTTGGAGCTGAACTCTGAACTCTACCCTTCCCCCTGGTGGATGTATTGCCTAAAAATCCATACCATAAAGGATGCATGAGAGTATAAAGACAGTGAGGTTTAAAATGGAACATACCTATTTACATACTTTACTGGAGAATAAATGAGCCTTAAGTTGATAGGGGAGATTGTATCTTTCCAAAACAATGCTCCCTTTCTCATAATAGTTTCTGAGAGTCATTAAGTCAGCAGAAAAGATAATTGGCTGCCCCCTGGCCCCCCTGGATAACCTTGTTACATCACACTACCTCAGCAGAGCTTTCAGCATCATTAGCATGGACATCTCGGTTCAGAGACCGTTTTTAGCCATTTGCCATCAGCCTACTGAACAAAAAAATGACCAATTCATAACCCCTTGCACTTTATTAGAACATGTTACTTACTTAAAACACTAGTCACTTTTTTTTTAATGTATAATTTATGTCTATTGTCTTTGCCTCTGTGTGTTTTTGTGTATTCGGATTGCCGAGCAATTTCGTTACACTACTATGTGTAATGACAATAAAGGATTTGAATTGAGAAAAAAAAATGGAGCTCAGGGCATACTTGTTTGCGATGGCTCAACTGTGGTTGCTTTAAAAGTGCTTTATAAATAAAAAAATGAGATTTGATTGATTTGTGTTAGCACTTAACACCGCCACTCCCCATGCACGCACACATACACACACAGAGTGCTGATGCAAGAAGAGTTTTCTCCTGCAAACAGCATCCTGCCTTAGACACTTTCAGTAACCACCCAGTAGATTTAGCGTCTGATGTATTTGTACATTATGAGCATGTGTATGATGGATACATTCCATTAGGATACACAACAGAGAGGCACGCGTAAGCACCTCAGGCTTCCTAAAAACAAATACAGGACTCATGCTCATGTATAGACACACTTCCTGCCCTCGAGGACTAGATAAACTGGAGCCTCTACACTCAACACACTAATCCAAACACACACCACACTGTCAGCAGGTGGTTTCCAGAGTAGAGGGGTTAAATGTGACGTTGCTGTCACACACTGTGACTTGCATGAAAACAGCTTCCAAGCATGAGTGTGGCTTGGTATTCTGTAAACTTTAGTGTGGAGGAGGGAGGGGGTGGGGAGAAAGAGACACACATCCTAAGACCTCTGACCCAGCTGAAGGCATGCTCGACAGCCTGGCATCAACAGGAAATCTGTGGCCTCCACACACTAGCAGTCACATGCACACACACTGTTTCGAAAAAGATGTGGCTGCACTTAAAAGCACCCACACAGTTTAAATATGACTTCCAAGATGAACTAAGAGTTGTTGCATAATGTGAAATGAAAGTTAAATTAAAGAATGCAGCAGACAAGAACTTATTAGTTTGTTTTATAGTTGCTATATGTAGACAGATTATTTCTTTATTTTTATTATTTTCTTAAATAATTTGTGTCATCTGAGATGATGCGAAATTTCCAGCTGTTACTTGATGCATCAAAATCTGTAAAGATGAGGATCCCACGGTGACGACTATGAGGGTCATTCGTTTAAATATCTTACTGATTCAAAACTCTGCCTAAGCAATGAATAAAGAAAACTGTGAATAGAATGGCATACATCCATCATTAGAGATAACTTAACACTTGAATCTACTCAGCTGTATTTGAATCCAGAGAATGATCCATACATGATGTTCCCTTTGGCAAGCTGGACACTGGCATGTAACAGTGTTCTATAATTGCTTTTGCATTTTAATAAACATTCTGGTCATTGTGGTACTTTTTTCTAGTGTAAGACAATATTTTTTCTTTTTTTTCATTTTCTCTTATTGTGCATTTTAGTCTCCTGCTGCTGATGTTGTTTTGTATTGTCTTGTTTTATGTGGCTGCATTTGCCTGCCAAAGAACTGAAGCTAGAAATCAGCTCTGCTGAATTTGGGACTTGGGCTGGAATACCATAGTTTTAATCCAAGTACTGGTTGCAGAGGTGAACCACTGTGTGTCCCTGAACAAGCGCTTTAACCCCTCAACTACTACAATTAGAAAGAAAGAAAGAAAGAAAGAAAGAAAGAAAGAAAGAAAGAAAGAAAGAAAGAAAGAATTTTTCTTATCCATGTATATAAATGATGCAGAAGAAACTGTGTTGTTGAAAGAATAAAACTTTCAAGTTGTAGTTGTCACTGATGCTCCAAGTTTCTTTATGTTGCACTTTATTTTTATTTAATATTTGCTGTCCTTTTCCAAATTTCAGAGGAGTACATTTTACCCTTCGAAAGTCTGGAGGTGTTTTGGGTCATTTTGTTGTTCCAAAATAAATGGTCGTCCCAAAAAGTCCAAAGCAGGTGGGATGGTGTGTTCTCGCAGAAAGCTGTAGTGATAATGCCAGTTAAGAGTGATTCACATTCCCGCGGAACCAGAGTCCCACTGATATAATGTCCATTCCTGGAATTTCCAGTTGAACTGTTTCCTCTGAACAGCGAATGTTGAAACATTCTGGTAGAAAAACATCATGTAGACTCTAATCTGACGTGCTGCTGATTTTTCCAAATGAATATATTGTTTGTCTTAAGAGGGGTGGGGCCAAAGGGGTGGCATGGAGGGGCATAAGCCACCTCTAGGATCTGACAGGCTTATCCAGGTGCCACCCCAAGTATCGCTAATCAAATTCTAACAAGTATTCAGTGTAAACTGACCTAGATGCCCAAGTGCAGGTGAATGCAGCATGAAGTTAATGAATTGATTGACATACAATGTAGGCAAGTAAACAACTGTTGATGAAGAAAAATATTGTTTGCTTTTATAAATTTTGCAAAAGTAAATCAAGATTTTTTACAAATCTTTGCATTAGATGACCACTTTAGTTAATATGTTTAGATAATTTGTTCATTATTCTCTAAATTCTAGACCCCCTTCTTGTTAAAGGTCTCATTTACATTTGATACCCTTTCTCCCAAAAAAGATTTCTAGGTGGAAAGACTGATTTCAAACTTGTTAGAAAAATGGAAATAAGCTAAAAAAAAAAAAAAAAAAAAAGTACTGAAGATGGTTGAAATATGTAGCTAAATGTTATTAAGTATTAAAAGAAATTTATAAATTATTGAATAAAATTAGCTTTAGCTTAACATAGTTGAATAAATTGAAAGATTTTATAGAAACAGTAATGCATCAAAACGTGTGTGAACACTTTTTAGACACATTTGAAGATATTTGGATGATAAATACCACAAACATCCAGGTTTAATGAACATATCCAGAACATGTCAAGTGGCTCTGATAAACACAGATTTGACAATGGGATACAAAAAAAAAGTGATAGCTGAGACATGTGCAGCTTACACCTGGACACCGCAGAGCTGTAGTTTCCAGCTCCACCCTGCTGTATTTCTGTGGTGCAGTCCTGTAACCAGATCTGACATGGAGGCTCAACTTGGACCACTTTGGTCCAGGCCTGAGTAAATCTCACAAGTGCTGCCTGAAAATAACCCCGCTATTAATAACTGCTGTCTCTGCAGCAGGAGAGGAAGTTCCTAATATTTCATTGACGTTTGTTCCCTGGGTCCCGCTTGGCCAGCAGTAATCCTGCTCCGATAACAGAACATTGTGGCAGCTTCCAGTTTCCACAGGAAGCTGGAGGATGTCGATCAGGCTGCAGAAGAGGGAGCCACTGACTCGACAACCAAAACACACTCTTTGCAGAGCAGTGTATTGAAAGGAAAGTTGCACTTTGTTTTGTTCACTTACAGCTCTTCCCTCATCCACGTCCTGTGGAAATATGGATATCTTTACAGGATGAGTAACACATCGTGAGGTTTGCTGGAAGCTGCTGCCCTCTTGAGGTTTTACATTACAGGATGATCAGTGGAGGAAAAACCATGAGTTGCCATGGTAACCTGGGAGTAACACATCCTTGACAGGCTGAGAGAAAATCTGCAACAAAACCTGATTTAACAGAATCTGAGACGAGAAAACTTTGTGTTGAAATTTCAGCCATTTATCACTTTTAACTATTTAAGCTCATAAATATTTCAACACTTTGCCCTCTACGTAATGATCACTTCCTTGTACCGAGTTGGACTCACTCAGTTTCCTGCAGAACTGCCTTAATTCTTGATGTCAAAGATTCAACAAGATGTCACAAACATTCCTCAGAGGTTTTGCTCCATATTGACATGACAGCATCACACAGTTGCTGCAGGTTTGTCGGCTGCATCCATGATGAGAATCTCCCGTTCCACCACATTCAAAAGCTGCTCTAACTGGATTGAGATCTGGTGACTGTGGAGGCCGTTGGAGTACAGTGAACTCATCGTCATGTTCTAGAAAGCAGGTGGAGATGATCTGAGCTTTGTGACATGGTGCATTATCCTGCTGGAAGTAGCATCAGAAGATGCTACACTGTGGTCATAAACAGATGGACATGGTCAGAAACAATACTCAGGTAGGCTGTGGTGGTTAACCAGCCCACATTGGTACTAAGGGGCCCAAAATGGGCCAAGAAAATATCCCCCACACCTTACACCACCAGCAGCCTGAAGTGTTGATCCAAGAAGGGATGGACCCATGCTTTCATGATGTTTCCACCAAATTCTGAGCCTAGCATCTGAATGTGGATCTGAAATGGAGACTCATCAGACCAGCAACGTTTCTACATCTTCTATTGTCCAGTGTTGGTGAGTCTTTGTAAGTGTAGCCTCAGTTTCCTGTTCTTAGCTGACAGGTAGCCCACCTGCTTCAAGGTCGGACGTGTTGTGCGTTCAGAGCTGCTATTCTGCAGACCTTCCTGTTGCCTTTCTATCATCTCCAACCAGTCTGCCCATTCTTCTCTGACTGATAAAGTGGACAGTGAGTGTATTGTACAACAGTGTGATCAGATTAATTAAACATTTTGGAGCTGATTAGCAGACCCTGATAGCCAGGCCCTAAAAGTTGTAGTAAAACACAGAACTGTTGTTAATTTGATGTTCACAAAACCAAACTCATGACTTACGTGTGAACTGGTTGATGTTTGGTTCGCTGGTTTACAGAAGGGTGTAAACAGAGCAGCAGAGTTTGATTTCTTCATCCTTTGAACACTTGATCAACACTTGAGAATCTGTTGTGGGTGGCCGGTTTGATCTGTAGAGGGCACCAAAGGAGC
Organism: Melanotaenia boesemani; assembly: GCF_017639745.1. Taxonomy (NCBI): domain Eukaryota; kingdom Metazoa; phylum Chordata; class Actinopteri; order Atheriniformes; family Melanotaeniidae; genus Melanotaenia; species Melanotaenia boesemani. The sequence continues at coordinate 30,269,856 of NC_055690.1, read as the reverse complement.
TGACGCACAACCATCCAGTCACATCTGCCTAATTTTCCCTTCAAGTTAAAGGTAAGTAAAAGTACAAGTAGACGTTGATATTTAATGAACTATCCTTTTGGAAAACATTCTGAACCTGAAATTTCTGGAGAAAAATAAATGCAGTTTGAACAATATTTGACCTCAGTTACACATTTATGTACTTTAGTTATGAATTTACATGTTGTTTTAGTTGTTTTTTTAGATTTTACAATTATAAAATAATTTTGACATTACAAAAATTATGAAATGTTCTAAATTGTAATTTTTTTAAACTTAATATATAATTTTTTTTATATATTACATTTATTTTATTTTCATACATTAAATGTTTAAATGTTACACATTTACATATTTTTACATGTGAATTATAACTTAAAAATAACAATGCATCCACAAAAAAAAAAAAAACAATTAATCACAGGTATCTGAAACTGAAAAATACTGTATTTCACATTATGATGGTAACTATTTAGATTGAGCTAGATATTTTAAATGTACATATATGTACATTTCCACATTTGTGTAGTAGTTCTGAGCACCCTCATTGACTCACCTCATAATGCAAACAAGTCAGAACAATGAAGTGAGAAAGATGTGTATAATTACTTGTAACTATAATTACTTACAATTAAATAATTGCAGTTAACGTTTCAATGTCATTTTCACGTTTAGCAAATTCACCCCATGGGCCAGATCGGACCGTTTGGAGGACCGGTTTTGGTCCCCGGGCCATATGTTTGTCACCTCAAATTCAAATATGAGGTTCAGGAATATGTTTTTAGCAAGATGCATGGAAGAGAAAGGACTTTGCAAATATGTACATTTAGTGTGGTTGATACAAATAGTAATTTATAGCTAACTGTAAGGAAGATATGGGCCAATTTAAACAGGAAGTAACAGTGATGATTGTTTATTAGACATCGGGAAATCGTAGAAGTAAATAAGCTTGTGCCTCTACTTCTTTTTTAGCATGTTAATTATGACAATTATTTTTGTCTTGGGGATGTTTGTTGTCCTAAGATGTTCAAATCAAAGCATTCATGCACGTATTTGCTCCAGAACAGTAACAAAGGATCATCCTTAACATTGATGCCATCTTACCAACATAAACATTTATATAGTGAAACATTAAATGGAACTCAGTAGCATAAAAGCCAAACTTAAATCACTGGAAATTGAAGCGGTTTCTCCTTTGTGGAGCAGAAATGGGTTGAATACACTTTTAAGGAATTTAATCTGCATTTACACTTTCCCTGAAATTTTAGTCTGTTCATTCTGTTCGCTAAAAGGTTGGCGGCCATCAAAACCGAGCTCAGAACAGCATCCTTGGTCGACACTGCTCCCTCATGGATCCCAGTAGCTCGGCTTGTCCACAGCTCCACCTCTACAAACAGAACAGGCTGAAGCTCCCCATGCAGAAAGAAAGACGTTACTGTGACCGGCTGTTGCTTGCTGCCTGCTTTCTGCATGACATGCTCCTTCACTTTCAGCTGGGAGGCTAAATTTAGGTCGGGCAGCTCTGGCTGTCGCAGGTGATGTAACAGAGGCACAGAGTGCAACTGAAACTCAGAGGGGGTAAAAGGTCAAAGCTTGAGAGCTCTGTTACAGCAAACACGTACGAGTCAGAAATTTCCTGCCTTTTAATAGGAAAAAAAACACAAACAAGTGAGCTTGTAATTTTTTTTTAATTTAGATTGTTTAATGTTAATTCCATGCTGTGTTTCAGTAAGAATACAGATTCCCTGTTTGTGGCTCCAGTCAGATATCCAGTAGTACAATCCAGCTCCAAGTTACACATAAAGAAGCAAAACTGGAAGCGCGACGAAGAAAGAACACAAATTTGATCGTAGAGGAGTTTCAGTATAAAGCAGGGGAGACGCAGCAGAAAGCATCGTGTTAGTTTGTGTCATCAACAACCATCGTTTTCTGGGGCTCTCTCTTCTTCTAAACATGTCAAATCTCCCAAGTTTTCTTTTTTTTTTTCTTTTGTTTTTTTTAAAATTAAAATCAACAGCCTTCAAAGATTCAGCATGTGTACACGATTACAGTATGTCAGCACAAAATACAGTCCGAGGACATCTACAAAACATGACGACAGAATCACTACGGTGGAAAAAGTAAGCACTTCTTTGCCCCACGTGGATATCGAAAATTTTGCCAACTTCCTCTGAAAAACCAAGTTAAAAAGAAGGGCGGCTGTGGCTCTCAAACCGCCCGTAAAAAGGTCAAATAATCTGCTCGACATTTCACTAAAAACAGATAAAATAGCTCCCATAACTAATATTAAACATTATCAGTAATAAAAGTTAATTTCTGTAATTACATTAAGAAAAAAATCTCAATACATCCAGCAACTGATAAAAATATTGAGGAAAAGCAAAAACAAAAATACAATAATGAAAACAAAGATACATGTTCAGAACCGCTTGTACCAGGACAAAAACAGCAAACAATCCAGGGACCTCCTGCTTCATCTTCGTCTTTCTAACGTCGTATTTCCTGTCTCAGTTAAGTGGTTTTTTTTCTGACTGATGTAAGGGCTAATATAAAAATAAAAAAAGAGGAGAAAAGAAACATGTTAAACTCGGTGACCCTGCTGGGTCTCAGAGCTGCAGAGGTGGAGAAAAGGAAAAGGGAGGGGAGGTGGGTGACTTGCCAAAAAAAATAAGTGGGGGGGAGAGAGGATGAGGAAGACGAAGGAGAGGTGAGGAGTGTGAGGAGGTGGGGGAAGGCGGGTCATGAGTTGGTGGCTGGGTGGGTGGCGTCGTCTCACTGGGCCTCATCCTCAACGTCTTGCAGTGCCTCTTTGCTTTGTTCTTCACCTGGAGGACAGAAACCGGATGTTAGACACTAAAACCAACCCTCATGTCTGACAGAGAGGAAGCAGCAGACCTCAAAGGTGAACCGATACCGGAGGTGACAGGTGTGAAAACAGACAGCTTGATATCCCAGGACTATTCTGACTGATCTGTGAGCAGCGCTGAGCTGGAGGATCTGAACTGAGTAGCTTAAATCTAAATATCAGACACTGTGGACTTTACAGGTCTGTGTTTTTTAAGTGGTTTGGTTTTTCCTTTAAAACAAACGAAAACAGAAACACTTATTTTCCTGTTTTTGTTTCCTAAATAAAAATGTAAAATAAGATGAGTGATTTATACAGAATGAAATATTTTCTGACTGTTTTGCATGAGCATTAAGAAAATAAAAAATTATTAGAATGTTTCTGATTCCTTAGATACCAAGCAGCTGGACTGATATTTCATAGCTTTTTTAATTTCATTTCCTCCATCTATGGATGCTCTTTATTCCTAAATGAGTTGGGTCGACTGTTCAAGTCCCAGATTTTTTACATTGGAAAACCTTTCAGTGTCACATCAATGATCACTGGGAGTTGCCATTTGATTCCACATGAAGGTAAAATTGTTAAGTGCAGCTTGTTAAGTGCTTTATCTTCGTTTTTCACTGACAAAATTCTGCATGCCGGAGATCCGGCACAGAACTGGAATACTTTCAGCCCGGTTATCAGCTTTTCTACTGGTCTTCCAATTAATAACAGTAATGTTTTCCCATCAATTAGTAACAAAAAAACTGCATAAGAATGGAAATCCCTTCGAGCAGGTTATAACTGTGCCCCAATTCAGGGTCTACACACTTCAAAGGTTCGTTGGTTACACACGTCACTGTGGCGCGCCAAGCACTGTCCCATATGGAAGGTGCCTCCGAATCCACCCTACAAACCCCCACTTCGTTTGGCCTGTAGCGAAGACTACGGGCTCTTTTCTTCCAAAATACATTTTGCACAAGATGGCGGCGGCAAATGAGCAACACAGCTCAGAAAAGCACGTTTTTAGTTTACCTCACTTTAGTAGAAATGTGACAAAACCGAATACATTGAAAACATGTTTGATGTGCACTACGAAGCACACCACACACTAACCGATTCTTCAGCAGAGTGTCCAGTTCTTCACGCTCAAAATTCCAAATCTCATGTATTCAAACGTAACTTCAGTGTAAACAAACATGGCGGATGAACAACAAGAAGCGATGATGATTGTTTTCGGCCTCTTACTTTCCAGAAAAAAAATACACAAAAAGAAAACCGATTATGGAAAGTCATGGAGAGGGCGGGAATGTGGGCTGTACGCATTGCAGTGCGAGTTGGAGGTGAGTAAAAATTGTATCTCAAATCGTTTGGAGAGCAGGACTTTGCACTAGATAGTAGCACCAGTGCTAGCAAGTCAAAAACGTCAGGAAAGTTACCGCAACCATTGTAAACCCCTCTTCCGTCAGTCAGCTGATTCAGCTCGTGTCTTGATTGGCTTTTTCCGGTACATGTGACATTACACACTGTGCGTGCTCGGAACACCCACACACACTACAGGATTTCTACTCGCAAATATTGAAGATGTTCAATATTTACAATCTCTCCTTCCAATGCCTTCCAAGCGAATCAGACCAGAAAAAAATCACTTAACACATACCAAACCACAGGAAAATCGGGCACAATGTGGTTTGCAAACATCAGACAAACGGGCCTTTGCTGGCTTTCATTGTAAGGAGGAATCAGGACAAAAATCGGCCCAATTATCCTGTAGTGTTTACCTGCCTTAAGCCACCAATCTTGTGTATGATCCTGTGTCAATAAATCACGCTTAACAGTTCTATATGGTAATATATATGGAACTAGGACAGTGGCGTAAGTTTTATAACTTGTATCTGTAGCGGCTGGTTAGCTCAGGCGGCAGAGCATCCGTCTCCCATGCGGGACAAGTTCAATTCCCCCGGGGGACAAATATTAACACTTTCCAGTTGGGTCCTTAACGCTACTGCCTAACCACTGAAAGTCGCTTTGGATAAAAGTGTCTGCTAAAAGACTGTAATGTAATCTCCATATTTGAAAGTGGAACAAGTGTAGGTACAAATCAAATCAAGTACGGATTAGTTCTGCAAATCAAAAAGTACAAGTGGGCTTTCCAAGTACGAATCATTTCTCCCACATTTCATGTGCCTAGTCAGGAAGCACTCAGATTTCCCTCATCCCTAACCAATCCCAGAGGGAGTGTGAATCCTGTCTCCACACCCAAACAATATATGGAAATGTTTGACCCAGGTCAGTGTGGCTGCCAAAGCTCCCTAAAGGTGACTCGGTTAAAGTCAAAGGTTTCTTTCTGGAGATGAAAAATACGTCTCTGAAAAAACATGATGTAAAACCTGGTTGTGGTCACAGATGACCCTCCTCTCTCAGTGAGTGGGATTAAAGAAAATCTGACTGGTTGAGTAGCTGTGTAAAATGTGTTTTTTTAACCGCTAAAATTAACTTGTATTTTTTAACTTGCAGAGTTAATCTGTACTTGTAGATTTGATTTTTATGTGTACTTATTAGACTTACAAAACTGTGGATACAATTTAAAAAACTTAAGTCACTCTCCTAGCTCCCTGTCTTGGAGTTAAATAGTCAACTCAACTCGTGTTAAAGAGCTGCAAGCAGCCATTTTTCCTCCATTTTCACAAATCAGAAAACAGATAACTTATCAGAAATAAAAACAAGAAAACAAGTTGCTTTTCTGTTTTTGTTTTCCTCCATTGTTTCAAAAGGAAAAAAACTGCTTCATAGTAACTTCAGTAAATCTCTGCTGTTTTCCTGTATTAAAACCACTTTTTTTTGTTGTTTTTTTGTTTAATGTTGAAACCATAAGTGCAGCTGAGATTAAATTTAATAAAGCAGATTTAGAAGTGTCAGATTTTTTTTATGATAAAAAAAAATTTGCTTGAAAGGGATCTCTGACAGTAAAGTATGAACAAAAAGTACCAGAAAATATATATTCACATAGTTTGAATTAAAGTCTGTAACACAGACCAACTATTTTATAAAAAGCAGTAAAAGCAAAGTGAGGGAAAAACAACTAAATAATTTCACACCAAAACAAACATGCTTTTCCACCTGAACATCTGAACCCAGCTTTCTTCTGACACATTAAACCTGGACATGTTGGACCTGGGATGGTGTGTGCAGGCAGTCACACATGCTAATGAGGTGATCTAAGTCACTGATTATGGGTATAGACAGGTTCAACAGGCAGGTGTAAAGACACACACACACTCTCTATACAACATGAGTCAGTCTGAGTTTGACTATCTGGTCACTTTTCATGAGACTGTGGAGGAAGATCAAAGATCATTAACTTCTACAAAAAGTTCAACCACCCAAATAAATGAGTGACAAAGAAACAGGTGAGTGGACTATTATTAATGTGAGCCAGTGCCAACATGTGAGACACACACAAATACACACACACACACAGAGCAAGGCATGGGTGAGCAACACTTACAAAGTACAGTTAACATGGGAAATGAACAGGTTTGTTTCCTTTAGGACTCTACAGCAGAGGGAATGAGAGAAAGACAAGAGAGGGGATGAGTGTACAACAGTATGGAAGCTCTCCAGCTGCTGGAATGAATGAAGAAAGAAAACAACTAAAGCGTGTCTGATTTTATATCAAAACCATGTTATTTAGTACCAGTTGACACCTGAATGCATCGTTTTCAACATGGCCTCTTGTGTGTAATCACCGTCGCCTGCTCTGATGGACGGGCTCAGATAAACATCTGAACTTTGTATACAATCTGCTTTCCAGACAGGTCAAAAACATTTCAGTTTTTCCTGGAAAAGGACCAGTTTTCTTCCTTTCCAAAAACTCTGACAGCAACACAAACGTAAAACTTTTCTCAAATGTAAAACTTAAATGAAGGAGAAAAACGTCTGTAAACCAGTATTTCAAAAGTGATAAATAAACTTTATTAAGGTTATGAGGGGAATCAAACTGTATGTAAAGGTTGGCATCACAGAAACTGCTGCTCTAGGTAGTGGTTCTGTCATCGCTTAGCTGATTCTGAGACGCCAGCTGGACGTCAGCACACAGTGATGCAGTGCTGAGCTGCCTCTGCTTTGATTGTGTGAATTAGAAGGACCAGCAGCAGGTTATTAAGGATATGCCAATAAGGTGCAACTGATGTGTGAAAACAGCTTTAAACACAAGCAGACAGTAGCTAGCTAGTTAGCATGCTAACTTACACTTAGATACAGATGTCATACCTTCTGTTGACCTTTTTTTGTTTGCTTGTTTTAATCACTTTTATATCACAAACCGTATAACTGCTAATGTCATGTATCCTGTCTGAAAGATGTCTGTTTATGCGCAGGCAAATAGAAAGTATCCCGAATAATCTTTAAAACCCTGTTTCCACCAAGAGGTCCAGCTCAGTACACCCAAAGGTGCGAGAATATCTGTTCCGAGGTGTCCTACTTTTTTGAGACAAGGGATGTCTCAATTACAGATTTTGTTGGTACAATTAACTCAAACAAATAATCACAATTTTACGATTATCTCAATTATTATGTGTTATTTAATTTCACATCACTATAAAACGGGAAATCATATGAATACTCCTTACAGATCCTAAAGTTTTATTTTATTTATTTCTATCTTTAGACGTTTAGATTTTCTAATGTATCGAGACTTCTTCACACGAGATATAGAATAAGGGAATATTGTTTATATCGAGATAGCTTGTTTTGAGTTAAAATGACTGTGGCAGAGCCGCCGTTTTCCCCTGATTTTCCTTTCCCTGTCTGCCTCTCACACAATTTCACTCCTCCCACCTCTGTGGAACAGCAAGACCTGCCCCCATCACCTGAGACTCCTCTCGGAGACATGTGTGTGTGTAGCCTACTACAGCGACAGCATCACATCATGGCCACGGACACAAATGGAGGAAAGTTCAACACAGAATTTGTTGGTAAAAAGAAGAATAACGGCTCACTGATATGGAGGTGGTTCGGATTCTTAGTATCTGATGAACAGCAGAAAAATGTGTTCTGCAGAGTGTGTGGGGAAAATGTCCCCACCAAAAGTTCAGCACAAAGAGTGTGTTAAACTGCGTGCCGCAACTCAAACAGTAAAGTCTCATAAGCTATCTGTCCCAAAACAGACCACTCTGCAGAACTCAATGACTAGTTCAGTCCCTTACAAGCGGAAAAGCAGCAGGAGGTGCAACATTTCAACGGCCGTGGTGTGTCACTTCGCCAAAGACGTGGTCCCCATTGCAACAGTCGAGCAACCTGGCTTCACAGTTACTAAAAACCTTTGACCCGATATACCAGCTGCCCAGCAGAAATTATTTTGCAAAAGAAGCACTACCTAAAATGTATACAGAAGTGAAAGAAATTCTGGCTGCCCGGCTCTCGAAAATACGACCCTTTGCTCTGACTACTGACATGTGGACCAGCAGGACCTGCGGGCAGTTGCTTGTCTGATGTTGTTATTTTGCATCTATTTCTATTTTGTTATTTGATATTTGCACTAAGATAAAAGGTGCACTGATTTAGTAATTGAGATGTTTCACAACCTGTTTACATGTTTGCTCATTTTCCCAAAAAAGTTTGAACACTACACACAAGAGGAAAAACTTATAGTAAAGACATCATTTTTAAAAATGGCTTTAACAGCAAACTGACCTCTTTTTTTTTTGCTATTTTTATATATTTGTATTGCAATATTGCATTTTTTGCACAACTGTATTTGTGATGGTTATTTAAAAAGCATTTTCATTCATTTGGTTTTAGTAGCATTTAATTTATTATACATCACAGTATTTAATAGTGATTAATGGTAGAATTAAGTAATTCTGGCATCCCAATTTGGGACCCTTCTGGTGGGATCCAATCTTGTGAATCCAATCTATTGACTGGTCAAAAGAATTATCACTTCCTGTGTAACCTGGCAAAAGACAACAAAGCAGGAATATCTCCATATTTAAATATGTAGTGATTTTGTTTTTTAAAGCCACATGCTGCCAAGAAAAGACAGACTGCTGATATCCACTATTCTCCTCTGCTCTGTGCCATGCTCTTCTCCTTCAGACTTTACGATGAACTCATGTAAACTAATTTTACATATTTATGCACATGTTTATGTACATATTTATTTACTGTACATACTCTGTCAGACCATATACTGTACATATTATTACTTGTGTGTGTTCTTTTTTATATCACCTGCGTGCTTTTGCTACTGCACTGCAACAAAGCAATTTCCCCACTGAGAGACTAATAAAGGTTTTTTCTTATTCTTATTATTCTTCACGGAAGGTGTCACACCACTATGACATCGCACTTAAGGCGGATTTATGGTCGCGTGACGTCTGCGTAACTGCTGCAGCCCCGCAGAGGCTCGACGCGCATCTCTCCCAGACCTGACGGCACCCCTACTATGCAGAAGGTTACACAGAGGTACTCCCTTGTGATTGGTCAGTTTGGGATCACGTGTTACTGGATATCTGGATCTTCTCGCTGAATTTGTGTGGTAACCACAGTTTTTAAAAACAATAACCAGTGGATCAAGTTGATGAGAAACTGATCGAATTAATTCTTTGTTTTCTTTCAATAGCTAATAAAGACACTGAACCACACTGGACGCCACTGTTTTTTTTAAAACAGAAAATACCTACCAAACTGAAGTGAACCATCAAAAGAACTCCGAACTGGTGAGTTTACCAGCCGATACCACCACTGCTGCCACCTTCAGGTTAGGAGGAGAAACTGCAACATGACACCAAAACGACGTGTACCCCCTACGCTCGAGTGCGAGAGAAAACTCACCAACGTCAGTTCGCCGTAACCGACCGCACACAAACGTCACGCAAGCATAAATCCACCTTCAGGGCTGGGTATTACCACTAATTTCATGGATCGATTCTACATTTATTCATTTACAGATATTCATGTAACAGCTACTTTTGTTGAATATTAGAGACATTCTCAGATAACCTTTTCATAAAACACTGAGCCCGTTTATATGATCATCAAAATCAGGTATCTTGGAGTTACTGTAATGATCTGATATGACATGTCTACATGCACTTCTGAAATACCATCTTTGAAAGACCGTTGTGTGCATTTACAGGTCAGTGTTTCCTCCAGGTTCACAGCCAGAAATGTGGTGATTAAAAAAGTTAAATGTCCTGATGAAGACCGTTTCATTCAGCTCTGAATATTCTCACAGTTCAGATCTCAGAAAACAAGACTTAAAAAGAATACTGGATCATTTTAAGCTGCAGTGTAACTCAGAAATTACCACAAAGACTTTGAATGCTTGTTCAGATGTGATGGGCATGATGTTCTCGGCGCAACACTGGAGCAGGAGAAATACTCCGGCTGCTCCTTACTGGAGCAAGAGTGTTTCCACCTTCTTCTCCCTGGGAGAATTTTTAAAAGTCTATTTTTGTCTGATTTTCAGCTGGTTGACATGTTTTCCGACATGCTCTCTGTCTGCTGACGGAGGTGTGATCGCCCGTGTGTGCGCGCTTGTGTCTATGTGTGACATCAGGGCAGAACTCCAGCGAGCAGCTGCGACAAGCCATCATGTAAAAGGATAAATAACATCAGGCCGTTTAGGTTAGTTTTTTGTTTTTATAAAAGTACGAAGTGTAAGCCTGTTCCAAGTGAAATGAGACTTTAAATGACTTATGTTAGATCGAAATAAATAACTTTAACCTTGTAGTGGGGGAGGTGGGTCTGCTAATGTGAGAGGTAATAAGCTGCTATATAGATTACAGGTAAATGTAATCCAATAGTAAATGAAAAAAAAATCTAAATTTGGAATTATCTCAACCAGAAAAACTGATGTTTGGATGGAAGCGACACAGGCAACCTTTCAATTGTGCATATTTGCTAAGGACTCACAGAGCATCAGTAAGTCGTGTGAGCATCTTTTTAAATACTAGCCCTACTTTCAAGATGCCACAGCTGTAAGTACATTTTAAATGAGCTTTGATGCAGAGAAGGCGATGGTGTTTCTGGATCCTGTTCACATATAGCTTCTTGGTATGATAAGAGCGTTACCCTGCATTTGTGGATTTCAGGGTGAACTCTGTTCACAGACAGTGATTTCTAGAAGCGTTTCCAGCTCAAAGCTCACCGACATCCACATCAAGGCATTCTGTTTTTATTTACTTTTTACACAGTACACAGCTTCTTTTGGGGGGACCGAGGATCCTTCATATCAGAACGAAATTACCCTCTCTGTGGCTTCTTAAGTGTGGACACTGAACAACTGTAACAGCAGTTATATGGACGAAATGAGTGAATAAAGTGAAGATCAATCAAGTTGCTTTACAATATTACTACAGATTATAAATTTATAGAGAGAAAATAAGTTTTTCATGGTTAACAGGACGAGTGAGTTAGTTGATCAGTATTGAGATTTAGGTCGACAGAGGAGCATTACACTGTGGTTTTTTTGTGGTTTTAGCATCCTACCTTCTCCCTGCATGTCTGAAGTCCATAGTGTCAGGTTGTCACGTAACAACTGCATGATAAGTGTGGAGTCCTTGTAACTTTCTTCACTCAGTGTGTCCAGTTCTGCGATGGCGTCATCAAATGCAGCCTTCGCCAACCTGAAAAAAAACACTCCTGCTTAAATCCTAATAAACTTACACCTCTATTAAAATATACTGTCTATTAACATGCTGTATCTAAACAGTGTTTACTAGGCGCAGTCAATACATATCCCTTTATTTAAAGGCTCAAACGGGCTTCACAAGCAGACATTCAGGAAAACGTATTGACTCAATACTGAGGAGACAGTAACCTGCAGGCGCGGTCGGGTGAGTTTAGGATCTCGTAGTAGAAAACAGAGAAGTTGAGGGCGAGGCCGAGGCGGATGGGGTGTGTGGGTGGCAGCTCTATCATGGCCAGATCCGTAGCGGTTTTGTAGGCCACCAGACTGTTCTCTGCTGCCTCCTTTCTGTTGTTGCCAGTGGCAAACTCTGCCAGGTACCGGTGGTAGTCGCCCTTCCTACACATGAAAACATAAAAAAGGACATAAATGTGTATTTGCAATGTGGCAAATGTGATATTGCACTAATATAATAAGAACATTAACATTAATGTCCTAGAGAACTTCAAATTTTCTGACCCGTCCTGTATAGAAACAATTATATCAAATTATCTCATGTAAAATGACCTACATCGATATTCACTCAGAAAAAAAATCAAAGATATGCTGAGATGCACTTTGTTTTTCTTGAGTTCTGGTTACTGCTCAGCTTATTCAACTGGACCACCGTCTTTGTCCCAGTATACAAGAGAAGAAAAAGAAAGGTCTTATGACAGAGTTGTGCCCAATTCCATAATGATAATATTTAAGCAGGCACCAAACTAGATGAGCAGTGAATAATGTCAAAACCAAAGCAAACTGTGTCCTGAGTTAACAACTGCAAACATGTTAGCGCTACCTAGATGTGAAAGTATTGGTATGACTGCACATTCACGTTGTCAAGTCTCATCAGAACCAAAGTCAGGGGAATTTTGGAGGCTGCACTGCAGATGGAGCAGAACCGGCTTTACCAAAACACTTCTGAGTTTAAAAAAAAAAAATCATGCATGTCCCAAACTGCTAAGCTAAGTATTTACTAGAGTTGCACAATGTATAAAAAAATGTACCTTTATCGCAATATTAGCCTGTACAGTAAACAATTTGCAACAACTCCCTAAACTGCACAAAGAGTAGTCTCTATTTTAATATTTTAAGGAAATGATGTGATGCTGTCCCAAACGCTGCTGTGCATTCATGCTGTGTGGCAAATCGAACGGACTCAAATGTTACTGTCCTGGATGCTCCGTGTAGATGCCAGTGTCTTTGCCAATACAGTACATAGAATGACTGGTGTGGTGGTGGTGAAAGGTAACAAGAGAAGCAATGAAAAAGTGGTGCAGAAAAACTTGTGGCTAAACAGAAAAGCATGTCAGCTATTTGGAACTATTTTGGTTACAAGTGAGACGACATACTACAAACACAGCAACTCTGTAGGACATGCTGGATACTTGCGACAACCACCAGAGAAATGTGTTAAATCTCCGCTGCCACCTACAGTACAGCCACAAGGAGCTATAGATGAATCCAGCAGCTGTTTTGTGTGTTACGTCTTCTTGTATGAGTCTAACTACCTCGCATCTACCGACATTGACAGCGGCATGGATACCTGGACTGATGACGTTAGGCAGTGGTCTACCACTTATGTTAGACATGAGTGGATTAATGTAAATTTTGCTTAGTTTGAAAATAAAAAATTTTAATAACTGACAATCTACACTGGAATATAAAACACAGATATCCTTATAATGTATCAAAAGTTTGTAAAGAAATCACTTTAAACTCTTGCAAAGGCTGTCAATTTCCTATTTTATCTCTAGTCCTTAGGCTTTATGAAATTAGTGAATACATTCTCTTAATGACTTAATCATTTTTAAGAAGAGTTACTAAAATCTGGTGTTCGCTAAACAACGCTACTAGTAGTATTATGGCATTAACGAAGACCCATGCATGAAAGTTTTGTGAGTGGGGTAAATTTAGTTTTTTAATTGCAGATCATATCATCACTGCAACTTTCAACTGTGTTATTGCCCATCACAAGTTTTCAACATTTCATGCTGCCCTAGTATTTACTGAGGCAGAAAATATGAAGGCATTATGTTGGTTAGGCAATGATGTGTAATGTTAATACAACTGGAAACACAAATCAGCCAACAGAACTGAAAACAGGCTGATTTCAGTCACTGCCCAATAATTCCTAATATTTCTAATTATGAAAAAACAAAGCTACTTTGGTGGGAGGACAGATAAAATCAAAAGAAAGAAAACTTCATGGTGGTTTGACGGCTTGCTGCCAACTGACTGTACTGGGTTTTATTACTATTGATTCTTTTAATGCTTTCAGCTTGTTTTATTATTTTTTTCGTCCTCTTCCTCCTTCGTTTTACTGAACATTAATGTTTTTATGTTAAAATAATTTTTTTGTGATAAAGTAAACATTTCATTAAAGGTCCCATATTATGCAAAATTCACTTTCTAAAGGTTTCTTAACAGTCACGTGTCCTCATAGCCTGTGTATGAGGCCCAAAAATAAGAAAATTCTGACACATCTCTCACTTGCTTGCTCCACTTTTTAGCAAATGCGTGCTCAAACGGTTGAGTCTGAGATCTTTCCCTTTGTTACCTCACAAAGGGAAATAACTGCTAGTGGATCCTGTCAATGTCAATTGATCTGGTCATTAACTTTTGGGGCAGGACTCTTACATTTTGTTGTAGAAGACCTTCGACTCTCCCATGACTGCAGAGGGGAGTAGGTGCCTCTCCAGTGCATCCAGAATGTCACCACAGATAGACTTCAGCTCATTTTCAACCTGCAAGAAAAACACAATTTATTCAGCCACAAACAATATTTTAATTATTTACAAAGGAAGATTTAATTGCTGAGATTTTTCTTTTGCATTGTCCTTCTATTTAAACTCCATGCCAACAGCATGTTTAAGGTCAGTTTTAATATTTTGCACACATTTTATATACAAAATAACTCGTTGTTTGATCCTGACCAGGAGCTGGAATGGTTATACAAAAGATGTGTCCCCGAAGGGAAATTAAATGTATTCATCTCTGCATCCCATTAGATCAGCAACTGCAGTCCAGCTGCTTCTCTCATCTCTGACACACTCTGGCCTCTCCCAGAATGATGGCAGCTCTTATTTCCCCTCATAAAAGCAAGACTGAGTGGAGGCAGGACTTGTCGGCTATGACTCAGAGGCAGTCTGTCCAGTAGTGCCATTTACATGAGTGTGATGTCACACTCACAGTGCAAATCTGAGATGCTTGAGAATGAAAAAAAAAAAATATTTCACAAAGTCTAAATACAAATTCTAATCTTGACCACAAAGCCTCATTAAATGTTTTACCGTTTGCCTGTATTCCCGGATCATCTTCAGTTTCTCTTCTCCACCCTTGCTCTCTTCCCTCTGTTCAATACTGCTGATTATTCTCCAAGAGGCTCTCCGAGCTCCGATTACATTCTTGTAGGCCACCGATAGTAGGTTCCTCTCCTCCACTGTGAGCTCCACGTCCATGCCAGCCACTTTCTTCATAGACTCCACCATCTCTGTCCAAAAGACCAAAGTCACACTGCTTTTGAGTGTGTGTTATCTTGAATGTAACATGGCATTATCAAAGCACTGTATGTACAATGTAATTTAATTGGGTTTCTGGCTGCTAAGCAAAACTTCACAATGACAGATTTTAGAGGTGACAGAAACTCTTTCTAATCATCCATCAATCCAGAAAACAAATAAGCTGAACTATCAGTGCTAACAGACAGTGTACAAACGTTTTATAATATGATAATAACAAATATAACTGGGACAGTCTAAGGCAGCTGCTAATGTATTTTATTTAATATTTTGCTCTTAAAGTTTATTTTTCAGCGTGGTAATGTGTGCTAACCTACTGCAGAACAACATACATTCCAGCAAGGTTACCATTTAGTGATTAAACCCTAAATCACTCTAAGTACTCTGGGTCCAAATCCCATGAATGACTCATGGTGCATTCGCCTAACGTTACCAGGCAACATATGACCGGTGATAAAGACACTCGTCTAAAAACAGCCTCTCCAAGACCTGTAATGGTATGACACTGACAGGAATGTAAAGAGAAGAGGTAGTCATCTTCGCCAATCGATCTTTGCAACCTGCCTGCAGGGGAACACCCCACCAAAAGAACAGCTGCCCTCCCACCCGCTGATAACACCCAGCAGACTTCAGGCAGATACTGCTTCGGTGTTTAAGCTGACAAGCTAACAGAACGCGTTAAACTTGTCAGGTTAATATAATTACTAAGCTAGAAATGTCACAGTGGGTGTTGCTTGTAGTTGTTAACTGGAGGAATAGTTCAAGTGTTAAGCTACAGGGCTAGCATGGTGCAGGGGAGGCAACTCCTGACAGCTCACGCTTCACTTATCCGCCATTTTGTTATAGCCCCAACGCTCATGTAAGCTAATGTCTCTCACATCCGTGATGTTTTAGTAAAGCAAAAAGGCCTCCAGTACTGGATAATGATTTAACATTACGACAATATCTTACAACAACCAGCTATATATGATGTCAACAAATGGTTAGGTCTAAAACACTGGTAGTAGCCAGACTAGCCCCTTAGCTAGCGACGGCTAACACTGAGCTAGCGCTGCTCCGTTAACGCTAGCTTGTTCACAGTGAGAGAGAAAAAAAGGGAGAGCCGAACACGTCCCACTCTGAGCCGGCCCTCAACGTGTGGCTTACCGTCATATCGCTCTGCCTGCTCGGCAAGTTTTGCCTGATAAACTAGATCTTCTCGTTCTCCCATTGTATATCAAGATTCAGATACTGCAGCAAACTTGAAAATCAAAGTGACAGATCTGTAGTGGAAAAACACGGTGGCGTGCCAGGTCTGTCGGCAGTTCCTAGAAACTAACTGGTCGATGAGAGGTGTTCCGCCCCACCGGCAGCGCTGGGATGGGATAGAGTAAAGATGGCTGCCGGTTTCATCCGGGTACTGCAAAACGTATAATTTACTTTCCCCCCCCCCTCTTTTTGGTGTTTACTGGCGGTCGGCAAACAAAGTTAAGGTGCACTAAGGAGTGTGGATTAAGAAAACAGAACATCTCTACAATAAACAAGCGTGTTTCCCCTAATCCATTCCTAACTATGCTCTTTACTTTTGATTACTGTGGGCAGCTTAATGATATTATTACACTTAATTTATTTATTAAACATAATTTATTATTTGCATGTTTATTGCCTTTTACTCCGTTATTATCGTAATTATTAAAAGTAATTACACACACACACACACACACACACACACACACACACACACACACACACACACACACACACACACACCATATGTATATATGGGTGTGTGTGCGTGTGTGTGGTGTGTGTGTTTTAGCAACTGGGGGTATTCCAAGAATTTTGTCTGGAATACCACCCTGGTCTGTATGGAGGAATGAGACTGCCAAGATCAAAAATAAATACAGAAAAATAAAAATGGCTCAATAAATAAATTGATTAGCCAATAAATTATATATAAATCCTGAAAAATCATTTTGTCCATAAAGGAATCTATAACTTAACAAATTTATATTTCTGTTGTCATTTTCAACTGCTTTAATTTAACTTCATATTAGTACTACTGAATTACTTTTCTGGGTTATTTTTAGTTTATTTATTTAATTGTTTTCAGGTGCTTTTCAAAATTTATTTCCGTCTTTATTTTTATGCCAGTGTTTATTTTTGCATTATTTCTAATTTACATGTGCTTATTTTCTAAATGATTTATTTCTATATTCTATTTTCATCTAACATTTTATTTATTTATTCATTTATTGACACTTTTTAAAAATCACGGTCATATTTATGTCATTCTGAGCCAATAGGGGATATGGGGAGATTTTTTTCTTTTTTGTTACCTCACAATTAATTTGCATTCATTCACAACATTTTTGTGTTACCATGCAATACTTTTGCATTTTTCTTAATAAGTTTTGTGTTTCCCTCACGAAAAGGGGTGATCTGAGAGACACTGATTACACAGCTACGAGAGTGCACACATGCTGTTAAAGCCGTTTTGCTAAGTTTCTGTAGGTGTTTCTGGTCTCATCTGTTCCTCTTAGCATCAAATCATAACACGAACATACACCTGACATTATGTCCATGTTAATTGAGGAGGTATGTTGTGCAGATTAAGAGGTTTGCTGTAATCAGAAACCGTATCAAGCATGTTGCGGCTTTACTGGTTTGGCAACTCTTGTTTAGACTGTAATTGTAGATATACTTGTGATTTAAACTCCAATTTCCATTCATTTTCATGGCTGAATTATTTAAATGCACAATACTGTTTATTATTAAGAATTAAGACATTGTTAATTGTGTCAAAAACAATAATAAACAATGATGGCTCTTGTGGCTCTTCTGGCTCAAAAAGGATAATTTTAACCTTCTTTCTTAAATATAGACTATTTTGTGTGCACTCTTCTTCAGAAGCGTCATCTTGCCGCTGTGATAATTTGACCCAAATTGTAACTAAAACTAAATGCAAATCAAATGTGTAGAAATTAACTTTAGCAGCACAGACAAATAAGGACATGGGAATTTTCCTGATATGGATTAAGGCACCCAGAAACAAACTAGGGCCAAACAGGATAATTTTTATTATCAGGTAATCTCTGTCATGGAAATTAAAGGGCTACAACACTTAGTGTAAGTTTATAGATACACATGTATGGAAAAGAAACTATTATTGAAGTGGGCTGAAGAGGGTCTGGTCTGATCACAGATAGGTCAGGAATGAGCAGGAGAGGAAGAGCACTGCCTGAAATATTGGCACACATTAATGGAAAGATAAGTCAGATGACAGAAAAAACTTTAGGTTAATCAGGATAAAGTACAGACAAAAACATCTCTATATAATAATACTTTATCCAGCATATAATAAGGAATCTGAATTGAAATATGTCTCCTCTAATGCAGGCAACACTACAGGCTCTGTTGAGAAAAGGAGCTTGACATGGACTGAGGCTGTGGCAGAGGTTGACCAGGGGCAGAAGGAAGATAGGTTGGAGAGAAAATAGTCACTATTTCTGGAGAAAAGAGCTTAAAAACAAGATAGAAAACATTTATGAATTGATAATGCCTTGATCAATGTTTTTACTTTAGTCAAAGGCAGGAGCTCATAATGCAAACAAAGCATGGAATGGAGAAATG
Organism: Melanotaenia boesemani; assembly: GCF_017639745.1. NCBI lineage: Eukaryota > Metazoa > Chordata > Actinopteri > Atheriniformes > Melanotaeniidae > Melanotaenia > Melanotaenia boesemani. The sequence continues at coordinate 30,251,207 of NC_055690.1, read as the reverse complement.
GGGCTTTCTCTAAACATCGTAAAAAGCAAAAAGAAAGTCAGGTTTTCACAAACTCAGATGGTAAAATGTGATGCTAAAATGTGTTTTAGGATCAGTTCAGATATAACCAATGTGGGTTTTTTTTTACATAACTTATGTCTTATATAAAAATTTCTGCCTAGTTTGAAATGTTTTCATGGTTTTATTTTCTAGATGAAAGGCAGTAAAAAAGGAAAATGCCTCAGATGGATAAAGTTCATGCAACATCCTATAAGATTTCTATAAAAATGCATTTTCACAAATAGAATAAAGGTTGAACAAATCAGAAACTGTATTTTAATTAATCCTGATCCTGTGTAGGATATTTCAGTCCAGGTTTGAAGAGTATAAGTATTGTAGTTTTTGATCAGGAGCTGGTCTAATGTGGTTTAGGTTGCTAAAAATTCAGTGGAATGACCCTTCACACATAAGGAATCGGAAGCTAATTTCAGCATTGTCTGTAAGTACAGGGAGGACAATGCAGCTGAGCCTGACTAGCTCTGCATGGCTCTGTTTCTTGTGGTGTTGGGAGGGAAATGGGGGTTTTTAGTGGGTGAAACCCTACAGAAATGCCTGACTTTTAGTAGGAGATTGTACAGGATTTTTGACATGTTCTCTTAGCGGAAAATTACACAGTCACTGATGACTGCTTACTGTTTGGTGTGTATGCAGTCACTGAGAGGTTGTTCCAGCTTTATTTAAATACATATTTCTGTATTTACTTTTGATTTTGGCAGTTTAGGTCTTCCATGGGTCTGCTGTCGGACTCATTGTGATGTATCAGCAGGGCCAGAGCTGTTTCTTAGGTCTCTGGTGGACCCAAGCAAATTTCACAGGGGGCCGTTCTAACCAATGTTCATTGCCCTTTTATTATGATATTTTATACTTATAACAAATACAATAACATGTTAATAATGTTATCTTTTAAGGCTTTATTGTTACACAATCAAATTCTTCAAGTGAAACTTTTAAATGTTCTTTAACAGCTTTCACTTCTACTTATTTCTACTTCAGTATTTACTATTTTTTATTGAATTAACCAGCAGCAATATGATTTAATGTAATTACTGTCACTGTTGCCGTGCTCATGCCATTTCATTGTTCATTGTTTCCTTCCCATAGCAATCAGCTCCTGATTATCCTGACTGTTTCACCTGTTCCTCTGTCTTCATAAGCAGGAGTGTCACCCTAGTGCTTTGTCAGATTGTCTGCAAACCTGTCTGTCTGCTGGGGACTTTCCAGCCTCCTAGTCTCTGCATCTGTCTGTTGGCCTGATCTGACCTGTTTTGGAACTGACCCCAATCTCTGCCTCTGGCCCCTCAGGACACACAAGTTTGGTATCTGATCCCGGCCTGTTTCTCACTAGGATTCTAGATTTCTGGACTGGGACTGCTTGCCCAGTTTTGTCCCTGGACCCTTACTCTGTGAGTACACCTTCACCTGGAATTGGATTTCTGTTTAATGTCTGTGTTGACTTTCAGGCCTGGATAATTTGCTCTACCAGGATTCAATTTAACCCATAGCTTCACCCCACAGCAGTCACTTCTTGGTTTTATTACATGGTAAATGGACTTGTACTTATATAGCGCTTTTCCAGTCAGTTTGACCACTCAAAGCGCTTTACACTACTTATCACATTCACCCATTCACACCCCGATAGGCACATCGGGAGGCAACGTGGGGTTAAGTGTCTTGCCCAAGGACACTTCTGCATGTAGTCAGTGAAAGCCTGGAATCCATCCGCCCAACTTCCGGTTGAAAGACGACTGCTCTTCCTCCTGAGCTACTGCCACCCTATATACATAGCATGTTCTCCAGTCCACTCAGCCCTCTGCCGAAACTTACCTGTTTCCCTCTAGATTCTTGCTCCAGTTTATCTCTCACAGTTTTGGTGCTGCTGCTATGTTTGACATCCCTGGTTCTGCAACGCGCACTTCTACATATGAGTCTCCATTCTTATTCAGTAAAGAAATGTCATCAGTTGAAAAACCCATCTAACCTGGTTCTGTTTCTAGTTCCCTCCAGACCCGCCTTCCTGCTCATCTTGTCTGCGCACTTAATAGTTAAGCTCATTAAACCTTTTACTTATGCTGTCGCTGGTCTTTTGTGAGTCTGCCGCAAACGTTACAGTTCCAATACAGAGAAATAAACTGTGTGCTGAAACCTGCAGCATGACCCTTTAGAATTACATTTACAGCTGATACAGCAAAGAACATGGGTAGTTTTCAGAGGCATTGAGCCTACTGGACATGGAAAATAGACACCACTTGCACACAATAACTTTCATTCATGCACTTTAGTTTTATATATCAGATTTCTTGCCTAAGAATTCTGTAATTTAACATTGTTAGCATTGCATTTAAGATGAACTACATGGCTTTAATTTGATATTCAAGTTGTATTATTTTCAGCCTCCTGACACCCAGGTAGTCATCAGGAGGACAGACTGTGTCCTCAATTCATTGCACTTTAATAATAATGCAAGCATTTCTGCTAAAACTAACCTGTTTCTGAATTCTATCATAAGGGCCACCTGATGAACTCTTGCACACATCTATAAAGATTCAACTCAAGATCCAAGTTCTTTGTCATTATGCAAGCATAAGGAAATTTTGAGGTTTCTCTTGGCTTAAGCACACATAAATAAGAAAATGGAAATGAAACAGGCACACATAAAAAAATTATATAAAATATATAAGAACACATCTATATTTAAAGAAAAAAAGAATTCCCAGCAGACAGTAATATTTACAGGGTGGATAAAGTACATCCTAGTGCAAGGATGGAGGTCTGTGTGTGTGTGTCTGAGAAGGTGTGAATCTTCAGTGTGTGGCTGTAGAGGGTTGGGTGCATGTGCGTGAGTGCTGTAGCGGGGGTGCTATGTAAGTGTTAAACTACAGGGGGGCTATTGCTTTCACATCTCCGGGGAAGAAGCTGTCTGAGTCTTTTTGTGGTGGTTTTAGGCTATGTCCACATGGCACCAAAGCTGGTTCAGGTGTGAAAACGGTGGCGAAAACTTGGGAGAAAGGCTTCCACATCCCCACCACACCGCTGTAGAACATACTACAAGGCTGTGGGGGATGCTAAGAGTAACACGCCAAAGCTAGAGCAAAACCAAGCATGCACAGATAAAAGCTCACTGTGTGTTACAGGAAGTACACATTGGAAGCAGACAAAAGATAGCTGAGGATTCACTGCGAGGCAAAAGAGAAACATTTCTTTGGACAAAAAATGCTTGACTGCAAAGCATAAAAAACTTCCACTCCACTACACTACACTGTCTGCACAGTACCGCAGACGGTAGAGGACTCAGACCTATCCACTTTGGTACCTGGCTCCAGACATGGTCGGTTTCATGGAGGCTAATCCCTGGCTTCGTGGGGATGAAAGGGTGATTTGCTGAAATACTTTTGCGGTTTTGCTGCAATCCGGTGTCGTGGGGACAGCCCCTGAATGTTCCTGTACTGCTTTCCTGATGGAAGCAGTACAAACAGGGCATTGTCCGGGTGGGTGGGGTCAGCTGCAATGCGTCTGGCCCTCTTCTGGACTCGGACAGTGTAGATGGAGTCCAGATCTGGTAGACGGCAGCCCATAATCCCCTGAGCTGTCCTCACCACCAGGGCCAAGTTCCTCTTGTCCTGTGCTGTGCAGCTGCCAAACCACACTGTCACACTGAGACACTGGATGCTCTTAATGGTGACTCTGTAAAAGTTCACCAGCAGCTGAGGAGAAAGTCCCGTACACTTCACCTTCCTGAGGAAGAAGAGACGTTGTTGGGCTTCTTCACCCTGTGTAAAGAGGTCAGAAGAAATGTGGATGCCCAGGAACTTAATGCTGTCCACACACTCCACTGCCTCTCAGTGGATGCAGAGAGGAGCATGCTCAGTCTTCCTGGACCTCTCGTAATCCACTATGACCTCCCTTGTCCTGTCCTGTTGATGTTAAGAACCAGGTTACTCTTGGAACACCATTTGTGAGCTTCTGGACCTCTTCTCATCATTGTTGGATATGAGACCCACCACGTCTGCAGACTTCACAGCCATGTTGGTGGGGTGGATGGCAAAGCAGTCCTGTGTGAAGAGGGTGAAGGGGGCAGGTCTTAGAACCCTGTAGGTGAATTGCAGGCTATTCAGACCGGCAGGGATGGCATCCTTGATGTGCTTTAGGAAGATCTGCTTGAACCACTTCATCATGACTGTGGTGAGAGGTGTTAATCACTGAGGCAGGTAATGGCCTAACACCTTATCTGGACCCGCAGCCTTGTTGATGCTGATCCTTCACAAGGTGGAGGCCACTTGGTGCAGCTGCAGAGTGAGAGACTGATGTGGCCTCTGGCTGTGGAGGGTGAACATGGAGAGTCGAAACATGCAAAGAGCTATTCAAGGTGTCAAGCAGAGTGGGGTCGTGGCTGACCTGCTGGTCTCTGCGCTTGAACTCTGTGATGGTCTTGATGCCTTTGTACATGTTACGTGTGTTGTTGTCATCGAAGTGCTCCTCAATGCACTGCTTGAACCTGAGTTTTGCTGTTCAGCTGGATGCCAGTTTTTCAGTTCTCTGGCAGGCCCTGCCATAAGCCTGTTTGTCTCCTGCTCTGTAGGCTGCGTCCCGGCTTTCATTAGGGACTAAACTGTGCTGTCCACTCATGGCTTCTGACTGGGAAAGACCGTGATTGTCCTTGTGGGTAGAACAGCATCAGTGCAGAAATGAACATAGGACAGCACAGACGACGTGTATTCCTCCAGATCAGTGTCCTCTTTGAACACTCCCCAGTCTGTGTGCTCAAAGCAGTCCTGTAAGGTTGAGGAAGCCTCCTCAGTCCAAACCTGAATGGTTCTGGTGGTGGGTTTGGTCAGGCAGATCAGAGGTCTGTAGGCAGGGATCAACTCCACACTGTGGAGTCCACAGAAATATGATGATGACGAGGAGCTGCTGCAGCCTTGTATGCTCCTGGAATGTTACAGTACATCTGGTCCAAAATATTAATGTCTTTTGTCAAGCGTTTTTGAATTTGTGGAATTTGGGGAGTACAGATTTTAATTTCATGTGGTTAAAGTCCCCAGCCACGATCACAGCCATTTCCGGATTAGCATTCATGTAATCAGGCAGTACAGCTCCCGCAGCACTAACTTAGCATTAGCTAGCTTAGGCATGTAGGCTGCTATGATCACAACCAAACTGAATTCTCTAACCAGTTTAAACAGACTGCACATCACTGCTAGATATTCCAGGTCGGAGGAGCAAAAAGTTTCAATAATGTTTTTAGCTGTACATCACGAATTGTGAACATGCTGCGCCAAAATTCCACCTGTGGTCTTACCTGAGGCTGCAGTTCGGTTGGCACGAAACAGAGTGCCTGGCTAGTTCCACTGCTGGGTCGGGGACATCGTTGTCCAGCTAGGTCTCAGTGAAGATTGCCACACAGCTGTGTTAGCGAGGAGAAGACTAGGCTCTATTATGCTCATTTCAGACTAATTCATTTTAATATGTGAGTCCACAAGAGCAGGAATCAATTAAGGATTTTTCACATACCCCTTTATTTATTTTACATCAAATAAAAAGTTCTTTTATTTGATCAGTTGTTAGGTTGTACCGCATGTTCTTCCTGAAATCCGCCTTGTAATCCTGCCCTCTGCTGGGATCAGGATAATCTTCTTTTGGATCAAAATTATCTGGATCCTACTCAGAAAATTTGAACAAACCAAACTGAGGGAATCCGGATTTCCCTTGTGAACAACCCATTTTCAAAATTTGATCCTATCCGATAACCAAAATCCGAATTGATTACATTTGAACAACTGGGCCTTGGTGATCCAGATTATTGAACATTTTCTGCAGGACTCGCTTTCCATCGACAACGTCAAGTTGAAATGTCTGTTGTTGTTTCCTCATATTTTCCAATGGGAGATTTATGCATATGTCACACATAACTGCGATGGAGGGCAGAGAGTGGGCTGACTAACAGGTGGTCCTACAGTTCAAGCCGCTGATCTGTTTAGTAGGTTCACTTTGACCATCTTTACCGGGTAAATTAGAGCGATTCCAAACGGTTGTTATGTATTCAACTGTTCCAGCTGATGAGGCGAGAAGGGACACAAACAGTGAATACGTCTTTACCGGTTTCCCGTAAATAAACACCAGTGAGCTTTCTGAATTCGTTGGATCGACCACACATAATGAAAGGTGATGCCTGGCATCAGGTGCTCACTTTGGCTCCTGTTGGCCATGTGATGACACCAAAGATGTGGACTATTGCCTTTTTCTGGACATGAAGGGGAAGGCAAGGCTAATTTATTTGTATAACACATTTCATGTACTAGACAATTAAAAGTGCTTTACATAAAACATTAAAAGCATTACAGCGGGGTGCAGGAAGCAATAACAAGTGCATTAAAAACAAACTTTAAAAGAAATACAATAAATAAAAACAGAAAGTAAAAAGCTAAAATGCAAGAAATAAAGTTCTAGTGTGAGGTATTTAACAGTTGTCTTGATAAAAGGCAGCAAATAGAAAAGTTTTTGAGAGTTTCAGCAGACCCGCAGTTTTCTGGGAGCTTGTTCCTCGTGTGTGGAGCATAAAAGCTAAACACTGCCTCTTCATGTTTAGTTCTGACTCTGGGAACAGAAAGTAGATTTGACCCTGATGACCTGAGGGATCTGCTTTGTTTTTATATTTAATGAATCAACCAGAGAAGTCAAAGCGGTCGGAGTAGGACGCAGCAGTGAATCCATAGCCATGAAATTGTCAAGGTTTGCTCTGGCGCCCACCATCTTTACTGACATGCTTAGTCAATGATTCATTAACTCTACAACTGAATGAATCTGATATATGTTATATTTATCCGTGTAAATGTAGCTAATGATTGCTAATTCGCTCACCTGCAGAGTTAATGAATTATTGAATGAGTGGGTCAGTGATGTTTCCACTGCAACATGGAGCCGCTGCATACCTGGACAGTTTCATGGTGAATAACTTTTGCTGCCTCCTACTCTGCGGAGTTTGTCCAGACGATAGCACGAACCCAGGCTGCTTGCTGGCGTTTCTTCACCAGAAACGGATAAAATGTTTTCCCTGTTTCCTGTGCCTTCTCACCTCGATGATTTGATCAGACAAATACACACAACTGTCTAGAATTGCTCTAACTTCCTTGGTAAAGAAGAACATATAACCTAGTTCAATTAACAGCTGCGCTTTCTGCCCTCCATTGCAGTTATGTGCATGCGCACGTGACGTATGCATACATTTAAACAAAGGGTCTATGGGTCAGAGCCGGTCAGTAGGTCTTTGTCAGATACGTGACCAAACTGATGCTACATTACTACCTCCAACCTCATCGCTGGACATAACAAGCTACCTCGTTTATGTTATCAGTGCTTACACGTATGAACAGTTCAGAAATTACAAAATCACTCGAAGCAAGATTTCAGGAATGGCTGGGCTAGGGCTGGACAATAATTCAATGTCAATATATATCGCAATATACTTTTATTCAATAAGGGTGATATGAGTTTTGAACACATTTCCGATATTTCGATATACATACAGTATATGATTACAGCGTTTCACTGACTGGCGTTCGATGGCGTTCATCACCAGGCTGGAAATGAAATGTACAAAGCTGCTGCTGGCTAATCCCGCACTGGCTTACTAGTAATATAGTAATGTATGATAGTAAAGTCTATTAATGAAGCGTGTGGAAAATAATATTTAAAAAGTTAAAAAGTGTTGACATGTTCCAGACTAATTAAAATATATTTTTAAATTAAAATATAATAATAAAAAATACACCTAATAAAAAACAAAAAAAATATTGACTGAAGAATTTAGTTTTTTTATGTTTAGCTGATCAGGCAACTGTGCATCTGAAGCATTTCCACTCAGAATATGCTGAGTCAGAAGAGGAAGCATCAATTGTTGCTCACTTTTTTTCTGTTTGTTGTAGCAATTTTGAGTACTTTTTAAGCCTAATTGAAGCGTTGTTAAAATCTTTAAGAATAACATAATAAGCCTATGTTGTAGTTTAAAGTTAAAGATAATATTGTAGTCTAAGTAGTGCAAAAACTATGTTTCATTTACCCTAGCTACAACCCCGTCATTCCTCTGGGTCCCCCACTTTGGGAACCACTGTTCTAATGGGACCACAGTTATCACAGCAGTGTATGTGAGGGACACACAGGAAAGGTCTCCGGTGCTGAACGAACAACCAGGACAGTGCTGCGTCTACTGGATGCATGAAGTCAGGCGAATCATCAAGGACATTCATGCATCTGCATGGTCATGACGGAGAGGATAATCAAGAGATTCTTTTCTCGCTTCATCAGAATACTGACCTCAAACCCATGCACATAAAGAAATTATTACATAGTTCATTGTGATTTTATAAAATTCCTTCCAATATTAAATAAAAAAAAAACCTACTCCGCATAAAAAATAAAGGATTAAGTTTTGTAAACTTTTCTAAGAGCTTGATGAACTTCACGTTTGGATATATTCTGTGTGGAAACTTACTTCAGAGTTACTAAAAATACAACAGCACTATGAATGGCAAACATTTCTGTTGCTAGGCAACTACCATGTGAAGCATAAATAAAAAGGGCTCTTTGTCATAAACGGGTTTAAGTAATGTAGGTGTCAAACATCAAAAACTGCAGCACACAGAAAAAATCATGTCATGGGTTTGACTTTATTTACTATTATATTAACACATTACATGCTACAGAAAATAAAAAGGTAATTTCAGTTGTCTTGAAAGAATATAGTGTTATAATAAAATGGCACATATTGATATTACACAGTTTCCGCTGGCATTTTACCATCAGTTCCTTCGTATGACAAGGACGTGAATGACTTCATGCAGGGCTACTAAAAAAATACTTCTTGGTGGTTTCATTGGCAACAAAATGTAGATTTACGCAGCTGAGCACCTGCTGAGTGCAGACCGAGTGACAGAAGCTGAATTTGATCATGAATATGCAGATGAAAATGGACTGTGTAACTCATTTTACATTTTTCCAGAATGTCAAAATATTTTTAAAAGAGTAAAGTTTGGAGTTTTGAGGGCAACTGACCTAAAAACAAAGAGTAAAAGGAGGAGAGCGGACCACGATGAGGTCAGTGAGGAGATAATTACACTGTGAAATGGACAGAAAGCTGTGTGAAAGCAGTAAGTGCACTCTGTTAAAACTTCATCTCCCTTCAGCTCATCAGCTCTGACAGAACCTTTTCACCTGAAAGTGTTGCAGGGCCACCTGCAGGCGATGAGCCGAAACGCTGCACCCACCACATCCGAGTGGAAGCCTTCATTTAGAACAGACATCAAATTCTAACGGGTCACATTTAAAGTGTTCAGACGCTACACATTTAGTCAGTTTTACAATACACGGGGTGATGATTGTCATGTTGACATGTAGATTTAAGCTTAACTTTTTGGGGGGGCAAAAAACAAACAAACAAAAAAAAACAACTTAAACTCTTGGCAATAAAGACATGAAGGGATGAGCTAAAACTATAAAAAACAAACAAAAAAGTCCATTTTGGCCTGTGCATGTAACCAGACAAAAATTTAAATAAGAGACTAGTAAAAGGACCAAAACAGGGAGGAAAAAATTAAATGTGTTAAAGGACTAAAAGGTGTAAGGTGGCAAGATTATAAAAGGCTTCAAAACAAAAGGGCAGGTACCTAATAAGATAATTCCATTTTCTCTTTCCTTTGACACACAAAGATCTGAACACACATCTGATTAGCTAAGATATACTCAGTGAGCTTAATGGAGCGAACTAATATGAGGAGACAGTACTAACTAGCATTGTGGACAGCCTACATTCACTCTGTTCAACTTCAGTCGTGTACATCAGATGCAGAATGAGAACACGCGAGGGTTGGGGGGGTGAACAGATGTGCCCCATCCGACTTCAGTAAGTTCACTTTCCACTGCCCAGCCATCGCTCCCAGCACGCAGCAGCAAAAAAATGTGCACTTCCAGACAAAAACCAGCAAAAAGGACAACTACAAAGATGACTAAAACAATGTTTAGCTTGAAATGATAAGCATGTAGTACATCATTTCATAATATCTTCTATTTATTTTACAAAAATCTACTTGATGGTACTTGGTTGAAGGGGGTGCTGAGGTAAGAGGATGTAGTGTTGCCTTTATCGCCTCCTCTTCAACAGTCTTGCAGTTTTCTCAGGTTGCTGCTTGGGCCTCGTGCTGCGACTCCTTCAAACTGTTAAGGTTTATTTTCTCTTGCTTGGACTTCACAGGACAGGTGAACCAGTTCTGGATCCTCCTAAAGCAGTATGGGTTCAATCAGAGCAATGCTGCATTCATGTCCAGGAAAAGCCGGAGAACTCTTAGCTGCAAAATCGAGAAATAATGCCGTCTGTGTGGTGGACGTTAACTATACTGGGCAGTCCGAATCAAATGCACAGAACAGCTACCATTGGGGGGGTGGGAACGACTCCAACAGGGACCTGGCTTGTTCTCAGTGATGTTTTGAAACTGTACTTGGTGCCAGTGAGAAAACATGAGGGAGGAGTTTTGACTGGAGGAGAGAAAGAGGGAGGGGGGAGGGAGGGATGAGGAAAAATCTAATCCTAGAGTTCAGGTAGTGGCCCGGTGGTCCACCCTCAGCTCAGCTCATCCTCGGCGTTGTGCTGGTCCAGCAGTTTGACGTGTGTGAAGGGAAAGTGGCCTCGCTTGCCTTTACATTCCCCCTCCCACTGCCCATTCACGTTTATTTTGGTCACCTTCACCATGTCGCCCACCTGGAGAAGGAAAGCGGAGAGCCGGAGTTAGAGTCCGAACATAAAAGAACAGAAACAAAAGATATGACAAAACTTTACAACCAAATCCACTGATGTCACAGAGAGAGCCACATTTTAATGGAGTCAATCGTTCTGATAACATTTGTCATTACGCTGCTGCAGCAGTCTCATTTTAGAAGCTGAAACCAGACGATATTTATCATTTTAACTGAGAATATAACAACATATTCCAAATCAGTCAGTGGTTGATGTGGAAATGGTGTTCAGCTATATGGTTGCATTCATCAGCTATTAAAGGCGACCTGAGCAGGAAGAGGAGTGGCTGCTCCTGAGTCTACCAACCCGAGCAAACATGGGCTAACAGTCGGGTCCAAAGTTCAAGTCTCTGAGTAACACCTGAACAGTCACCACAGCTTTAATCGGATCTTAAGGAGGACTAAAACACCCAAATTGTAGCACGTTATGTCCCTGAGAGGACACATTTAGTGACGATATTTGAAATGTTATAATGTACACGTAGTGAATGAAATTAAATTTCTTGGTGTGATCACTGACCACAAAATCTGTAAGGAAACAACACAATAATTATGTTTGGGAAAAGTTGCCACAGACCACTGCCATCTTGGAGAAAAGCAATGTAAAAACACCATCCAGTTTAAAAGAAGGTACTAAATACAAATATTAAATAAATACAAGCTTGAAGAACAGCAGTTTGATCCAGGATGATAATGACAGCGTTTAAAGCCAGAAACAGTATTTGTGTTTTTTTTTAAAGGACACTAACAATCGCGACAGGAACCTGAAAAGGTTTCATTGAATGTAAAGTGCCCGTTAATCTCAGAAAAGAAAGCAGCTAATCACAGGTGACTTCATCAACAGCAACGTCTGACCGGAAACATCCCCCTGGACCTTCTTCAACATATGTAGAGTAGGGATGAGCCTTTTAGGTGATTTTTGAAGTCAGGCCTTTCAAAAACAATTAGTTGTGAATAATGAAATAAAAAAAAAAAAAAAAAAAAACTATCCTCAAATGGAAATTTTAAAACATGTATGAGATGTTATTTGTTTGTGTGTGTGTGTTCCATAAACAAGTATTTTTTTTACACTGTTATACTTTTAACATTGTGTGGACTCTAGCATCCCTTATTGTTCAGCAACAGGAAAAGTGTCAGTTATGTGTATAATTTGGTCAGTTTTCAGTTAGCTTAGCTCTGTCGCTTGATGCAGAAGACCGAGCAATACCACTGTAAATCGCGGGGACAGTGCTGAGCAGAACAGCTGACATGTGACTAGGGAAAGAAACAAACCAGAGAAGAAGAGAATCAGGAAGTTAACAAAAAAGCAGAAGAATAAAGACAAAGACAACAACTAGAAATTGTGCAAGCTTTGGAATAAAGACTATATGTGAGTGTTTAGAGCGTGTTGGGCAGATGGAAACGACTTTATGGCAAATCAGAAGAAAACTTACAGAAATGATCATAGAACTAATTAACATCTGGAAGGATAGAAATCTTGACAGAAGAGTTTTTCTGGATCAAACCCAATGAAAGCTTGAAGTCTAGAATTAACTTCTGGCTAATCTCCCCTGAAATCTCTAATACTATAACAGATGTCTTAATATTAAACGCTCCCTTAACTGATCACTGTGCAATTAATTTAATTCTTTCACCACTTTTTACCACAAAAGTTGCTCAAATCAGAAGAATATATAAATCAAATAAAACTTATTACTTAACAAAAGACAAAGAACTAAATATAAATGATATCTATCTATCTATCTATCTATCTATCTATCTAGTATATAGACATCTAGTGGTAAATATGGACATAGCAAGTTGTGAATGGACGGTGAGCATCAGTGGCCAAAATCTTTCTAGACCTCAACATGTTTTCATGTGTGAGTGGAGCCAGTGGTCTCAGGTGAAACGATGACTGCACTACAGGTAACTACCTCAGCATTCTGTACATTTTTACTCTCTTATTTTATGGTTCTTTTAAGGGGTTACTTATCCCAAACGATGCCCTAGCACAGGGGTGCCTAAAGTCGGTCCTCGAGGGCCACTGTCCTGCAGATTTTCCAATGTTTCCTGCTTCAACACACCAGACTTAAATGAAATAGATCCAACAGCCTATTAAGTTTTTCACAATGACTCAGCAATTTGAGTCAGGACACATCAAAAACCTGCAGGATTGTGGCCCTTGAGGCCGAAAACTGGGCATCCCTGCTCTAACACTTATCAAACAAAGCCGGTACTGCAGTATTACGCTGATCCTACCAAAAGTACGGGGATCATATCGGCAAGTATTTCTGTTTAAACCATTCTTTGTTTCCTGCCCAACACGACCACACACAGACAGGCAGAGAAGCAGCTGCACTGTTAACATTTAGCATTAATGGTATTCTAGCAATCCTACAGTGATGTTCCTGCTAATGTTACATGTTAAAATGTTCTATGAGACTGTAATACTGAGTGTGTGTGGGGGGTTGAGATAGATATGTGGTTGGATAAGAAAGTAAATGGGAAAATGAGTCGGCTAGAGAGGGCTGACGCCGTCACCCGGTTGTTTTTTCCTGATGCTGGTTGTTCGGCGTGGTTACGGCCAACAGTAGCCATTATTTGTTCAATAACCCAGAATAACTCAGCATCCGTTCATCAACGCGTCCTGCGTGTGTTGCTCTGTGATTACATTTTCGGAGCACACCACACACAGTACGATTAAAACTGATTTTTTTTATCTGTGTGAGGTCTCGACCAGATAAAAAAATCTCACAAGATTAAAAAAATTGTTTTGTGTACCAGGCCTAAGTGATGGAGTGATGTTCATCCAGCTGCCACAGCAGCTGCTCAGATGGAACAGACGAACATTAAATTATTTCGGAAACTTTATTAGTCCAGGCACCGAGCCGGTGTTTATCACCAACAAGGTTTTATTCTCAGAGCATCTTCACTTTGGTTCTTCATCTAGTTAGAAATGCATGTTATCAAACACCCTGATCCTCCCGACTGTTTGCAGCATCCTGATGTCTTACACTTAGCTTGTGCTTCAGATTTAGCATTAGCACGTGTTTCAGGTAATCAGACAATGAATCACAGTTGATTTCACAGCTTTATTAATATCTAATCAACACACCTGTAGCAGCCACAAACACATCCTCTCATCTGCACTCAGATCAGGTCAACAGACTGATTTATTGACAATTAAAATCCTAACAGACCTACTGACATCTTCAGTGAGGAACAACCCCTGAAACCATCTGGAAGAATAAATGTTTTGGTTTTCATCCAATGGGTTTCACGTAACATCATCTTCACTGAACTGTTGAATAAGTCCAAGAACGGGAACCAGAATTAATTTTTCATGATTGTTTTAAAACTTCTTATTCACGCCTTTCTCACTGAACAGTAAACACTGTTCTCACTGCCTCTCTGACATTTTACACTGCAAATGATTTCACAGTTTCACCATCCTGGACCAAACGAGACACAGGGTGAGTTTGTACGACTCAGATAACAGAAGATCATCTGGCTGTATTTATTACCTTTATCTTCAACTGTGCTCCTGAACTTTGAGCTCAGGGGAGATTAGAGTTGAAGCTTCCTACTATCCTGTGACGACAACTCCATGATGCACTACAACAGAGTACATGCCTAAGAGACATGTGAAACTAATTGGTAATGGAAGCATGTTTTAGTTACCCAGGATGAAGGTAAAGCTTCACAGTCAGAGGGTTTTCTGAGACACAGAAATGTAAGCTAATTATTAACTGCTCAGCGCCGCCATGCTGAGTCACTAATGGTCTACTAGTGTAGAGAAAACAAATCACTTCACATAGGTCAAAGCCAGAAAAGTCTAACTTAGCTGGGAGATAGAAAGCAGTTCATTTAAAGGATCTGCATAAAAAATGGACCTGAAAAGGTTTTGAAGATGACTTAATGCACATTAAAGGAAAAGAAAACAATTTTATGAGTCTAGTCTGACTTGCAATGAGGCAACTCTTCGGCTGTTTCTGGTCTGCAGACAATAAACTCACCAACGGACCACAGATTTTTCCAGGTAATAACAGAGATGGAAGTCATTCCTGAGCAAAAGCACCATCTATGTTCCTGTTGTATAGTTTCCCTGCTAGAGATAAAAACTCTGATCTCTGGTTAGGAAATCAGAAGAAATAACACCTGCAGGACTACTAAATCAACATGGCTGAGTCTATTCACTTCAGACCAGTCAATAAAAACATGTCTAACTCAAGATTTTTTTGTTTTTTTTTTTAGATTGAACATGATTCCCCAGTGAATGAAAATCCAAACATACAAGCAAAGAAAGGAGAATTCTGGCATAAGCAAAACCCACTTCAAACAAATCTTTTCTGTGCTAACAGTTTAACTAGAGAAAGAAAAACCATGCAGCAGGAGCTCATTTCAACACTGGCAAAAAGCCAAACAGTGAATCTGTGCAGGTACCTTCAACAGAATCATCCAGCGCCAGCAGGACCGGGGGGGCTCAGCATTTAGCTCAGCCTGCCTTCTCATCATGCTCAGAGCTCAGCTGGATTCCTGGCTTCACAGAAACCAGAGGAAATGGTCCTGTTCCCAAACACAAACTATTTCCTTCCCCCAATGACCTGCTCTGTGGGAGCCCCGCTCTCACTTCCGGACAGTTAAACAGGCCAGCCGCTCTGTGCAGCCAGAACAGGCAGTTTTCATATTTAGGTACCATATTAAGTTAAAATCTGACACAATTTTACAGGGATTTAGCCAGCAAGGCTCTTTATAACCATTCTGGACAGAGTTTAGCAGACTCCATTCCCATGCCAGTGGAAAAAAAACTCTACAGAATAAAATTAATTGACTTAACCATGAAAAACTAAAACTTTCTGAGAACTTAACACGAGATGAGGAAGAAAGAACCAGAAGCACTAAGAGGAAAGAAAGCCAAAGAATGTGAACTCAGTCTTGATAAGCTTTATGGGCTGCTCCTGCATTCTCCTGCCTGACCTCTTCCTGAACACAAGGAAAAAGAAGAAGAAAAAAAAACAAAACAAAAAACGCCATACACATCCATATTTACCTCTAAGGCCAGGGCGGTTTTGTCGTAGGCATTGGGCACCCTCTTCTGTATGGCCCTGGCATAGACTGGTCCGTTCTGGAGGTTTGGTAGAGGGGTGGGCTGAGCGTACTGGCTGGGGTCTCCCAGCAATGGAGCACCAGACTGGGCTGCAGAGCTTTCAGAGTTCCCGTGCATTGCCATCCCACCTGGTGGCCCCCCAGGCCCTGCCGCTGAACTCGGAGATGCCGGTCGGTACTTCTCCACATACGGCACTGGGATCATCCCCGTTCGGCCCTCAGAGTTCTGGGCATTCCACCACTGCTCCTCTGGCTTCTCCAGAACTCGG
This sequence comes from Melanotaenia boesemani, assembly GCF_017639745.1. Classification (NCBI taxonomy): domain Eukaryota; kingdom Metazoa; phylum Chordata; class Actinopteri; order Atheriniformes; family Melanotaeniidae; genus Melanotaenia; species Melanotaenia boesemani. Next base: position 30,235,032 of record NC_055690.1, on the reverse strand, counting down.
AGAACATCTCCCTTCCTGAATGGAAGATCCTCCTCGTCATTGCCAGGAAAATCAAAAAGCGCTCTTACGTACTCGTCCTCCAAGCGTGGCGGGGGACATCCACCCGGCCCCATGTACAAGGGATGTTTGGATTTGTTGATCGGTTCTATCAATGTGGTGGTATCCAAGTAGTGGATTTTATAAAACTCAAGCAGAGCAGGGAGGGCATCAAACTCCTGGTCACCAATACGGAACCTTGGATGGGACAAACCTGGTAAAAAACAAAGAAAAAACTAGTTGTTTCTTTTTTTTCTCTCAACACAGGAACGTCTGAACCTGGGCTATTTTTACTACCAAGCATGATGATGATGACAGTGATTTCCAGGACAAGGAGGAAGCATTTTAGTTTGCTTATTCTACATTTCCCTTATGCATGTTTAATTTGTTCCCATCCATGAGAGTTATATAGCTGAAAGGGCATGTGGAAATAGAACAAATATTCTGCTGTGATTGCTACATAAAAAATGAAATATAAACAATAATAATAAAAAACAAACAAACAAATAAGCAGAAGCAGTTCTGGCGAAAACTTGGCAAACGTATGGACATTTGAATATATTCACAACACTTTCAGTAAAAAAACAAAAGTGTCTGATTTTGATGCTGCACCAGGCCACAGCTACCTCCAATTTCTGATTTCCTGCAACATAGTGTTGTATACCTGTGAGGTAAGCACAAGTATGTTTGCCTTACATTAAGGTTATCCCTCACTGTGTCTGGCCTGCAGTAGTCCTCATTCTGAAGTGGAAAAGGCACTACTGCGCATCTTCTTTGGTGCAAGTCATGCAAGAATGGTCAGATCAGCACCGGCGTGTACCGAGCCTCCTCCACGCCCCCAATCCTGTCTTACCTGGACCCGATTGTCGGTTGTTGGTGATGCTGTTTATTATGTAATGCGAGACTTTGGAGTTCTCCGACACCGAGAGCACGTAGTCGCCGGGGCTGGTGATAGAGTCCCGGACCAGAAACACGCCGTGCCTTTGACCCTGCAACAGAGACACAGCCTCCTGCCTGCTCAACCGAGCCCAGTACCAGCTGCCACGGTCCTCTGCGTCAAAATTTCCGGCCATGATAACCACTCCAAAGCCGAGGCTTCACCGGGGCCTTCCCTGCTCTCCCTCCGTTATCCACACGCGAAGCCTTCAACTCATACAAAAACTTTAGCGCCTAGAGCACGCTTAGTAAACAGGCGACATCCGCAACTGGCCGTTCGGGGACCGATTCACCGAACATAAACCACGCGACAAAATGGACTCTTGTTGGGTTCGTGGGCAGAGTAAAGATCTACCAACCATTTAACTGGTTTCGGGACAGAATTCCAGCTACAATCCAGCCGCCTATGTCAACTAACTTCAAAAACTGAAATGGCGGATACGGGAAAACAAAAAAAGGGCCCCACTCACCGGATGTGACGTATTATGAAGCGCTGCACGCGTAGTACATTGGCAGCAAACTAAAGCTAAAATAGCGAAATATAACTTCCGTTTCAAATGCGCGTTATATTAAACACAGTGTATAGTTTTCAGGTTATATCGAGGAACATAAACATGCGGTATAATATTCTATAAGTTTTAATATTTGCCAAAGAGACTGGTGTGTTTATATTGACAGTGAGCAGATCACCTCGTTAATCTTATGTTGTTTAACTTACTCTTACCTCATTTTTACAAGTCAGCAGAAATACTGTAATTGTATTTTGACACGAACACTTAAACTATTTGACCAACTTCTGTTTAAATGATAGAAATATTAGTTGAACGTAACGTGTAGTTGTAATTTATATTTTTGGTCGCTGGGTGTCAGTAAAACACTATTAAATGTGACCATTATCTGTACGTCATTGTTGTGGTCGATTGTATGCTGTCCGAAATCGATATTTAACAAATGAAAAATAACAGTCATTCCAGTGGCAGACAGAAAGAAGAAGCACAATTTACAAACGATTAATTTATCCCAGTGCCAAAGGTCCTTTCATGAAATTCTCCACCCTTTTTTCCTGTCTATGCTTCTTGGACCCAAAACAAATTACAATTTAAATCAGCACACATACAATGTTAACTAAATGCATCCATTTTTTTTCTTTCGTTTAGTGGTCCTTCATTTGCAGAATCCTAAAGCAGGATTTTGATTCATCTTATTTTGTGTGCTCTGCAAAGGTAGCTGTACAATCACTTGTGCAGGTGTATTTGCACTATAAAACATTGCAGAGTTTGCAGATGATCTTCCTACAGTTCACACAGGGGTTTTGGTACGTGTTTGTAGCTGATCACTTAGAGAATTTATGCTTATTCTCCTTTTTTAAAAAGTTACCATTTCATTCTGACACTTAGTGTTATCTGAGTGCTTAAATCTGTTTGGGTGTTCACATTTATGTTTTCTTTTAGTGGCCCTAAAGTGGTACAAAGCAAAGATAATTGACCAACCTTGCTTAAATGTTATTGAAAATGTTGTATCATTAACTTTATGGTTGATTTGTTTATTCCATCTTCTGCTGAAAGTACTGGAAACTGTGTCCAGGTATGCAGGTGTCTGCATGGGAAGTTAATTGGCATACATCAATGAACCCTGATATCTAATGAAAACTGGATTATAGAAGACTGAATTAGACTGAATTGGACTGATCTGAGTTGAATTGGACAATAACTGGACTAAACTGAATTGCATTTAATTGAATGTATTACTTTACTTTCTCTGTAAAGGCCCCTGAGATGTATGTAAATATACTGAATGGAAAGAAAATTAAATTTTTTCAAAACATAAAAAAGAAAAAACAAATTAACAAAAAATATGCATACATGTATCACTTATTACTGTATGACATGTTTAAATTATTGTAGTGCAAAAGGTATCCACCAGGCAGCATGAGACAAGTATCAGAGTGTATACAACATACGTGTGTTTTCCATATGGTGATGCAATAGGTCTCGGAAATGGTATGTGTCAAATATAATACAATTTCAAAAAGCTGACATGCCATATAAAATACAAATAAAAACACAATGCAATTATTAGTAAATCTCATCAACCCATATTGTATTCCAAATAGAAAATAAACAACATATCAGATGTTAAAAACTGAGACATTTTATCATTTTATGGAAAAAATTAATTCATTTTTCATTTGATGGCAACAACACATTAATAAAAGAAAATGCAACCAGGGCTACAAAAGGTTGGAAAAGTAATTGGTGCAAAGTAAAAACAAAACAAAACAAACAAAAAATTTTTAGGAGCATTTGACAACTAATGAGGTTAATTTGCAAGAAGTCAGTAACATGACTGGGTATAAAAGAAGCACGTCTCTCTACTTCTCGCCCTTTATAAAACTTTATTTGAGCCTTATTTACATTATTGTAATATTATATGGTCTATCACATTTCCGACCCACCTAATAAAGCTGGAAATTCTAAAAATAAATATATTTTACAAAGTGCCTACAAAGTATAATACCAGCACTCCTTTTCTAGAAACCTAATCAGAATGCTGAGATTATTTAATGTGTTTGTTATATGCTTACTTGTGTGTTGTTATGACCAAAAAAAATAGCTAGCCCATATTCTGTCCATTACCATTTTATTTGTAGAAAACTGGACCCCCTATTATAAGTTTTAAGCAACTTCATCTGGGTGTTAAAAAAGATCCCTGAAAATACTCTATTTCTCTAAATGTGTGAATAAACTAAAGTAAACTTCAGTCTCTCAGATGTAAAGATGGACAGCGATTCACAAATCTGTGGCCAATTTTATTATCAGATATTATATATTTAAATTTTAATATCAATTTTATTATTGAAAACTGCTCATTTCAGAAAATCGTTTCTCATCATAAAATTGTGAAGACTTTGAAGATCCCACCATCTACACTGTATAATATCAAAAAATCCAGCAATTAAAAAACATCTGGAGCATAATGAAAGCAAAAATCCAGCAACGAAGGTCCAGGTCTGTAGAACAGGTAGAATCCTGCATCACACCAGAATGGGACAACATTCTTCTCCTAAAACTCCAGCAACTGGTCTCCTCACTTCCCAGACGTTTACAGAAAGTTGTTAAAAGAAGAGGAGACGCTACACGATGCTGAACATCACCCTGGAACTACTTTTTAAAGATGCGTTGCTGCCATCAGATTCAAAATGAGCTCACATGAAATGTTAAAATGCCCAATTTCAACATATGATGTTTATATTCTATTAGGAATAAAATATGGGTTGATGAGATTTACAAATTACTGTATTCGGTTTTTATTTGCTTTTACCACAGTGTCCCAACTTTTCTGTAACTGGATTTGTACTTCAGATGATGATGGGTTAAAACCATTATTAGTCATTATTATTAGTCACTTTTTCGATATTCAGATAATAAACCTTGCTATCAGGAGAAGCACTGCTTGTTTGTTCATGACTCAGTAACAGGAGATATTTTTATGACCTCAAATCAGCTAATAATTTAATGACTTTATGCTAAAGAATAAATGTGACATGTTTCATCTGTGAATCTCTTACTAAACTCCAGATTATGCGTTTGAAGTGGATGCAACACAAAAGTAAATGAAAGACACCATCCTCTCTTTTTTCTCATAGAATTTATTTGTTAGATTCATGGCAGCAAGATATGATCTTCAAATTGAATAAGTGCACATTTCCTTAAACAATCAGCTAGACAAAGGGGTAAAAAGGAAGCTAGCATACAGAGTACTACAGAGGCATACTGCAGACTGAGGAACACATAGAGAAGAAAGAACTGTGGAGCAAGAAAAGATCCAAGGCATCACGGATCACAGAGTCCTTGAGCAAGACATACTCAGCATCCTCAAGTCTGCTTAAAGCAGACCCTCTTGTTCTGCAAGTCCATGATTGTCTTACTGTAAAATATGGTAGGGCTGGTCATTCTGCAGGTGGAGAATTTGACATCAACAATTCAAATGGTCATTTATCTTTATATGGGATTATAGTCCTTCTCTTCATAAAAGCACACGTCAGTCTGATTCAAGCTGATGTGACTTTGCTTTGATTTGCCCTGACCTTAACATTAAAAGCAGAGATGTGCATGGCATTGGGTCATCATAAACATTTACACACAATTCTTATCTGCAGCCTAGAGTCTATTGCAGCAACTGCCAATGTCATCCTGAGAGTCTGACCTTAATAACTGAATGAAACCGCAGGCTGCATACAAAGCCAGATAATGCACACACATTCACACCAAAAAGCGAACCAACTGTGAGATACAACGGTCCATTTTTAATGTCACCTGAATGCTTTAAAATGTTGTGTGACCTCTGTCCAAGGGGCAAACTGAAATAGCAGACAATAGAATACTAGCTTATCATAAATATAGATTAAAGGGATGTTTCTCTTTGTTATCAGTTCTATGTGCAATGCCATCAAAATGCTGCTGGTTTGAATGAGTAGAAAAGGAGTCATTTGCTGTATTGAAAGATTTTGAATGAAATGTCATCACTGACGGCTGCACAGCTCCCGTTCTGATCTGCTGATACCATGAAGGGTAAGCTGGAATGGATTACTAAAAGGCTCTAAGTCCACTTGTAAGGCTTTACTGTACAGAAATGTGTACAGGTTTATTCTAAACTGCTCAGCTCGTTGTGACAGGATTCATATATTAAATGTCTGAGACAGAAAAACATCCGCTAAGCATCAGACTGCAGGATTAACAAAGAGTCAAGAGGATAAAGGGTTTGACAAAGTCTATATTCCTTTATATTATTTCTACAATGTGTTTATCTTATTTTCTTCAATTTCTGTAAATATGCATTATTCTCTATGAGCTGGGTTCTCCTAAATTTATGATACAACAAAGTTTTCACACCATAGTTCCACAGATGACTGAGGTCATATTTACATCCCCGTTTCCGAAAAAGTTGTGACTCTGTGTGAAACGTAAATAAAACAGAAGACAACGATTTCCAAATCTCATCAACTCATATTTTATTCCCAGTAGAACATAAACAACACATCATATGTTGAAACTGAGACCTTTTTACCATTTAATGGAAAAAAATGAGCTCATTATGAACTTGATGGCAGCAACACATCTATAAAAAGTTTGAACACGATCAACAAAAGGCTGGAAAAGTAACTGGTACAAATCAAAACAACTAGAGGATCATTTAACAACGAATTAGGTTAACTGGCAAAAGGTCAGAAACACGAGGCAGAGCCTCTACGATGGAAAGATGGGCACAATGTAAAAACCCAAGCTTCAAATTAGTATAATGTAAATTTTCTTTCTAGGTTGGGTGAGCATTTCTTTAATCAAAATGTCAAGTTTACAAATCTGTTATGCAATGAAATGCAATTCCCAAGTTAAGACAACTTTAGATAATGATTTGTGCCTCCGTAAATGCAACAAGAGCACCATGCAGGTACTTTTTTTGTTCAAGACTTGGGAATATTGTCATCTCACCATGATAATACTATGAATACATGTTAGTAGCTAGTACAGAAAAACAGTTCTGGGCCTTTCTGTGTGGGGTTTGCATGTGTATGCATGGGTGCTCTCTGGGTGCTCGGTTTTGCATTGTGTACAGCTGTACACAACAAAAACTCATGCTGTGAGTATCATGGGTACATAGGTAGGTGTGTAAATCAAAGTTGTAATATTAAGTTGGACTAACTTAAACAAAATTTTGTCAATATTATATAATTTCAACACGAGCTGTGTTAGCACAATCACCTGAACATCTATCCTAATTTGTTAAACTTTGATTTACCTGTTCAATACCATCTAGTTAATTCAAAAAGGCTTTGCAGTTACCTCAATTTTAAAAGTTCACTCAACTTTTTTTATTTTTTATTTTTAATTTTACATGTGCACAGAGAATCGGGAGGAATCTCTATGCACACGGGACAAGGCTGAAGGTCAAAACTGGATAATTGTGATCTTGGGGCCTCAGACAGCACTGCATTAAAGGCAGATATGATTCTCTACTGGAAATCACTGCATGGACTCAGGAAGGCTTCCAGAAATCTCTGTCTGTGAACACAGTTTACCCTGAAATCTACAAATACAAATCTACAAACACCGCCATCTTCTCTGGACCAAAGCTGATTTAAAATGCCCTGAGGCTAAGTGGAAAACTATTCTGTGGATCAAAACATGTTTTAGTAATTCTTTCTGGAAAGCATGAAAGGTGTGTCCTGCAGACTAAAGAGGAGAGGGAGCATCCAGCTTGTTATCAGTGGACAGGTGAAAAGCTGCATCTCTGATGGTATGGGGGCTGCATTAGTGTCTATGGTGTGAGCAGCTTCCACATCTGTGAAGCTCCATCAATGCTGAAAAGTACATGGAGGTTTTAGAGCAACATCTGCTCCCATTCAAACAACGTCTCTTTCAGGGAAGGCCTTGCAGATTTCAGCAAGACAATGCTGAACCACATCCTGCATCCATCACAACAGCATGGCTTCACAGGAGAAGAGTCCGGCTGCTGAACTGGCCTTTCACCAATAGAAAATATCTGGAGCATCATGAACCCATAAGTCCAGCAACGAAGGTCCAGGACTGTTGAGCAGCTAGAATCCTGCATCAGACCAGAATGGGACAACATTCCTCTACTAAAACTCTCCTCACTTCCCAGACATTTATAGACAGATGTTAAAAAAAGAGGGGATGCCACACGATGCTGAACATCACCCTGGAACTACTTTTTAGAGAAAGTGTTGCTGCTATCAAAGTCAATGAGCTAAAATGGCAAAATGCCTCAGTTTCAACATAAGATGCTGTTTATAATATATTAGGAATAAAATATGGGTTGATGAGATGTAAAGAAAATTGCATTCGGTATTTTTAAAATATTTTATATCGTTACAGCTTGTTTAGAATTAAGGTTTGTATCAGTGCGAACTTCTTTCTTTTACTTCTGTTCATTTTCTGCACCAAAAATCTACATAACAACAAAATAATTAACTAGTGCTGAGGTTCAGCTCTTCCAAACCACAAAGATAATATGAGTTACTGGACCAGTAGTATTCCTTCTTATCTAGCTCATTTACTCAGCTACAGCTGGACAGATTAAAAACAATCTATATATATTTTTATATATTTATGCTGTACATGTAAAAATAAAGTTGCTTTTTAAAGCTCTGCATGATGGGGCAGCTGGAGGAAAAGCACACATCCTGGGTGAAAGCGATGCTCTGCAGGGTAAAAATAAGTTTGTTTTCTACCTGAATGTGATCATATACACAAACACATGGTTATAAACATGTGACACTCAGTGGCACAATCGTCCACGGAGTGAATAGTGGACCTGGATTGTGTGAAAAGGCTTTTAAATTTTTAATATCTGCTTTGGGACACATGGCAGCCAGATTGTAACTTCTGTTCTTTGTACAAACATCACCCAGTCTTCTTTCTCTGCAGCATCGAATCCTTTATTGGTTGCTGCAGATGACTAACTTCACATCTTTAACACCTCAGTGCATCTGTTTGTTTCTTTACCAGCAACAGATCGCCATAAAATGGCTTCAGTTTGACTCCAGCTAACCTTCGCATGCAGCTGACCAGCCGTCAGACACACACGAGGAACGTTTTCTAAGTTCCTATTTGTAGTTTTTTGGCTAACAGCATTTTTCATAAGTTTAAGGGCCTGACCAGTTTATTTGTGTCTCTGTTTTATTTTATCTTCTAGTTGTTTTTCTCGGACAGGACACAAGTTAAACCAGTAACCAAAGGTGTTACAGGCACATGAAGGCTTTACAGAGACCGACGGGAGAAAAGACCTGATTAACAAAGGCCACAGTTGCATGGTGTTTTTTTAATTTGGAATTAATTATTCAGAATGAAATAAATCAGAATTAAAGTATTCTGCTTCTCGTTTACATGGAAATAGTAATTCCGAATTGAGGTTTACATGGAAAGACGTTTAATTCCACTTTAGATCTGGGGGTTGGGAATGGTTCTTATTGGACAGTAGGCGGATGTGATGTACCAGAAGAAAACTCCAGTTTCAGCTTTTTTTTCTTTTAGTCTACAACATGGAAGGCCATGTAATAAGAACCATTTTCACATTAATTTTGATTCTAGTTTTGAAGCAGCAGCTTGACACCAGCATATTACCTTACTTTGGTCAGCTGAGGAGGAGAAGGGAGGTAGAGTACTGTAACGTCATGGCGACAGGACAAGGGAACGAACATGCGCAGAACAACCAGAATTAATTTAAAGTGGAATGAATGAGTGAACATGAGGAATTATTCAATTCGGATTTTAAATCCGAATAAACTAGCCATTTACTTCGGATTTAAGTTTAATTCAGAATGGTCATTTTCTTTCAGAATTAGGTGTTTACAAGGTCATTTTAATTTTTATTCTGAATTAAAGGAGAATTAAAACCCTCATGTAAACGTGGCCATTGTTGTACAGACAACTTTGTGTAAGCAGATAAAGCAGTCTGTTCTGATTAAACACATCTTGTTGGGCCAACCTTTGACCTTGGGCTCAGCAGTCATCATGTCAGTTATCGGAGGCGAACCGGATCACTGGACGGACAACAGGGTCGTGTCCAGCCTCAGTCTTCTCTCCGTCCACATAGGACCAGACACAGGAAGGAAAACACAAACCAAGCAGGAAGCAGCAATCAGGTTAAATGTTCTGATTGGCTGATCGAGTAATCCTCCTCTGCTCTCATTGGCTCCACTGCTCCAGAAAGAGAGTGCTGTGATTGGCTGGAGCATGAAAAGTGGGAGGAGTGGCTCTGCGTGTCATCTTCATCTTCCACCATTGCTGGCCTCCTTCCCGGCTTCCTCATGGCTCTCTGCTGTGTTTCCTTCTCCTTTTCATCCTCCTCCTCCCGTCTCTCTCGCCTTCTCCCTCCAACTCTTCTCTGCTCCCCCACCGTCCACATGCTCTCCTCCTCATCCGCCTTCCCCTGCACCTCTCTGTCAAAGTCCAGCAGCTCCTCCATCATCTCCTCTATCTCAGTCTCTCCATCCAGCTCCTCCTCTACCTCCGACCTGAGCTCCCCCATGCTCTCAGTCTGGTTGGTATCATCCGTCTCCTCCTCTTCCCCGAGACCCCTCAGCCTTTCGGGGGGTTCACTGGCCTGGCTCTCTCCAAACTCCAGGATGGTGGGCAAGTTGCCCTGCTTAGGGCAGCGTTTCCTCAGGCTGACCAGGAAGGGCTGCGGTAGGGAGAAGATGTCCACGTTGTTTCCCAGGTCGATCCACGTCACGCTCGGGAAACTGTTCGGATCCTGTGAAAAAACAAGTTCACCTGTCAACTCACATGTTTTAAAATAGATTTCTAAATCCCCGAATGAAGAGATCTCACATGTCAGTGGTACTTTTCTGCCCAGGGGATAAAAAATAAAAGAAACAACATTTACTGATTTGAATTGGAAGATTTTTTTAGTTTTCATTTCCATTCATGAGTTATTTTCCCCAAAGTCCATTTAGTCAAAACAGAAATAACTCATGTATAATCATTCTGGATTTTTATCATGAGTAAAATATTAGAATTATGGCTCCACAGGCAGATTACAAGACAGATGCTGTTCGGACCTTCAGGGCATCAGTCAGCTCCTTTAGAATCGCTCTGGTTAGTCTGTTTCCGTTGAGGGCTAGAGTCTCCAGATGTGGCAGAGCGGCCAGTGTGGGGAGGAGCAGCAGGAAAGCCTCATCCGTCAGCTCTGTGAAGCCCAGCTCCAAGCTGACCACCGTGGATGCATGACGCTGCAGGTGTGCACACAGACGCTCCATGTCCCGGGCTGACAAGGGGATGCCAGAGAGGTCCAGAGCTCCGCTGGACAGAGGCGCTGACAGCACCGCCTTCAGACTGGAGACAAAAGAGGGAAGAAATGTTAAAGCTGATGAGAACTTTATGTCACACAGTGTCAGCCACCTGTTAAATAAAACTGCTTATTTCACACTTTTGTGAAGAGGGTTAGGGTAAATAAATAAATAAATAAAAGGAAATCCACCTCTTGTGCGTTTCATTAGCGTTGCATCACTTCTAGACCTCCAGCCTACAGTCTGCGTCCTGCTCTGCTGAATGAATGACCAAAGCTACTTTTCACACTGACATGCTGGCAGCAGACTGTCCACCTTATTTAGGTTTTTATAACATGTAAGTTTTGTTTCACAATGTTAGAACATATTTTAATGGTTGAGGTTCTTATCATGTCTCTTTTTCTTGAAAATCCTGTTTATTTTTTTTTCCCCCGAGTGTGCGCTCTTAGGAGAATTAATACTGAATGTGCCTCTTTATTTATTTATGCAAACAGGTTTAATATCTAACATGTGGTGTGAAACGTAATAGTGGATTGTGCACAAATGTCTCACGTTTCACATCATTTCCTTGATTTTATTATGTACCGTTGGTGTCGCTGTTTCCCGTTTTTTTAGATTATGTGCGTATACCAGGGTCAGAGTTGCGTGGAGGCAGGAACATTTTCTGACAAATTTGGTTTTCATAAATCCCAAAAGGTGACTATATTTGGTGTACGTCGGTTTTTGTTCCTACGCCAGCTTGATAAATGAGGCCCCAGATCTCAGTCCAGTAGAGCAGCTTTAGGATGTGGTGGAAAGGGAGATTCTCATCAGGGCTGCAGCTGACAAACCTGCAGCAACTCTGTGATGCTGTCATGTCAATATGGAGCAAAACCTCTGAGGAATGTTTCCAATGCAGCAAGTCTTCTTTCTCGTCAAAAGGTTACAAAGCCAGAATAACTCTGACACAACTAAGCAAAGACTTGGTCCTCTTGCAGTTTCAAAACTGTGCAGCTTATTGGCTAAACAGTCTGTCGCTGATTATTAAATTATATTTAACACAGATCTGAAATCTCAAAAATAAGCTGTAAAGTGGATGGTATATTTGTTAAGAATAGTTGTAAAGAAGTAAAATAAATGTGGTGAAATGATGCTAACAGAGAACATAAAGAGGTCTAAATGGAAGAACTTTTGTGATATAAAAATGCCTGAGACTCAGAGCTGAACTGTTACAGTAGAAGCTAAAAATAAACTGTGGGTTGTCTGGATTTGGCAGACCTGATCTGGGGGTCTGACCCAAAAATAAGAAACTGGAGGTGACTAACAAGTACAGGGATGTGAGATTCGTCATATACTAGGATTCCTAATATGAGATTAAGTGATGATACAGTAAAACTGCTTCTTCAGAGCAAATTCATTGTCAGAAGTGGTTCATTAAGAAGCTTCACTGACAGCAGAGCAGACTGTGGGACTCAACATGTGAACATATTCTTGTTATACAAGAGGGATTTTAGAGGAATCTGGGTCAGAGCAGCCCAAAACAAAACCATGGGCACAGGTCAAATTTAGCTCTCCAGAAATATTTTGCTCACTCCCCCAACGGCCACACAGTCAGTTTTATTTTTGGTTTAACTCGGAGGGAATAAACATCATGAAGCTCCTGGTATCATTTCAGATTTGTGGTGGGAAGCGTATGCTCTGACTCTTCCTGAAGTTTCTGATCAGCTGCTTGAAGACAGTTAAGTTTTTGTTCTACTCCAGCTGACCTTCTAAGTTCGGTCTGAATCATATTTATTTTGACATTTGGCCAAACTAAGGAAAAATGTTCTGAAAATAAAACACTGCTGTCTGTGTTGCCATAGCGCGTCAGGAGGCATCACTTTCATGTAAAATTTCTCTCTGATGGGAAATCTCTCAGGAAGAAACATATGGTCCAGATCTCAGGGGTCCGATAATAGAGCAGAAGGGCTGGTCATGTAGTGAAAAATTGAAAAGGATTATGTTCTACATATTATCAACAAAACCTACAATGAATTATTACAACAAGTATGTGCTACCAAACCCTGATCCTGCTGTCAAGCTCCACTGTTGTTCAGACAGAACAATCTATTTAATCTACCTCTCCGTCCGGTGCCGTGAACTCCGCCTGACACCAACCGTGTTTTAATCGGCTGCTAAAAATAATCCCCAACAGAAATATTGTGAACAATACCCTCTCTTCTGGGCCAGCAGAAGAAGAAGCCGGTTACTCAGTACAGACCATATGTATTTGATACGGGTCAGTTCAGGACCTTTGGCTTATTCATTCCACACCCAGCTGGGATGTGTCCGAGTTTCAAACTGTGTCATCTGACCAAAACATGTTTCTACAGAAAGGTTTCTCTTTGTGCAGGTTCCTAGCAACAGAGCTGTAGGTGTTATTTCTGGGGACAGGTTTTTCTCTTGTCCTCTGTATCCTCTCTTTAGACTGTGATGCTCCAGCAGCTTTTAAAATCACTGCAGGCCTGAGTCTACAAGGATCCTGGGTTGTTCCTGACTTTCTCTCTTTATTCTTTACTCATTCGTTTATTTGATAGGGACAAGTGTATACAATAAACATGTATCACACCATAACATTTATAGCCAAGGCTAATTCGCAATGTCCGTACCTAGTTGGGCTTTTACAATACAAATACATTACATTTACAATTTAAATTTAATTTTTTTTTATTAAAAAATGTATACAAACTTGATCTCTCTTTAAAACCTTCTTTAGTTTTTTTTTTTAAAGTCCCTAAACCTGGGTCCCGTTTCAATTCAGGTGATAAGAAGTTCCACACTTTAGCAACCTTGACAGAAAAAGCTGACGTTCAAAGGGCTGTTTTTCTCCAAGGCTCTTTCACATTCCCATTGGAGGGTCCTCGTGTGATTGACCCCATCACTCTTAGAGGAACTATAAGCTGTCCAAGGACCTCTGGGGCTTGATTATGCAAACATTTATTCATCATTAAAAGATTACAAAATTTTATAAAATTTTCAAAATTTAGAAAATTTAACCTCTGCAAAACCTCACAATGGTGAGTTCTAATGGGTTTATTAGCCAATATTTTTAAAGCTCTATTGTAAATTACTCGAATGTAGTCATTGCTGTACTCTTTGCTTGTGACCAGGAGGTTATACAGTAACTGAGATGAGAGAAAACCACTGCATGCATGAATACATTTGCCGCCTGGAATAATAAACAGTCCCTTATATGTCGAAAGGTGTACAAATTTGCCTTTGCTGTTCTTATGATCTTTTTAATATGATTTTCAAATGATAAATGGAAGTCTTAATCAAGCCCTCTAACTAAGAACAGCTTCTCCATCTTTAGTCCTAGCTTTGGGAACAGAAAGCAGGTCTGCACATGATGATCTTAGCTGTCTGAAAGGTCTGAAGAAGGTCTGAGATGTACTTTGTCCCCACACCACCAACAACATAATGAATCAAGTCTTTGTTGGACAGGGAGACAGTGTCAGGACAATTGAACAAGAGTGACATGATCAACCTTTCTGGTGTTGGTCAGGACTCGAGCAGCAACGTTCTGGATCAATTGCAACTCTCTGAGCAATTTTTGTGGTAAACTTGTGAATAGACTGTTAAAGTGGTCCAGTCTGCTGAAAATAAATAGATGAACCAGTTTTCTTAGTCACTCTGACACATCAGTCCTTTAAATGATTTAATATGGCTGTTAAATTTCAGGTCAGAATCCAAACTTATACCCACATTTCTAGCTTGGTTTGTGCTTTTTAACATTGGAGATTTAAGAAGGGTACTGATTTTTAGTTGTCTTCTTTTCTTCCAAAAATTATTACATCCGTCTTGTCTTAGTTTAATTGTAAGAAACTATGAAGTATCCAGTTATTTATTTCCTCGAGAGATTTTGCAGGTGACTGTAATTCCCTGGTCGTATTGTTATATATATGTTATATTTATTTGCGTTTTATCTGCATAACTACAGTAATACATTAGTTATTTTTTCATGATCTGTGTGAGTGGAAACATGTAAATGTTGAACAGAAGTAACCCCATAAAAGATCGCTGTGATACTCCACGTGTTGTTTTTATGTGCTCAGATGCATGATTTTCAAAAGCCACAAAGTTGCCACTGTCTGTCAAATATGGTTTAATCCAGTTTAGTGCCATGCCAGAGAGACCCACCCAATCTTCCAATCTATTTATCAGTATATTACGGTCAACTGTGGTTAATGCCATGCTCAAATCCAATAAAACTAAGATAGAGGTGTTGCCTTTGTTTGTGTTTAAGCAAATGCTATTTGTTATTTTAAGAAGAGCAGTTTTAGTGCTATGATGTAGATGGAAACCTGACTAGAAGATGTCAAAGCAACTGTTGAGAGTACAAGTACAAATCAAATCTACAAGGTCCTATTTAAGTGATTTCTTGACTAAGAACCAGTGTGGTAGTGATCAGACCTGGGTGTGGATAGAGAAATTGAACTTAGGTGTGATAAACCACAGTTAAATTATGTTTTAATGGGGGGCACAATCAATTGTTTACACAGGGCCATGTAGGTTTGGATTTTTTCTCCCTTAATAATAAAATCCTTCATTTAAAAACTGCATTTTGTGTTTACTTGTGTTTTCTTTGACTAATATTAAAATTTATTTGACAATCTAAAACATTTAAGTGTGACAAACATACAAAAAAAGAAATCAGGAAGGGGGCAAACACTTTTTCCACACCACTGTACCTAAGGAGAGGGATATAAATGGACTGACTGTTGTAACCGGGATATGAGTCCAAACGATCCATAACTTGGCTGTGTGAATCTTACTGGCTGCTGAACAGTTCTTTACTGGATTTATATTATAAACTGTCCCAGTTATTCTCATTATGGAATTGAGATATCAAACATAAATTTGTAATTCACTTGCAAGTAAAAACATTTGAAGTGAAAGAAACAGAAAACATCTTGAGACAGATGAGGCTGCCCCTCTCTGTCGGTTTAAATGGTCTCAAACCACTTCCCACTGCAGCCCTGGAGGAGCATGCACCAACCCAGCTCCATGCAGCAGGTTATTTTCTCATCTCGTAGTGAAAGTGTGTTAATTAGTTAACACAGCTGGTGCAGCGATGCCCCTGGCCCCCCATTACTCCAGGATGGAGACCACTGATCTAATCATTACGCTCCATATGTGCCCCTCCAACACTCAGTTGCTTCTTCCTTCATTTCTCTTCACTCAACAGGGACCAGACGCACATCTGGGTTTCAACCACTGCAGAAAAGTGGAATTACACACATCTAAACCCGAGGGGTTTCTTCAGTCACTGCATGTTGTCTGGTGTGTTATCAGCATAGAGAAATATATTTCTTCATGGACTATGAGGGCAGCTTCCAACACCTCTTCACCCTCTTTGGTTTAAAGCAGTAAAAAACCAGCAGAGACTCAAAGTGTGCAAATTTGAAGCAGATGAGAAGCTTAGAGAGCTCATAATGTGTTTGACTTCAGACCTGAATCCCACGATACAGAAATCGACACACACCTGATTCAAACCAACCAGCAGAGATAAAATGGAATTTTAGTTTCTCATCTTATGTGCAACAAGGTTTAAAGAGGAAGCTCAGAGTTTGTGGGCTGTTAGGTTTCTAAAAGCCACTCCAACCATCTTGCTCTGTTTTATCAAATCATCTGCCATCAGGAGCTGCTTCTCAGCAGAGTCACACAGAAATCAGCGACTGCAGCATCTTATTACACTGATGAGGCCAATTTCAACCAGAATAGGAGGAAAAAGGAAGCAGCCGCTGCAGGATTCTTAAGCAAGAAAATGCTGCAAAAACATGGCTTTTCTTAGCTACATCGTCATCAGATGAAGCCTCAGTACTGCAGCTCCTCATACCTTTAATTTTTAGATTATTGTTTATTTTCAATTCTTTATGAATGATCATGCATAAATTCTCTCTGGGATTAATGACTTTCATTATCAAAATTAAACTACAATAGAGTTTATTTATTTATTTTAACAATCTGATCATTGATAGGAGAAACATTTTTTCAAACAGTGTAAAGAATTTATCAGATAATATTCACCACCGTGCCAACAAATCCAGGCACATAAACAACTGGGTTTGGTTCAGAACACATCCAGATGGGATTTAACATTACAGCACAAATGTTCCATTTCTTAAAGTCCATCCAACCAACAGGGATTTTATAAAGATGAAACTTTATTACACAAAGTGCCTCACACAACCGCAAATACAAAAAAATAAAAAAAAGAGAGAAAAAATGTGCAGATCTCCACCAAGCCATTGCAACTGTATTTTGCTAATGACTACAGGCATTATTTTTCAGTTAAAAGCTCTAATGGCAAAATTATCCCTATCTGATCTGAGGACCCAGTCGGGTTGAAAAGGGAAGCAGGTGTAGAAATAAAGGTTTTAAATAAGAAGGACTAAAGCACGTTCATGGATGAAACACGACGGATGATCTGACAAACGACAACTGAAACCAAAGGGTATAAATACACTGAGAAACTAATAGGGAGCAGGTAAAGTGAATGAGCAAATTAAACCAGGTGTGCTAACGTACAGGAGGCAGAACAGAATACGATACAGAAGGGGAATGAACTACAAAATAAAACAGGAAACCAGACAATACAACAAACCCATAGGAATGTAAAACTAAACCAAAAACACACAGATCATGACGTCTCCCCATAGTAAAGAATCATTAAAATTCCTGAATCAAGTTGGGTTACCTAATAAAAGAGATATTTCAGCATTTTAAAATGAAGAAACAGTGTTTCTGTGTGTGGAAGTGATTGTTTGGATTATCGTGGCTACTTTTGTCTGAAGTCAGAAGATACTGTGCTGAGTCTGTGGATCGGTTTTGTTTAGCTGAGATTTAAATACATCTGATGTTGCTTTTAAGAAACTAAACACACGTTTTGTGTTGTCTGCCTCCCCAGTTACACAGCTACCAGCAGCTTTAAGTGTCCACTGAAGTTCTTGGACAGAAGCTTGTAGATCAGATGGTTCTGATGACGCCCCCCTGCCTCATAGTTGACTTTTATTAAATCATCTAGGGCAGCATTTTCTGGGCTGTCATCACCTCCAGAGGATCCCATTTACTGTTTATCCAACAGCAGGAGGCTGTTGCTCATGTGTCAAAACAGCTAATTAAAAAGGGTTTCTGAGAAAAAAATTTAAATGCAGATTTTTCATTTTAAAAGAATTAAATGATCTATGAGATGGGCAGATGCGTCAGACAGCAGTGGGCTCAGTGGGTAAGACCATTATTCACAGATACAGCAGGTCAGTGATCCACTGGGAATAAACATGAGTCAGTGTGAAGGAGGCTGACCCAGAGATGGAACTGGGAAAACATCAGGCTGGCTTCATATGATTTCCTACTCATTCATACTGAGACATGCGCCTGCACATAAAATCCTGTTTCTTTAAACCACTTTGAGACTTTTATCATTTGTGATCTCGTCTAGATGCTCTGAGCTCAGAAAGTCATTTTAAAGCGAATAATAGCTTCTGTGTGACTGTGGCTCAGTAAGGACACACACCTAGAACAAAGGGCTCTGAGATGATTCAGAGGATGAGTCAGAAGGGAGATTAGGATTAAAACAGAGCAGAAAACAAAGCACTTTAAAAAGACTAAGATTAATTTTGAAACCTCATTAGCTCCTAATTGTAAGTTTTAGCCAGCATTAATATTTCAGGCAAAGGAAAATGTCCAATTCTGGACAAGAAAGTTCAAATTCAATTTTGACTTTTCTTTCCTTTTCTTTTTTTTTTTTTTAACATTTTTTCAAGGATAATTTAAATACACTTCCTCATAGATTTGCTCCATATTGACATAACAGCATCACGCAGCTGGACATCAATGATGAGAATCTCCCGTTCCACCACATCCCAAAGCTGCTTTACTGGACTGAGATCTGGTGACTGTGGAGGCCGTTGGAGTACACTGAACTCATTGTCATGTTCTAGAAAGCAGGTGGAGATGATCTGAGCTTTGTGACATGGTGCATTATCCTGCTGGAAGTAGCCATCAGAAGATGCTCCACTGTGGTCATAAAGGAATGGACATGGTCAGAAACAATACTCAGGTAGGCTGTGGTGGTTAAACCAGGCCACGTTGGTACTAAGGGGCCCAAAGTGGGCCAAGAAAATATCCACACCACCACCAGTCTGAACTGTTGGCAGGATGGATATATACTTTGATGCTGTTTCCACTAAATTCAAGATTCAATGCTTTAATGAACATTATCAGTCTTTTTTACTCAGTTTTACGTTAAGGAACATTTTTTCACAACTGGTCGACAGATTGGGACCTAGTATGTCTCAGACTGGTGAACCTCTGTCCATCTTTACATCTGAGAGGCTCTGCTTCTCTGAAATGCTCCTTTTTTGCCCAGTCATGTTAAGCTTCGTTTCCACTAATGGGTACAGGTTGGTACGCTTTTGTTGCGCTTCCATGGGAAAAATTGAGGAAATATCCAACTTGACAATCCTACCTTTACCACCCGACCATAGGGGTCCCAATTTTACCGATCTAACCCTAAAGGGTGAATCATGACCCACTGCAATCCCTTGATTGGTCGAAATTGGTTAATTGTTCTCTATCTGGCTGGGTAAGGGTACGGTTGGCTGTGGAAATGCCACCGAGATCAGGATTTACCAGACCAAGCCACGCCAAAATGTCCCCTCCCAAGCCGGACCTCATGGTGGAAACAACACTTACCTGTCACCAATTTACCTCATAAGTTGTCAAACACTCCACGGGTTGTTTTTGATTTGTGTCAATTACTTTTCCAGAGAATGGATAGAAAGTTGGACTTTTCCGGCCTTTTGTTGCTTCTCTTCCAACTATTTCCAGGTAGGTTGCTGCCATCAAAATCAAAATGATCTAATATTTTTTCATGAAACAGCATCTTTGGAACCATGATTGTAAATCTGGTGAAATTATATAAAAAAAATATTTCTGATTTTGTGCATCTGACATGAAGTTCTTCTGGACTCTTGAGCTGCATGCTTGAAATCCCCATTGATTTAACCTCAAACAGAAACGCTGATATAAATTTTTAAACAATGAAATGTAACATGGTAAGTTTATGACATTAGAAAATGTTAATCAAAAGACCTTTTTTAATGATTTCTATTTGCATAAAAAAATCTCAAATACATTTTTTAAAATGTGCAAACCAGTTATTTGAAGAGTTGGTGGGATGGTTTGTTGCACCACAAGACAACGTTTATGAAACTTTTATCAACATGAACATTCCTCTGCAGCCAACAAAGGAAATGGTGATTGAGTGTGAAAGGATGTGTAACGACAAATCAATGACCTCCTATAGGTGTAAAAATATGTTAGAAACTCACAGTGGCATGTTTCCAATAATTCTAGTCTAATAGTTTTCTGCCAAATCACACAAGTTATTAAAATCATAATAATTTTGCAAAAAATGGATTTAGGATATCAGAATATCAAATGTTTGCCTAGTATTGCTTGTGAGCTGCTTTAGATTAGTTGAAGCTCTATTTTTTTTTCACCTTCTTAATTCTTAATTCTCTTCCTCCCACACACACACACACACACACACACACACACACACACACACACAAACATGAACGCATGAGAGGTCTGATGTCCTCAGTGCCGGCTGTGAAACGAGGCAGAACATGTAAATGAAGAGGGCAAAAAGATAACCCGAGTTAACATTCAACTTCTCTCTCTGCTGGCTGCCAGAGCACAGGCGGATGCCGCCAATAAATCTGCTACTGAGGCAGCGAGAGCCAGACGGGTCAGCAGGCAGCACACACACAGACAGACTGGTACCCAGGGAAACAAGACAGACTGACAGACAGACAAGAAAGGCTGCAAGAAGCAGGGGAGCAGGATGAGGTGATGCACTCTCTGAGCAAAACTGCTATGTCTGTGTGTGTTTGTGTAATGATGTGTTTCCATGGCAAACAATGTTGTCGTCCAGCAAAACCTCAGCAAGAACTCATTATTTCCCTGCCAACATTATGAACGCTAAATGAGCCATTTGGAAAAAAACACACATACACAAAGACAGACGGTCAGACAGACAGCTGTTTAAATGCTGCTGCAGCTGTTCGGCCTGGTGGATGCTGTGGTGGAGCTGATGTTGTTAAAACATCACCTAGAGAGAATCATGACCTTCCTTAGATTTACTGAGTAACTTGTTCTTTACTCTTGTTTACTCTTCTAAACAAAAGTAAAGAACGAGTGCTTTAAAATAAAAATTTGCATGTTTAAAGAGGTTCAATGAGGGTAAACCCACTAACACATCTCTAACTTGTAGGGTATTCCTGACTGGATTAGCAGGACTCGTCTGTGACTTGTCAGATTCAGAGTCTCCATGAAAGATGATGCTACAGGTGGTACACGTGTTTCTGTAAGGACCTAGAATAAGGACATTTTTAAAATTTTAATCAGATTAATCACAGCTTACAAATTAATTAATCACGATTTATCATGATTATGCAAAAAATGTCAATTTTTATTGTATTGTATCATCAGGAACAGCAAGCCAATGCTTACAAATATTCAATGTTAACTGCAACATGCAGGGCAGTGGGCCCTTAGGACATGGACTGAGAAACACTGTTCCTAGATCATAATGCAGAATTTATCCAACACATTTCACCAACCATCTCTATGGTGATAATGTCTGACATAAAACCACCAGATGTGATGACTGAAGTTAAACAGTTAATATTGCTGAAGAAACTGATAAAACTAATGATCTGGATAAAAATACATTTTAATTTTATCATTGAAGTTTAAGTGTTAAAAGTGTGATAAAAGTCCTACAGCAGCATCACCCAAACACCTGTTGATAAAATAATTATGTCGAATTTCAAGATTAAATAACATCCAAATGGATGAGTTAGAAAAAAATTCACCCTCCTCACAGTTGTCATGAAGGTAAACTTGACCTATTAATCCTAAAATGGATTTTTGTACCAGCCTTAAAAACATGTTTATTTCTGCTGTGAAGCTGGCCTTTTTAACATGGGAGTCTATGGGGGTTTGCTCTGTTTTGGAGCCAGCCCCTAGTGGATGAGGGGATGAACTGCAATTTGTTTGCACTTCCGCACAGACTTCACATTTTACAGGCGGAGGTTGCCGCTTGATTAAAACACCATCATCCTCCATTGTGGCAACGCTCATCTGTTGTTCCATCAATGTTCTTCTTATTCTCAAATCCATCCACAGAGCCAGCTGTGAAAACTGTCATCTTCTTCCATCTTGCATCTAAACACCTCCATGTCCCGCCGTCATTGTAGACAAATGACAGTTGTATTGAGCTATATATATATATATATATACATATGGAGCTGCAGTTTTTCACCTGTGGAGTTCATTAAAATAGCTGTTCCCAATGAATCATGGTCATTAGGATGCTTTAGAACAGCTTGGACTATTTGGAATGGTCTAGAACTTTGGATTTTCCCATAGACTGTGACAGTTTGCAAAGGGTATGAATAATTTTGGACATGCCACTTTCTGTTCAAATGTAAATTAAAGCTGAGAAATATTTTTTTCCACAAGGATGCCTCTTGTACATCATCTTATAATCTTCTGGGAGACGCCTGTGTCATTTCCAAAGAAAAAAAGTTGCTGGTTGAATAAAACTAACTTTAAATTAGAATTTGCCAGAGATATGAATAATTTTGGGCTTGAATACACATATATGTAAGGGATAATGCACGACAAGGTGGCCATTATCATAAATTAATGGATGACGCGGAGGCGTGAACCGAATGTGATTTAACATTGTTCAAAGTTAGAAACTAAACCAAATTTTGGTGCAGCACTTTGAATTCAGCACAAGAATCTAAATAGTTTTTTGGGGTAAAAACTGCCTACCACGATGTAACATATATGCTCTCTTTCATGAAGAACCAGTCTTCACTGGCTTACATTAGCTACCTTGTAAATCCAGAACCGGACCCTGCTGGACCTGGTAGTACATCAAACACTGTCAGTGATGTAAAAACTATACTTGGGAGTCTCAGACTTCTGACCGATGATCCTTGCAGTTCTGGTTAAATTTATTCTGGCCTAATTTTCTTGACTGTCTCATCCTCACTTGGACTGAACTGAGATGACTGCATATCATTTAGAAACACACACAAAAGTTAAGCTAGCTGTCAGAGTTGCAACCCTTAATAGAAGAGATATTGTAATTTATATGTTTTACAACTAAAGCATGGTTCACAGTACTGAAAACGAGCACCGTGGACTGTCCATGTCGCATCAGCATCACCACGAGAGGCTTGGTGAGGCTGGAGGAGCTGAATACAGTTGTCTGCTGTTGCTACAGCAACAGCAGAGTGATGCTGCTTTCTCTAGAAGCTCAGGTTAGTGAGGAGGAGGGAGGTGTTCTGAAACATTTTTGTAACTATTCTACGAAACCAAATATTTGATTTACACATACACACACATATAAAGTAAAGAAACAGTGAGACGTGCCCATTTTCGTTGCATTTTTAAGATGTCTGAATGCTGAGTCAGATGTTGGCAGGGATTAGTTAGCTTTTCTGCCAAGTATAAAACAGTATGAATGCATAGTTATTTATTTATTTCTCATATTGATATGCAGCTTCTCAGAGAACGACTGAGAACAGATTTTAACTCACAGATGTCTCTGTTTTTCTGTTCTGCTGTCTCATCTAATTACTTAATTATGAAGCAATAAATTAAACAGACATCTCAGAGGGTGGGGACTGGAACAAGTCATATATAATAGAAATAACAAATTAAATAAATTAAAAATGTATATAGAAACCAAGCCTATATTATGTGTTTTTGTGTTTGTTGGTATTTTACAGCAAACGACAGCTTTTAGGCAAAAGTTATTTCATATTTAGGTATAAAGAGCTGAAACGAAAACATGATAAAACCTACATGAAAAAATAAAACTCACTGGCAATTACAGCTGAAATGATTATGATGATGTGGGTGTGAGTGAAAATAAGACCCACAAACATAATTCAAATGTAAAATCACTGACTGAACCCATTAAACTGGACACAGCTTTATCCTTTCTGTTGATTAGGGAAGGGACTGATATAACTGGCACAGATATATAAAGTTAGCACAAAAAGTAAAGAAATCAGTGTTTAGTAGACTATTTTATTTATTGTAACAATGCTTCTTGGCAATAGATATTATACAGTTGGAAATCCGGTTTATTTGTGGCAGCAACTGTGTGATGTCAATATGGAGAAAAATCTCTGAGGAATGTTTCCAAAACCTTGTTCAGTCTACGACATCAAGAATTAAGGCTGTTCTGAAGGAATAAGGGGTCCAACCCGCGCCGGTACTGGCAAGGTGGACCTGATAAAAACAACATTAACATTAGTGACTTGAATGCAGGCACTGTGGAAATGTGAATGTTAAGCTTTTGTTGATACCAACCCCCCCCCCCAAAAAAATTAAATGTTGAAATGTAACATGCTGAGTTTCTGACATTAGAAAATGTTACCTGGAAATCAAGTCCTTTGTCTCTTAGATATCGTTTTCAAAATGCAACCAAATAACAGATATTTCTCTGTGGAGTTGGTGGGAAGTTTCTTGTCAATAAATCTCATACTGTTGGTAAGTCTGTTTATTTCGCTTTTAAATGGAGCCACATTTCTAAGGAAAAAGCATTTGTGGGATAAGAAAGCAGAGTTGAGTATGTGGGTCGTGCCAAGGAAAAACTTCTCAAATCTTCTCTGCTGATGCCAAACAGCCAGCCCCTCACCATCGAGCCGCTTTGCACTGCTGCAAAATGTGCACTGGAGGAATGTTATGTTCTGTGATGAATCCAGTTTCTTTCTATGGCAGTTGGGTCAAAGTGTGGAGAAGACATGGAGAACATTAAGCACACTGATAGGGTAACATCTTTTGATGGAGGATGGTGTGGGGCGGCATATGCTTCACTGGAAAAACAAGGTTTGTCATCACTGGAGGAAATCTCAATGCAGAGAGATGTGGAGATGAAATTCTGCAACCAGTAGTGATCCCATATATCCATAGTCTGGGACCAAACTTCAAGATCTGGCCCCACAGAGTGGGGTTTATCAGAGAGGATGGATGACCTGCCTGCAGTCCTGACCTCAACCCCATTTAACACTTGAAGGATTATATTGGGCTGCTGTTGGCACCAGAAGGACCAATACAACCACACTGGCTGACTGGTGACAGATGCGGGTTGCAGAATGGGATGCCAGAGTGGCCAAACTGGTGACCAGCAAGAGGAGGTAGCAGGCTGTTGTGAATGTGTACAGCTCTTCCACATCCTTCCGCATGCACACTTCTCACATCCAATCCAATAAATGACACCAAACATCAGTCAATGGTAGAATCAGCTGTTCGGCTCTGGAGAAGAAAATTACACCTTAAAATTTTTTGCACAATTAAAAATTGCAGTTTATTTATTTTTATTTAAAGCATGATTTGAGACATTGTACCCATCTTTCTGTCCACATGTTCCATTTTCCATCTACTCCATCTGCCTCTCTCTCATCTTCTCTGTGTGGTTAATCAAACGTGAAACATACAAACCACAGAATTTATTATCTAATCATATTGTAAATTTGTTTGGATATAGTTATAACATAATTCTAACTGAATATCAGATTGTTTTAGTAAATAATTTGCAAATGCAAATTCAGGTCATGTAATTTTGATCTCTCTCTGAATCGTGTTTTTGCTGTACTTCCTGACCTGCTGTGAACTTCTTCTACTCTGTATCTTATAACATGGACACTTTTCTGATGAATGGTACTGGCTGGGAATTTTATTTGTCGACCTAATGCACTGAATTAAATAATTAAGAAATGATTATAAAACAAACCCTTTTTATAATCAAGTAGCATTTGTAAGACAAAAATCAGTCTCAAATACACTAACAGTAGGTCATATAATAATAAGACTTTGCCTTATTCATTGGTCATTGTTGCCTTAAAGTTAGAATATTCTTCTCTTCTGTTTTACTTTGAACCCTCTATAACATAACGGTAGTTTATTTGGTGTAAACGTTCCAGTTTTTTGAGTCAGTTGCTTTCAGTTTCTCAACATAATGACAGTGAAGGCTCCTGAGATCAAAAGAAATCCATACTAAATATGTGGGAAAAGTCATTGATCACTGGGAAAGGAGTAAAATATTGACACAAGGTTAAACTGTGATGAAATGATAGATGATAACTTTCTGATCATCTCAAGTTCAATCTCTGTGTTAGTTCAGGTGTGCTGCTTGATTTTCTCTCCCTTTCCTCTCTTTTTGTTTTTAGTAGATGAGACTTTTTCCAGCCTTCTTCCCTTCTCACTCCACAATATACATAGTCTGTGTAACTCTGCTGAAATGTCCGGTGCATGTGTGGACTAAACCATTTTGCACCTTTTGAAAGGCTTCACAGAGCATCCATAATTGTTGTTAATGAAATTTTCAGTGCAAACAGGAGCTTGAATTTTAATTAACATGCTTTATTTGGCTTAACAGATCAGTTTAAGATAACTGTCTTCTGTCCATGTTACTGTTATATCACATCATTTGTCACTCCTAAGATTGTACTGGGGCACAGACCTCTCATAAGAGGTCTGGCAACGCCTATGGTTAAAACAAAAAAATAATCCAGCAAACTTACTGACTGCCTCCTGACAGCCTGAAGTGACGACTGCAGCGCTACACTGATCTCATTCTGCAGAATTAATTCAGACAAGTGCCAAACTCAATCTGAATATCATCTTTATTCCATTCCAGTAAGGACAGCGACTTTGGGAGTTCCCTAATTTGATTAAACCATAAATCACTCTGGTTGACTGAAAGCGCTGAAATGCAACCAAAAACAAACTCAGCAGGTCTCATCTGCTGCACTGATGTGTTTTTTCTCCTCTTGCACTGACAAACTGACAGCTGCTGGTTATTCTAACATTTCCATTTCTTCACTATCATCTTCTCTTACAGCAGCAGTGGGGATCCTTTCACCAAAATGAGTCCAAATATAATTTTTTACCATTTGATGCTTGAAGGCATCTGGATGTTTGTAAAGCATCTCAGATTACGTCAGAGGGTTTCAGCTCTGAGAAACATTGAGCACACAAAGGTTCTGACATGTAAAATGAAGAGGAAATACGTCAGATTCGACATTTAGAGGCTCATTTAATGATATCGACCTGAACCAATAGATTCCAATAAAACTTTGCTTGATAAGTTTGTGAGAAGTCAGACTGATGTGAGTAAAGTGAGACGTGTTGAGGTGTCTGCTGCCTGCACTTATTACTGACATGACACCACAGACCCTGACATTTACACCGCAAATGTCTTCTGCAGAATAAACCCTGGAAACAACTATTTCTTCTACCACATAAAGAAGAGATTTAAAAACAGACAATGAGAAGGCCTGTCTGATGTGCAGAGGCAAGTCGTTTCACTATTTGGAAGCAGCAACAGCAAAGGTTCTGCTTTGTTTATATCTCATTCGAGAGCAGCTGATCAGGTGATCCTAGGAAACATGCAGGTGTGTCAGGGTGAAGGAGCTAAGAGAGGTAGGGTGGCACAAGATCATGGAGGGATTTAAAAACACATAAAAAGATTATTAAAAAGGGTCCTGAAATGATAGGCAGCTGATGGAGGGACATTACACCAGGAGAGATGGGTTCATGTTCATGTGTGCCAGATAAAAGACTGAATTTTGTACCATATGAAGGTGAGCGACCGTGGAGCCATTAGAGACGCATTACGCAACTTTCCAACTCTAAAACTTCCTGATTTGTTTGATGGCACAGTGACAGCTTTGATGCACATTTCTTGAGCTGTCGTGCCCAGCAGCATCCCGAAGATGAGAGACAGTGCTTCACAATTTTTCCTTCCAGGACGCTAGATTTACGCAGACAAGAATCTAGACAAGAAATAAGACACAGTAACAGTATAAAAGCTTCCGGTATTTTTCAAAATAAAAGCTGAACCATGAAAACATTACGTGTTTAACCAGTCAGGGGGTCTCAGTGTTATTTTTTTATGTCATCACAGACGACGAGATTTTCATCCTGGAAGTGGAGAATCACAAGATTCTCCACTCCTGTGATTTCGCGATGGACTGCACTCGTAGGAGCTCCACACCTGACACGCTCCCGGTATAAAATGCAGCTCTACGCAGGTCGGAACTAAACTGTGGCGCAGCTGTAACGTGACGCACACGTAGCCGGTATAATTCCAGCGTAAACATTGAATCCTTGCTTCAAAAGTTGATAGAATTTCTACAGTTGTTGTCCTCGTCTTCATACTTATTCTGCTTTTTAAATTTTTCCTCGTCTTCTCCACTGGTTTGTTTCTTTCGTTGGTCACATGTCCGCTATTCTGCTCAGCAATGTCCCAGCAATTTCCGGAGGTATTGCTCCGTCTTCTGCGTCAAGAAACGGATAGGTAAGCTCCTTGAAAACGGACCAAATTACACATATAACCAACGCAAAAGACGGATGAAACTGTCCGTCCGTCTGTGTATCTTTCTTCTGTATCTAGTATAAATGGGCCTTGTCTCCCTGGCTAGAGTTTGTTGGCCTCTTTCCTGTCCTCTCTACCACCAACTGGTCCAGGCAGGTGGCCATCCTTCCCGGTTCTGGTTCTGATGAAGGTTTTTCTCTCCATTGTCTCCTCATGCAGCTCCGGGTGGAGGTTTAAATGAAAGAAAAAAATTGATGCAATCAATTGGATTCCATAGCTAGGCAATTATTTTTTATGAACTGGCTTATAGGAACACAGTTATCATGAACTGGACTAATGTAAATCATATAGTGGATTTGTTTTAATTGGATTATAACTGAAGAAAAAAAATGAACTGTTTGTGTAAAAGTGCTTTGAGATGACTTTGTTGTGAACTGACGCTGCACAAAGCTGGATTGAATGGATAAAGCTGGATTGAATGTTTGCCCACTACAGCATCCAACTTCAAATTGAACAAAATGAAAAAATTCAGATGGAGAAACACAAAGTGCTGAAACAAGAGAGAAAAAGGAGACGCTAGAACTGCAGCATGTGAGAACAGATGTGAAGACGTTGGACAGGAGACAAGTTTACAGTGCAAACAAACCCAAAGCACCATGTCAAATCTATGCATCTGAACTCTCATGGAGGTCCTACCTCTTGTGTTTTGTGATTAAAGTATTTCTTACACAAAAAACAGAGACCATAACGCCTGCATCCTGAGGGGAGACAATAAATTTAACAGAACACACAAGTGCAATTAAATACAACCAATAGTGTTTTGAGTAAAATGTTGAAAATTCCCATAATCAGCTAATATTAAATAACATTTGAAGTCTAAATGTTATTTAACTTGGAGTGTTTGCACTGGAGCTGAGCTGAAGAAGCTTTTGGATTAGTTACTTGCTTTTGATGGCTTATTTACATAATGTGCCACACTGCTACATAAAAACCAAATCCAGTCAGAATCTCCACTTTTGTACAGACTTTATAAATGAGGTTTTACAAAATGCATGTGTGAGGAAGAGGAGAAAAAGAAATACAAACAACTGACAAAGCTCAGAGCTTAAATCCAGACAAAGGAACACAAATCACTTCAGGTTACAATGTGCGCTTAAAGACGGGGACTGAAGAAAGGAGAGAAGCCGGCAGAGGGAATAAAGAGGACGCATTTCATCTCCAACTGTGTGTATGAGAGAGAAAATAAATAGGCTCAGACATTAGGAGATTTTTCCACAGCATCCAAAGGGGCAGCAGATGATGACACATTGGTGACACACCGAGATGTTCACACAAACACACATAACACACACACACACACACACACTCACCAGGCCTGAGGTTTCCTCTTGAGCAAGCCCTGCCTCCTCCACTGAGAGTGGGGGCTGAGATGGTAGGTCAGCTGGCGACAAACCTTCTCCATCGCCCCGAGAGAGTCTCCTTCCTGTCGGACACAAGGACACAAACACAGAGAAGCCATGAATACAGTTACAGAAGGAGACGAGAAAACAGCCGTTCAGCTCCACAGCATCAGCAGTATGCATTTACAAAGGTTTCCACAGATTATTTAATCCATCTGACGGATGTCATGATGAGCTCATCTGCTGAGTGTACACAGATATGTTTTTATTAATAATGTTAACATAATCTGGAGGTTTTTTTAAATATATATTTTTTTCATTGAGTACAACAAAACTAAATCAGAAAGGGAAAAGCTTCAGTCAGAAGCAATTTATAACAAATCTTCCAAATATCAGCTAGAAAACTTACAAAGCTGATGTTGTCTGATACTTAAAGTGTCTCTGGGTGATGATGCTCTTAAGTTTTAAGTTGCTATCTTAGTTTTCTGTTTCAAAACTAAAATACTTCCAAAGAAAAGGAAAAACTGATTGAGCAGACAGACTCTCAGCTTTTCCTCCATCTCCATCTAATATTTGATCACTAATCAGTAAATTATATCAGAATTTAAATCTGACACAGTGTTGGGCTGGGCCAGAAAAATACAACTTAAGCAGCAACCGTAGGTTTAATTTAGCATTTTTTTACGATATTTGACATTGCAGTGTGGTTCAGAGCGGCATCTTTCTGAACATGTGGCATATGTGACAGCAGTGGTACGAACAGGTGCCAGAGTCGTAACAAAATGATGAATCACTGTAAAGATTGTCCTGTAATCATAACTTTTCGTTAATTTTCCCATGAAATTAGTAAACAGTCCTGTTGACAGATCCTTCAACTCAATGTACGGAGTTAAAAATTCCCACCTAAAACACTTAACTTACCATTTCAATAACTCGAAACGAAAGGCTCAAACATACAGCAGCTTTCCTCTTATAATCAGTGAAAAAACAGAGCCAAAACCTAGTCACTTGTGTTCACATGTTACATCCTCCTCATCAGTTTCTTGTAACATGGGGCGGTTGTCAGAGAGGTGGAGGGTGAATGTGTTCTTGGTCTCTGCAAAATGTCTAAGTTTTATGGTTTTTTTGGGGGGTTGCTCCAGTTATTGAACTTATCAAGGTTACTTTATGGGTCCTTTCGAATTCATAAAAAAGAGGCAGCAAGCCAAGGATGTTACAAAAAGATGTTCAGAAAGGTGGCTAGAGAACCATTGATTGGGATCCAAAGACTTGAGTCAAAACATGCCAGAGTTTGCCGTTATTATTTAGTTAAAGGTTCAGATGGTTCGGGTTCTTCTCTGTTGGCTGACAATATCTTGTGTCTAAATGAAAGCTCGTTCTTAAACAGACTCCACAGCAGGACAAGAACCAGAACGGTGTCTGTCTGAAAGCACAAACAGATATACAGTGAAGTCATCCGTCACTGATGGAATTTAGCTGCTCATATAACAGCTGTGAGATATGTTGCTCTCTACGAGATACAGATGACAGCTTCAGCCCACAAACTCCCTTTAAGAGATGACCTACTGTACGTCAGGGGAATTATTTCCACAGATCCACAGTGGATCCACAGTGGATCCTGCTCGAAAACCAAGACCAAACCATGATAAGAAGAAAAGAAGGTCACCGTGCCCCTGACTCCCTATAGCTTATTTTAGTAGGAAACACTGAAGCCTGTAAATCCTGAAATTGTGTAATTATGTACTGTTTTATGTACAGGGAAGGACTTCATGAACCTCCCCTATAAATGCCTTGTAATATGTGAAACAACTCAGTGTGTGTATCATACTCGTATGGTGCACACACTCCTTGCAAGTAAAATTGTACACATGAAGTAATGCTCTGTGTTCTTCTTGTGTTGAAAGGTTTAGCTTTGCAGTGCTTGTGTTGGGGAGAATTTCCCTAAGATATAAATATATATAGAGCAGGGACCGGAGCTGTATGCAGTGACTGAACACAAACACTCTTCATTTAATGGTGTGAGATGATCAAAGTGTCTGAACTGCACATTTATGAAGCAGGAAAGAAAATCTGTTCCCATACACACCAGCTAAAGCTTCACTTGTTAGTTGTGATGCAAAATCTTTATGAATCATAGTTTAATTCAGAGATGATGAAACTCCATCACATATGAATATGAAGTACTGTCACAGGTTTGTTCGTTCATACAATCACATCATCCAGCAACAGATGGTGAAGGGAAGAAATGATATAAACAAAGACGGTCAGCATCACCTAAACTGTGAGAAGGTGAGTGTTTGTGTCATGCTCGGTGCTCAGAGGCAGAAAAACAATTTTCTACAAGACAGCATCTGAGAGAGTCAAATCAAGGGAAGCAGACACTCTGCATTCCCCGGCTGCACAAATTTCCTTATTTTTCTGACTAAATGAAGCGATAATGAATTCCTGGAGAAACTGTGAAGAAATTTATCTGTTGCAAAAATTTTGTGGACAAATCAATCTTGTGATTCATTGTGAAGAAGCAGTTTTCATATTTTATTATTTGTCAGTATTCTGCAGCTCAGCTCCGTCATGGAGGAGTTTTTTTAACTTCTTCAATGACAGAAAAGTCAGATCTGAGATGAAAATTTCACCTATTGCACTTCATTTATTTGAGATACAAACAATCGTGACTGCATTTATTGCTCCAGTTGGATGACAAAGCTTTGACTCCTCCTCAGGCCTGAGGTCGGTCTGAGCAGGAGGAAGTCAGGTGAATGACAAGTCAGGCGATAATTCAACCACTGGGATTCTGCAGCAACACCCTCACCAACACGCCATCCTGTATCTCATCATCAAAAAGTCCCAGCCTGCATATTAATCTGCTTCATCTACAAATATCCTCTTTCCAGTCTGAGCCTCTCTCTTTCACTCAGGCTTCTTCTGCGCTCTCAACAAAATTGTCCTCTCAGAAGATGCCAGAGTGATGGAGAACAGCTCAAGAGGTGAGCTGAGAGAGAGGTGCAGAAGTCACTGTGAAAAGGCACAAAGGAGAAATAATCAAATCTTGATATCTGGAAGACAATTGTGATAATAGCATGATTTATATAAAAAAGATATTATTTTTTATAGATTGTAGAACTTACACATTTCCTTATGCTACTGAGGCTTAATTTGAGTGTAATTCAATTCCAAAAAGAGGTGAGATAAACTGTATTGCCATCACATGTTCTTGATGGATCAGATTGCTAGATGCAGAATATAAAGTTGGCACAAAAAATATGGAAATTTATTGATGGTTAGTTCCTCCAAAGGAGGCATATACAAAACATAACAGACAAAATGATAAACAAGATTGAATCTATATGAACCAAAAGAGATGTAGACTGAAAGCTTATAAAACAACAGAAGAACATCAACACATAACACAATTTTAATCAGATATATAGATTTTTATAAGGAAAATAAATAATTTTACCCAAAGTCACTTATGTGGCCTCTCGAAGTGTCTCATGCATCAGTGTTAAGAACAACCTGATAATTACCTGTTTAAACACTTTCAAAGAATCACAATTTTTAATATGTTCAGGACAATAACTCCAAACAGTTACATTTATAGTTGGTTCGAACTGAGTTTTAAAAAAATTAAATTACCTCTCAGATCGTTCTTTTTTCTCTTGTTCTGAACAGCTTCTGGACGTTTGGAGGTAACTGTTCGTAGCTTTGTACATTATTTGTTTTCATTTATAATCTACTAATTCACTCACTTTGAGTATGCTTAATTAAAAAAATCACACGGATTAGTCGTTTTAAGATCACGTTTATTAGTTAATATTCTAATGATTTTCTATTGTAAAAATAAAATAAAAAAAAATTATGTTTATTTAATAAAGTTTTTCCAGTATGTCATATAGGCTATGGTACAATTAATGAATAATATAATATAAACAAAGATTTCTGGCATAAAAGGTCTAATTTTATACAGTACTGCAATAAATTTAGAAATGTTATTTTTGATATTGTTTAAATTAGTGTTTGGTGGATTATTTCTTTGTAGTAACAATGCTTCTAGCTAATCTAACACTGCTGGAAATGCTATTTATTTCCTGTTAAACTGAGCTACATGTGTAAGGAGAATGCATTATCGGGGTCAGAATGGTCATACTCCAGGCGTGCAGAGTCAGATGCTGGGCTGGCAAAAAAATGGTATTTTATTGAGAACAAGATTCTGATTTCTGCAATTCATCAAAAAGTCTGGAACAGACAAAAAGTCTTTAACTGAAGGGAAGTGGGAGGGCTTAAATATCTGGGAGGAAAGGAAGTTATTGGGAC
Organism: Melanotaenia boesemani; assembly: GCF_017639745.1. NCBI lineage: Eukaryota > Metazoa > Chordata > Actinopteri > Atheriniformes > Melanotaeniidae > Melanotaenia > Melanotaenia boesemani. The sequence continues at coordinate 30,201,107 of NC_055690.1, read as the reverse complement.
ACAGGTGAAGACAATTAGACAGGGAGGGACTCACACAGAGGGGGATCTAAACAGGATGTGGGGAGGACAAGAATTTCTAAATAAAACAGTCTCACACAGACTAAAAGGTATCAGGTTCTGACATTTGTGGGATGAGCAGCGGAGTTGAGTATGTGGCTTGCATGAAAACCTGCCAAATTTTCTGTTTGAAAATAAAATAAAATAATAAAATAAAAAACAACCATCTCCTCTGTAAAAGATCCAGAACATATCAGCCATGACCCTAACAAGATAAATAACACTCGTAGAGAATTCTATAAAACTTTATATAAATCACAACTAAACACAACAGATGAGAATATTGATTGATTTCTTAGTAACATCAATCTTCCAAAATTAAAACATGAAAATTAAATAACCTTGGATTCACCTCTTTCAGTCGGCGAACTCCATGAAGCTCTCCAGCATATGCCCAACAATAAAGCTCCACATCCAGAAGCTCCACATCCAGATGGTCCACATCCAGATGGTTACCCAGCAGAATTCTTCAAAGAATTCTGGACAATACTGACACCCACTTTCTACATTAAGATATTAGAAATAAAAAAACAAAAACAAAAAATACCTCCAAATATGAACCTAGCTAATATTACTCCACTATTAAAACCAGGAAAAGACCCGACACTTCCATCCAGCTACCGTCCAATTTCATTAATAAATATAGATCTTAAAATAATCAGTAAAGCTCTGGCCAGAAGGATAGAAAAAATAACCTCTCTAATTACACATCCTGACCAAACAGGCTTTATTAAAGGTAGACATTCCTCCACTAACATGCACAGATTAATTAACATAAAAAATATTCTACCCTACACCTCTGGGCTCTTGGGGCCCTGGGCCCTTCGCTCTGGGCGCCCTGGATGGCTGGTGTCTGGCAGGGTCGTTGCTTCTATCTACTGGATCTTTGTCTCCTCTTCCTTTTTTCTGCTTTCCTTTTTACTTCTCTTTATTCTCTTTTTTCTGTCCCCTCTGGTCAGGTCCAGCAAGATTACATAAATTGCATTGCATTTGATCATTGTATCAATAATCACAAGAAATAGTCGTATATGACAAGAAACAGATTTTACGGAAATAGTATAAAAATATAGATGTAAACAAAGGCTGTAATAGAAGTGAAGATATAAAGAATAAAAATAAACAATCAGGGAATCATAGTCCTCATATATAAAGATACATCCTCACCTGTTTGGATCCTAAAACACTGACAGCATATTGTCCATTAACAGCATCTAAATGTCTCTAAACTAAATTTACTCTCCTGTAAATCTCTGTTGACAGTACTACGCATTCTTCATACAAAGTGACCTGATTACTAGACACACACGGGAATCTGATCTGCACTCCCATTTTCAGCCCCGAATGGCCGCACACACCTGCCATCTTCCTGTTTTACATGTAGAAATAAACAGAAATGATGATGAAAGCAACCATAAAGAAGCAGCAGGTTTTCTCTGCCTCATCACTGAAGCAGAGTACTGATCCTTCTAGTAAAGCATCCCTTTTAATCCTCCTTCAGCATCTCTTTGCTTGTTTTTCCTCTCTGCCTCTTCAGTTGACCTTCCTCCCATTTTTCTTCCTGTTTCTCTCCTTACATTATTGATACAGAGCACATCTGTGAGTGTTCTCGGTCTCCTGAGAGCTCATGACCTCTCCTCTCTTTCTTTCCTTCCCTCTTCAATTCCCCTTAATTCCTCCCCTCACCTGCTTTGCTTTAGGCTAACCTGCTGATGAAATTAGTTTGCACAGTCCAGATTGGGCCATTACTTTGGTTCTATTTCATCACCGTATACCCTGCATGCTCTGGTAAATTAGTGCTAAACTCCTTCTCTACTGTGCAGATGAATTGTCTGGATAATTCAATCTTCTTGCTCCTGTTTCAGCGGTCAGGAGAGGAGGAGACATGGCAGACTGAGAATCGTGGCTTGATCTCGGGAAGTAATGACTTTATCTGCCCTAACTGGGGGAAGATTTTAGAGACAAGCCTGTTTTAGTATTTCCTGTACTGCCTTAGATAAAAGCAAATATCTTCACTATCCAATGTTATATTTGTGCTGTGGAAAAGGCCATGACATTTACAAGTAAATAATCCTGCAGCATCAGTCAAAAACTTATTGGCTTCTTGTAATGAAAAAGAAAAAGAAAATTACTGTTTTTTTTTTGTTTGTTTTTTTTTTCCTTTTAGGACACCAAACTGTTCAACTTGGACATTGTGTTAGTGAGAAAAAAGTTTAAATAAACTGAATAATTTCACATTGGAGGAGGACACACACTTCTGTTTGAAGAGGGAAAATGAGGGGAGACTGTCGCATTTTTAGCAGCGTTTCCATCAATGGGTCTAGTTCGGTAAGGAACAGGCAAAAACCGGGACGGGTGCCAGAATACCCATCCTACTTTTCTGGGGACGTTCCGTAATGGTCCCAATCTTACAGATCTAACAAAAAGGGTGGCACTTAACACACTACAATCCACAGATTGGTCGAAAGAATCATCACTTCCCGTGTGACTCTGCAAAAGAACAAAGCGGCAACAGTTCTGTGTTAAATATGCTGTGGGTTTTGTGTTGCTTAAAGCCAAATGCCAAAAAGAAAGAACGCAACCGTTTCTGTGTCGCATTCTTCGTTATAATTCAACAGAGGTGTTGCTCCGGTATGATGTCACCATATTAAGTAAATGTTTATTGCTATCTCTCACTGTCCAGAAGATCCACTGCCTACCAGGTAAAGGTTGTGGAAACACAGCAGAGATCAGGGTTTACCAAGCCAAACTGTCCTGCCTCAAAATGGGTTTTTAAGCCTCCCTGGTCTACATGTGAAGACCAGAATCCAACTAAGGCTGCATTCTCACCAGGAAAGTTTACAGGACTCGGTACGACTGGAGACTCGGTTTAGTTGGGGGGTTCTTCCGGACAAAGTTTAAGTTCACGCCGCATTAATCTTTAAAATAACATGTTCCTCTCCACACCAGAGGTGGCGCTGCATCAAAAATTACTGAGGGAAAAAAACAAAGAAGAAAACTGGCTTCTCTATTGGTTAGTGCAGGACAGCTTCTGTTTCCACCACATCAGAGTAAAACATGGAGCTGCTCAGATCCTGGCCCTCTTGGGTTGATCATATTTCTATCAGAACTTTTACTGAAGCCTTCCAAGTCTGACCGCAAGTCGTTTCTCCTGGCAAGAGAAAGGTTGGTGTTTATATAATCTTAAGACAGATTTCTTATCTTATAGAACTTTAATGTTTTTCTTAAGTTAAAATAGTGATGACTGTTTGCAGAACCTCCAGAACATGTCCTGTTAAAATCCCTGTTTCAGGAGCTCCTTGCTAGTTTAAGGGCATTTTGGTTTCTGGTTCTGGTTAGTTTGTGGTAGTTTGATGACGCTGCCATAGCAGCAGCCCAATAACTCGATGCAGGATACGGTGGGATAAGGGAGCCATAAGTTGGAAAAGAATGGGGAGCTTTAAATTCATCACATACTTACCTGCAAAGAAAAAAGTTGCTGTGGCCCCTAAAAATAACTCTGTGGTGTGGCCTTAGGGATTTAGTAGTCAAGAAACTTGGCATTTGTAAGACATCAAGGTTGGATGACATTCGTATTACACTCTTAGGCCATCCATCCATTTTCTATACACTCTTATTCCAATTCAGAGGGATGAGGGACTGGCTGAAGTCTATCCCAGCTGCTTTCAGGTAAGAGGTGAACAGGTTACCAGTCCATCATTTGACTACTCTTAGGTCTCCCTGCCTACCAAGAACCAGACCAAATGAAGCATCATCCCATCCTGATCAGCTAGGATCAATGCAACAGTCAACCTGATGCAGGGTCTAAGTGAACACACTTGATGTGCTCCTTCTAAAGATTTTTCAGCCTCCAAGTGAAAAAAAATCATACGTCTACTGTCCTCCTAAACAAGAAATCTTTATTGGTCCAACTTCCTACTCATTGGGCAATGACCCAAATAAAAGAATCATGTTGGAGGGATTAAATCTCCCAGCTGGGGATCCCTCCAGGAAGACGTTGTAGGGGATGTGGAAGGTTGGGGTGGCTGTAGCTCAGGAGGAAGAGCAGTTGTCTTCCAACCATGCAGGATGGTGAATTGATTCCAGGCTTCTCCTGACTGCATGCCTAATTATCCTTGGGTAAGCACTGAACCCTGCATTGCCTCCCAATCGGAGTGTGAGTGTGTGCGTGAATGTGACATGCAGCGTAAAGCACTTTGAGAAGTTAAGCTGACTGGAAAAGAGCTATATAAGTACAAGTCCATTTACCATTTAGGCTGTTCTGTGCTACCCTGAAAGGAACTTTGAAAAATTAATTTATGGATAAAAATGTACCATTAGTGTGTTCTACGAACTGAACAACAGAGTCACTGAAATAAGCAAAAATGATTTTAAGCTGCTGGCTAGCTATCAAAATTAAGTTCAATATGAGGCAACAATAAGTACAACTAAATTTATTAAATTCTTTCAGCTTAAGATGGAATACAATCATAAACAAAAGGAAATAAAAATAAATAAATGAATAAATATGAAATGAATGAATGAAAAATAGCTAAATGAAATAAATGATATTGGATTAAATAAAACAAATTAAATTAGATTAAACATAAATCATATTAAATCAAATTAAATGTCTCCTGTCCCTCATACAGACTGGCATTCATTCATTCATTATTCATTAATGTGACAGATTAAAAAGTTTCAGAACAAAAGCAGTAATGTTGTGAGTGTGTGAGTGTGTGTCTTTCACACAAACAAAGTTGTGATTTATAAGAAAACTACCTGGTACTGTAAGGCTGGGAGTTTCAATCTGCTTCAAGTCAAACTGTTTGTGCAAATCCTTCTATCTCCAATAAATAAAATATAACATCTCAGAGTGGAAAGATAAATCTCTTCCACTTATTAAATCAGGATGTTGATTTAAGTTTGTGGATTCAACGAGAATTTGTTGTTTTTATGGAAACAGCTGAATGACAAAGCCCCGGACTCCGCCGTGCAGCTGGAGCAGCAAACATGCTACCGAGCCGACAGAGTCCAGGGGGGGAAACCCTGCAGCGGTGGAGGATGTGTACAGCAACAACGCTTGGAGTCAGGACTCTGCGCTGGTATGTACACACTGTTCTCCCCTTGGTGGAGTTTATGATCATAAAGTGCTGCGTCCTCTCTACTTGCCGAGGGGATTTACAGAGATTCTGCTGACCGGGGTTTATGTTCCCCACCAATAACAACACTGTTAGAGAGGAGGCACTCTGTGAACTATTTCAGGCCATCAGTGGGAGCAGACAGCCCACCCAGATGCCTTTCTTATCCTCATTGGTGATTTTATCATGCAGACCTAAAGACCTAAACAACATCTTGGTCTTAGTCTACCCAACTCAGAAAGGACCATACAAAGCTTCTCCCCTCCTCCACATCCGACTCTCTGACCACATCACTATCCTGCTCAGACCAGCATACAGGCCCAGGGTGAAGACCACCTAACCCCTCCTGAAGCAAGTACATGTGTGGCCAAGTACGTGCACTCCAAGACTGCTTTGACACTACGGACTGGGGTGTTTTCAAGCAAGCAGCCCAAACACAAAAGCCACACAGACATTAAGGAGGACACAGACAGTGTCACTTCCTACATCAGAAAAAGCATGGATGATGTAACCCACACGTGGACCATCGTCACCAGAGCTAACCTTGGCTGACAGGAGAGGTCGGCAGGCTGCTGAAGGCCAGGAATGCTGCCTTCAGAGCTGGAGATGCAGAAGGCCTGACCAAGCTCTGTGTTTGTCTGCAGCCAGTGTGAAGAGGACACTCTCCAACATCAACACCCGCAAAACTACAGTTTCAGACAACATTACCTGGACGTGTGCTGAAGGACTGTGCAAAGGAGCTTAAAGATGTCTTCATGAACATCTGTAACAAGTCTCTGAGCCAGGCTGTTGTTCCAGCATGCTTCAAAATCACCACCATCATGCCTGTGCCAAAAAAAACCTACTCCCACCTCCTTAGATGACTACTGCCCTTTCACACTCACCCCCATCATCATGAAGTACTTTGAACGGCTAGTCATGTCTCACATCAAATCCACCCTCCCCTCCATCCTTGACCCATTCCAGTTTGCATACCAAGCTAACCGGTCAACTGATGATGCAATCTGTGCTGCTCTCCACCCTGCTCATCATCAAACTGGACCAGCTAGGATTCAACACCTCACTGTGCAACTGGTTGCTGGATTTCTTCAGTGAGAGGCCACGAGCAGTGTGGATTGGCAATAACATCTCTAGCATCATCACACTGAGCACAGGAGTCCCACAGCGGGGATACATAACACAGGTATCAGATCGGTACCCGGTATCAGCAGATACCTAATCCCCAGGTATCAGAATTGGTATTGGACAGAAAAAATGGGATTGGAACATCCCTACCACATACTGCAGAAATGGACAATAAAACATCTTGAATGTTGAATCAAAGAGAAGTAGAGACAGACAGATGAGACAATGAAAATAAAATCCCTGAGATTATTGTCCATCTCCACATTTTTTATCATAACTGCCAAAACACATTTCATATTCATATCAGTCATGCTTTAAATTAAATCCTTCAAGCAAGAGGACTTTATTCTTCCAGGTTTATAAATTCCTGCTATAAATAGCTTTACGTGCTATGAGTCATTCTTGTCAGACTCTTCGTCAGACTGCTGGTCTTATTTGCTCTCTGAAATAAATCCCCTGCTTTCTCATGATTTCTGACATGACTCTGTCCTGTCCTCCGTTACCTGATTATTTAATTCATTTAAACATCGTTATGTTTTTCTGGTGTAAATTGCTCAACTTCTGTTAATCTTTAAATGTATTTTAAAATCATTTGGAAATGAACAGCTGAAAGGAAGACGTGAGGATGTGAGAGTGATGTAAATGTAAATGTTTGTCAACAGCTTGGAAATCACTGTATGTTGCATGTAGACATATGGATGAGTGGGTAGATATTTGTTTGTGGCATTTGTTGCTTCTCACACTGGAAAAATTGTGAAACCCGTTGTGAAAGCTTGATAATCACGGTATTTCCAGTTAATCTTCTTGTGTAGAAAAAGTAAAAGAAGCAATGGTGATAGTTGCAACTACAGGTTGAGATCTGGTGGCTGTGGAGGCCGTTGGAGTCCAGTGAACTCATCATCATGTTCTAGAAAGCAGGTGGAGATGATCTGAGCTTTGTGACATGGTGCATTATCCTGCTGGAAGTAGCATCAGAAGATGCTACGCTGTGGTCATGAAGGGATTTACATGGTCAGCAACAATACTCAGGTAGGCTGTGGTGGTTAAACCAGGCCATGTTGGTACTAAGGGGCCCAAAGTGGGCCAAGTAAATATCCCCCCACCATTACACCACCAGCAGCCTAAAGTGTTGATCCATAGCAGGATGGATCCATGACTTCATGTTGTTTCCATCTAATTCTGAGCCTAGCATCTGAATGTGGAGCTGAAATGGAGACTCATCAGACCAGCAACGTTTCTCCATCTTCTATTGTTCAGTGTTGGTGAGTGTGTGTGAATCGTTATTGTGTTATTGTGTTAAACCATATTGTCTTGTGCATATAAGCTCAGTTTAGTAGTCATTAAGATGCATAACGGTAATGATTTTATACTTTGCATTTTTTAGTTTTTGTAAAATAACCCTCAGTCATTTTGAGTCTTAAATTATTTTTATTATATCTCGACATAAAATCTTTACGTTCTTTTTCACTTTACTGAGATTTCTCAAACTTTTTTAAATGACTAGATTTTTATTTCAGGGTTTCTTTCATTAACTTGAGTGATCTATAAACGTCCTCATGAAAGCTGAATGCATATGATGTAATCAACAAACACGTCTCTACTGATGCATCAGCACAATTACCTCAATACATTAATGCAGCCTCTCAGCTAAATAGATTTTCAGTCCTTTTTTTTATTTATAAAAATGTATGATTAATTTTCCTGCAGTCTTTCTGTTTTTATTTCACTCAGATTAAACTGAACTAAATTATGTAATTTTAATTTAATTAATTTATTGTTTATTTTGTAGGGACAATGCACAATCACACGATAAAAGCTAATTTACATCTGCCGTCCCTGGGCAGGTACACAAACAGTAAATATGGAAAACAGAACATTACACAAAACAATTCACAAACTATTTAAAAACAAAAACAGATAAGACAGCAAAAAGCTATAAATACAGTATAACAACTCAGTATAAATACAGGATTAAAAATATATAAACTATAAAAAGCCTTAATAGTGAATAATAATATTAAAAGGCCCTACTTTAGTTCTAGCAGCATCTTTAAAAGGATGAAGTGTCATTCAGTAGTGCTGAATTAGTGAGCTGAGGCATTTCATCATGGTTATAGTCTTGTGTGGATTTTAGCCAAAGTTTAAGTCGTTTTTTTAAACAGTGCGAAGCTGCTAGACCCTCTGATCTCGGCGGAAAGGGAATATTTGCAGCCGTAACCACGACAACAGATGTATAAATTAACACATTGGTAGATGGAGGTGAAGCAGTGTTGGAAAGTCGGTGCTGTGTTGAAAAAAATATCATTTTAATTTGTTCCTTTTGCAAAAAGCAAAAATATCAGTTTGCTGGAGGCAGAAAAGTATACTGTGAGTGCTGTTAGGACATTGCATGATTGGAATTTCCTCCATCTATCCCTCTGTACATGTTTAGGTTTGTCAGAAATGTGACTCTAATGTTGCTTTCTGCTAATTCTAAGGTAACTAAATCTTAGCAGAGAAAGGTATCACTGCTAAAGCCAGCTGTGTTGTTAAAACTTAAAAAGTCTGTACACATTAACATTTTAAAATAAATCATGAAGACTTAACCAACCAGAAATCTACCACCTGAATTTTGTCACATGACAAATATACTACTACCCACTCAGCAAAATAAAGTAAAAGAAATGAGGTTTCAAAATCCAAAAAAAAAAAAAAATAGTGGCGTTCTGCTTTGATGTGGTGAAGGTACATCCACTGAACACATCCAGCTTCATCCTGATGGAGCATTGCAGCAATGCATCCGTTAATCTCACCTGTCTCCGGTAAAAGTTTGTAAAACTGGCAGGTAAAAATAAGGCAGGGGTTGATGGTGGTCCTCAACTCTCTTATCAAACCTGTAAACAAAATCAACCCAACAAGAACCACTGACTGTAGTTACTGGTAAAACTACACACAGCTTTTCAAACACTGATGCTATTTTATAAATTCACAACCTCATAAAAGCCATAATGCAAGATTTTAACTTGACTCTTAGGTCCACAGAACATAAATACAGAAATAAAATAAGCTAAGGCCAGAGGGGGGTTTGTCACTCATTTGCGACAACCAGGCATCAATAAATGAAAGGACGTCAGGAAAAAGCGAAGAAATGAGTGAAGGACAAAAAAGAAGCAGCTAGCTACATTTCAAAGATATGGATACTGCGAAACTGGGAGCACAATTTGAAAAATGATAATATTCCTAATTTCAAAGTCTCATAATGTTAAGATTTATGCCTTTGTTTTTGGTGTGATCCTCTGTTTAGTTGTTCATTTAAAGGTTTGAGTCAAATGTTAAACAGTAGGTACTTTTTTTTAATACAAAGAAATGCATAAAAATAGGTTTGTACGAAAACAATTAAAAAAAATTGCTTATCAACACAAACCATTGCAATTGCTAAATTAGGCTCAAACAGAAGCTCAGAGCGATACTAAATAAATAACCATTTGGGAGCTGGAAGCGAGTTGAACCTTTGAAAAGAGCCGGACTTCCCATCACCATGACTGAAGCAAATTACTCATGAACACTCTTCCATGACATATCATACATCCATTAGCTGAGTTCTTGCTTTAACGTAATGTTGTTTATGAGCTACTACTGAACAAAATGCAGCCGAATGAGGAGAGAAATTTAAATGAAGTGACAACAAACTATGGTGGTGGATGGATGTTGTAAAGAACGAGGCTGGTTAGTAACTGGCTTGTACGTTTCTTTGGTCTTTGCTGGAAGAGAGAACTTTGGGATAATGTTATTGGTCAGTGTGATGGCTGCATATACATAATAAGATAATTTTGAATTAAATCTGGCCATGGACTCTTGGTTTGTTTAATTTACAGAACTGAAAGGATAATTTTATTCTCCTATTATTAATCCACCTTTAATATTAGTATTGATAATAAGAAAGGACACTAAACAACATATAGTTCAGGGTTAAAGCGACAGTGAACACAACTGTTGATGTTAATAATCTAATTGTTAAATGGATGAAAATGTATTTCATCTGGCAGTGCCCCGAGTTGGTGGGTATAACACGAGTTATTACATGACAGCTTAGGTCAAGCGCGCTCTATTACACTTGGACCCGTGTCTTTAAGCCCTTTTACTTCAAGACTTCAAATATGCAGAGGTTATGGTTCAAAAGTCAGTTTTTCAAAGAAGGAGTCATGTAGTGTTCGTACATCCAAATAAACCCTGAAGGCCTCAGGATTTAGTAGGATGTGGATGAATATCTGTGCATTATTTTTAATAAGAAATCTTACAAACCATTTGTGAGAGCAGCCTGACCAAAGTTATTTTAGAAAATTTCCATAATGACATTAAAAAAAGATTTATTCTGTATTAGAAAACATAACTTCCAGAATCAGAAAAGTCGTGCAGACACCGCGACAAAGTTCCACCATAGACTTAACAGTGCCTGATTTCCGTGGTCCCGGCAAGTAATTTTGAACAATTATGTGTTGCAGATATGTAATTAAGTGTTTAGACTTCATGGATGTTTCACATATTTCTGTGAGATGAAATTGTTTGGTAATGTTTTTCTTGTAAAAAGTTGTTTTTCTACTTCTCAAAAGAAAGAAATATCTGGTGAGAAACATCAGTTTTCTATCTTTTTATTAACAGGCAGAACAATGTAATCTATCTATCCATCCGGTTTATACCCATTTATTCCAATTACATATTGGTAATTTCTTCAACTTTTTATCAAAGGAAAGAAGTCAACCAGAATGAATAATTTATGTTGAGAACTATCTAATGAAAGAATTAAACCATGCATGGTTTCAACACGGGGCGAGCGGGGGGTCCTCAGCTCTTTGGTAGATGAGTGAAGGGGGTCCTCAGGGAAAATAAGATGAGAACCACTGACTTAGAGCACTTCTATAACCTAATAGTGTCAGACAGAATGAGTCAGAAGACCCTCTGATCGCAGCAACCCAATGAGTCACATCAGTCTGTGCGTGTATGAGCATGCGCAGGCGTGTACTGTGGTTACCACTGTTCATCACACACATCATCTTCTGCTGTGTGTGTGTGTGTGTGCATGTGTGTAATGTTTGGCGAGTTAGTTAGTTTCAGATTATGGTGCTGGCTGAGCACTCAGCAGTGATGGTTCGGATAAACAAAGCACAGATGAGTGTGATGTCCTACCGTCTTGGGGCAGTGAACGTATCGCGCTAGGCTGATGATCAGGTCGTGTGTGATTGGATCAACCAGGTTTCGGAAGCTGGCATAGCGATACAGCACATCATCCAGAGAAGTTGACTCCATGCCCAGGTCCTACAGACATAGTAGAGAAGAGCATTAAATAATCACTAATGCGATGGAGCTTAGAGGCAACACATCCTTCCTGTTCATCTACATTCACCAGCCATTTAATCAGATCCACGTGTTTAACTGCTTAATACAAATATTTAATCAGCCAATCACATGGCAGCAACTCAATGCATTTAGTCATGCAGACATGGTCAAGACAACTTGCTGAAGTTCAAACTGAGCATCAGAATAAGGAAGAAAAAGGATTTAGGAGACTTTGAACGTGACCTGGTTGTTGGTCTGAGTATTTACTGAGATTTTCACACACAACCATCTTTAGGGTTTACAGAGATGGTCTGAAGAAGAGAAAATATCCAGTGAGCAGCAGTTGTCTGGACCAGGATGTCTTGTTGATGTCAGAGATCAGAGGAGAATGGACAGGCTGGTTGGAGATGATAGAAATGCAACAGGAAATCAAATGAGCACTGGTTCCAACCAAAGATTTTCTATACTTGCTTATTCCAACGTAGGATCGCGGGGAAGCTGTAGCCTATCCCAGCAGTGCTAGGAAAGAGACAGGGTGCATCCTGGACAGGTCGCCAGCCCATCACAGGGCAAACACAAAGAGACAACCACACATACTCAGTCATAGGGAGAATTTAGAATGATCAGTTAACCCAACACACATCTATTTGCACCATGGGAGGAAGCTGGAGTACTCAAAGAGAGCCCACACATACAGTACATGGGGAGAACATGCAAACTCCACACAGAAAGGATCAGTTTGAACGCCTCCCTCATAGCCAAGGCACAAACCGAGATGGTGGTAACATGCAGCCCTGTTTCCAACAAAGTAGGACTGGACGATATATGCAACGTAAATGGTAAATGGTTTGTACTTATATAGCGCTTTTATCCAAAGAGCTTTACATGTACGTCACATTCACCCATTCACACACATTCACACACTGGTGGCGGAAGCTGCCATGCAAGGCACTCAACCACGACCCATCAGGAGCATCTCAGATTTAACCTCCGTTGTAGAGATGAGGATATTACACCAGCAAGCCTCAACACCAAGAACCCGATCCACACGAAAAATGCAAAAAAAATCATTCAGACAGCAAGAAAAGATCTAATGATGGACGAACAAATCAACAAGGAACTACAAGAGGGAAGAAAAATGTTCAAGAAACACTGCAAGAAGAAAAGGTAAAGAAATTAACGCACAGAGAATTAGTCTGTAAAAAGACACGAGAATCCAGAAAAAAAGCAGGACTACTTCACGCTGTTGCAGGAATTTAAAAAAACTGCAAAATTACCACAAACAAAATATTCTAAAAGACAAAGAAAATGCAATACATGCACTCAAAACGGGTAATACCATCACTATATTACCTACAGAAGGCAGAACAACAGTGGTTATGGACACGGAAACCTACACAACCCAGATCAAAACTATGTTAGGAGACAATAACACATCAAGAAAGACCCCAAAGAAGAAAAGAAAATAACTCAGGACATGTATAATCATTTACTACAAACTGCAAGCATTATGCCTAGGATTTATGTCACATCAAAAATTCACAAAAAGGACCTCCACTGGACAGCATTGGTTCCATCACATACAACCCATCAAAAGCGCTGGTTGAAATAATAAAACCATCCTCAAACTCACAGATCAACTTTGCAAAAATGCAAAATAACTGGCACAAGAACTCAAAAACACAAAAATAGAAACTGACGAAATTTTCATTTCACACAACATTGTATCACTATTCACCAAAACCCCCGCCGACGTCACACAATAAATTGCACAAGAACGCTTCTTAACGGCCGGACCTTTAGGAAACGTACAACTCTCACAGCTGAGGACACATCCCGCCTCCTCGTTTTACTGCCAAATCCACCTATTTCAAATTCAGGGACAAAATTTACAGGCAAATAGAAAGATTCGCAATGAGAGACCCTTTGTCAGCCATCATGAGCAGTTTCTTTATGGAAGATCTGGAAGCAAAAGCCTTAACTGCAGTACCAACACAATACAAACCCACCCTCTGGAAAGGTTAAGAAGACATATTGGAAAAAATCTAATCTGTCCACACACAACAACTCACAGATTATTTAAATATAATGGACAACACTGGAAACTTCAAATTCCTGAATGAAGAGGAAACAAACCGAACCATAAACTTCCTGGACATGAAAATCCACCACAAAGACAACGGTGATTTTTATACTGCTGTTAAAGACACGCCACATTCTCTCTCAGCTGATGGGAGTGTAGCTCACCTGTGTGTGCACGCAGGTACTGACATGTACACGTAATTACATGTCAACATGAGAATAAGATAAAACCAGGCTGTTTAGTTTTTATAATAAAAGGTAAAAATATAAACCTGTTCTAGAGGAAAGAAGACCTTAGATTACTTCAAAATTAAAATAACCTAAATAATAAAACAATATTTTATTATATAATTAAATAAAAAAAGATCAGATTTTAATTAAGTAATTACAGAGAATAAAATTAATTTGATCTTCTAGGGAGTTGCTGTTGGGAGGTGGGGCACCACTCTAATATAATGGTTGGGAAAACACTGGGTTTTATTAAATGGTTGAGTGCAGGCTTCTGGTTCAAAATAAAAAGTTTTTGAAAGGGAAAAAGATAAATTTTGCTCAGCTTTCTTAACTACTAGTGTTTTTTCATGCATGATAATGTTGAATTCAAATTTTACACAGTGTTTTAGAGAAGATTTCAAAACATTGGGATGTATATCGTGCATCGGGATCAAGCCAAAAAATATTAGAATATTAGTTTTAGGCCATATCGCCCAGCCCTACCACAAAGGTATCATGGACAAAGGAAAACGCTGCCTGGTCTGATTTTAGCTCCACATTCAGATGGTTGGGTCAGAATTTGGTGGAAACAACATGAAAGCATTTATCCATGCTGTCTTGGATCAACGCTTCAGACTGCTGGTGCTTCTGGTGTAATGGTATGGGGGGTATTTTCTTGGCCCACTTTGGGCCCCTCAGTACCAACGTGGCCTGGTTTAACCACCACAGCCTACCTGAGTATTGTTGCTGACCATGTCCATCCCTTTATGACCACAGTTTAGCATCTTCTGATGCTACTTCAGCAGGATAATGCACCATGTCACAAAGCTCAAATCATCTCCACCTGCTTTCTAGAACATGACGATGAGTTCACTGGACTCCAACGGCCTCCTCAGTCACCAGATCTCAGTCCAGTAGAGCAGCTTTGAGATGTGGTGGAACTGCAGCCGATAAACCTGCAGCAGCTGTGTGATGCTGTCATGCCAATATGGAGCAAAACGTCTGAGGAAAGTTTCATCTTGTTGAATATTTCACACCAAGAATTAATGCAGTTCTGGTGGACCTGAAAAAGTGGACAGTAAATTTATGTGGTACTATTTTCTTTTTTGTGGCATTGGAAATGAAGCTACCCAATTTCATTCATTTATTCAACAACAAAAGGACAAAGAACCAAATCCAAATGCCCCATAAATTATTAGGTAAAACCCATTTTCTATTCAAAAAGCTGTATGTAGTTTTCATTCATGTTCATCTGTCGTGTTTGACTAAAAGCCAGGGTGTAAGAGGCTTTTACGTTTTCACATTTCCTGTTTTGTAAACTTGCTGACCCCCTTAAAGCAGTAAATGACATCCTGTTGCACAGCTTCCTGCTGTCTGACTGCTCACTGCTGAGGGAAAAATGAAAGTTTGTCACATAAGACCCCTCAAAGCCGAAAAAGTATAAACCTGTTGGAAGAGCTTCACGCATGAATAGCAGCCTTGTTAAATAAAAAGTCAGCATGAATGATGACGCCATGTGAAGGAACACAGTACAAAATTAAACTAGAGGACATGAAGGGATTTTAAAAAAGAAAACAAAGTTGTATATGATTTTACTGGCGAATTTTAAGCAGCCCACTGGCTGTGTGGACACACACTGCATGAATTCAAATATATGATGTGATTGTTAATTAAGTTAAATAAGTTATCCATCATGCAGCATTATAGGCACAACGAATTGGATAAAAAACTTGAAAGCACTGTAAAACCCACTACAATACTGATGTAGTAAAGCTTTGCTGCTCTTAGCTATAAGTGAGACGAATGTGCAGTTAGTCGTGAGTGAGGAAAGGTCATGGGCTTCCTGGGTAGCATGAAGCTGTACATCATGCCATTCTGCCACTTAGAAGGAATTGTGACATCTTACAATGAAAAAGTTTTATTATTGAGGGCACAACAATGTGGAAGGAGTCAGGGAAACTCGTTGGACAGATACAGATTTTGTTTAGTACGTAATCTGCCTGTAGCACAGCATAAAACTGCATTCTTTTTACGGGGACTATCAGACAGCTACTATCTTGATAATTCTCCAGCACTTCTGAATGAGATTTGTGGACCAGAGCTTTTTACTGGTGGGCTGCAGATGTTGGTGCATTTCCATCACCCGTAGAACTGTGCAAAACCTTAATATCACAAAAAAAAACTGGTAATGGAAACACAGAAATCTTGTAAAACCCTTTAAATATCACAAAAATTTTTTTTACTCTCTCATGAGGTGATTTTTTCAGGCGTGTTGATATAGAAGTATATAGCCAAAGTGTAATGGAAACACTTTTTTTCGCATTCACACATCCCCAGACGTGACATGGGAGTCACGTGACCAGTTAATTTCAAGTAAAGGTAGCATGGTATGAGTAGAATCGGGAGGAGACGGAAATCTTTTTACAAATAATTAAAGAAAAAATATAACTGCTATCCTTGATAGCAAAACAGCAAAATGCAGTGTTACAAAGAATTTGAAATCTCCATCCTCCTCAAAGTGGGGTCTTGTGAGATGAGGATTTTTATGAGAATAACGGCTAATGTGCTGAACCCCATTCAATGGAAACTCCTGCAAATCGCAGTTGCACTTTGTCGATATTTTAGAAATATTGCTTTTATTTTGCGAAAAAATGTAATGGAAAGGCAGACAGCCGCATCTAACAAATATCCATTTACAATAGATACTCTTTATAATTCAATTATTTTATTCAGTTAAACCTCAGATGCCCAAGTACAAGTGAACGCAACACATAATTTACACATTGAACATGTTCCCCTTTTGATGTCAGGTGCAACATGGTAAAGGGCCAAAAGTGTCTTTGCAGCAAAAGAATGAAGATAAAAATAGTGTTGAGTAAAATTCCATTTGATTTTAGTTCATGTCCTTTAACTATATGGAATATTATGAAATGTTAAGTAGCTCTATTAAAGGCAACGTTGCTAGAGTTGGTAAAATCAGGGAGCGAAAGTGTAAAAAATGCTTGTGGTAACAGAAGATACATCTGGCTACAGGTGATGATTGCCACATCTTATCAGGATTTTTTATCTGTTATTTCTACATCAATACTCTTAACAAGGATAATAATTTAATTTCCTTTATTTAACAGATGGTCCGGCTGAGATTAAAAATCTTATATACAAGAGAAGCCTTGACTGTTTATATTCTAAAATTGGTTGGGAATCTCCAGTCCAGTTCTCAGTTAGTTTTAATTCTACTTGAAAGACAAGGACTATTTTATTTCAACTGGATGTAACAGTCATATATCCACCACGTGTAAGAACTATGCAAAATTACATGGGGTGGCTGTAGCTCAGGAGGAAGAGTGTCCTTGGGCAAGACACTGAACCCCACTTTGCCTCCCGATGTGTCTACTGGGTATGAATGTGAGTGATAGTAGAAAGCACTTAGTATGTCACAAAAGAATGTGACAGTAGTAGTGCAAGGTTTGTAGCTTTGAGTGGTCAACATGTGACTAGAAAAGTGCTATCTTATATAAGTTTAACAAATGTCTGGGTATGCTGAAAGAAACCTGATAACTTCTGATTGGGCTCAAAGCTGTTTTTTTATATCTTCATTGCCCATTAAATATTTCAAGTCTCTGTCTTTGCAATCGTGGCTGTTACTTTTTTCCTAATGTTTCCTAAATTAAACAACCACTGGCTGAAAAAAAATCCATTAACTATTTTCTATTTTCTTCTTTATTTTAACATGAGAGGACCACTTCACTTGTAATAATCTGTTAATTACTTAATACAATCTAGATCTTTCCTTTTAAAGGTTTTAAGCATCCTTTACATGATCCACTGTTCTCCCAGTCTATGCCCTGGCCCTCAGTAAAAAAAATCTCTAGACCTGCCTCTGAATATATGTTGAATAAAGTATTGTGCCCTAAAAATACCTCAGTGCAACAAGAAGAGAAAAATAAATAAATTTATTGCTTATTAGAGAGTATTTATTGGAAATAATCATGCTGTACATGTACTGTCAGTTCTGCTATAACAGTCTGAATTCATAATGTGTCGTGCTGGTGATTATTTTTGCCGTAAATGTTAGTGTTTCACACAGTTTCTGAGACAATGTGTGTATCAGGACACACACATATGTTTCAGCCCAAACATGAGCATCTGCAGAAACATTTTCATGTCCGTTTGGATTTGTTTTGTGGACAATTCATAACCAGTTCAGTGGCAAAATGGACTGAGAGCCAGGGAGAGATTCTCAGTATCCTCCATGGAAGTATGACTCACTGAGCTTTCCATGCAGCCTTTTGTTCTGCGTAGGAGGGGGAGCAAATAATGACGGCAGCTTTAAATGAATGACACGCATACATATTAATCAGCTGCTGTATTGTCAGTTCAGAATGGCATCACTGGGACAGAAACCCAGGATTACTTCATCAACAGGTGTGTATTATGTGTGCTGCCAGTTACCAGGTTGCACAGAATCACATTGTTTCCAGTTGACTTCATGCAGCCACAAGCCATGAATGACTTACTGGGATGGGCATTTTAAGTGGTTTTTGAAGTCGACTAGTCTGAAAATCGATTAGTCGTTACATCATTGTGATGCCATTAACATTTCAAATAAAAATACTTTATCTCCATAGAGAAATTGTAAAATGTGTGTGAAATGCTATTTGTGTAATGTGTGTGTTCCACATTTTCAATTTTTAATATTACGTGGGCTCTACTGTCCTTCTACAGTAGGTAGATAAGAAAGTGGCCCAGGGAGACACTGGGACTGAACCTGACCAGCTGCCTCTGTTTATGGAAACAAACTGCCCACATGGGCCACAGCATCCACTATACCAGGTCAATTGAACACAGGTACAAGACAATGAGCAGTCAACTTTGTGTGCAGTTTTTATACACACACATACCCACATATATATATGTGGAGATGCTCGGCTAACATATCAGTAACATAAAGGGCAATAAGGAGGCACCATGGAGGAGGACGTTAGAAGCCAAAATCAAAGCAACATAGATTGTCACAACAAGGATTGTCAATAGTCAGAACTCCAGAAAGGTACAACTAGGAAAGCACCAAGAGGTACCTTCATTTACCCATACCTGAGGCTCTGGAAACTAGGGCGCGACCGATATGGATTTTTTGAGGCCGATACCGATTCTGATATTTGGCAGAAAAAAATCTGATTACCGATTAATTGGCCGATTTTTTAAAAAAATATATAATGAATAAATGAACTTCATTTTTGGTTCTTTAATGCTTACACCAACAAAGATATGAATTACAGGCAAATATTTTACTGTTTCACAATATGTTGTCCTTACATGTTTAACTTTACAACCAAAGAATTTCCCAAAACATACAACAAAGCATTAAATAACTGGGAAATTATAACCTTTAAAAAAAGAGTCCATCTATAAATGAATTGTATAAATAAATCATGAATAAATTAAATACATCTTGTTTTGTACTTCTTGCTGATGCAAATTAAAAGTAGGTTAAAGTACAGGTAGAAAAATATATATAAGGTTAACCAACATGAGTGAAGTTAGCAAAACATTATTTATGCAGCCTTCTGATGCCCTTTAATGTTAAATTACATTTTCTTTACTCCAATACTTTGTCATGAAACATATCATGGCATATGAACCAAAATAAAAACCAGATATGCTTTTCTCAAATGTCAAAATGTCATCTTTGATAGAGTTGTATTTTAGATATAATGGTCACAAATGGTCTGGCAATAATTGTAACACATAGTGAGTCACTTCTACAGCCCGTGTCACATTAGTATTTTCTGACAAAGCAAAACTAAGGAAGACATGACTGTGGCTGAAGACAGACTGTAATATTAATAATGTTAAATTTTCAGTGCTGCAGTGAATAAACCTCCTCCCCTCTGCCTTCACATCTCTCCTCTTAAAATAAGTCTCAACCTGCAGCTTACGGATTGATGAACACTCGTTTTGTGCTCTCAGATATTTTGTACACTTGTGTTATTTCTGCAGTTCCTGGCTACTTAGCTAATGCTATGCTAGGTTGGGATAACAGCGATGTTATTGCTAACATGGACGGGTGACATGACTGGCCGTTTTATAGGAATCACTTAACCACACGATATATGTTAACTGCCAACATCAGCCGGTTCTTTATTGCATATTCTTGATGTGCTACTATGGCTACAAGTCAACGTTGCAATGCTCTAACATTTTACATGCACATCCTGTTCCGGTGCTTCACACTTCAAAATAAGACTTCCGCTTAGAGCAGTTAGCTAAAACATTACAATGGGGAGCGCCTTAAGCTAATTTAGCACAACTTTAGCAATGCAGCGTAACTAAAAAACTGACACAACAAAGCATGCATCACTCGTCATTACACATGGCAAACAGAGTTAAACTGAACTGGAGGCATGCTGAGTCATGCTGTGGGATTGAATGGAGTCAGAGCTCCATCTAATGGACAAACACCACAAGGACATCATTCTGCAGACTCCAACACTTAACAGCATTTACTGTTTGATGGGAAAGTAAGACTAGATTGGCGTATAATCGGCAAAACAACGGCCGATTATTGGCCATTTTGAAAAGGGCTAATATCGGCCGATTAATCAGTCGGGCCATACTGGAAAATGCCAAACAAAGACTCCAAGCAGAAATAGAGGCCAAAACAAACAAAAATACCACACATGCTAACTCACCAAGGCTGGAGACTGAACAATACTGGAAAAACATATGAGACATATGAACAAAGTCCAGTAGCCTCTGGCAGACAGATGCATATTTAGGCTATGAAATGGTTACAATGTTTTATTAGAATAATCACAGCTTACAAATAAATTAATTGTGATTATTCACCATTTGCAACTATGTCTGTATGTCCAAGGGTCAATAAACACAACATGTAATGTACTTGTATTGTTCTGTATCATCTCTACCATGGTCTATAGTGCAGAATTCATACACCATCATCCTACCAACCGTCTCCATGGTGATTATATCTGCCATAAAACCACCAGATGTGATGACTGAAGTTAAACAGCCAACATCGATGAAGAAACTCTGATTCAACTGGTGATTTGTCTAAAAAGTATGTAAGTGTATGTCTTTGTGGTAAAGTGATAAACGTCATACAATGCAGGCTCACCCAAGCAAACCTTTCCTGGCCAGTGCCCCTGACTGGCCCCCCATTAAAACTTTTTTAGACCCGCCCCTGCATAAATCCTAACACCTGTCAGCTACTTTGTTTGAGAAGAGTCCTGCTCTGATTCATATCTCAGAACCTGTTCATAATTTCTCTCACAACATTCATGGCCTCTAAATGGTCAGCCCTGCGTCTTCAACATCTGCACAGCACCACTGACTTTGAGAAGACAGAGGGAGAGGGGGAGGCAGCGCAGACACAGAGAGGATGACAGCAGCGTCATTTGCGCCAAAAATGAGGGAAAAGTTTTTTGTTTTTTTTTATTGCAGGATTGAGGTGGTGAGTTAGTAAGAAAATTAATACAGCATGTGGTATATAAATACACAAACACCGCTGCATGCAATACCCGCCCCATTGCGGACAAAGCTTCTTGTGGAGTATGAACTGACCGGACATAAACAGACTTTTTATCTTGTTTTTGCGACCGTGAGAACAAGAAGAAAGTTCTTGCCTCTGGTGGATTATGCCTCTATAATGAACAGCTATAGACATGTCTCTAACCTCTCTTTTATTTCCAAGATTATTGAAAAAGTTGTATTTCACCAGCTTCATGACTTTTTAAATGAAAGTGGAAATCTTGATAAATTTCAGTCCGGCTTCCGACCTCATCACAGCACTGAAACAGTTTTGGTCAAAGTGTTAAATGACGTTAGGTTGAATACTGATTCTGGTCAAGTATCAGTTCTGGTTCTGTTGGATCTCAGTGCTGCATTTGATACTGTAGATCACAGAATCCTGTTGCACAGGCTGGAAAACTGGGTTGGACTTTCTGGAGCGGTTCTTAACTGGTTCAGGTCCTATTTAGAAGGCCAGAGTTATTTTGTTACGATCGGCAGCTATGAATTCGAGCGAGTGGCCATGACCTGTGGAGTCCCCCAGGGGTCAGTCCTTGGACCTCTTCTGTTCAACTTGTATATGCTCCCTTTGGGTCAAATATTACAGAACTATAGCATTAGTTATCAAAGTTATGCAGATGATACACAACTTTATGTGTCTCTGTCACCAGATGACTGCAGTCCAATAGACTTAATGTGTCAGTGTCTGGAGCAAATAAACACCTGGATGAGGGAGAATTTCCTACAATTAAATGAAGACAAAACTGAGATTATTCTGTTTGGTAGCAAAGAGAAGAGGGTCAGCACTGGCAAACACCTGGAGACTCGGGCTCTTAAAATCACCAACCAAGTTCGTAACCTGGGAGTGTTGATAGACTCAGATCTGACTTTCAGCAGCCACATCAAAGCTGTCACTAAGACAGCTTTTTACCAGCTCAGAAACATCAACAGAATTAAAAGTTTAGTCTCCCAGAAAGACCAGGAGAAACTCATCCATGCGTTCATCTCCAGTAGACTGGATTACTGTAATGGTCTTTTAACAGGACTTCCTAAAAAGAGCATTAAACATCTGCAGCTCATCCAGAACACTGCTGCTAGAGTTTTAACCAGGACTAAGAGATCTGAACACATCACACCAGTTTTGAAATCTTTACACTGGCTTCCAGTCAGTCACAGAATATAATTTAAAACCCTTCTGATTGTTTACAAATCCCAGAATGGTTTAGGCCCAGAATACATCTGTGATATGTTCAGAGAATATAAACCTAGCAGAGCTCTTAGATCCAAAGACTCTGGTCAACCAGTCCAGACCAGAGTCCAGACTAAACATGGAGAAGCAGCATTTAGCTGTTATGCTGCAAACAAGTGGAACAAACTGCCAGTGGAGATTAAACTTTCACCAAATGTAGACATTTTTAAATCCAGGTTAAAAACATTTCTTTTCTCATGCACCTATGCATGAAATCTGCATGTTAACTTTTTTAACTTATCTTGCTTTTAATCATTTTAATGTAATTTATTATTTTATTTTGATTATGTGTTGATTATGTATTGATGCCTTTTACTATTCTAAATATCTGTAATGTCTTTGTTTTATGTAAAGCACTTTGAATTGTCCTGTACATGAAATGTGCTATACAAATAAACTGCCTTGCCTCGCCTTGCCTATGTAACAAGCTTTACCCGTCGTTAGGGGCGACATTACTGAGAAAACCTGCTAAAGTTTTGTAGCGCGTCTTTAAAACTAAATATGTGGAGTTCTCCTCTTTTTTGAATAATAATAAAAGAAAACAAAAGATCAATTTATTTATTTATTTATTTTTTTTTTTTTTTTTGCTTCTTATAATAATATTTACCATCCGGAGATGCAGTAGATTACTAACAAAAGACCTTCATGAAATATACATGACAGCGACAGCATGACCATACAAAGTGAATTTCTTTGAGCACTTAGGGTTAAGTGTGTACAGACATACTTGCAGCAATTTATACAACATGCAAAACAGCTCGGTCTCTTCTTTCATTAGAGAACACCATCCACCCTAATTAGAGCGCTCAGCATCAAAGGGATGTTCTGAACCCAGCTGACCATGAACAAAGATGGAGAAAGACCAATACAACAGCTCGAGTGCCTTCAGTAAACAAAAGGAAAGGACATCCGGGGCAGAAGGACCCAATAATGAAGCTCATATTTAAATTTATGATGGTGGAGGGAAAAAAATCTAGTCCAGAACCAGATTCACAGCTAATTCAGGCACACAAATACATTCAGCTGGGTGCACGTTTAAGGGGCTTGTAGCCTAGTATAGGTGTGGTTCAGACAGAATAACAATGTTTTATAAACAGAACCTCATCTTAAAATCAGATATACTCCAATTATTTGATCAAATAATTGGTTAGCTCAAAGGTAGTAGCAGACTAATCAACAAACCCAATTATCTAAAATGATGCCAACTTAACATTTTCTATTAGACTCTATAAATCATCTGCCCAGCAATGCTGCTGTGTACCCTCTGCCTCTTGAAGCAGAGTAATCACATTTCTGTTTGGCATTTTCATTTAATCCAGCTGCGCAGACTCCAAGAACCATATTTATCCACTTAAAAAATATCAGACAAGAAACAAAAAAATGATTCCTTCATTCTCAGCACAGAAAAGGTCAGAGGAGGAAACAGGAGGGGATAAATAAAATCAGTGTCTGATAAATAACATAAAACACTAGTTTTTGTGGGATTTTTTGCCCCAGATTTACCTGCTGTTTTCATTTGTATTTGTGCTGGTCAGTTATGAAAAATCAGAAAAATTACAATGTTCTTAAGAAGTTGATGAAAATTGGTTGGGGATGACAGACCAGTGCTGCCAAAGCTTGAATATTTCCTGAATTACAAATTAAATCATGTGAGAGGTGGTGCTGCATCATGAATCACTGACGGAGAAGACACAGAAGGAAGAAGAAAACTAGCTCATCTGTTGGTTTATGGAGGACAGCTTCTGTGTCCACATCAATGCCATCAGAGTAAAACATGGAGCTGCATCAGATCCTAGTGGTCCTGACTTGATTGTATTTATATCAGAACTTTTCCCAAGCTCTTCCATGTCTGACCACGAGACATTTCTCCTGATTATTGTCCGACACGTGCATATTTTGCTGTGTTTACCCACATTTCTACACCTTGTAGCCAATTTAAATGGATAGTTTGAAGGCACAGCTAGTTGAGGTGGCGAGAAAGTACGAAAATCTATACAACGACAAGGAAACCGCCGCATGCAGAACCCCGCCCTGCATGGACAAAACTTCTCATTAAGTGTTAAATAACTGGGCCAAAACAAACCCACATGGGCATGTGTAGCGTCCACAGTGATACAGACTCTGCATCTGTCTCTCATGGTGAAAAAGGAGCTGAACCAAAAGACAAAGCTCTTGATTTCCCGGTCGAGCTTGACCTCACCTAAACATGATTTGTAGGTAGCGAGCAAAAGAACAAGACTGTGGATATAAGCAGCCAAACTGAATTTCTCCACAGGGTGTATAGACTCTCACTTAAGATGACAAGGTGTGAGAAGTTTGGTTGTCCAGGAGAGGCTCAGAGCAGAACTCCGCATTAAGAGGAGTCAGATGAGGTGACTCGGGTATCTGTTAGGATGCCTTCTGTCGCTTGCATATATTGTCATTGGAGGGTTTTTGGGCTTGTTTTCCTGAGTGTAGTTGCTTATTTGGGCTTGTCCTGCTCCTGATTAAAAAAAGACATAGGCTACTTCTGATTCTCTTACAGTTTTCCACAATAAAGTTATAGCCCATGGAACGGGAAATATGAAGTAGTGTCAACAGCTCTGTTTCAATGGTATCACGGCCGTCCAAACCGGCACACCCCTACCCAGACATGCACGCACAACTTCCCCTGAGCAACAGTGACAATGGCTCCGGTAAATAGGAAATATGACAAATATTTATGATAAAAAGCATTAAAGAGGGTGTATTGGAGGGCTTGTCATGTAGTCCTTCAAAAAACCTTCTTATCCTGAGCTTATCCTGATGGATCAGTTTCACGGTCTCATAACAACATAAGACTGTTTCTATTTGTTTAGGTCTTATTTTAATTAAAGTTTAAAAGTTAAAGATATTAAACATTTGTACTGTACATACAGACTGTATATATATATATATATATTTTTTTTTTAAGTCTAAAGAATTCATTTAAATTGTCTAACAATGATAACATTAATTGTGATTTTTCTGACATAAATTGTGATTTAATCTTCCAATTCCTAAAAAAAAAGTTCCAGCTTCTGTTCAGAAATATATTTTCTATATGAGATGGAGGATTATCACATCTAGAAATTACCTGCTCTGTATTCTAACAAGGACACAAAGCTGAGACATGAAGGGCTTTACATCCAACTCCAAGATGCAACCTGTGGCCAAACACTAAAATGTTTCCTCTAGAACAGGCTTGTGCTTAGTCCTTGTAGTAAAAACTAAAGTCTGTTAAAGTCTGTTATTCATTTACATCACAGGGCCTCATTTCTTCCTAGAAATGTCTGAGTTGTATTACAGCTTAAAATGGATCCAATATTCTTAGTAGG
This sequence comes from Melanotaenia boesemani, assembly GCF_017639745.1. NCBI lineage: Eukaryota > Metazoa > Chordata > Actinopteri > Atheriniformes > Melanotaeniidae > Melanotaenia > Melanotaenia boesemani. Next base: position 30,175,089 of record NC_055690.1, on the reverse strand, counting down.
TTTTATAAACGTCAGCACTTTATCTGAAATCTAAACTCTAATGGGCTCGGCACACGGGAGGCGACGTTGCTACTTCGCTATTTATTTCCTATGGAACTTGTGCAATGAGGCGATAATCGCTGCCTTCCTCCAACCAGCGAGGGGCTTCATGGACTGACCAACGAGCTGAGAGCAGGCTAGACAGTGCAGTCTGCAAACACTTCCAACATGGAGGAACAGATAGTTTTAGCTGTGTCTGACGTTCCCAGACTTTATGATACTTCACGTAAAGATTATAGAGATGTAAATAAAAAGGCAGCCACATGGCAAAAGGGTGAATTTGTCCAAATGCAGGTCCTGGATTTATCTGGATCAGCCTTGAGGTCCGCCATCAAACGATGATATTCACCATGCTGTTTCCTTGTTTGTAAAATAGGATGAACCCAGGGTTGTCCTTCTCTTTTGTGCAGTAGAGTCAATGGCAAGATTTCTGTCAACTTCTGACTTTTTATCCATCATGCCTCATCTGTCATTGACTGTTTTGAAAATGTCAAAATTCCCTCCAATATCATAACCAATCAAATTTCTTGGTGAAAGGTGAAAGTGCGATGCTGCTGTTTGTCGCCCCCCGTGTGATGGGGTTCACCTGGGTGGCGATGAGTTTCTGTCACCGTTGTCGCCTCCCGTGTGTCGAGTCCATAAGAATATTTAGAGTGAGTACACTTAGTAAAACCGCCTTCATTCACTTCATTAGGACATTTCAGAAGTTGAGCTGTTTTCTGTCCACTGTGTTTTTTGTCTCAGTGTTTTAGTCATTTATGGAAAATGACATGACTTCCCAGCGGAGTGTTGCATCAGATGATGTTTCATTTAACATGTAGCCTACCTCGTCTTATTAAGGTGTTGAACCCTCTCACCAGGAAAAGTTTGATGGGTTTCGCATCCCCCACGGGTGTGAAGCTCATCCGAGAAGGAGGGAGAGTCACTCACACTTTCTCTGCTGTTTTGCACAAACACCCAGTTACTCTGTCCTCTCTGCACTGAGCTGCCTCCTTGTGATAGAGTGGAGATTAAAAAACAAGTGTGGGGAATGAAACACAAATCCAGTGTAAACATATCTGAGGCTGATAGAACAAAATCTCAGATAATTTTGACATCCCAGCCGGACACACTTTTTAACTCTCAAAAAGAGGACATATCTGGGTGGTCACCCTAAATAACTGTCGCTCAGTGAAGACGACAGGAATTACGTCTGAAGCGAGTGGATATGTAAAACCGTGGACCGCGCCTGGATCAAGCGCCATCGGACATGAAAATTAACCATGCTTCTTTGCAATTTACTAATTGCAACATTTGATAAATTGCAATTTGTATTTAAATATAATAAATCGTTCAGCCCTTGGTTATTTTGCTGCTATTTCTTTTTTGTCTCTGACAGAATAAACCCGATAATGACTAGTGCCCCATCTAGTGGTAAAAAGAGGTATTACAGGAAAATCCAGTCCACCCTCAGAGTTGGTTAATGTCAGCTGTCTAGTACATAGTTGTTTTTATATCATTTCATGGATGTAGCTTATTACAATTCTATTGATAACTGTAGATTTTTCACATCTTAGGCACTCAGTGGTGTGTGTGTGTGTGTGTAGGACTGGCCTCTGTATTAAGGTTTGTTTTTGCCACTGAGTCAGGATTCATAATGCAAATAATCAGTAGCGTTAAAGAAAGAAATGAAATCTCCAAAGCCCAAAGGAAGATAGCTGTGTGTGTTGAAGCCTGAAGCTCTGCTCCCTGTGGTTCAATCAGAGCTGGTAAACACTGAATACCTTCTGATGTTTGTTTTCTTCTTGTCATAATTTCACTCTTACACGCACAGATGCCCGTTCAGCTCTCCAGCTCCTCCATTCAGTTGGTGGTATTTTCATTCTCCTGCTTTCCTTTTCTATCTCATCACAGCAGATTCTTCGCGTCTGTTAAGTGTTTTCATTTTCTCTGTAGCGACAGCAGCAGTCAGCAAAGTGTTGATAATGTCTTGAAAGGCAGAGAGAGGCTGTAGATCACAGCATGGTGGACTCTGTAGCAAAGCCAGTCTGAACAAAACAGACCTGGCCATGCAGCAAGGGAGGAAGGAAGTATGTGTGAAGTTTATTCAGTGCGTTTTTTCTGTTTCAGTATCAGTGAAGGCATCAACTTGGAGATTAATACGAGTATGTAAATAAACAAGAGATATTCTTGAAGGTTTTAACTCAATCACAGACAAACACACAGCTACCTGTCGGAGCGTCTTCAACATCTCTGTGGCCTCGTCCTGCTTCCCCTGTTTGGCCATCAGCATCATCTCCTGGATCATTCCTATGCGTCGCTGGTAAGGAGGCGGTGGCGTCCCGCCACGGCTCAGCCGGTCTCCTGACTTCAGCATGAGGGCGGCGAAGATGTCTCCCCGTTCCTTGGTGGGGGTCCGCTTCCAGCTGTGCTGAGGACTGGCTCCCCCCAGCTCCTGGCCTTTGGTCTGCTTGGCACCCATGATGCTGCCTCACTGGGGGTTGTGATGAAGAGAATGCTGGTCCCACAGAGCAGTCATGCAGAGTCAGCTTTGATTAATGTTTGAGATACTCTGCTCACATTTACCAGGTAAAACCTGGTCAGTTCGGGGCTAAAGCAGAAACTACAAGGCGGTCAGAAGATAAACAATAATATTCAGATGGGAGCGGTGAGTTTGTTAATCCCAGTCAGGTCGGGAACAGGTCACAGGGTGCAGCCTGCAGCATGGCCGCGCAGCTCGGACACAGCAAAGTCAGGGTGGAGGATACCAAAAGTAGGCTTCGGTGTGGAGCTCGGCCCGCCGCAGCCTCCTATCCCGAACACAACTTCACGGAAATATTTCACTTGGAGAGCGGCGGTGTTATCCCCTAAAAGCAAGCCTTCTGTCCGAGCTGCAGGAGGAGCAGGCGGCGGGTCGGATGGGGAGCTGCATGCGGCAGGACACAGCAGTGTTTACCCTGTAGATCTGCCCCGTCCTTCCTCGGCCGCAGGAAGTCATGCATTACCTGCAACAAACGCAGCATTCGTCCTCCTCCAAGGTTGAATCTCCGCTCCGCGGCAGGCGGCGGCTCCACGGGCTGCAGCTCCGGGGGATCGACTCCGCCGGAGGGGCGAGACCGCAGTCCCTTATCTGGAAGTGGACGATGTATGGCATGCTCTGTTCCAACTGGAAGGGGGCGCACAGCGAGGGCACGTGAGCACAAGTCTTCAAATGGTGATGGATAAGGCAGGGAAGGGCTGAGGAGGCGCGAGCGCCGCCGAGTTGGCCGTTTCTCAGCCTTGTAGAGATTTCCGTTAGAAAAAAGACGGTTTTAACGCCGCGTTGTCATTTAACAGATTAAAACGAAGGTTGTAAAGATGACTCAAACGTTTTCAACTCCAAAATAGTCTGCGGGGAAAATCGGCGGACAGCTGACGTCTAAACAAGTTTAATTATGATGCAAAAATAAATCGATTACTTTGACCCAGTTTATATGATCTAAATGTTCTCCATACCTGAGTACTACAGATAAAATATGCTGCTCTTAAAGTGGGTTATTTTGTTAAAGATTCGAAAATGGTTTATAAATCAGACTTACTCAAAGTACTGGACTTTAGTGTTAAAACAACTGATTTTAACAACTTAAATTATTTCATAACAATTACGGAGTTTCATGTATTGTTTCAGAGACAGGAACATGATTTGAATTAGTTTAATTTAGAAAATAACGAAACAGCTCACATTGCGGTAAATGTGCACAGTAAGGAAAATACCTTAGCGACATCTGGTGGTGGTTATACGGTACAACCCCATCAAGACCAGAACTACAAAAAGTTCCTCGAACCTTTTGCCATTCTGTGTGTGTATATCCTATATATTCATAACTTTCTAACGTTTTCTGTCATGTGCTTCCCGTCTCCCTTTTAGTTGTTTTCCTCTCACTTTTCTGTATGTTAGTAGCCTATAAATGAACACTATATATATATATATATATATATATATATATACATATATATATATATATATATATATATATATATATAATTATTTTTTTTTTATTCACCATCCACTTTATTAGGTCCACCTTAACACAAATATTTAATTCAACAAATGTAGTCATGAAGACATGATGAAGACGACTTGCTGAAGTTAAAATAGACCATCAGAACGAGGAAGAAAGAGGATTTAAATTACTTTGAATGCTGCATGGTTGTTGGTCTGAGTATTTCAGAAAAATGCTGATCTACTGGGATTTTCACACACAACCAAAAGACCAGCTAGGGTTTACAGAGAATATTCTGAAGAAGAGAAAATATCCAGTGAGCAGCAGTTGTCTGGTCCAACACGTCTTGTTGATGTCAGAGGAGAATGTGCAGACTGGTTCCAACAAAGGTCTTCAGAACAGCATCTCTGAACACACAACACGTCCGACCTTGAAGCAGATGGGCTACAGCAGCAGAAGACCACACCGGGTGCCTCCTGTCAGCTAAGAACAGGAACTGAGGCTACAAATCACACAGACTCACCAGAACTGAATAGAAGATGGAGAAACGTTGCTGGTTTGATGAGTCTCAATTTCAGATCCAAACCATCCATCGTACCATTCTGAGCCAACCAGCTGAAGCGCCAAAGCTTCTGATGATAGGCTCAGAATTTGGTGGAAACATCATGAGAGCATGGATTCATCCTGCCTTGTAGCAACCAATAACCTAGCAGTTCTTAAAAACTTTAGCTATTTTCAAATTATAGTAAGCCAATAACATAATTTGCCAATAATATACAAAATCTTGAGAAACAAACACAAATACAGAAAAGAAAAAATAAATCACATTATCAATCAAATTACATTATTGGTCACAGTTATATTTTGAAAGGATTTTTATGCTAGACCAGGGGTCTGCAACCTGCAGCTCCGGAGTGGCTCTTTGGACATTTCACAATGGCTCATTATATTGGCTAAAAATATAAAGAATAGACTTACGTTTTTAAATACAGATATAACTGGTTTTAGCAGATTTTTATTTTTTATGTAATAATTGCAATGGATTTTCACAACAAAATGACTAAAATTACTATTGATATTCTTTTGGATTTATTTTTGTCGGTTTGGAAACTTTTTTGTTTCAAATATGTACATCTTATAGAAGAAAATCTAACCTCTTTTTACATGAGTTTTGCTTTTATTTTAAAACCTAAGCATAGAAAAAAATTGTGATTCTTCAAAAATGACAATTTCCCTATAGTACAAGTTTCTTTTTTTTTCTCAAAAGTTAATGTAGAGCTCTAAAGTTTTATTTAACTGGGCTGAGACAAAAATGGCTCTTCAGACTGTAAAGGTTGCAGACCCCTGTGCAAGACCAATATCATAACTCACTGGTTGCAACAAACCCGAGTTCTTGTCGGAGACAACAGGAGATTCTCATCATGGATGTAGCTGACAAATCTGCAGAAACTCTGATGCTGTCATGTCAATATAGAGTAAACCTCTCAGGAAGGTTTCCAACATCTCACTGAATCGATGACGCCAAGAATGAAGGAAGTTCTAAGAGAAAATGGGGTCCCACCTGGTACTAACAAGGTAGACCTGATAAAGTTTGACCCATTTCTCTCCACATGCAGGACACGCCTGTAACACCAACATCTACATGCAAAAAATACAAGACATTTTTCAAAAGGAATATTTATTGAGCTTTTAATTACATCACTATTTACAGTATTTTAATCATCACTGTTGCTTCAAATCATTTCTGAAAGCAGCGTTTTGTTTCTTTCCTCACTTTCAGGGGGAACGTCAGCTAAAGACGTGGAAGAAATGTCCAACGTGTGGAGATGAAGACTTCACTGTGGCTCTTAAAGGAAGAGACACATTTCTCCAACTCTGGCTGAAAACTGTTTGCTTTGATTACATGTTGTGCTGCTTCTGGATTTCAGGCCTCACCTTCAGCTCAAGTTACAGGCAACATGTTTTCAGCCTCGCAGCTTCTTTTTATGCAGTTTGATCTTAACACTGAATCACGGTGAATTCTTGTAAACATGGATCAATATGAACTAATGCAAAAAGGAAATGCCTCAAACATTCAGGCTGCAGCTGTGATGAGAAATTTCAGGGTTCAATTCGTCTGCATCTTGAGTCAGTTCCTCCTTTTTTCATGAATGTGTCAAACTGACAGCTGGATTGTACAGAATTTTTTATTATATATATATTTTTTTTATATTAAAGACTTAATTTGCTGTCAATTGGTGAGAGGTTGTAGTGTGTACAGCCCAGAATTGAAAATATCCTCCCTCTCAGACGTCAGAAGGTCATAACGTAGTTGGATTTTGAACAGGATAAGAGGAGAAAAGTGTTTTTTACATCAGCATGTGGGGATGTTTTTTTTGTTTTGCAGAAGCAGGTTAAGTGATGGCTCACTGACCTAAAGTCCAACAAAGACCTTGATACGAAGCTCAGCTGGAGAGCTGCTGCCTCTCCCTGATCTGAGCTCAGCAGGAAATACTTGCTCTTTAATATTTCAGTTCCTGCATGTCAGAAGCAGCTCAGCCTGGAAACATTAATTCTACCTTCCACTTCACTGGATGCATCTCTTAAAACATAAAATGGTGTGAGGATGCACAGAACAGCAGCGTGTTTTCTATTCTACATTAAAATCCATGACAGACTGCTGTTGGATGCACTGAAGAGAAAAAGGATCTAGACGGCCCGGCGCTTAGATTATCTAGATACTGAATTTTTCCCCTTTATTCAACCTGACTGATGATGAATGCTGAAGCAGGATTTACAGGGAAATGCAAGTCTAGATAACCCAGGCAGTACAAGACTGGCTGACAGTCCAAGACTTGAAGGTGGGGAGTGACAGTTAGAAGGTGTAACCAGCAGGGGGCGCTTTGTCATCTTTGTTGCTCTCCAGGGAGAAAGGAGGAATACGAACGTCAAAGTGGGAGCCATCAGTTCTTTCAATACGAAACGTCCCCCTAAACAAAAATAACAAATAACAGCAAAGTTTTGTTTTTTTGTTTTTTTAAACAGACAGCTGCAAAAAGGATAGTAACAGCTGGAAGATTAATGTTAAAGAGACAGGACCTGAAATAAACTTTATTATGTGGATTAGTGTGAAAGAAAACCCACCACATGTGACCGCTGGGGGCTTGTAGAGACACATGGCTACTGTACTGGAAGGCTGGCTGCTCTTTAGATAACACCGGTTCCTGAGAAGACACAGAAATAATTCACTGGTTAAATATAAAGACAGTGAGGATGAAGACTCAGTTACAGGCCTGTTTTTTTTTTTTTTTAACCTGAATCTGGTGATGAGTCAAATCAAATTTTATTTATAAAGCATTTTTCATACATAAAAAGCACAAAAAAATGCTTCACATAATAAAAACACCTATATTCACAAAATTAGAATAATAAAACATAAACATCTGGTTTGGCGCTGCTGAACCTGATGAGGAAACAATTTCTTTGAGATCCGTTCACACCAGGAGCCACCCAAACATTACCACTGGAACCGCCCGGATCAGGGTGCACCGAGCCCTGCCACTCAGCCACCCAGACCAGGGCGGTGACCAGGGCAACAACCCTGCAGACTGAGCAGCCATAGCTTTCCATGTGGAAGACCCCATGAGAAGAACACTGGAGTTATAACGAAGAAACCGGGAGAATAAATAAAACTACAAGACAATGAGATTATGCCTGATTATTAGTCCTGATAATAAATTCATTTTTGTCATTAAAATTCTACACACAATGCCCCATAATGACAATGTGAAAAAGTTTTGTTTTATTTTTTGAGATTTTTGCAAATTTATTAAAAATAAAACACTTAGAAATTGCATGTACATAAGTTCTCACAGCCTTTACTCAATACTTTGTTAATGTACCTTTGGCAGCAGTTACAGCCTCAAGTCTTTTTGAATATGAAGCCACCTATCTTTGGGCAGTTTCACCCATTCCCTCTTTGCAGCACCTCTCAAGCTCCATCAAGTTGGATGGGAAGTGTCGGTGCACAGACATTTTAGGATCTCTTCAGAGACGTTCAATCAGATTCAGATCTGGGCTCTGGCTGGGCCACTCAAGGGCGTTCAGAGTTGTCCTGAAGCCACTTTGATATCTTGGCTGTGTGCTTCAGGTCTTTGTTCTGCTGAAAGATGAACCATTGCCCCCGTCTGAGATTAAGAGCGCTATGGAGCAGATTTTCATCTAGGATGTCTCTGTACATTGCTGTATTCATCTTTCCCTCTATCCTGACTAGTCTCCCAGTTTCTGCCACTGAAAAACATCCCCGCAGCATGATGCTGCCACCACCGTGCTTTACTGTAGAGATGGTATTGGCCTGGTGATGAGCGGTGCCTGGTTTCCTCCAAACATGACGCCTGGCATTCACGCTAAGGAGTTCAATCTTTGTCTCAACAGACCAGAGAATTTAGTTTCTCATGGTCTGAGAGTCTTTCAGGTGTATTTTGGCAAACTCCAGGTGGGCTGCAAAGTGCTTTTTACTAAGGAATGGCATCCGCCTGGCCTGACTGGTGGATTGCTGCAGAGATGGTTGTCCTTCTGGAAGGTTCTCCTCTCTCCACAGAAAAATGCTGTAGCTCTGACAGAGTGACCATCGGGTTCTTGGTCACCTCCCTGACTAGGGCCCTTCTCCCCCGATCGCTCAGTTAAGGCAGCCAGCCCGCTCTAGTCCTGGTGGTTCTGAACTTCTTCAGTCTACGGATGAAGGAGGCCACTGTGCTCATTGAGACCTTCAAGGCTGCGGATATTTTTCTGTACCTTTTCCCAGATTTGTGCCTCCAGACAATCCTGTTGCAGAGGTCTAAAGACAGTTCCTTTGACTCCAAGCTTGGTTTGTGCTCTACTATACACTGTCAAGTGTGGGACCTTTTAAGTAGACAGGTGTGTGTCTCCCCAAATCATGTCCAATCAACTGAATTCACCACAGGTTAACTTCAATTAAGCTGTAGGAATATCTCAAGGATGATCAGTTGAAACTGGATGCACCTGAGCTCACCTTTTGTACATGTGATTTCTTAGTGTTTTATTTTTAATGAATTTGAAAAACTAAAACAAAAACCTTTCTCACATTGTGTACAGAATTTTGAGGACAAAAATGTATTTATTTTGGAATAAGGCTGTAACATAACAAAATGTGGAAAAAGTGAAGCGCTATGAATGCATTCCGGATGCACTGTTAATGCCTGAAAAACTTCCTATAACTTTCCTAAAAGGTAAGCTATCAATCACAATTTACCCCACAGAGTTACACACAGTTTTAAGGGTCATTCAGTTATATTGGAGATGTGATGTTTAAACCAAACCAGACCTTTCCTGGTGGTGTTGCATCATATTTTGCTTTCATTGTGAAAAAGTCGAAGGAGATATGATGCTTATCTTTAATGCTGATTTCTAGCATGACATCACAAAACCCTCAACGAGCCTGTTCACATGAACAAAAATCTGATCATTACCCGATATCTGGAGTAATCAGATCATGTAAACAAATTAATCTGATCATCCATCAGACAACTGCTATTATCTGTGGAGAATCACATCAACACACCTAGATTTCTTCCCATATCTTAATGCATGTAGCCCTGTACGTCTGACCTAAATATTTATTTTTTTTACATTCGCGCATGTGTAAAAAAACTGTTGCATCCGTCTTTTCAAGATCTTTAGGTAAACAAACTTACGTGTTGTCACAGCCTGAGCAGAACAACAGAAAAACATGATGCCGTGCAACAGCAGGAAGTCAAAGTAGAAACAAAGTAAAGTGTTGTACAACACTTTTCAGGCTTATCAGTATTAGCAAGTACTACTAACACCATGGGTGCTGCATTTCAGAAGTGCATGTAATCCGATCAGATTATTACAATCATCTGATTTTGAGTCATGTTTTTTTCTTTGTTTTGTTTTTTTTTTACATTAAAGTCTTTGTAATGGAAGACAAAAATGGATAGTGTTACGTCAGAACGTAAATAGATGACAAGAGAAATGTAATGCATAAAGCAGCAGGAAGTCAAAGAGGAAAATTAAGAGACATTTTTTGCTATGATGAAAATTAGTTCCTGCATTAGCAGCTAACGCTAAGGCCGTATCACATTTCAGACATGGATGCTAAGTCATCAGATCTGATTATCATAATTATTGGATTATTGCCAGTTATCAGATTTTGATGGTCATGTAAACAGGCTCCATTTGTAAAAACCATTATGATGATGTTTGCTGACCCTGCCCACGACGCCTCGTCCCCGGACTGTCTCCAGGGTTCCCGACAGGCTGAAGATCCTCCAGTGCCTTTCCCTCAGCTGAACCACCTCATTACCCAGATTCTCCAGACGGATACAGTAGCGCCACTACGGGAACACAACACACACATACTTCAGCGCTGCTTACTTTTAGTCGTGGGAATATTTACTTCCATTGTCAGCTACTTACCCAGTAAACATGGGAATTCTGGGCCTCCTGAGAACAAGAAGGAACTGTAATTAAGTTTTATACAGATTTAAAAAAATACAGAAGAAATCATCCAGATTTGATCCAGAAAAAAGCTAAAGGCTTAAGACAGATTAAGGTGCCATCAGGTAGACCCAGATATCATTAATGTGGATTAATGTAGATTCCTGTACCCTCATTCCCATGTAGAACGGGATGACGGTGACCCGGATGTTCTCCGTTGTCTCCCTGTGGACGTCCGACAGCTCCAGCCAGGGGTGGTTCTTCTCCTGCCAAGCCTTCAGTGTGTCTCTGGCGGTGAATGGAGGCACTATGGTTCCCAGAGAGGAAGAAAAAACACAAACACGTTTAGTGAAAACAGTTTTTTTTTTCTCCTGCACACCATTAACACACACATATATATATATATATATATATATATATATATGTGTGTGTGTGTGTGTCTGTGTTGGTGATAGAAATGGTTTTGGGGAGCTGGTAGCTGAGATTCTGGACTTTCTGTGGATACCACACATGTTTAGTTTAGTCCTTTAGAGACACAAATATTACGAGACTTTTCAAAAAGGCAACTTAATATATTTATTTTTAATGAAGAGCCACCGTAGGATATTTGTTATTTTTGAAGAACCACACTTTTATTTCAATTTTTAGGTTTTAAAATAAAGAAAAACCTTCATAAAAAGAGGATAAACAGACAGAAAAAAAACGTCCCTGGTTTCCAACCTAATGACAAGATGGATTTAAAAAAATATTTTAGCCTTGTATTTAGAGGCATTGTGGAAGGTCCAGAGAGACACTTGCAGCTCCAGAGTCGCAGGTTGGAGACCTCTGACGTCGTGTTAGTAAACCAAAATTTACTGCGTTTTCTTTATAAAGCTGTAGGCCTTCTTGTAAAGGAAAGAGACATTTTGCGTAACAATGTGAATCATCGCAGCATGTCATGCGATTAATCGGTTTAGCAGAACTAAATGGTGCTGACAGCTAAAGTAGTGTTGGAAGAAGAGTATTTACATTTTGACGGGTTGTACATGAGGAAGCGCTCAAACAGTTCGTGCTGGATCGGGACTTGCTCCGTTGAGTTATAGGGCAGGATGTCTTCATGGCTCACATAGTCCAGACCTGAAGGGAAAAACAAGACATGTCAACAAACACACCTCATGCCGACCACAACCCAAAAATCGGTCTGTAATCCATCTGTGAAAATAGTTTTATTTACTGGTGTGTACCTGGGATGGCGTACAGGGCTCTGCTATCATCGTGGTTGGCCAGGAACGTCACCGCCTCCGTCTGAGACCTCTGAGACTGTTGAACAAGACAAGAGGCTTTGATGGGGATTTTTACTATTAACCCTTAAAAGTCAAAGCCATTTTTTTTGCTATTTTTGGTCTGTCTGATTTGTTTTTATGTACAACTGCATGTAGAATCCCAACCCTTTTTTATCCCAGTCAACATCTAGACATTTTTCAGGACACCACCAGCTGTCAGAAAAAATACTGGCACTGAAAAAAACACGACAGAAAATATTTACACTTTTTTTTTTTTTTTGCAGTGTACAGTTATTTTTGGTACTATTTACCTGCTGTTCTCACAAAACGAACTCAGTTGGAGTCAAAAATCTCCTTGGCTTTATTCCAGCCATACAGAACCATTATTTTTCTTCTTTTCAGACAGACAGAACTTTCTGCTCACTTGTTGATCTTTGGATTCCTGATTGGCCATTACCATCAATTTAAGCTCTCTGGTGGAAACTTTGACAGGAAGTGGCTTCATCATATTTTCCAGTTCCAAATGGAGGTCTGTTTGCAACATAGCAATCTTCTTTATTATGAAAATGTGCTAAATAATGGTGTCATCATTGATGACTCATTGTGGATTGACCATAAAGTCTCTGAATAAAAACTACATTTTGCGGCTGGATTGTAAGACTCCTGGATGGAATCTAAATGCATGGAAAACTTCCCCTGATGACCTAAAGGGTAAACTATCCATCAGAATTTACCCCCCAGAGTTACACACTACCATTCCTTAGAAAGTGTTGATTTGCGCAATAGTGCTCAGGGATGCTAGCAGTTTTAAGTGTTGAAAACATGCAGTACAATAATTTTCCTGGAGACGTTTTATCCTTTTGTAGACAAAGACTCACTATGTGAGGACAATCTCTGGTGTCGATGAGAACCTGGTAGTAGGTGTGGGTCTTTCCCTTCACTTCCTTGGAGCCATGGGCTCCAGGGGCCTCTGGTTTGCTGAGAAAAGAGATACCACAAATCACAAAAAGCCCCAAAAACCAGGTAGTGGACAGCGTTTATGCTCTATCTGCTACAACCAAAGGTTTACCTGTCAGTCATGGGAGGGGTGACGTCTCGGTCATAGAGGCGGGCGTGCCAAGGAAACAACACAATGCCTCTGTAGCCAAACACACTGTGGAGAAACAACTGAGGGGAAGACAACAACAGGGAGAAAATGGATAAATCACTCAGAGATTAGATCTGAAGGAGGTTTAATACAGCATTAATAAGATGGGATTAAAGTTACTTGACAAGATCATACAAGTCTGCTTTTATTTCAACTCACAGACTTAATACAACATATTAGAGAAATACAAAACATGTACTCAATGAGGAGGTTGAGCTGGATCACATTATCTTACCTGTCCCGTTTCATATTTGCCGTGCTGCTTCACAGCCTCAAATACTCCAACAGTCTCCAAAATCTTCCCTTCAGGCCTGTTCCTGCCAAACACAGGCAACACCGTTATACCGTGCACTACATGTGCATAACAACACACTGTTAAAACCAGAGCTTCCATCCCTGAGGAGCTGCAGCTGTGGGAAGTTTCAGGATTTTGCTCCCATTTAGATTAGTAAATGGGGACATTCGTTTCAAACAACATATGTCGCCATCCTCATACTTCCATGCGTCTTTTGCGTTGCAATGGTTAAGTCAATTCCTCCTTTAGCGGGGAGTGCTGAGTTCAGAGTTCACTCCCGTGAGCTGACGTCAGTTTCAGACACCGTTTAGCAGCAGTAATGCATCGCTTTAAAGTTATTTCCAACCGCCCAGCACACCCTAAACACTTGCATAGACTTTCTACAAAAGCTTACACAATTCCTAGATGTCCTCGTCTTCATTCATCTTCTGCTTCTTTGTTCTCTTCATGATCCTCTTCTTCTCTGGTTTGTTTCTTTCACTGGTCGCATGTCAGCTATTCTGCTGATCATTGCCCCCATGATTTCCGGTGGTATTGCTCCGTCTTCTGCGTCGAGCATAAATGGGCCGTGAAGGAGATGATTTAAAATGATCCATAACAGAGGAACAATCTGCCGTAATCTCAACCACAACTTCAACACCTCCACTTGTCAGAGGTCAGCAAACCAAAATATCATCTAGTTATATCTCCGTGTCCACGCCTTCAATCTCACAACAGAATGTACTTAACCACTGACAACAGCTGGTCTCCTCAGAGAAATAACAGCCATACTTGTGTGCAGCCTGCAAAGCTAATCTTCACAACAGAGATGAAGAATGGGGATTAATGAGGTGGATATATGAAGAGGGGGGATTTAATATTACACAGTAAGTTGAATTGAGGTTATTTTTATGAGTGTATTGCACAAGAATAATCACAAAGTAACCTGGTTTTACGATTAAAATTGTGCTTACAAAACAAAGTGTTTAGATTCTGGATACATACCTCAAGTAAAGGTCAGGAAAATTCGTATAGCAAATCCCACAAAAACAGGAAGTCAGATTTTAGCAGCAGATTATGTAAAAATCCTGCTCAGAAAAACTATTAAATACGGCTGTAGAATATGTTATAAAGAGGATAACAAAAGATTATTTTCATGATCAATTAATGACTTCGATTTATAACAATAAAGACTTACCAGTCCAGTGACTGGTGTTAAATTATCGACCAGTACTCATCTTTTTATGCTTACAGGGCATTTTATTTCCAGAAAGTTAGAAAGAGGATTGTTATATTTCTGAAGGCTGTAAATGTGACGCCGCCACCTCAGGAGGTTTCATTTAAAGGTTTATTAACATTCAGCCTTTTGTGTTAAGTGCATTTACTTCTTATGAAAGGTGAATTCATTTGCATTCATGTTTACCAGTTATCTTCCTTTTTTGTCGTACAACCCCAAAATTCAAACAAGTTGGGACACTTTAGAATGTGAATAAAAATACAACGCAATGGTTTAATTTTATAAACCCATATTTTATTCCCTAATAGAATATAAATATAACAGATGTTGAAACAGACATTTTTTCATCTAATGGAAAATATGAGCTCATTTAGAATCTGATGGCAGCATCACAACTGAAAAAAGCTGAAAGAGGGGAAACAAAAGGCTGGAAAAGTAATTGGTACAAATCAAAAACAACTAGAGGATCAGTTGACAACTAATTAGATTAACTGGCAACAGGTCAGTAACAAGACTGGGTATAAAAGGAGCATTTTAGAGAGGCAGAGTCTCTTAGATATAAAAAAAAAATAGACAGAGGTTCACTAATCAAAGTAAAGAAAAGTTCCTCAATGTCAAATTGTGAAGACATTGAATCTTTTGATATACACTGTAGATAGTGGGATCTTCAGAGAATCAGGAGGAATCTCTGTAGGCAATGCCAAATGTCAAAACTGGATGCTTGCCATGTCCATAGATGTGAGCATGGCTGTCTGAAGACTAGTAGATTTTACAGCTGTGTCACTAGCAAACCTCATTAATACTGAACAGTTGTACGAAATAAAGGCAAACGATATCTAACTGAAACAGGCTAATATCAACATTTGTCATTATTCAGCTTCACACGAGTCTGACTGACATGAGACTGATAAATTTAGCTTACTTTTGTTAGCATGTCCAAAAACAACACTATTGGGTAAAAATGGGTATCCTCTTTCTCAGCTCAACAATAAAAAAAAAACACAAGACAGACAGTGTTAGTAGCAGAAAAGCCGATCAGGAGGAGGAAGCTGCCGCGATGTACTGCAGCAGACAGAAACGACCAGAACAGTGATGTTTGTGCAACACTATGTGAAAGTTTTTTATTTTAATGCAGGAAAAGTGTAGGTAGGTAACGAACCTGCTTACCAGTAGATGTATGGGTGTTAAAGCATCCTATCGCCCACGTGTGTGACACTCTCAAATCCATCCATAAACCCAACCAGCTTGCTCCATGTTGTCTCTAGAGACAACCATCATGGCGCTGCCCTACGGGCTTACCCGTCATTAACAAATCAAAACTTCTTCGCTTACGACAATATGTCAGATCATTAGTGGAGGTCATAATACACCAATGATAACAAATACATGCAGATAGGGCTGCACAATTAATCAGTTAAGCAACTTTTTTTCAAAAAAGCTATTAGGGACAAATCTACTGACTTCTTCTGGTGATATTGGAGACTGAGGTGAAAGGGTGTATAGTTTACTCTTCAATGAGGACTCGGTGTGGCGCAGACCCCTCCCCCGTCCAAAAGCACCCAGAAGAGGCTTGTTCCTCATGCAGCTGCATTCAGAGCAGGAGATGATCGCCTCTGTTTCATGACCAGGCTGAAAATTAAACGTACAAAGCTGCTGCTGGCTGATCCGGCACTGGCTTACCGTCAGATATTAATGTTTATTAACGAAGAGTGTGGATGTAAGTATTTAAAAAGTAAAAAGTGTTGTGACATGTTGCAGATTCCTAATTTAAAAAAGACAAAAACAAATTACACTTAATAAAACTTTAAAAAACAAATATTCATTTTATTATTTTTTTGCTGTTCTAAACATTTTTAGGTTGTCTTTTCATCAATTTTTGCCTCACGACATCCCTCTCCACAGTAGCCTCCATTACAACTATATATATATATATATATATACTAGTGATGGGATGATCGGCTCTTTTGGCTCCCGAACGGCTCTTAATTTAGCATCTTTTGCAGCCCCAAAATTTACATTAACTTTTCAAAAATGAATGGTAAATGTATGTTTTGCATTATTTATCATCTATTCTAATTGAATTTTTCACAAAAAATTGTTGCCAAATAGTTTGTTTATAATTGGTGCAAAAAAACATGTTTTTCCAAACACGGTGAATGATCATGATTAATATTCGTGATTACAATATTGATCAAAATAATCACCTTACATGCAGACGTAGACATTGATTTTGGCCAGTAAACAACTAAAAATATTACACAATTTCCCTTTAATAAAATATAACTTCTTATTTTCAGGTAGGGCTGCAACGATTAGTCGATGTTGTCGACAACAGTCGACAATAGAAATAACTGACAACAAATTTAGCCGTCGACTATTGTTGGCAAAAAAAATAAATAAAAAAATAAAATAAAAAAAACTACAGAGTGAGACATCATCTTCTAATCCTATCTCTGCTGAGAGTTGCACAATGCACTTGTGCAAAGAAGGGGAAAAAAATACAGAGTGAGACATCGTCTTCTTTTTTTTTTTTTTTTTCATCTCTGCTGAGAGTTGCTCATGGGCAATAAAGTCCGCCAGGGGAAAATATGGTGGCGGACTAGGGAGCAAAACGGCGGCAGAGAACGTCAAAAGTCTGGGATAACTTCACGTTAAACTTACAAAATAAATTAAACACATGTGAGATCTGTAAAGTGGACCTTGTGTACCAATGAAGTAAGCCTGCAATACTCGAACATTTAAAGAGGAGGCACGTCGGACTACGGCTGGGAAACAGAGATTTTCAAATATATCGATACTTTATCAGACGCAGTATAGAAGGAAGCAATATCGTTTATATCGATATAGCTTGTTTTGAGTTAAAAGCATCTTTTCTTTTGCATTTTGCACAGCTGTATTTTTGTTATGGTCTTTGAAAAGTATTTTAATTTATTTTGTTTTAGGAGCATTTGATTTAATTTAAAGGTACTGTAATTTCAGTCAGCTGTTTTAATGCACATGTGCTGCTGATCCTTAATAAAAGTATATTTGGCACTAAAGGCTTTAAATTAGAACTGTCTTTTTGGTTACTTGACCAAAAAAAAAAAAAAAAAAAAAAAACGTGATTCAGGTAAAAAATATTGAGATATAAGATTTGGTTCATATCGCCCAGCCCTACGTCTGACTTACATAACCACCTCATGCAAGATTTCAAACCTGAAAGTGAAATAAGATCAATTTATAATAATCATGAGATATATAATCCGATTGGTCGACTAGTCGTTTTAATAGTCGCTGACTAATCGACCATCAGAATAGTCATTATTTGCAGCCCTATTTTCAGGTCAATAAATCCTAGTGAATCTTACATGAACTCCAGGACTCTGGTCCCAAATCAACTCCAACCAATACATCAGGTCTTCTCTTCAGCTTCTACCTCAGCAACTACGTGAGAAATGTTAGCTCTCTGTGGCCTGAGATAATCAGCGATCTAAATTTAGCCAAACCACAGCGAACTGTAGTCTCAGCCAGCAGCTACTCTGGTCAACAACTCTTGTTTCCAGTAACCAAACCAGCTATCCACATCACTCTGCTGTAGACATTCCATGAAGAATGAGGCAGCCTGAGCTGTCAAAAACTGGCAAAAATTGACAAAAGATGGAGAGAAAAACTAGGTCTGAATCTCTTTTTCTATTTTAACATTCATCCACATATACATACATACACCCCCCCTCACAGAGACAATATTTCAAGCCCATACAGTTTCTCTTTGTTACTTTCAGCACCTTTTTCTGGTTGATTTGATAAAATCAGAAAAACAGGTTTTTCATTGCACCACAACTAATAAAAACAAAACAACAGTGAACACACGTTGCTATTGATAGCAACAAGTCTGGAAGCTCTGGTCACATGGCCAGCATGGGTGAGGAGAAAAAACAAAAAAAGAAGTGCTTCTTCATGATTTCTGAGGACTTGAGGATGGGAGCTCTCAGTTCACAGTAGTAAACATGATATAAGTAATACAGCTTAAGGTTAGATTTTCATAAAAATGTATATGATCAGTAGTGACAAGCATTCTGATACACATGCATCCTGATGACAGAGCTCTACGGTGCAACCAGCAATTCAAGAAAATCAATACTACACAGCTTTCTGGCAAATGATATTGCCAAAGAGGAGTTTCCTTTCCATAACATTCAAGTTCAAGTAGATAATTCTCATAAAAAAGATCCAGCAAATCTTTAGGAGGCCAATCTGACAGAATCAGCTCAGCCTTATGATCTAGTTCACAGTTTGACATGTTTAGTTTAATTTAGATCAGTGAAGTGCAATATTTTGCTTTTTCAAAGTGAGTTTTGAAATAAAAAACTTATTTTAAAAAAATTAATGTTTTAAAATATTTTTTTCCTACAGAACATTTGTGCTTCAAATAAGGATAAACATTTTCTTCAACCCCATTCTGATTCACAAACATTTCAATAACCATCCATGTCTATGGGTAACGGTCCGTAAGAAATCTTTAGCATGTATTGAAACGAGGTGCTGGGAGCAATGCTCTGAAAAGTGGGGTGCATCTAATTTTTTATTTGCATCCAAATTAAAAAGTTAGGTCCACCAATTAAACCATTGCAAAAATGTCAGTCTGAAACCCTGGATGAGGACGTGGGGGGGCAGCCCGAGGCTCAAACCCACATTTAGACGCCCTCTCTATGCGTCTGTCAGCAGCCTCTGCCTAAAGAGTTTAGCTGACAATAGCCTGACAGAATAGACCATTACACTGTTACAAAAACACATTTTACTGTCCACACCATCTTGACCGTTGCCCTGAATCGGTCTTTCTCCACAGATGTTATCAGAACCATGTCTTTGGTTGTACGGATTATGACTGTGGTGATGATCTTTTTGTTTGTTTTTTTTTTTTGTAGTCAGTTCTAGCAAACATTTCTACAAGTGACATCGGACTGTAGTGTCCTCCTCCTTTCCCAGTTTTTCCTGAGGATGTGGAGGGTGCCGATCTAAGTTTCAGACATCTTTGGTACTTCAAAGCATGTTTGCGTTTAAGGTGGTGCAGCAAACCGCTTAACATCATTCTCAGCAACTAGTAGTTCGGTCCACGTCCGAGTTTTTAAAACCAAAGTATCTCCAGACAACAGATACGTTGTCATTGTTAACCTTGCCTACTACAGCTTCATTTTCTAACTTTCTCTATCCATTTTCACTGCTCAACATCTCCAATAACACAGCTGCTCTGCTGCATGTTTAGTGGTGCAACAGTAAAAAAAAAAAAAAAAAAAGGTCCTTCCTCATTTTCAACGTTCCCAACATTGTTTAGACTGTTTAAACCAGTGTTGCTTTGCAAGACTAATTCATATTGGAAAAAATGTATGAACCAGTATACCATCAGCACTATTTCAAATAATTGTGATTAATGATTTTATCAGTTAAATGTTTTGAAGGATGCAACCAAAAGGAGCTGATGCAAGATTTTTTTCTTTTCTTATTTTTTTAAAGTAGCTTGACTTCTCCTATCCCAACTATGGCTGGAGGGAATAATCCTAAGAGGGGTACAGTGAGTACAATAAGGAAAATGGTATAACAAGTCCTACTGTTGTGCATGTTGGAGTAGGTCTTTTCACTTGTGACCTGCAACTCTGATTTTTTTTTTTATATTTATTCTGACGGGCGTTGATGAGTTCTCTGCATTTATTGCACTGTAAGCAGTTTTCCCTGTAAGCTCCAGAAAAGAAGTCCAGAAGATCACTGAGTAATCAAGTTGGTAAAATGGCTTTGAATGCTGTCTTTACAGTGAGTAATGATGACTCTTGCAGAGTAATGCGTTATTCATAGGATATTGTACATATTAAGCCTGCAAACAGTTATTTCGGGCTCAAATTTCTCCCTGAACCATTTCAGCCCCTGGTTTCGAAATGAAGGGAATGGGAAAGAAAAAAAAACTTTTAGAAGATCCTGGTTCCCATGGTTTTTGTGATGGGAATGCAGCCTTTTGGACAGGTTTACTGCTACGTATTTAAAAAGAAAATAAGTCGTTGTGCATTCCATTCATGGAATAAATGGTCATGTAATTATATTTCACACCTTTAAAATGCAGAATATTGCGCTGTGGGTGCATGCTCGTTATCTAACATGTAATGGTTTGGCTCTGCAGGGTGAACGGAGACAGAACAGACGCTGAAAAGTTGTTGCTTAACCCATGCTGGCTAGCTAGCTTACTGGCTAATGGGATACATAGGTCGACTAGTAGAATCAAATTGTGCTGCAAAATATAACCCAACTAAACAAGTTCATGAAACAGACACCGTCTAGGGGCTACACATTCATGCCACAAAAGTGTCCAGAGCCTTACTTTGTGGTGCCATCTTGATTAACTAGTACTTAGCTAAAGTATTTAGCATGTTAGCTTCGACAGGAGAGGACACTGGCTGCGTCTCTTACCGTGACGACATGAACCTCCTTTGCTGAACGCCGCCGAGCAGTCCACAGGCTCGGCATTGCAGCCTTGGTTTGTACGCCTCAAACCCGCTGTTGGTGTCAGCAACACTCAGTATTCTGTGTGTGTGTTTTCTGTTGTATTTACTGACACTGCTCAACAAGCCTCTGCGTAATGCACAGGCCGCCATCGTTCCTACATGCCCTGCTTGTACGTTCCAACACACGCATGTACAGCTGGGTATTGACGCTGCATTCATGAAACGTTAAAAATGTAGGAACAACGAGGACAGCGAGTCCCCGCTTCTGAACGAAGGTATAATGGTAATTTGTACACATATTCTGTCCTTGTCACATCAAACCTAAGTGACTACATATACCATTCTATCATTTATTTCATGATATTGAAATGAATTGGTTGTAAAAGAAAGAAACAAAGAAAGAAAATCACAGCGCTGAATCGATTGTTTAAATTGTAATCAACGTTACGAAATATGTAAAGGCAAAAAGTACCACCTTATGAGGCGACATTGAAGGCACCAAAAGCGCTCACGTGTAATGTAATGAGCAAGATTTACGTTCTGACACATAATATTGTGACCAACTTATTAGGCAAACTAATATTTTTAAACAAATGTTATAAATGAGAATTTATAAGTTAAGAAAAACGCGTATTAAAAAAAAATCCTCCAGAACTGGTCACGTGAGCTAAACCGTCGTTTGTCACAAGACAAACCAATATGGCCGCTTACATTTGCGTTTGTTATCCTTAGCTGACAATATCTGCTTACTTTAATGGGCGTTTACGCTCAACTTTATATTAAGAAAGAACATTTAATGAACTTATTAAGTGTTTCGTCAAAATACAAGCTTGGGAAACGTTTTTATTTATTTAGCGGTACCGATCAAAGTAACTTGTGGGCCAGAGTTAGCTGGACAGCATCATGGCATCTTCATTTGTTGTCGGGGATAAATTCAAACACAAGGTGACAGAATTATTGTCAAACAAAGACTTATCTCTGCCTCGAGCACTGAAGGAGGAACTGGAGGAGCTTCTAGAAAAACCCCAACCAACAGTCTTGTCCTTCAGCACAGCCAGAAAACTTCAACAATACATTCGAGACAAAGGTGAAGCTGTTTCCAAGTTTAATGTGCAGAGATTAATGATCATATACAGTTAATACTTCCAACTGTTTTCTTCAGAGCATCCTTTGTACCTGCACGAGCTCCTGGAGGACAGCTGTCTGCACCTTCCTGAGGTTGTGAAGCCTCCCAGGGTAAGATCTTTAACACACCTCACAGTATTAATGTTTTCAGCTCATTTCACAGCTCCCACCATCTTCCAGCTGTATGCAACTGAATCACGTGCTTAGGGACGCCACGAATATATATTTTCTTGGTATTGTAAAACAAATAATAACTTTACTTTTATTATTATGCTACAAATCCCACAACATTATAAATGTGTAAATAACATGAACACTTATTATAGGTCATAAAGTTTTATTTATTTATATCTTTTGATGGCAATATAACAAAGTAAAGTAACAAAAAAATATAATTCCAGAAAAATCCATGAAAACAATGAAAATCAAACCCCAAATTGAGTATCTCAGAAAATCAGAATATTGTGAAAAGGTTCAGTATTGAAGACACCTGGTGCCTCATTCTAATCAGCTAATTAACTCAAAACACCTGCAAGGGCCTTTAAATGGTCTCTCAGTCTAGTTCTGTTGGCTACACAACCATGGGGAAGACTGCTGACCTGACAGTTGTCCAAAAGATGGCCGCTGACACCGTGCACAAGGAGGGCAAGACACAAAAGGTCGTTGCTAAAGAGGCTGGCTGTTTACAGAGCTCTGTGTCCAAGCACATTAATAGAGAGGCGAAGGGAAGGAAAAGATGTGGTAGAAAAAAATGTACAAGCAATAGGGATAACCGCACCCTGGAGAGGATTTTGAAACGAAACCCATTCAAAAATGTGGGGGAGATTCACAAAGAGTGGACTGCAGCTGGAGTCATTGCTTCAAGAAGCACCACGCACAGACGTACGCAAAACATTGGTTTCAGCTGTCGCATTACTTGTGCCAAGCCACTCTGGAACAAGAGACAGCATCAGAAGCGTCTCTCCTGGACTAAAGACAAAAAAGACTGGACTGCTGCTGAGTGGTCCAAAGTTATATTCCCCGAGGAAAGTAAATGTTGCATATCCTTTGGAAATCAAGGTCCCAGAGTCTGGAGGAAGAGAGGAGAGGCTCAGAATCCACATTGTTTGAAGTGGAGTGTAAAGTTTCCACAGTCAGTGATGGTTTGGGGTACCATGTCATCTGCTGGTGTTGGTCCACTGTGTTCTCTTAGGTCCATGGTCAACGCAGCCGTCTAACAGGAGGTTTTAGAGCACTTCATGCTTCCTGCCGGTGACCAACTTTATGGAGATGCACCTGCACAAAGTGCCAAAGCTACCAGTAGTTGGTTTAAAGACCATGGTATCCCTGTTGTTAATTGGCCAGCAAGCTGGCCTGACCTTAGCCCCATAGAAAATCTCTGGATTACACCAGACCCAACAATGCAGAAGAGCTGAAGGCCACTATCAGAGCAACCTGGGCTCTCATAACACAGCAGTGCCACAGACTGATGGACTCCATGCCACGCCGCATTGCTGCAGTAATTCAGACAAAAGGAGCCCCAACTAACTACTGAGTGCTGTACATGCTCATACTTTTCAGTTGGCCAACATTTCTAGAAATCTTTTCTTTTGTGTCGGTCCTAAGTAATCAAATTTTCTGGGATATTGAATTTGGGGTTTTCATTAGTTTTCAGTTATAATCATCTAAATGAAAAGTAATAAACATTTGAAGTATGTCAGTCTGTGAGGAATGAATCTCTACATTATAAAAGTTTCATTTTTTAATTAAACTAACTGAAATAAATCAACTTTTTCACAATATTCTAATTTTATGACGAGCACCTATAGTTGAACAGTGAAAATATTTTAAAACAAAACTTTTTGGGGGTTTTCTCATACATATAATGTTAACTGAACGCTTAACTCGTCACTCGCACTATACGTCCTGCCCGAGTGGTACAAAAAAACAAAATTGCAAATGGCACAATATTTATTTCAATGTTACGTTTGGTAAACATCACCATAAATGAACCCAGTTGCTGTGCCTGTACCTTTAGCATAAAGCTGATGGTTATCATGCAGGTGGTGAAACGCTTTTTATATGTCATGCTTCAGGCTGGTAAGTCTTCCTCCACAATGACACCTTGGTAATTTTGTTCTATAACCAAAGAATCTGTTTGTTTGGAGGGAAAAGCTCTTCCTCTGCCGTACTTTCCCTCTCTAACATGCCTCTTCTGCAACTCACATTGAATAAAAATAAAGCAACACAGGCAGTAACACGGATGTTGTTTAGCTTTGTTTTTGTTCCGTGCATGAGTTGTGCTGATCTAGGATGTTCAGAAATAATCCTTTATGGAAAGTGATGATATTGAGGAATCTTTACAACTAATTAATCTTGGAATTTGATGTTGTGATTTATTGTAAAATCAGGTAATCATGGCATCCCTAGTTTTAATACTACTGTATTAACATGATTTATTAAAAATTTCTGAGTAAGTAAACCAGTCAGTTTTTTGTTTATGTGATCAAACCTGATCATTTAGTTTTAGCCTGTTTGTCGAGAGAAAAAAAAAAGATGTACCTGCTACGTCCATCTGTCACTGACAAGCTGGCTTCCAGTTAAATCCACCACTTACTCATAATTTCCAGTTTCAAAAGATCAAAATGGCAACTGCTGACAAGCCACTGACCTCACAACTGAAGGCTGACCTCACAATGACTGCCTCCATCTGCTTTCCACAGTCAACGGATGCTCCTCTGTTACTGCAACTCTTACCAGTGTCATGTTTTACTAGTAAGACACCTAAAGCTTCATATTAACCATAACTACCTGATTTCTTTCCCTCTTTATTTCAGAATCTAGAGTTAGTTGCACGTCTGGAGAAGATCAAATCAAAGCTTGCCAATGAGGAATACAACAGGATGACACGGAATGTCAACTCTCAGGTATGTTGTCACATGTTTCCTGTAATTCATGGACCGGATTTTAAAAATGATGTTTGACTTAAGGTCAACCCTGAATATGCTGTGAGAAAATTTATCATTTTTTGTTCTCAGGAAATCAACAGAAATGGGACTCTAGCAGATTTTGGCAGACAAGGTTAGTGTGCTGCAGATGTTCTGTTGGAGACGTGATAGCAGAAACTGAGCTGTGAATCCTCTTCTTCCCTTCAGTGCGGTCGGTTAAAGCCGTGCTGGTGACTGTTTTCAACTTCCTGGTGACTGTAGTTGCTGCCTTTGCCTGTTCCTACATGGGCAGTCAGTACCTGTTCACTGAAACTACAGCGGTAAGAAAGAATATCAGTAATTATTATATATATCATATAAATATATTTTATAATGATTATATCATCACAATTATTATCGCAGTTAATGGATTTGACTGATAATTTCTGAGCTCCATCAAACTAACAGAAACCTGATGTTTCCACATTGATTCTTCTGCTGTGGTTTAATGATACCAGTTCAACTTAACCTCTGAAATTTAACTGAGCTTTGATTCATACCCATTAACATTAATGTCACTGACCTAAATGTAAAAGTAGAAAAATGAAAATAACTTGTTCTGTCTGTAACATAATTTGGCCCTAAAGGTGTTAACACATCTAATCTTAAACTAGTGTAAAATAAAATGAAAGCCAGTTAATTCGTTCATTCTGGTTCACT
The DNA here is from genome assembly GCF_017639745.1 of Melanotaenia boesemani. Taxonomy (NCBI): domain Eukaryota; kingdom Metazoa; phylum Chordata; class Actinopteri; order Atheriniformes; family Melanotaeniidae; genus Melanotaenia; species Melanotaenia boesemani. The sequence continues at coordinate 30,149,491 of NC_055690.1, read as the reverse complement.
GACTCTGAACATGCATGTTGCAAAAAAGTCAAGACCAACATTTCTGCAACCTCCCCTGTTGGGTCATGTGGGACATTTTACGGTTTCATGGAAAATATGAGCTCATAGTGAATCTGACGGCAGCAACACGTCCTTAAAAAGTAGTTCCAGGGTGATGTTTAGCATCGTGTAGCATCCCATCTTCTTTTAACAATCATCTGGGAAGTGAGGAGACGAGTTGCTGGAGTTTTAGGAGAGGAATTTCCCCTTTATAAATCACACTCTTCCTCGAAGTTTGCGCAAGTGAAATTGGCTCATATCCCACCCCCTGCACACTCACATTCTACCATAAATGGTCAATGTAAAATACCTTATGTTTATAAATAAGCCAGCAGAACTGTGGCATTTTGAGCTTAATCATGGCAAATGAAAAGACAAGAAAATGCAGTTTCACAGAGGCTGAAGTCAAGGTGCTTGTTGGTGAGGTGGATGTTCGCAAAAACATTTTATTTGGGAGACACAGTAGTGGAATCATAAATAAACAAAAGGCTGCCGAGTGGCAGCACATTGTTGCCGCGGTGAATGGTGCCAGAAGTCAAAAAGAAGTGGTCAGATCTGAAGGCAGAGGCGAAGAGGAAGATGGCATGCCACCGCCAGAAGGTGTCTGGCACAGGTGGAGACCCTGGCACACCCAATCCCACACCTATTACATCAAGAATAGCCTCCATGCTCCTGCAAGTGTGGATAGTGGTGGACAAGGAGGGAGACACAGACCAGGCGGAGACCGGTAAAGTAGTCTAAATTCTGTTATTAAATAAAGTTTGGTTAAACACCGGACATGTGCAGAAGCAGTGAAAGCTATACTGTTTTCCCAGGAACTAGACAGTTAGAAGCAGTGGGAGAAGAGGAGATTCCCCAGTTCAGAAAATGCGGATGTATTGCAGCCTGCCCGAGCACAAGTGTGCCCCGGGCACGTGGCGCACCTGGAATTGGCCGGGTACTGATGGACACCGTCCTGCAAACTCAAAGAGAAACAGTCAGTGCAGTGAAGGAAGTCTAGGATGAACTGCAACAAACCCGTGAATGTGTGGCATTTTATCTGACATTTCTAGCTTATTAAAAGAACTTGTTAAAAAATTAACCTTGCTTACTGTTGTCTTACAAATGTTGCATGACACCTTCATGCAACCTTGCTCCCCGTTGAAACTCTTCATGTCCAGGAGGGGGCTGTGTGTCAGGGTCCTCATGGTGAGAGGGAGGGAGACCAGGTGGAAGGGGAATGGCATTCCTCAGTGCGTTGTTGTGCAGGACACCATACAGTGATTATTCTGCACACCTTTTTGGGATGGCACAGCAGTCTGCCCCCTGATGCATCCAGACACCTCCACCAGTTTTTGAGGTGGCTTGTTCCACAACAGCATGATCCACGGCGAAGCACACCTCTGAGGAGCTAGCGCCTCAGGGGGTAGCCAATATCACCTACAATGTGTATTTACTTACCAAGGAGCCAGCCATCATGTGCAGCGCCTGCCTGCAGTCTACCCCCGCACTGCTGCATGTCAGGATGAATGATTCGTGTTGACCCAGGCCATAATTTTGTCAGAACCATGTTTGAGTCACAAATAACTTGTACATTGACTGAATGTACTGTACATTTTTACAGTTCAGATAAATTCATTTTCAGTCGGAGCCCTTATAGCGATGTGAGTGCAGTCAATCGTGCTGATTATATTTGGGAAACTGGACATTGCTGTTGATGTTGGTCAGGAAACTTAATGTATCAAGTAGTTGTTTTAATGGCATCCAAAACAACTGGTATTATTGGGCTCTGGGATGGCTGAGATATTCCAGACCTTCCAGAAGAAGTTTTCTGTTGGTGAAAGGCCAGTTCAGTATCTGTACTCTTCTCCTGTGAAGCCATGCTGTTGCGATGGATGCAGCATGTGGTTTGTCTTGCTGAAATTTGCAAGGCCTTTCCTGGAAGAGATGTCTGGATGGGAGCAGATGTTGCTGTAAAACCTCCATGTACTTTTCAGCATTGATGGAGCTTCACAGATGTGGAAGCTGCCCACACCATAGGCACTAATGCAGCCCCATCCCATCAGAGATGCAGCTTTTCGCATGTCCACTGATAACAAGCTGGATACTCCCTCTCCTCTTTAGTCTGCAGGACACGACATTCATGCTTCCCCCCAAAAAAATTCACATTTTCATTCGTCTGACTACACAAAGAGCTTTCCACGTTGTTTCATATCATTTTAAATGAGCTTTGGTCCAAAGAAGACGGTGTTGTTTCTGGATTGTGTTTGGCTTCTTTGCATGATAGAGCTTTAACCTGCATTTGTGGGTTAAGGGAGAACCCAGAAATGCAAGGGTTGCAGAAGTCTTCCTGAGTCCATGTTACTTCCAGTAGAGAATTATGTCTGCTTTTAATGCAGAAGATCACAAGCATCCAGCCTTGTCCCATGCACACAGAGATTCCTCCTGATTCTAAATATTTTGATGATATTGTACACTGTAGTTGGTGGGATCTTCAAAGTTTTCATAATTTTATTGTCAGGAACATTGTTCTGAAGTTGTTCCACAATTTTTAGATGCATTTTGTCTCAGATTGATGAACCTCTGTCCATCTTTACATCTGACTGTTGCGCCCATTAGATTCAAAATGAGTTCATATTTTGCATTAAAAGGGTAAAATGTCTCAGTTTCAACATCTGATGTTGTTTATATTCTATCAGGAATAAAATGTGGGTTTATGATCATTGCATTCTGTTTTTAATTAGATGCTACAAACAATTTGTGCTGTATAAAACGCACCTGAACTATGCGTGTGTTGCAGCGAGTGATTTCTGCCGTGATTGCTGCGTCTGTGGTCGGCCTCGCTGAGCTTTATGTTCTGGTCCGGACCATGGAGGGAGAACTGGGAGAACCATAGCGCCTTTACTCAAGAATAATGTTGTTTTTTCTTCTTCTTCTTCTTCTTCTTTCTGGGAAATAGATGTGACTTTGAGTCAGGTTAATTCCAAACTGAATAAACTTTTGGAGAAATGGACATTCCACAAAACAGCTAAAAATGTTTATTTATTTCATGTTACTTTTCCCCGTAATTTCTCCTTGGAAGTGTCTGTTAGTGAATGTTGCTTTTCCCTCTGTAATAAATATAATTGTTGTTCAGAGTTTTTCCTTCCAACTAGAATCACTACCACGTAAATTCAGGAAATCTGGCAGTTCTCTTGTCAGCACAATGTTGGAGTGAGATTTTACATCTAAGTAAGATTTTACTGTTTAAATAAAGGACAAATAAATAAAATTACTAATGCACTAATAAAAGACCTTTTTTTTTCACTTTTTTACCTTCTACTGTAGCCCAGTTCCTCATCAGACATCACTTTACTCATTCCTAGATGAACTGAGCTTCAGTCCTCTGGTTTTCACTGAAAGTAATGTGGTTTTCTTTTAGGAACAGATAACCATTAAAAGGTGAATTTACTCTGACACAGTCACACATATCTTGGTAATCTCCCAGCTTTGTGTCAGCTTTCTTTTGAGACCATGATAGTTATGAAGATACTTCATTTACTTTGGTTTTTAATTCAGACAAAAGGCTGAGGAGAAAGAAGACCAACAATGATCTCACACTCAGTTGTTAAGCAACTACCAACATCTGATCTAAGAAATTATTGTTTAGAAACCATGTAAACAACAAGTTGATGAGGTAATTTAGGCTGTAAATACAGTACAGGCTGATGATCTGGGCTTTTTCTGCAGCTACAGGACCTGGACACCTTACATTCATTGGGTAGACCACAAACTCCTCTGGATACCAAAGTACTGATACATGTAATAATGAATATCTTCGGATGCAGACACTCTGCTGCATCTGGTTTGAAGTGAAATATTGAGCTACCCAACACATAAAAAACACCAGATTTTCATGCTCTGAAAAATAACAACATGAATCTTGTTTCAAATCTGATTACATACGACCTCTCCCTCCTCCAGATATGATTTTTTTGTATACCACACTGCCCTGTTCTTAAGTCCTGTTATAATAGTTGGTGGATTAAAAGATGTAACTACATCTGGAAAACAAAAAAAAAGTATATTCCTAAGATCTGAGATTTGACACCCAGATTAAAGGTTTATTGGAAGATTATTTGGTATTAGAGATGATTATGATATGCTGATCTGTGTCCAGCGCTGGATGTACAGTGGGCACTCCTGTCTGTTATATTTGCCTCAGTATTATACCTCTCCTGTAATATTTAAAAACTTAAATCCAGGACGAATTACAGAGCCTGTAAGCTGATAGACCCTGAGCTCCAGCTTTAATTTAGTACTTATTTTTCTTTATTTTTTCATTCCCTCTGTCCATCTAAATCTCCTGCTACTTACAGTACAGAGATATGAAAAAAATATTTTGACTTTGAAAATAATTATTCCTGTCATGGTATCTTAGTTCATGTAATCATTTTAATCTGGATATTTTGAAAGATAATACTCTGGGGTTGGATCATGTTGGAGAAGGAAAACAGGAGCTGGCTTTGTAACGGGAAACCACATCATCCACAACATGGTGCAGAACAGGAAGTGGGTTTATTTAAATTAACATTTGAATATTAACAGTTGTGTTTATTGGTTTTATTCATTTGGATTTGTTTGTTGTTTTTTTCCAAAGAAAATTAGGAGCTTCAACCAAACAACTCTGTTGTTGGATGATCGTTTACATTAACTAAATGTAATTTATTATAAAGGAATAAATAGAGTTTTTAAAATGCCATTCCTTTCTAAATAATCTGTGATGTTAACATTGACTTAATAGCTGAAAATATGCAATTTGCCATGTTAGTAAGTCCACAGATATCTAATCAGCCAATCACATGGCAGCAACTCATTACATGTAGTCATGTAGACATGATGAAGACAACGTGCTGAAGTTCAAACTGAACATCACAATGAGGAAGAAAGGATATTTAAGTGACTTTAAACGTGACATGATTGTTGGTCTGAGTATCTACTGGGATTTTCACACACAATCATCTCTAGGGTTTCCAGAGAATGGTCTGAAGAAGAGAAAATATCCAGTTAGCAGCAGTTGTCTGGACCAGAACGTCTAGTTGATGTCAGAGGTCAGAGGAGAATGGGCAGACTGGTTGGAGATGATAGAAACACAACAAGAAGTCAAATCAGCAATGGTTCCAACCAAGGTGATGCAGATGCAGAACAGCATCTCTGAACAAACAACACGTCCAGCCTTGAAGCAGATGGGCTACAGCAGCAGAAGACACACCAGGTGCCTCCTGCCAGCTAAGAACAGGAAACTGAGGCTAGAATTCACACACACTCGCCAACACTGGACAGCAGAAGATGGAGAAACATTGTTGGTCTGATGAGTCTTCATTTCAACCATTTCAGTAAAAACATCATAAAAACATGGATCCATCTTTCCTTGTATCAACACGTCAGGCTGCAGGTGGTGTAATGGTATGAGGGATATTTTCTGGGCCCGCTTTGGACCCCTTACTAGCAACGTGGCCTGGTTTAACCACCACAGTCTACCTGAGTATTGTTGCTGACCATGTCCATACCTTTATGACCTCAGTGTAGCATCTTCTGATGCTACTTCCAGCAGGATAATGCACCATGTCACAAAGCTCAGATCATTTCCACCTGCTTTCTAGAACATGAAAATGAGCTCACTGGACTCCAAGGGCCTCCACAGTCACCAGATCTCAATCCAGTAGAGCAGCTTTGGGATGTGGTTGAATGGGAGGTTCTCATCATGGATGTAGCCGATAAACCTGCAGCAGCTGTGTGATGCTGTCATGTCAATATGGAGAAAAGTTCTGACATCTTGTTAATACTATGCAAGCAGTTCTGGAGGAAAAATGGGGTCCAGCTAGCAAGGTGGTCCTATTAAAGTGGATCTGATGATGATTAAATAGATTACATTATGAAACTAAAGAATAAAAATGTTAAATTCTTCAGAGTAATTACATTAGAAAAGGAAGCCTGTTAATTAAAGAAGGTCAAATTACTGTAATAGGAACCCCATAAAAAAATGTGTATTAATATTTTGCTAATTTATAGCTGATTAAAAAGCAAATGTACAGGATAAATTTTTAATGTGATTTTGTTTTATACAATCATTGAATCATTAATACTTCAAAGCTGTTCAAATAACCAACTGAAATGTCCAATATCTGCTAACGTCAGCCTGAACACACTGATAAAATCCATCTTTATGAAACCGCAGCCTGTTTAGTTCAGAAGAAAACATCTGGAACATGAAGATGAAGAGATTCTTCACCTCAGAGTTCATCTTCTGAAACAATGCTTCTCTTTAACTACAAATTACTAGTTTGAAATAGTAAACTGAAAAAGGCTGCTTGGATTGAGAAATTATATAAATACGTGTGGTTTTGCAGATGGTTTATACAGAATATAATTTTTAAACTAAAGCACATTAAAAAAAAACATACAGCGATAAAAACAATGGAAACTGACAGAAAACACAACAATCTCAACATATTAGTGTGTAATCTAACACACACACACACACACACAGATTTGTACACTAGAGTGTGAAGGACAGAACCAGGTCTTTGCTGCTCAGCTTTTGTCCATGTCCCTCATTCTGAGTCAGAACTCCAGAAAATTAGTCACAATCGCAGCGTTATAGATGAGATCTGAGATGTATCCCATAGAGGTCTGTGGTCCCATCTGTGGGTGATGATGATGATGGTGGTGGCGATGACCCTGTCCTTGAGTTACCTCCCAGTACACTGGTTGAGGATGGGAAGAGACTCCCTGGTTAGCAGAGCTGTGACCTCCGCCTCCTCCAGCACTGCCTCCGTACCCGGTCTGGTGGCTCCCGGACGGAGTGAGGTTCTGGGACTTGAAGTTGGTGAAGGCTTGGTAGGAGCAGGTGGAGGTAGGGTGGAGAGGCTGCCTGCTGATGGGCTGAGGAAATGAGCTTGGAATGAAACCAGTTAGTCCCAGGTTCTGCTGTCTGTGGTGCTCCTCCTCCCAGAGACGGGACTCTGAGGGTTTCGGGCAGACGCGAACTGGCTGCTGGTGGAGAGGCGAGGAAGATGGAGGTGATGATGATACTGGGTTGCTGTAGATTTGAATCCAATCTGAGTAAATTTGTGGAACATCTTCATAGGATCGATTCTGATCTTGTCTGAAAATGTCTGCCAGAGTAGTTGTTGCAGGGTATGTGGAGGTCCCAGATCCAGCGCAGGGATCCACAAACCTACCTCCCAGGACAGGCTTGCTGGACTTGGGGAGTCTGCCAGTCTTAATACTTCTAGCTCTTCTGTTTTGGAACCATACCTGTGCAAATTTAAATCATCAACCCAGTGCTGATTTAAGTATAATCACATATAACTTTTCAATATTTAGTTATTTTAATCTAAAAAAAAATACCATCAAATAAACCTAAAAAGTTAAATCTGCGGTAGAAGCAAAGAAAACAAAGACCCCTCCGAGCGCAGCCTCACCTGGATTTTGCTCTCGGGCAGGTGTGTGTGCGCGGCCAGCCGCTCCCGCAGAGTGATGTCCGGGTATGGGGTGACGGCGAAGGCCTGCTCCAGCTCAGACAGCTGGGCCCGGCTGAAGATGGTCCGCTTCCTCTTCCTCTGACCCTCCATCAAACAGCCGCTTCTGTCCGGTTCCGGAGAGGACACGGCGCTCTCACTGCGACCGTCTTCCACCACAAATAATGAGAAACACGATTATTATTATTATTTAACCGTTAAAAACATAAACTGTTTGACTGAAAAATACTGGATAAAAAATATAGGATTCATTTCAGAAATTTTCTTGTGATGTTTGTTCATGGAAATTTAAAGTTAATAAGAAGTAAAAAAAATATTTGCCCCACCTTTACAGAGTTCCTGCTCTCCAAACAACGCCTTCACATCCATCAGGTCTTTATGCTGGTTCTGTCTGAATAAAGAGAACTCAGAGTCCACGAACAGAGCCATCCTAAACCCTCGCGCGCACGTTCCCGCTCGGCCCGCACCGACGCAGACAGCTGAGGACGAGTCGGTGGAGCATCTTCTTATATCCGGATCAGATTAGATGGCGCAACCAGCAGATACAGGTGTTAGACGCGTCCCTAATCCTACCAGTTCCTCTTCATCATGGTCTTCATCGACTCTCTGACTGAATGTATTTGTCTCAAATGTATTTGTTGATTGGTCGCTTTTCACCCTGATAATTGAGTGACAGAGAGGCTGTTTTAAATAAGCTGCTCATCGTCATTACATATTAACCATTTCTAGCTAAACTTTGAGTTATTACCATTTTTTCAAAGTAGGTCATGAAGGTTTTTAATCTACTGAACTCTCAATGACCTCAGATTATTATGAACTTTAGGCTTCAGCCTAATGTTTAAAATTGAAAAATGTTTTCAATTTCAGTTTTGTCTGTAATAAATGAAGTGTTGGGGTTGTGAAAAACAAACTGCAAAGAATCTTTTCATTATTATTTTGTTCAGATTTTACAAGATGTCCCCTGCAGTGGACATCAGGATTTCCTTAAATAAATGCAAACTATTTATTTAATGATAAAAAAAATTCAGATCTAGTAAAATACAACAAGTCAACAATTTATGAAAAATATTCATATTTAACTTTTGTCATAGATTCTTTTTGGGCATACAGAGGAACACATTGCATTTTTTTGCATGTTTCATAAAGTTAAAAAATTATAAGTATGCTAATGTTGGGATCTATTACCTGGTAGACCTGTCTAAATGGTATGCTTTTTTCTGGTTTGCACCACTTTAAACCCTATGTGTCTGGCTCTGCATCTTGGGCTTCTTCATCTGAACTTTAACCCTTTCCAGTCTCATCATCTCTCTATGGACTTTTATCCTCTTAAAATTCTATATCCGAGTCTCCCTCCAAGATTTTAAGGATGTTGTCTACCTCTGTCACAGAGGTGTCCACTGAAAATAACGGTGACACAAACATGTGAAACAAAGTCCTGAAGACCAGCACAGGGGACATTAATAAAAAAGGATTTTAGAAAATAAATAAATTCAGCTCTGAAAACTCACTCAAATATTCCTACACCCTGAAAACAACATTTAAAATGATGTTAATTGTTAATCACATGATTATCTTTCTTTTTTTCCATAAAATGCGTTAGCCAAAATGGAGGGCAGACACAAAGACGTTTATGTAAAATTATTACTTTTATTATTATTATTTATAGTTGGTGATTATGCCTTTTTCAGCCCTTATGAGGACACTTTAAGGTTTAAACAGCACAAATCACACATTTAAAATAAAGACGCAAAGAGCAACAATCATATTTAGCTAAGTAACTACTTCCCCATTGTGTGTGTGTGTGTGTGTGTGTGTGTGTGTGTGAGTCATGTTCTTATTGCTCAGTGCTTTGGTCAGTATTTATCATTTTTAAAGTGCTTTATAAATAAAGCTGGTTTGGCCTTGCTTTAGAAGAAACTGTTCCATACATGTTCTCTCATTACTTATATATTATTTTATGATGCATTTTTCTCTCTAATCTCTCCATGATGTATGCTGTTGTAGTTCCTCTACCTTTTGCAAGACCTTGGTAAAGTTTTGAGATTATGGAGCTAGAGGAACCAGTCTTTATTAAGTACAATTTGAATTGTTTCATGACATTAGACCAGGTGTTTAGTGTAAATTAGACAATAAAGTTTAGGTGTTTCTGATGAATTATTATGAATTTACAATCTCCTTGTACCAGGATGCCCTTCCCTTTCTCCTTGTTCTTAAGAAAGAAAAACAGTAAGTTCTTCTAGTAAGAAACAAAGCTTCTATATTCATGTATACAGCACATTTTTATTGGTTTCATTTCCCTTATCATCCCAATAACACAATATCACACAGCACAGCATAATTGAATTGCTCAGATGTTGTAGTTTCAGTTTTCAGAGTTTCTGGTGCAAAGTCTGGTTTGGTGTGGATAGTCACTTACGAACATGTAGTAATAGCAAAAATTTCTAAAGCACAGCAGCTGTCCCATGGTCTTTGTAATCTCAGCTTCCAATGGACAAATTACAGAAAAATATAATAATCTACCACGAGGGGGCAACACAGACTTTCCTAAATCCTCTCGGTGCCACTTTAACTGATCTGAGGGCTTGTGAGCTTCACTCAAACTTGCGCAGGTGGTTGTAGAGGGACTGGACGTAGGTGAAGACACACATGGGGTCTGGTTTACGTCCCATGATCATCATGTCATCCACCTCAATGAGCCGGTCACAGCCTGCCTTCACTCTGGAGACAAGGACAGGAAGACACATTAGGACAGAGGCATGAATGGAGGAACCCAGAGTCCAACCAGCATCAGGAAAACATTTTTTTTAAAGAGAATTAAGCTAAAATTAGTAAGAATTTGAAGTTATTTAAATCTATAGCATAGTTGGTAGGATAGAAGAAAATAGTGGTAAAACACATTTCCTTAAAGAAAATCTGAAGAATTTTAACTTCTTAATTATCTATATAACAACATAAACATATATAAAAACAGCACGATCAGCCAAATATATAAATCTAATACTGATAAAAAAACAAAACACAGACCACCAACATGTTTTGAGGTGACAGGGTTAGTGTGCAATCTGATACGCAATCATTTATCAACATTTTTAATATTGTATGAATCTGTGATCTCCTCTAAAGGTCTAATCTAAAGTCTGCAGCTTTCAGCCTGTGCGTATGTTGATCTCTGAAGGCATGGAGTCAGATGAAAGGAATGCACACCTTTCACCAGATATGAAAAAAGAAAAACAATCATGGCAACTGTATAATCAAAGTGTGTTGCATAAAATAACTCTGCAGGAGTTGTAAAAAGATGACTCGATAAGAACAGGTCAGCGCCAACAAAGGCATGCAGAGAGTCGGATTATCTGATTCCGAGAAACACAGCTTGCATCTCATTGCTTTGATATGTTCATGTTCCTTTCACTCACTCTGCAGTCTTAAAGGCCAGCTCAAAGTTGTGTTTGCGGTTGGTGGGGGACAGAGAGCTGTAGTCGAACTCAGTGGGAAAGAAAGAGTGGACCAGGGCGCAGAAAGCCATCCCATCGCTCCAACTGGACGAGAAGTTCTGGATGTCGATGTTCTGCAGACAAACACACAAAGAAATCTGCTGATGAGTGTATGGAATTAAAAATCTTGTCCTTTCTCTCCTGTTTTCAGTCTGCTATATGTCTCTGAGATCACGTCATTTCAAAGCTGCCCTTTATTAATCTGGAGTTTGCCTTGAATGAAATACAACGTGTCAAGTAGTCTTTTCCTGTGTATGTATGAGTGTGTGCGTGAGCGTGCGTGTGTGTGTGTGTGTGTGTGTGTGTGTGTGTGTGTGTGTGTGTGTGTGTGTGTGTGTGTGTGTGTGTGTGTGTGTTAGCTAAAAGTTAATAAAAATCTTGGCTTTGCTTTGCGTTCTGGACCATAACCAAAGCCACATGGAGCAGCTGGCGAATGTGAAGGTGCAAAAGTGCAGCAGTGTATTGGTCGATTAAAGCATAAACTAAACCACCTTCATTCATCCAATTGTATAACTTTTGCCTGTCTGATCTAAAGCTTCTTGAAAGTAGGAATATAGTGTCTTTATAGGTACACTCTGGAGGACAGCGGGTAGGATTTGGCCAGCCTGACAGATTTTATAGATCGTTGTTACGAAAGAATCGTCATGGGGAAGCCAAACCAAACATCTACCCCATCCACCTCATCCACAGCCAAGAGGCAGCGAAACAAGGATTCACCTGGAGCTATTTCACTACTGTGGAATGACTCAACAGACGTTCTTATCTCTATAGATAAGAAACTTAGTAGTTTTGATGCGTGTTTGAGCCTGGTCGAGATTCTCCACAAAGAGTTCCATGAATCCCTGGAATTCAGCCAGAAGCAGGTGGAAACTCTGGCTGCAGAGAATGCCGGCCTCAGAGAGTCGACAAAATCCCTCACCGAGGGGTTGTTCTGACTCTTGTGGAAGTAATTTTAATGCATATGGTAATCGATCATATTTACTCATATAACAATCACAAGTGTAATCATTCTTTTATTCATATGATACATTTGTTCATTTATTACTCTCAATTACATTTTATAATGTGTATTTTCCTTATATAGAACATTGAAGTTATTATTCTCTTGTTGTGTTCTTGTGTGAAGTCAGGCTGACCACTTTTCTTCCAGACTCGTGATATGGGGAAAGGTTGAGACTGATGGGCAGCTGCTAGATATAAAACAGTTGTTTAGAAAATAGCAGCCTGTTTGGTTGAGACAATAAGGGAACTGTGCCTCACAGTCCCTCCTTCTTTTTATCAGTTCAGAGACTGGCCTTCAGCTTGGATCAGGTTGAATAAAACTGATTCCTAAAATGTAACAAATCAGAGTCCTTTTGTCGGCTTCTGGGGTCAGCAAGACAGCTCTGAAAAACTTGCAAATATGGACTGTATCTTTTATATACTTCTCCTGTAATAAACCTCATATAGTTTTACTCATTCCGGACTCTTTTTCTACAACACTCTCTGCGGAAAATAAGAAGATCAAAGAAACAGAAATTGATCTGCAGGGACGGAGCATGAGAGAGAATCTAGTGTTTGCAGGGATTCCAGAGCAGACGGAGGAGGACCCCAAGACCACGATGAAAAACTTCATCAAAACTCACCTGAAGCTCCTGGAGGAAACGATGAAAAACATCTCAGATTTTAAGGAATGTTTCTGACACAATTCTGAAGGAAAAAGGGGTCCAGGTTGGTACTAGCAAGGTGGACCTGATAAAGACTGATTGGAAATCCTCAGAAACTGTAAAACAGTACATGAAGGATTTTGGTGTCTGTGATGCTTGGCGCTCTCACCATCCCACACTAAGAGGACACACCTTCTTCTTTTCAGGTCACCATTCCTATTCTAGATTAGATTATTTCTTAACTAGCAGCTTGCTGATGGGTGACATGTTAGAAATCAAAATCCATCCCATAACCATCAGTGATCATGCACCAGTAAATAAGAACAATAAACCAGCAACTAGAAACTGGAGATTTAATACGTCATTACTTAAAGATTCTGAGTTTATCAGCTACTTTAAAAGACAATGGTTCTTACAGAAAACAATGACTTGTCAGAAATTTCAGTATGTGTTCTTTGGGAAGCAGAAAAAGTAATAATAAAAAGGAAAATAATTTAATTCTCTTCTCTTAAGAAAAAGAAGGAAACTTTGAGAATTTTAGTTAGAACTCAGAATTAAATCCCTAGAGGATGCTTACCATGTCTACCAGATGGTTATTCAGCAGAATTCTACAAAGAATTCTGGACAACGCTGGCACCTACTTTCTACAATATGATATTATAAAATAAAAACAAAAATACCTTAAAATATGAACTTAGCTAACATTACTAACATTAAATATTAAAACTTTAATATTAAAACCAGGAAAAGACCCCACACTTCCATCCAGTTACTGTCCAGTTTCATTATTAAATGTAGATCTTAAAATAATCAGTAAAGCTTTGGCCAGAAGGATTGAAAAAAGAACCCCTCTAATAATACACCCTGACCAAACAGTCTACATTAAAGGTAGACATTCCTCCACTAACATGCACAGATTAATTAACATAATAGATTTTTCTACCCTACATAATCTGGAAACCACAGTCATTTCTTTAAATGCAGAAAAAGTATTTGACCAAGTAAACTGGAAATTTTTATTTGCAACATCATCATAGGACTGGATAAAAATATTATATAATAACCCAAATGTATGTGTGAAGGCCAATGATCAAACTTCTCCAAGCTTCTGTTGTGTGTGTATATATACATATACATATATATATATATATATATATATATATATATGTATATATGAACAGTCTGTATGTACAATAAAAACACTGAATGAATTGAACTTTACTACTTTAATTAAGATAGGAAAAACATGTCTCGTCTCTATTATTTTACACATTTCCTATTTATTCGCGATCATTGTCACTGTTGCTTTGTCATGTGAAGCTGATGTGGGTAGGGGCATACCGGTTCGGATGGCCGCAGTAACCAAGAAAACAGCTGTTGACACTACTGTGTCCTACTGTGAGAGAATCAGAAGGGCTTCATAACTGGACAAGCCCAAATAAGCAACTACACTTTGGAAAACAAGCCCAAAACCCTGATATTTGCAAGAGACTTCACAGCAAAACCAGCACACAGTCGCTGAAACAGGCAGATTTAACAACTCTGCTGCCTTTTTCTGGAGCAGTCGTCTCTATCCCTGCTTTGTTCGATCTAGTTGGCAGTTTACCGCCGCGCTGGGAGGCTCACGCACTGATTAGCTAAGTGCATTACGTGGGGTGGCTTACCTCACATGAAATTGGTCCACGTGTTACCTTTCCACTACTGTGAAGACTGCAAAAGTTGCACCAGTTCAAAATAAAAGCACCCCGTCATATTTTATATTTTAACTCCAGGCCCATATGGTACAGATTCTGGGTCCGGATCCAGACTGTGGTCTGCTTGTTAGTGACCTCTGCACTAAACCGTCCCGCTGGTTTAAGTCACTGGGGTCACATGATCCAAATTTATATAGAAAAACAAGCCATCACGTATCTCTCCACAGACTAAGACAGAGGTGGATGGGACCTACTCAACTTTAATCACAATTTCTTAGCTAACAAGCTGTAATATATACAAATATATAAGGCACCCACCCACTCACAAAACTCATTGGCTGTGGTCGTTGTGTGTCCTGGTCATGGGGGACGGCTGATCTAGCCTGTCCTGCTCTGGGGGGCTTCCTCTGGAACAGGGGTGCCTACTGCCGCCAGCGGCTCACGTTCTGGAGGGAAGTCTGCTTCCCTCTGGGCTTACTTCCCCAGACCCCTGTTCCTTCCCCACAATTGTGTAATTAATTACACGATTACACAGTTTTAATTACACTTCACATCAAAACATAAGAAACACAACACACAAACAACTTTTATGGCGCGCGAGGCTGCTCATGTGACCAAATCACGGTGTGGTCACCGCCACTCAATTTTAATTGCAAACAACAAAAAAAAAGGGAAGGAAGTAGGGAGTGGTAGAAGCTGGGGGGGCTCCTGGGCTCTAAACCCTTTGCTCTGGCCATCCTGGATTTGTGCTCCAGGATTGCTGCTTATCGCCCGGGTCTCTGGGCTGCCCTAGTCTGCCTCTAGCCTCTGTAGAGGCATTGTAGCATTTGCACGATCACACTCATCTCAGCTCACTCCTCATTCCATTCATTCATTGTGTTATTGTTATTCCATATGTGTTTAATCAGCATTCACAGCGGAACCAAAGTTTGGTGCTGTTGAAGTCAGGACTTGTTTTGTTGTCGCTCACTATGCACTGACAAGAGGCAGCCTGATATTCCGTCAGAATGTAAGAAGATGTTTTCTACAACATGATAAAGGTCAAACGGCACTTTGGGACTGAAGTAAATTCGCAACAGGATGATTTTGTTTAACCCCCTTTGAGTGTGTGTGCAAATAAATGCCAATAGACAAAGAACGCCTTGTGTCCGTAATTCATCAGAGGGGTGTTATTTTTTACGAGTTCAAACTTAAGGAGTTCAATAAGTACACTAACGTTCAAAAGTTTGGGGTCACTTTGCCATGGGATTCAATAGGGAAGTGACCCCAAACGTTTGAACGGTAGTGTAGGTCAAGCAATAAATCAAAATGTTCAAGTCTTTCCTCTGGAAGAAAACAAGATCCTGCAGCAGAGTTAGCGGCTAACCAAGCTACTTTGAAGGTTTTAGCAGAGATAGACAGTGAAAAAAGACTTGACGTTCTTGAAGCAGAAGAGAGACAGAGAATAGCATTGCAAGAGGTGGAAAATGCAGCAAGACGTAATGCTCTGGAGGAGAAGCGCAGACAAATAGCACGCTTGGAGACAGTTAAGAGGGTGAACGCTGTAAAAGCACAGTTGCAAGTCTATGAACAAGTAGCGAGTTCAGATGAAGAGCGATAAGAGTTACTCCATGACTTCAATTTTCCAAGATGTAGTCACATAGTGTCTTCCTACATTTACAAGTGTGTCAAATGTAGAAAGTTCAGGCGTAGTGCTGAAGTACAAAAAATGGCGGACTTACCTCAAGAGCGAGTAGAAACAACTCCTCCATTTACCTACTGTGGATTGGATTGTTTTGGCCAGTTCTACATCAAGGAAGGAAGGAAAGACCTAAAGAGCTATGGTCTGCTGTTTACTTGCTTATGCTCTCGTGCAGTGCATATAGAGGTTCTAGATGACATGACTACCGATGCTTTCATTAATTCTCTTTGAGCCTTCATTGCCCTACGTGGAAATGTGCGCCAACTTCGGTCTGACCAGGGTGCTAACTTTGTTGGTGCAAAACGTGAGCTTATGGAAACTGTAAGGGAAATGGCCCAAGAATGCCAGACAACTAGGCTGTGAGTTCGTCATGAACACTCCATCAGCTAGCCATATGGGCGGTGCTTGGGAAAGGCAGATCAGAACAGTAAGAAGTGTCTTGACATCCATCCTCGATCATTCTTCTAAAAGACTTGATAGTTCATCTCTGCGTACCTATTTTTATGAGGTCATGGCGATCATTAATAGTAGACCTTTAACAACACACCTGCTCAATGATCCCACTGGGCCACAGCCTCTTCCACCCAACCACATTTTAACAATGGAGTCCTCTGTGATCTTGCCACCACCAGGACAATTTGTGAAAGAAGATGTTTATCTTCGTAAAAGATGGCGCAGAGTACAGTATTTGGCAAATGAATTCTGGTCCAGGTGGAAAAAGGAGTACTTACTAAATCTTCAGCAGAGACAGAAATGGCATAAGACACACAGAAATGCAAGGAACAATGACGTAGTGATTCTTCTAGATGAAACAGCACCACGAAATAAATGGAAACTGGCCAAGGTTTCAAAGGTGTACCCTAGCAAGGATGGACATGTCAGGAAACTGCAAATGCTGATTAGTGATTCTGCACTTGTTGACCAATGAAAAGGACTAACAAAACCAGTTTATCTGAAGAGGCCTATTACCAAAACAGTGACCCTCCTGGAAGCTGAGTAAGACAGAATCGTGGTCATCTCCTTATTACATTAGGACCAAAAGGTTCTTATTTGGGTTTCTTTATTTAAGTCTGTAACAATTTACAAGTGATTTTGGTGGGAGTGTAGCTGCCATCAGTGTCAGTGTTTAAGTTCATTTAATAATTTCATTTAGACAAATAAATAATTCATGTTTGTTAAAAGGAAATGCATTTCATTGTATTATTGTTATTCCATATGTGTTTGATCAGCATTCATAGCGGAACCAAAGTTTGGTGCTGTTGTTGTTTTGTTGTCGCTCACTATGCACTGACAAGAGGCAGCCTGATATTCTGTCAGAATGTAAGAAGATGTTTTTTACAACATGTTAAAGGTCAAACGGCACTTTGGGACTGAAGTAAATTTGCAACAGGATGATTTTGTTTAACCTCCTTTTGAGTTAATGCGACCAATGCAGGTTTATGTGTTTATTTCCTTATCTGTTAATGTACGTGCTAATGTGTAAGCTGAGTTCACGTGACACTTAACCCACTATGTTGTGGAACGTGATTGTTATAAGCTCCAAGTTTATGATCATTTAAGCTATTGAATAATATGCTTCATGTGATTGTAATATGTTTGTTCTTTATGAGAATGTTCATGTAATATAAATATGTTGTATTTTTCCTTTAGTTCTCACGGCATGATTGTGTTCAAATAAATGCCAGTAGATAAAGAACGCCTTGTGTCCGTAGTTCATCAGAGCGGTGTTACAGTGTGTGTTTCTGATACTTTGGATGCTGTTGTGATACATGTTTTTATTTATTTATTTATTCATGTATTTATTTATTCTTATTATTGGTTGATGGTTGTCAGCTTAGTTTACCTGTAAAAGCCATAGAAAAGTCTCTGTTGTGTTTCTGTACAGGTGTAGCAGATGGTTGTCTGGTGTTAAGTTGGACTGTAGGATTGTTGCTTCTATCTGTTGTATCTTTGTCTCCTCTTTCTCTTTTCTACTTTCCTTTTTACTTCTCTTCACTTTTATGATTTTTTTTTCTGTCCCCTTCAGTCAGGTCCAGCAAGATTACATAAATCCCACAATTAATTAATGAGCTAATCAATTACTTAATTAAACAAACAAACAAACAAATAAATAAATAAACTGGATATCAAAAGGAGCCTTATACTCATAAAGCTTCTCTTAGCAAAACAAGTTTGATCGACACAACACAGCAGCCAGACTATCATTCTGCTGCCACGATGCAGGACAGGGCAAGTTTAAAAAATAAATAAAATAAAATAAAATAAAATAAAATAAAATAAAATAAAATAAAATAAAATAAAATAAAATAAATCTCCTCAGCAACACACACACCCTTTATCAGGTCCTCCTTGTTAGTACCGACCAGGACCCCTTTTTCCTTCAGAATTGTGTCAGAAACCTTCCTCAGAGATTTGGCTCTATATTGACATGTCAGCGTCACACAGTTGCTGCAGATTTGTTGGCTACTTTATTTAGTCCACAAACTAGGTATTTGTGGACTAAATAAAGTAGCCAGTTCACCTTAAACTAGAAGACCAAAATGGCTTTAAAAAAGGACAAATGACTGATTTATTAAACCATTTTGCATCACTACAGTTTAAACAAAGATTTTAAGGCTAACAAGATGTTGATATGTTTTGTTTTTCAATTTTGAAAAATATGAACTTCCCTATCTCACTTTCTTGAAAATACTGAGCTATTTAAAGGCACTAGATTTTTCTAGACACCTACCTAATAGAAGACTGATATCTATCCTTTCTTCTTTTTTTTGCTTTGGCTGTAGTGGAATTTAAGCTGCCTAAAAATGAATGAGTTTCAGGACATGAACACTTTCTACATGTATATATGCTGAGTAATAAATTAAATCATAAATCTGTCTGCGTGGAAAGTGGTGTTATACCTGATAGCCTATGGTCTTGGAGCGGCACCACTCTAGAAGAATCTGCTTGATGCTGCTGGCGCTGGATACCCCAAAACTCTGAGATCGCTTCAAAGTCACTGCTTTAGGATGACTATGGGAGGAGAGATGCATCAGACAGCTGCTCCTATGCGCTGCTCAAATTCAGCTTTGTGTTAGCTTTACCTGTTGTTGGCCTCTGTGTCTGGACGTTCGAAGATGGATCGACGAGCCTGAGCGCCGATGTTTCGAGGCAAAGTCTGTGACCTCACCAGCTCCCGCCTCCTCTCTCCAGCCTGACTGAAGGACTTGTCACAGCTGACGTCGCCATCTCTGCAGCATCACAAGCATCACACAAAGCCGAACACATCTCAGCCGAACAAAAAGCTGTGATTCAGGATCTACTTACCTGTCCTGCTGCAGCAGCCCAGAATACGTCACAGACTTAGCAGGAGCTGAATTTGCTTTCTCAGCTGAGGAGACACATGAAGTAAAGATCACATCTGTTGTTGTTTTTTTAATGTGCTGCATGTATCTGTAATAACACTGCAGCTCACCCTGAAGACTTGGAGATCCCAGAGGTCTGGCTGGTGTAGGGGCCCAAGTCTTGACAGAAGATACTGACAAGAAAGTTAAAAAAAAATCTGATTTAGATCTTTTAAAAACAAATGTGAATCATGCAACAACTGACTGACAATTACATATTTGATGATTATACTTTTGATATTTGATGATTGTATATTTAGTTACACCTGCTGTAACTGGAGACTCGTCTATGGATTGGGGCTGGAAGGTGCTGGGGGTTAACTGGCTGGTGGGGGAAGCTTCACAACCTGTAGAGGGCAGAGAGCCAACAGGGCTGGAAGGTGCAGGAGAACCCCGGATCTCTGCTGTCTTGGTCATAGCTGTGATTGGGAGGTGGGGCATTCGCATGGCGACCGGCGCTGTGTGCTCGTGTGGGGAGTCAGTGGGTGGAGAGATCTTTCCGTGGACCAACACTGAATGTTCTAAAAAGAAAAAATTTAGAAGTGATCAAGTGAAACCTGATTTACCCATTGTGCATGAGGTCATGTTAATGTGCTATTTCACAATTTCTTGAAAGTTAAGGGAGCAAGAGGAAAGAGAGGAGCCAAGGAAAGGAGCCAAAAATCATTTCATGAATCTTTAAGACCACGTGCATGGTGGGCCGATTGCTGGGTCTGAAATTAACTAAATCTTTTAAGGTAAATATCAGACCATAAAGTCCAGAAGATATGATGGACACTGATTCTTGAGAACTCATGTAAAGAAAGGGATATAAACACTGATTGTGAATTTTATAGATAGCCAGTGAAGATATTCTAAAATAGGAGAGGTATGATCTTTCTGGCTGGCTCCCATCAGAAGTCTCACAGCTCTGTTCTAATCCATCCATCTGGATTCTATCCCAGCAGCTACCAGGCAAGAGGCAGGGTACACAGTAAAAACAGCAAAAGTAAGACATGACTTATGATTCTGGCTGCTAGCTCACGGTGTGATGGTCCCACAGAGATGAGACAGACATCACAGTGTCTGCTTAAGAATTTGCTGCTTCCTATTGTGTGCAAAGCTCTTCTGTTCTGCAGGTATTGCATGCTGTCCCTGTGCAGGGGACTCACATTAAGACGAGGTTAAACCCAACAATGCTGTCTAAGTTTACAAAGTTCCCTCAGAACAATTGAGCAGATTCAGCTTTATGTTTTCTTACATCCAGTTCAACAATCTGGACGTGCAGAATCAACAACCTGCAGGGTTCATACAGAAACTCTTTACCTGTTGTAGCAGCATGTCCGTTTTCCTGTCCAGTATGTACTGGTGCTGGATCAGCTTCTATCGGCTCTTCTCGTTCGATGCTCTGAAACACACACACTTATAATTAACAACATACACACAGCCTTTATGGCTTTAAATGGAGTATGAAGTCATATTTGACCTTTTCTAGGGACCAGAGGGAGAGCAGATTTTCTAAAGTGGTGAGTAAAAACTGAAACATGAAGTCTGAAATCAAGCAACTGAAACACATAATGAATTAATTGCCGTGGAACCGATCAGCTGTGAGAAATTAATTGCTGTACCAGACTATTTCATTCCAAACTGTTTGAATCAATTTAGTCCTTTTTGGGGTTTCGTGTTGAGCTGCTCAAACACCAATGTGTTGTGTTTGGCTCACAGTCAATGAGCAGGGGCATCATGTTCCTCTGCTGTGAACAAAAACAAATCCAGATGTTCATCACGCACGGAGTCAGTTTGGGATCTTTTTACTCCTTTTGGGGTTTTACACTTTCTGAGTTTTTTGACATTGCCAAACAACTCGGCATACTTCAAAGTCAGCGTTTTAACAGTAAGTGGAAGAAGCAGCAGTGTTCTGTTATATATCTGCCTCCCCCTGCTCCGATAAGCCCTGAGAAGTTTTAAATTAGCCAGTGCTATCACTGACAACCTCACAGATGGGCGGTTAGCCAAAATTCTATCCAGCTCTGAACACTAATGTGATGAACTTAAGATTTTAATGTCATGCATGATCAGTATCCAGGTTTCATATTTCAGTATCTGCATAGCCCTTCTTTTTTCCTGACCTGCAGCAGAGGTTTCCTCTGTCCAAATACGATCAGGCACATGCAACAGCTAATCTCCATCCTGAGGAGATACCGCTATCTCTAACTCTTCACACACAGTGCTTCTGACCCACATAGACTGTGGGTTGAGCTGTCACTTTCCATGTGGCCCCGTCTAACAGACACAGAGCTTAGTGTGTTGATAGTCAGCCACTTTAGCACAGAATAACACTACCGAGGTCAACAGTTCAGTACTGATAGATGTGCACGTTTTGTCAAACTCAGCATCAAACCACAAGTCACATCATGTCTCTGCTGGTCTGAGTGTAGCAGATACAGAATTAGGCTCCATCCACCCTGGATCCATGAAAAGCTGTTTTATCTGATTTGACTGTCAGAATGAAATTATAAAGGTATTTAAGTGAGGACATAATTTCACTGCGGATGCATCCGCTTTATGTTTAGATAATGTCAGCATGCCTGAAGGCTGAGCAGTAGCATCTGGTCACAAACCAACAAACCAACAGAGACAGGATGAGAGTGTTGAAAAAACAACCTTGAACCAATCAAGATCAGACAGGGAGGCAGAGCAGCAGTTATCTGTGCCTTTTCAAAGCCTTCAGCCTTTCAAAGACTATACAGTTTGAGAAATGGACACCATGTTTGTGTTATATGTATAAATAGTGAAGTGAAAAATATACAATGCCAGCAGCAGTAATATACTGGTGTTCATCATAAAATTAGAACATCATGAAAAAGTTGATTTATTTCAGTAATTCCATTAAAAAAGTGAAACTTGTATAATGTAGACATTCATTCCTGACAGACATATTTCAAATATTTATTTATTTTCATTTTGATGATTATAACTGACAACTAATGAAAACCCAAATTGAGTATCTCAGAAAATCAGAATATTGTGAAAAGGTTCAGTATTGAAGACACCTGGTGCCTCATTCTAATCAGCTAATTAACTCAAAACACCTGCAAGGGCCTTTAAATGGTCTCTCAGTCTAGTTCTGTTGGCTACACAACCATGGGGAAGACTGCTGACCTGACAGTTGTCCAAAAGATGGCCGCTGACACCGTGCACAAGGAGGGCAAGACACAAAAGGTCGTTGCTAAAGAGGCTGGCTGTTTACAGAGCTCTGTGTCCAAGCACATTAATAGAGAGGCGAAGAGGAAGGAAAAGATGTGGTAGAAAAAAGTGTACAAGCAATAGGGATAACCGCACCCTGGAGAGGATTTTGAAACGAAACCCGTTCAAAAATGTGGGGGAGATTCACAAAGAGTGGACTGCAGCTGGAGTCATTGCTTCAGGAAGCACCACGCACAGACGTATGTAAGACATGGGTTTCAGCTGTCGCATTCCTTGTGTCAAGCCACTCTGGAACAAGAGACAGCATCAGAAGCGTCTCGCCTGGACTAAAGACAAAAAAGACTGGACTGCTGCTGAGTGGTCCAAAGTTATATTCCCCGAGGAAAGTAAATGTTGCATATCCTTTGGAAATCAAGGTCCCAGAGTCTGGAGGAAGAGAGGAGAGGCTCAGAATCCACGTTGTTTGAAGTGGAGTGTAAAGTTTCCACAGTCAGTGATGGTTTGGGGTGCCATGTCATCTGCTGGTGTTGGTCCACTGTGTTCTCTTAGGTCCATGGTCAACGCAGCCGTCTACCAGGAGGTTTTATAGCACTTCATGCTTCCTGCCGGTGACCAACTTTATGGAGATGCACCTGCACAAAGTGCCAAAGCTACCAGTAGTTGGTTTGATGACCATGGTATCCCTGTTCAGTTATAATCATCAAAATTAAAAGAAATATACATTTGAAATCTGTCAGTCTGTGAGGAATGAATGTCTACATTATACATATTTTAACTTTTTGAATGGAATTACTGAAATAAATCAACTTTTTTATGATATTCTAATATTATGACGAGCACCTGTACTTAGTGTAAAACAGTGGAATTAAGTTAGACCAATCTTTTTGTAGATTCTGTTTAAAGTAAATAGTACATAAGGCACAAGACAAAATGACAAGTGTATTAAATTCACAGCCACAAATTTTTGCCACAAGGAGGCAGCAGATCAAACCATTGACATATTATTCAATATCCACAGAAAGAAGGGATTGCGCAGCACAGCCGTGGTTTTTAGCCGGATAACTGCATGCCTTAGCTTCAGCCTGCCTACCTCCGTTAGCTGGTTAACTCCTGTTGCTCAGGGTTAGCTCGGTTAGCTCTCAGCTACAGGCAGCTTGGAGTTTGATGGTTGTCAATCATCCACCCCCACCTTCACAGTCCCCCTCTCAGCTCAACCTCTTTGCCCATTTTTGGATTTTCCGGGACTAATGACACGCGTGAAGCTAACAAGATGGCAATGGTGGTGTGTGTGTATACAGTCTATGGTTTTTGACCATATGTTAATTCAAACGAGGCAAGCAGTGTTTTTATTTATGGTACAATGTAAAAAACAACAATAATAATAAAAAAAAAAAACACTTTCTGTTCTCATTTTCCTTTGAGTAGGACTGAGTTCTCGCCGCCATTCAAATACGCAGAGGTATATTCTGTTTTTTCTTTACGATTTACAACAAGAAAAATAAAAATATTTTACATCCATAAACAAAACAGCATAGCAAAATTTTACTGTTACACATCTGGATAACATGTTAGTAACAAACAATGCCACATCAACGCCTTCCACAGAAACACAATACACTGCTGCTGTGGAACAACACACTGCTCACTTTAGGAAACTGGGAGTGAAAATGTATGTGTGTGTGTGTGTGTTTGTGTGTGTGTGTGTGTGTGTGTGTGTGTGTGTGACTGAGCTCACCAAACAGGAATGCTGGTGGGTCTTGTGTGTTAAAAGAAGGCTTGAGGAGAAGCTGTGTGTATGTACAAGGAGAGGAGGGGTTGTAATACATAAAGTGGTGTTGACACAGATAATCAGAGAAAAAAACAACCTAAATACTTCTGATTTCTGCAGTTTTATATCACAGGATGAGGAGTTCAGAGTGGACTTATTTTCTCCTGTACGATGAGAAATAATAATAATGAGAGTAGTGAGGTGGAAACAGCTGGTGATCCCTCATGAGGAGGGAGACAAATTACAGAATGTCTGGCTACAAGGAATGGGAGCTTCTCCAGCTCTGTTCAAATGTCCAGTTTGGGTCAGAGGGGGAAACGCGATACCAGAGGCTCCTATAAACTCTCTGGTATCTCAAGGTCTCATTTGCTGGCAGAACACAGTGCTTATTGCTGCTTTATGCAGCTCAAGGCTGACCAGAAGTGTGAGAGCATGCAGCGTCCATCACATTCATACAGGGAATCAGTCAGAAATCAGGAGCTTATATGTTGGATCATCCTGCACAAGAACGTTTAAGGAAATGCTACAAGAATTTATATTAAAAAACAATTCCTTTTCTTTTTTTTTACTCTTCTTTACCTCACTGAAATCAGAGGATAAGATATGTCATCCAGAGTCTCCACTTCCGGAGGGTCAAAACTCGAGCGAGCAGGACTGTTTAGCCAATCATGCAAAGACAGAATTGAGAGCGTGTTGGTCACCACTGCAAGGACAATGGTCTTCATGTGTACACAGTGGATTGATGGGCTCTTACGAGGGAGATTCTCTGCTTGCAAATACTGTGTTATTCGCTCGCAGCACAGAAATGCCCCCTTGCAATGTGTGTTTTCACCACTAGTTTACTCATTCAAGTACACATGCCCCGTGTTTACCATGCGCATACTGCATTTTCATGCACATGGTCGGGTTTGAAGCGTGCCCCTTTTGGAAATGCCATATTAGAATGTCTATTCAACTTGTAAAATCTAAACCAACTTATCTGCAGCTACCTTTCCTCTTAAAAGACTCCACAACGGATTCTGCCTTCATATGCAGAGCAGATGTCTGACAGCAGCGTAGCTACTGCTGCTGCACTTCTGGAGGCGGCAATCCCTGTCAATTTAGAAATGTTGACATTGTCCATGTGAAACAATTTAATTCTTGATATTTTGAAGGCGTGGCTCTAACAATATAGCCATGGCGGCCCACCACGGCTGAGTAAGTCGAATGGATTCAGTGACCTCAGGGGGAGCGATTACAGCTACTACTTTGACATTGTGTATAGGCTTACCATCTTCTTCAATGTTCATTTTAAGATGTTACTTATCCCAAACGGTGCTCTAGCTCCCATCAAACAAAGCCAGTGCTGCAGTATTAAAACTCAGAGTCCTCACTTCACACACGGAATTGTTTGTCCATTCAGAGACACCGTAGTATAATGGTGGGACAAATATGAAAGCTGCCATGTATGTGGACCCACGGCAAAAAAATGCTTTTTTTAAGAGAATAAAAAAAAAAATATGTATTTTAGTTTAGTTAGTTAAATGATTAGATACCAACAGAAACAGTTTTTGTTTATATATTAAATTTTTCTGTCACTAAACTTTGATTTAATCAGGCACTGCACCTTTAAGCAGGAATCTAACAGGAAATTAGCACAACTGAAAACTTACAGATCACAACAAAAATCTGCTTCTTTTTAAAGCAAGACCACTGAATTTGTACATGTTGGTGCCATCTAATGGGTAATTAGGCATCCATCTTGCATCCTGTCTCTTCTCTGAGATCTTTCCAGCCAGTAAAAGTCAGTCAGATTTTGACTCTTGTCTCATCTGTTACTGTCTCTCCTTCTTTTCCCTCTCTTCCTCCGATAACGTCCTTATGTGTTGCTTTGTTGTATCAGCCATGGAGCATGTTTAAAACAGCCAGCATACTGATTTACAGTTGCTGATGTGTGGAGTGATGCTGTAAAGCAAAACACAACTGTCACATGATACATGGCAAGGTAACAATGACTCCAGGAATGTGCATAATGAATGTTGGTGTGTCATTGAGTCAGAAGCATATAGTTTTATGGCTGAAAACGTATGTAGTGTTTAAAAAAAAAAGATTTAAATACATCATGGCCTCAACTGGTTGCAACGTAACGCCAGTATAAGTTGTGTTTCTCTCGTGTATCTTAAGCTGGAGCCATTTATACCTCAGGGATACTAATGTATTCTTGAGGTAAAATGTAGTAAATCAGTCAGTGCTGAAGCCCAGACAAAACGGAACAGTTTCTGTGATATTTAGAAGCCTCATAAATGTGCAGGAACAAACAAACATATGCAAAGTTTATCTCTGATAACAGTCTAGTAACTGTGCACAGACAAAAGCTTCCTTTTCTTTCTTAAGGGAAAAACACATCTGCTGCTTCTGTAACTGCGTCACTGAGTTATGAGGAGGGAACTGTAACATATTTGTAGAAAATGAGTGAGACAGGGCAGAAAATGTGGAAAATCCCTCAGTATTAGAGCCGAGACAGAGAAAAGAATACAAATTTTGTTCCTACTGGGATTATTTGTCTGCCTCTTGTTCAGCAGTGTTTAGATGATTCTCCACAAACACGCCACTATGAGTAAAACTGAAGAAAACCACAGTGAAAACTGTAGAAACACAGTAGAAACTCAGACAGACTTTGGTCAAATGTTGCTGGTCTGTTTAAACAGGAGGAGGTAAGAGGGTGCTGGGTGAATGCCACATCCTGTGTTTGGTCAGAAGACATTGTTAAGCTGTCAGACGCATCTTCAGCACCGACGCCTTAATAAGGATTGTAGGGGCAGGGGTGAGGTGTGGAGAGGTTCTGATGAGGGTAAACTGCAAATAGCAACTCTGCATGTATCCTAACAGAAAAAATATTAACCCTACAGGAGAGCTGTAAACACCTCCATCAAATCTACTTTCTTACACATAAAGTGTAACATAAAGAGAGTAACTTATGTAGCTAAATAAATGGTTTAACATTTAAACAGAGTTTATTATAACATAACGCTGAGGATGAGCAATCAGTCATTAGCATCGCGTCAGCCCCGGAATATTAAGCGAAAGCCAACTTTTCTTCCCTCTTTGCACATAGCCAAGATAACAAAACAAAGACTATTAAATACGACAAATGTTTTGTGTATTTTAAGTGTTCATGCTAACCCAGGCATTAGAATGTGGATTTTACAAAACAATGCTAAATGACAGTAATGATGCCGGTAATGTAGTTTTTTTGTTTTAATGTATAAAATAAATATGTACAGATACATCTGAGATGGTAGCAGTTTATTTAGTGTTAAATAATATTTGTTTATAGTTCCTGGGTGTTCCAACTGGGTTGGTGGTGCTGCAGCTGTGATTGGAGAGGGTGAGGCCAGAGACTCCACCCAGCACCGCAGCAGCCATGTCCTCAGAGGAAGTCCTGCAGGTGCAGAGGGACATGATCACCGCCATTAACAATGTGGCCAAGAAGTTGCGGGAAATGGAGACTTTCTTGACGGAAATTGGGACAACAATTACAAAAGGATTGTGTAAGAATAAATAAATAAAGGAAATC
Source organism: Melanotaenia boesemani (assembly GCF_017639745.1). Lineage (NCBI taxonomy): Eukaryota > Metazoa > Chordata > Actinopteri > Atheriniformes > Melanotaeniidae > Melanotaenia > Melanotaenia boesemani. The sequence continues at coordinate 30,121,545 of NC_055690.1, read as the reverse complement.
CACCTCTTGTGTGTTTCATAAGCGTTGCATCACTTAAAAACTTTTTAAAACTCAGGCGCCAAAAGGGTTAATTTACCAATTCCTGAAATCCATAATTGACATATTCTGGTTAGTGGTGGGTGGTAACAAATTACGTTACTGTAACACTGATACTTTTGTCAGTAACTAATACTCTACCACATTACTCTTTAAATAAAGTAAATCACTTACCATTACCCCGTGGTGCATTACCCTGTTACTAGCTAAATTAATACATTTCGGCCAATAGCTGCGCTGTGTACAGTGGTGACTCAGCACAACTTGGGCGTTGTGTGTTTTTGGCCTTGTTTTCTTAAATTTAGTTGCTTACTTGGGCTTCCTCTGCTCCCTTTCTGAAGCCCTCCTGATTCTCTCTCAGCTGCCCACGAAGTAATAACCCCTGGATATGGAACAGGAAACGTGAATGCAATAGTCCTTTTATTTCAGGAACTAGTGTCCCCTGCCCGCTTCCTTGGTTACTGCGGGCCCCTGAACCAGCATGCTCCAACCCACACACACTCACTTCACTTCACAGAGAAACAGTGACAATGTATATAATAAAAATTCGGAGAAAGTACATTACAACATACAGCAAAAAGTTTGAGAAGCTGTTGCATTAGTTTTTGTGTGAAACCCATTAGAAAAACACTAGAGAGGTTGTAGTACAGACTGTTCAGGTAAGGTCCCCAAAACGGACATTTTGGCACAGATCAGCACCAGTTGTTCTCAACTTTCCCGAGATGGTGGACCTCAGGTTTTGAATGGTTAAAATTTGGCCATGAGGATTAGAAATGGACTAAAGAAGGATTTAGAGGCCGATCATAAAGTTTGAACATATAAACACAATCCTGAATTCTCCTGGAGCCCCAGAGCAAAACACAAAACGATTTCTAAACATACCAACTTTAAGCTGTCTCTACATACAGATTACATGTAATGTGTGAGTAATGAGTGAAAGTGTGTGTGGGAACTAAACTTCAGCAGTTTTTCTTAAAAGAAAAAGCAACTACAAAAACACAAAATTACATTAAGTTCTTTTTTTGTTTTTTGTTTGTTTTTTTTTTGCAACAATGCAACAAAATATGGCCATGAGGATGCTGTAACGTCCGATACGAAGCTGAAACGTGTTATCATGTCTAACAACTACTATGGAGCTATCAGTGGAAACAACTCCTGCTTTTTAATTTCCTCCGTGGAGGGTCTGTGGAGGAAGAACAACACACTCAAACCACCTGTTCCTCTAACACATTCACAGCCTGCAATTAGTGTGCAAGAAAAATCTCAGGGAACAACCAAGCTGGGTCAAGTCTGCCGGCTGGGAGGACATAAAAACTCAACTGTTGGTGAGAGTCACTGTTTCTAGGCTTGAATGCTAAGAAGAGGCGACATCTTAAAAAGAAGAGGGGGCTCCAGGTTTACTGATGCTTTCAAGTCCAGGTTAGTTCAGAAAACACACATCATGGCCTGGATTCCTCATTATGGAGGGAGAAAGGTTCCACAATGAAATACATAAATACAGCATTGAGTAACTAATTAAATGTGTAATAAATTTATTAAAACAGGAATGAATAAATAAATGCATGCTTGCATGCTTAGGGGTGAGAGAAGCAGCGCACTGCTGGCACATCTGTACTCAGACACTGATAGACACTGAATAACAGCACTGAATCAGTCCATTATATATAAAATATTGTGGAGTGGATTGTTCATTGATCATTGGATCTGGGGAGATGTGTGCGTAATTCCAAACACACAATTGCCCCTAGCCTGCAATGCATTTTTGTTAGCATGTCTGTATCAGTAAAACCCATGGTCACATGGTTTATCTACTCTGCACCCATGTTTTCGATGCATCATTGCTATCTGTTGGCCTTTTATTTAAACATATAGCTGTGTGGCACAGCCACAGTTTGTAAACAGCAAACATGAAGGGAAGCGAGAAAACAGATTTTCAGCTTAACAAGTCTTAATAAGTTTTCTGTAAAACATTGTTTACAATTGCTTAAAGTTACAATGATTATTAGGAATAAAACATCCTCTGTACCGTATTGAATTGCATCTTCTTTTTCAGTCGGATTTATTGGTTTACATTATAGAAAACAATTAAACATCAAATACATCCTTCAGAGGGAAAGAAGGAGGACAAAATAATTGTGGTGTTATTTAGAAGCCATTTGTTTGTATCATAAAATGTATTGAACCAAATCCGATTGTACACAGTCAAATCATTACTTAATCATATCACATCATGAACCAGAGTGAATCGTATCGGCAGGGGGCTTTACGGTAGAGTTATTATATTGTATTGCTGGCACCGTATCGAGGCGTGTATTTAATCAACTTCATGGATGGAGGTTCACATCCCTAGTGTGCATCCAGGTGTTATGATTCTAAATGTGCTGAAACAGATAAATACTTGAGACTCCTGCAGAAATGATTCAGTAGGACTGAACACCATTTAAACAATTTCACCATATAATCAAATTTAAATCTCTTGGTACTGCTGCCCTCCCAGTCATGACCCTGAATTCTCTTAATGTCCCCTCTGGGTTTTACTCCAAAATCCTGCAGCTGGACAGAAGTAAAATAAAATTTGTTAAATATCCCCAAGAGGCACTTCACCAACATAGTCAGAGAGGTGGAGTTAAAATCCATCATCCTGAAGCCGACTCCCAGTAAGTCTCACTGGTTCCAGAGGGCAATGAGGGTGAGCCATCCCACGGGCCAGTTGGGTATTAACCTGTTTCCACAGAGATGATGATGGGAACACAGCCTTTTGTCTGGATGTCATTAAGAGAACCAGGGGTAGCCAGGGAGTGGCCACATACCTCTGTTAAACCCCCAGCATGTATGCACACACACGCACACACACACACACCTACACAGCTTGCAGTCTTTTTAGGTTTACCCTGCTTTCACTATTATCCTTTTTTTCCTTCAGTCCAAATCCATTAGAATCACTAGTAACACTGCCTTAATGGAAAATAAAGTTTTCCAAACAGCCTGGATGAGCAGTCTGCGTCATCAAACCTCCACCTCAGAGAAAACACACCACAACATGATGATGAGGTGATACATTCATCCCAGGTTAGGATTCATATTTGTGGGAGTGTTTTGCTTAGTAAGTCTGACTGTATTAATAACCACAACAGGGGAGGTCGGTGCCAGGAATCCAGCTTTAAAGTGTAGAGCAGCTTTGAGTGGGTGGGGGAGGGGTTTGGAAGTGAGGAAGGGGCCATAGAGACAGAATAGTGAGGATAGGTGGGTGACAGATTTAGAGGTTTGTTACTGTTATCACAAACAGTTGGGGTTAGTGCAGACTCCACAGACAGGGAGGAAATCTCAAAAGTCCTCACAGTGGAAATAAACACTCTGCCGTGTACAACTCTGTTCCCACTCAGCTGGAAAAATAACTGCAGCTCCTCACACATTGTTTTCCATCAATTAAAATTTGTGTTTTAAAAATAAGTGAGACAAAACCAAATAGATTAATGTAACATACAGACCAAGCTCTGTTCATTCAATTAAATCTTAACCATGTGACTTTAAAGACAATGAGGTTATTACTCCCCAAAGAAGTCATCAAAGTTTTTCATCAAAGAATCCAAAGAGGACATTATTATAGAAAGAGAGGACAAGAAAAAAAGAAAGTGACATAGAGAGATATGACAGGAGTACACATCAGACTAACTGTAGTCAAATAATACAATGAAAGCAAAGAATAAAATCAGTTAGTACATAAGAACACATAAGAGATAAGAGATAAGACAGAGTGGGGACAAAGCAAACACAACATAGCATAAAACAGACAGACATCAAAACATCAGACCAAGACCTTATCTAATTAAAAGCCTGCCTAAATTAAAATCATTTTTTAAATGTTCGAACCGAAACAAGGCAGTGTAAAGACATGGGCAAAGCATTCCACAGTAGGGGGGCCACAGCTTTAAAAGCCCTGTCCCCTCGAGATTTAAAATGGTCCATGGAACCACTAGCTGTCATTGACCAGCTGACCTCAGACTGCAAGAAGGGGTGTGGATATATAAGATCAGCAATCTATGCAGGGCTTGACCAGATTAGGGTCTAGATGTGAGAACTCAGATCTTAAAATGTATTCTAAAATGCAGTGGTAGCCACAAGGCAGGAGTTATATAACATCTTTTTGCTTGTGTTGGTTAAAAACCTTTAGCAGCAGCGTTCTGGCCTGCCTGTAGATGGCCAAGTGCTTTTTTTTATTAAAACAGGTATAAATCCTGTTGCAATAGTCTCAATGAGATGAAATAAAAGCATGGATAATCATCTATCTCCAGCTCTGTTTTTTATTTCCGGATTTTATGGTGTCAAACCAGTGATTTCTTCTTTAAAAGTGGTCAGAAAGTTAAAAACATCCATGAATTAGCTCATCGCCGTCCTTCCCCTACCTTTGTTACAAGGGTTGCGGCCGAATAACCAGATGTTGAAAGTGGATGACACTGGTGGGATGCATGTGAAGCAACAGGATGCTGAAGTGCTGACAAATGGAAACTTGAGCTGGATGTGTGTGGACACAGTAAGAAAAATGTAATAACTGTAGACTTTTTACTAAGTTTTCAGGTTTTGTCCCATGGGCTGGTAGGCTTATCGTGAAACCAGACTAAAACTGCACAAAGCAGTAACCACAATGCTGTGCTTGAACCTTTTCCAAGCTTGTGCATGTGAGTGTGCACATGCACCAGTAATATTAGTGTAATTCGCCTTGGATCAGGATCAGAACATTTTAATGCTGTGAACCTATAATCTATCGATCAGCATAATCTCAGACTGTTACAAAACTAGAAAACAGCACAGACTAAATGCTTAAGTGCTCTGCTGCTCATACGTGCATTCATGTGATTGAAGATAAGGACGTAACATCAAAGCTGAGTTGTGTAACGAAGCTGAATGATGGAGCTAATGGATGCTCAGGGAGGGATGGAAGGAGAGGAAGTTCATATTACCTCATCACATGGTCAGACCGTCTAATTGTAACTTAACTGTCCAAAACTCAGACAAATAGACAAGATTCCCGTGTTAAATGTTATTGGAAAATCAGCTAAGGTCTGAATGAAGCCTCAGACTTGCAGTAGTGATTTTGAGAGGATGCTCCTCAGAATTAAAACCACATTTCCCATAAATCCAGTGGCCTGTTGTTTCAGTCTGCTGAAAGTAATTTTTCCTTTCATTCTTTCCTCTGTGAGCCACCACCAATAACAGCCTTTGCTGAGTTTGTAGCAGACAGCTGGAAGAATAATGTGTCAAACAATGATTTATTGAGGTGGTTTTGATGCTTTCAGCACCTTCGAGACAAAACCCGTGTGACCTCTCAGCCCATGAAAGTGTCTGCGAGCCTCCTAAACTCAGCTGCTGCATTTTGATAGATGATGTAAACGATCCATTGTGCTAAACATTCGACAGCCTCCTGACCTGCCTCCTCTAGTCTGATCTGTTTGTCTGCTAATAAACACAAATGGCACAGGAATGTGTTGTGTCACATCCAATGAACTGGTGGAGTCTTGAGTAGTGTAGATGGGGTTTTGAAAGATATCCAAAGGAAAGAAAATGAAAGTTTCTTCTAATAGAGACCAGAGATGCGCACTCGAGTCACACTTATCTTGCATTTACACCAACTTTAGACTCAACTCAACTCACGAACAGTCTTTAATTGTTAACATTTTCTTCCTGATCTTTGTCCGCACATACAAACAATAAAAACGATGTCACCTGGTGAGCGCGCATGTTCCCACCCCACCTTTCTTTATAACCACTTTCCTTTATTTTAGTCTAAACACTTCATAAAGGGAATAATAAAAGAGCAGCAAACAGCAACATTTGTGGTATAAAAATCCAGGACACTGGATCCACCACATCCACCTTAAACACACCTGGAGAGGGTAGCCATTGTAATATGAAAATTAATGTTACAATCTACGTTAGGAACTAGCCATGAACCACCCTGGACAACGTTAAACTGAGACCAATAAACCATCAGAACTACTGAAAACAATGTAGTTTAACTGGGTCTGTTTATTAGAAAAACAGATTTCAGCTCTTCACAGCTTTAGTAGTGTTAGCCATATAGTGGGTGTGGTATACCAGGGCCACCGGGGCTGCCAGGGCCTCAGACACTACAATAAGATGAGGTGGATAAAATCTGATGCCAGAGCCAAAAGAGGCCTCGTGGTGCAAAGATTCTGTGAGGCAGCAGAGGAGGGCCACTTGGTGAAAGCGACAGAGCTTGTGGAAGGAGCTGTGTATAACTGACCAAGAGCAGCTGACCTTTCTCTTGCGCTCTGTGCCTGACCTGTTGTCAACCCCAAGAAACTTGGAAGATCTTGGCCCGAGAAGAAGACCCATCATGTAAGCAATGTGGAGCAGCTAGCTGTCCAAATGAGAGGAACAGCAAAAAGTCAAAGCTGATAACAACAAGCAGGCCCAACCTCCCAAATACATAATTTTTTTGATGAGAGGGGACAGGGCTATAAAATAACTATAAAACTATAACTATAAAATAACAAAACTATAAAAAAAAAAACAAAAACAAATGCAACTCAACTGGTTTTTGGCGCTACTGCATCAAAAATATCTTCTAAAAAATAGCTTCCAGCCATAGAGGAGCATTATTTTTGTTCCTTTCAGACACACACAGAACTTTCTGCTCACTGCTTGATCTTTTGCTGTTCCCGAGTGGACAATAATGTCATTTTAAACTATCTGATTGGTTAAAAGTTTGACAGGAAGTGGCTTTATCATAATTTCCAGGGAAAATAGAGGTCTCTCAGCAACATAATAGTGACAGTGGTCTTTTTTTATTTTGAAAATGTGATAAATCATGGCGTTATCATGAATCACTTACAGTCTCTGAAAAAAACAGAACATTTTGCAGCTGGATTGTAAACCTCCTGGACGGGAAATGAATGCCTGGAAAACTTCTGTAGATTACCTAAAGGGCAAACTATCCATCACAATTTACCCCACAGAGTTACATACTACTGTTCCTGAGACACTGTTGACTATATCTGTGATAGTGCTCGAGGGCGCTGGAGATCTAGTGGAGTTTTAAGGGTTAAGCTAATGATCAGTGCTGTTACAAACTCCTGTCGGATAAAGGCTAAGTATGGATTTTACATTCCTTAGATTTTACAATGCAGCGTTCTAAGCAGACCAAGAGGCAGATCACTAAATGCAACTTAAAGTGACTTGCAAATAAAGGAGATGTCAGCTTCTCTGCCAGAAACATACTGTACATAGATAGATAAGGATGAAGATCATATCAAAAGATTAAATTGATGTAAAAACTTACGGATTATTAATAACTCCTTATATTAACTTAGACAGGATCACTTTCTTCTGAAAGATCATTTCCATCATCTGGAATTACAGTAGCCATTTTCATTTATTAATTTCTGACAGTCTGGCTGTGATCTGGAACCCCTTCGCTTTCATGTGCAAGCGTTTGATGCCTGAGGCAAAGGCAGCACAGACTCCCCGGAGAACATAACAGAGCAGCATCACTGACAGACACCACACTGATTAAATCAGACTCGTTTGAGGCAGCGAAGGGAGGCAGGTTAGCACAGATTAAATGAGAGCACTCTGTCCGATGGAAATTTAGTTCTGTTTTGCACTGTGGTGTAAACAAATCCATCCAGACAAGGAAAAAGTTCAGAAGTTTTCCTAAATTTTAACGTTAGTGCTTAAAATTAAAGAAAGGGGGAAAGAAAGGTTCTAGCTAAGTATTTGTTGATGTGAGATAAGGATGGGAGGTAAGAAAAGGAAAACAGGAATGCGTGGAAGAATGAGAAAGAGGGTCGATTCAGTAATCCCTCCACACTCTGTGTACTCCCAGTGAAGCACAAAAACCCACACAAAGGCCCATTGAGACGACTATTTTTGCAGTGTAATTGGCAACAGTGGTGTCTGCAGATATGTTAGTGTGTGTGTTTGTGTGTGTGTGTGTGTGTGTGTGTGTGTAAAACAGATTTAAGAATAAAAACAGAGAAGGAAGCAGGGATATGTTAAGGACCGTGGTCTTTGTCCTAATCTTAATCTCAGCTAATTCCTGCTGCCGTGAACCCTTGAAGAAAAGAAGAAACCTCAAAAGCCTTCCAGATGGAAACACACACACAGAACATAAAAACACACACTCTTACACACACAGCTGGATTTTAATTTAAGTATTTTTATGTGAATTCCATCGTAGTGAATCAGAAAGAGACTGCAAATTATGACAAAACTTCTACTGTACTAAAATACACGAATCATCCACTTAAACGGGCGGATTGAGATAAATAAACGTCTCCTAAGAAGAGCAAAGCTTGGAAGACTTCATTATTCACAAAGCTGCATGCTGCCGGTGTCTTCCTGATATGGACTTCATCTTGCTGATGTGTTTCAGGTGTGTTTCAGAGGTGAAATAGGTGTGCAGGTCACAGTGATGGTGCACAGTAACAGCTGGAGAGCAGGCGGCAGGACAGACACGCCTATACACATCTACCTGGCACTGATAACGTGGACTTGAGCTTAGAAGAATGCATACACTGTGTGTGTTTTGTGTCAGTCAGGCCTGTTTGAACAGCTAACTGAATTTTATGTGCTGTATCTTCCTCATCTCTAACTGACAGACAGATGAGGAAGTGCTATTATGAATTAAAAGAGCAGCATATTAAAAAAAAGTCCCATGAAGCTAATGAGGACCATACATGTTTTATCACAATATTTCCTAATGGGTTGCACTGCAGTGTGTGTTAAGCTGACAGCAGGGGATCTCCACCACAGAGACACACAAAAACAAAGGTGGCCTTGTGCTGTTTTCTGCTCTGACCACATGATTTCACAACAGATAAAATTCCACCGTCAAATCCACCACATAGTTCGGTAATTACAGATACAGAAGGAACAACTATTTGCATAATGTGAGCATGTACCTTCATGTGGTTTAAATATTTTTTTATATTGTCTGAATATACAGGATGAAAAACTGAACAAGCTGTAGATTCACTGAGTAAGAGATATTGCTGTTATCTAGTCTTAACATGGCTGGCCTCCGAAATAGCATTTTTCTTTTAGCAGGAATTATTTTACCTGAAAACCAAAGAAGGCGATGCAGCGTTCAGGTTTTAAGTCTCAGCTTGGTGAACTGAGTTGGTGTTTAGTCCCTAAATATACTCACGGATGTGATATAATAAATATGACATGGTTTCTCCACTTTTTCTGAAAACTAATCTACTGCTGTCATACAACTAGTTTAGCACTGCTAATGTAAGCTTCATGGTAATGTTCATGCTAATGTTAGCTTCATGCTAACATATTAGCCTTACATATCATTAGTAGTTGTACTTGCACAGGGACAAGTTTCCTCTAGAAATGTGCAGCTAAATGTCAATGATTTAAAGGATGAATAATTAGGAAACTACTTTAGAGTGTACTTCAAACTGGTGTAGTAATACTGGTGATCCATGCAGGTCTGGAGAGACGTTTCTGTTCACCAGTAACCTCTCAATCACCTGAGGTGTCACCTGGGGTGTCCAATCAGCTCCTCCCCTGAGCTGTCTACAGATTTGATTTCTTTGCTTTGTTTAGTTTGGTGTTTTTTGTGAGGCTGATTATAAAATAACTTCATAGAAGAACACATTGTCCACACATTTTGTGAAATTATGATAAAACAATAGTTGCATTACATTTAAGAGGCTACACACACCAAAACTGAACCAAACAACTGAGCTCCACTCCCATCCCAACCACACATGTCCAAAAAATTATTTTAGGACTCAGTTGCTGCTTGGACCCCTAACTAACCTCAATAAATTGAAAACAACAAAGGAAAAAAAGAAAATAAAAATCAGTGCCAATGAAGTCTTGAAATTTCCTCCATTTTTAAAGAGCTTAAATTTTTTCTGCTTCACCTCCCATGCAGGTCAAATTATTGCCATCTTTCTGTGATTGCAGCACTTTGACTTATCACTACTCACTCTTCACTTGCTGAAGACTACCTTCAATCCAGGCAGCTTACAGAGCTTCACCGACCCTTCAACACTTCAGAAAAGAGAATCTTGATACAAGTTTTAAACTGATATGTCCTAAAGGTTATACTGAGGATTTCCTCTAACATTAACCTTCCTTTCCATGCTTAAGAACATATATTTATGGTTAGGAGGAGGTATGTTCATCACCAACTGGTTGATTCCTGCAGCAACAAATAAATGCCAGATTTGCTTTCTAGATTCATTAGAAGCTAAACAAGCCAAAAATGTTTATCAAAATCAACACCGGACACAGGAAAGAACTCATCATTTCATCATTTTCATCTACATGTTGCTCATAAACTATCCCAAAGTGACAGTATAGTATTCATGGCTGTAAGTCTGAAACCACAGAGCAGTAAAACTGACTCAAACTGTACAGTCATGGCAGACGAAGTGATAAACTGTGACGTAACTCAGACTGAAACGGGTAATAAAAAACTGTGTTGAAAACTTCCTCGGTCACAGGAGGTGGGAGAACATGTTGTCCCACCTGTTATCAAATTTATTCAGTAGAGTTTACAATTTCTCTGGATCAAAAGTTGGAATTTTCTCCAGTTTACCATCACCATGTAATCACTCAGGTAGAACTAATACACAAAAATCCTCCACACTGGATCTGCATGGTTTAAGCAGGACAAAGGCAGCACTGACTAATCAGAGGCCACATTTCACAATGTTGACTTCTCAGATTTGGTTCGGGTCTGACAAACCACTCAGCCACTCTAACCTCACCTCCCAGGAGTCTGCTCCACTCATATTACTGTACTTCATAAATCTGTAAGCATCCTGGCTGAGGGATGTTGTGTAACACAAACTGTCTCTGAGCAGCCAGAGGGCTCTAGTCAAGCTCACAATCATCTAAAATCTAAATTTAAAATAACCAATAAAAATATGGGATAAGCTGTTTTTGTGTTGTATATTACATTTCCATCCATGTTGCAAAACTTGAGCACCTTGACTTCAGTTTTCAGCAGTTCATGATGTGTAAACCAGCGACTGCTAACATGGAAAACTAAATGTAAACAAAGAAATATATAAACTCTGAGCTTAAAACAATGAACAGCCAAACCTTAGCTGAGGGGTTGGAAACAGAAGTTAAACCCTTGACACAGACTGTCGCAAATTTCTCACAAACTGCTTCTGGTGTTTTTAAATTTTCATTCCATTTATTTATTTTTATGTCATTGATGTTTCTTAATTTACTTAATATTTAATTGTTTTTGTTTGTTTGTTTTTTACTCCAGTATTTTTGTTTTTGTTATTTTTTTATTTTTTTGTCTTTAGCTGTATTCAGAGCCGACCCAAGACATAAGCAAACTAAATGGCCACTTGGAGCCCCCACATTAACAGTGGGTCACCCCAGGTGTGTTTAAAATGTTAAAATATGTTGATTTAAATAAATAAATAAAACACAAATGTATTACTAAATAATAGAAAATGGTACTATTTTAATTTTTTTTTTTTTTTTTTTGAAAATTTCATGGTTGCTATGCAAATACTACTAGTTTAATAAATTTCTGCTGCCTCTATTGGTGCATGCACAGTTTTTTGTACAGCAGGGAACTCAAGAAACTTCTTTGTTACATTCACTAATGTAAGAAGTTTAAACAAGTTTGCCACAGTTTGAATGTTTTTTGTTTTTTTTAATATTGCATGTTTTGTGCCTCTGTCCTAAAAAAAACAAAAAAAAAACAAACAAAAAAACAAAAAAAAAAAACAAACAAAAGAAATTCAACTGGTTAACTTGTTTACTCTAAATGTGCTACTCTCATATACAAATTCAATATGCCGCAAACATTTACATCACATTGTATATTAAAAAATGCAAATTAATTCTAGACTACTTTTATACATTTCTTACCCCATTAAGGTGAAAACCACAGCCAAAGTGAAATCAGTATGTTGAAATTCATCTCCAAACTATGCTAATATATGGGCATGTCATATTTGCAATGTATAAATTGACCAAGCACCTGGGGTGTTGAGGGGGTCTAGGGGGCCCCAAATCAAATTCTGTTTTAAGGCCCTGTAAAGTCTTGGGCCGGCCCTGACTGTATGTATTTTGTTTTTATATTATTGTAAATGATGTCAAGCGTTAAGGGATTAATGGTTGGCATAAGAAAGTAAAAGGTTTGATTTTTTTTTTTTAACTTGGTTGTGGAGTTTGTGGACGATACCACCATGGTGGGTCTCATATCCAACAATGATGAAAACCACTACAGAGAAGAGGTCCAGAGTCTCACAAAATGGTGTTCACAGAACAATCTGGTTCTTTTTAAAACATTTTTTAACTTGTCCAGTCCAGCATGGTAGCAGCAGAATGACGGTCTGGCTGCTGTGTTGTGCCAAACATATTTGCTTTGCCAAAGGGCTTTATGGGTATAAGTCTCATCTTGATAATCAGATTTGTTTATTTATTTATTCATTTATTTATTTTAGTCTTATTTATTTATTTTGAATTATGGAATCTATGTAATTTTGCTGGACCTCACCAAAGGGGACAGAAAAAATAGGAGAATACTGAAGAGAAGTAATAAGGAAAGTAGAAAAAACAAAGAGGAGACAAAAACACAGCAGACAGAAGCAACAACCCTTCAGTTCAACCCAACATCAAACAACCAGCTGCTACACCTGTACAGAAACACAACAGAGACTTTCCTACGGCTTTTACAGGAAAACAAAGCTGACAATCATCAGGAGTTCCTAAAAAATAACCAAGACTATCCTTCAACCTCACTTCTCCACCACCACTCACCCACCCACCACTTAACCCCCACTATCCATCCCAAAACCCCTCACTCACAGCCGCCCCTGCGACGTACCCACAAACACTCGCTTTCACAGGAAATGTATAGATAAATGATCAGGTAGGTAAATATCTAAAGTTAATGGTTAGATATGTGATGCAGTAGTGACCAAAAATCATGAATTTTGTGTACTTTACAAAATTACAAAATGAGTGGGTGTAACAATTAGCTAGTAAATTATTTATTTGAATAAATAGCTAAAGCCAAAAGACATATTTTTATTCACAAGTGGAAAAATTGGCCACTGCTGAAAATCTGTTGAATGAATAGTAAATATTTAGCTGAACCTAAGCGTAAAATCATTTGCTAAATAAATTTGTGAATTTCCAGCTTCTATAAGTCCAAGTGGTGAAAACTCAAAGGATGTTTTGATTTTTTTAAAATCAAACCAAACCAAAGAGTTTGCTTTAATATAATTAAATGATTAAATACAGTACTCACGTTGGCTTTGCTGGACAGAGCGAAGGTGGCTCGGCTGGAGAAGCGGGTGATGGAGGGGCTGCTGCTGGACCCTGGACTCATCACCAGAGAGGAACCTCTGGAGCCAGCAGGAGGACTGCTGGAGCTGGGGGAGAATGGGAAGATGGCTGAGGGTGATGAAGGGCTGGACTGGTTGCTTAGGTTGCTGCACGTCTGCGTTTGGTTTGTCTGGATGCAGAGATGAGCCTGGCTGTGTGTGTGAGCCTCACCCTTCCCGTAGATCACCTCCCTCACACCCCGATGGCTCTCCTGTATGTCATGGAGGTCATTCTTGTGGTTACTGTTCGTTAAGAGGCTCCTGTCACATTGGAGGCCACTCAGGAGCTCCACTTGTTGCGTGAGAGCCTCCAGCTGACTCCTGAGCTGTCGGTTCTCCTGCTGGAGCTGAGCCACAGCTTGTCCAAGGGGGCCGCTCATGTTCGCCGTCTCCTCCAAACGACGTTCCATACCAAACTTAAAACTGCTGACATCGACGTGGATCTTTCTGATGGCATCTCGGAGGGTGTTCTCATAACGAGCTAAAGCCGCACACACTGTCTCCCCCTCTGGAGAGGGGGATCTTGGGTGACACAAGTCCCCCATCTGAGCCAGGGTTGAAGCTTCCATCGACACAGCTGCTGCCACTGGTGACCTGTAATGTTTAACTTAATGTCTGTGAAGGAGATCCACTGGAGACAGGAGAATAGCTCCGGTCAGTGTGCTGAGGGTTTGGCTGTGGGGGGTGGGGGCTGATGGACAAGGGCTGAGAGGTGAAAGGTTGCAGGGTGAGGAGGGAGTGGAAAAACAGTCTGGTCTGCGTTATACCCACCCTTTCAGCTCTGTCCTGAGAAACAACGTCCTGGGCTGCGTCTTCTTTAGTAAGCCCTGCTTTTCATGTGTCAACATCTCAGAAGGACTTCTGCCTGAAAATACAAAGGAGACAAAACCTGAAAATATCCACTGATGTTCAGATAGAAGTCTGGAAAAAATCCAAAACACTGAAGCATTAAGCTCAACTAAACATGGAATAAGTTTCAGTCACAGCTGCAGCAGACCTACCTCAGCTTTGCTCTCCGCTACAGCTCATCAGGGTTTCCTCAGCACTGAACAGCTGTTGTAGTGTGTGTCTGCCGGCTCTCTGCTGGGTTTAAACTCTCAGGTTGATCACTCCTCTTGTCTGGACTGGAGGAGGGAGGAGAAAGGGAGGTATCAAGGAGGAGGGTGTGGTGGAGTGAAGAATTACTATGGAAAAAGTTGTAAATGTTGAGGGGGAGGGGGGTTTAGTTGTGTAAACCAGCTCGCTGGACCTGTTCTCTCTCCTTTCCCTTTTCTTATTTATTCTTGTTTGGTTACTGTTGTCATATTAGAGTAAATGAGAAAATGATAATGAAAAGCTACTGAGAGTTTCTTTATAACACAACTACATCATGAACACGAAAGACAAAGATGACAAAAACATTGCTGTCTGTTTTAAAGCAGTAAAGGAAAAAAGAAACTTAAGTTTTAGCATTTTATTTAGCTTATTTGCTGTAGTTTTACTGCCTCACAACGGATGTTTTAAGTAAAAACAAAAAGTGTTTATAAAGCACATTTCCTACATCACGGGCCAAAAAGGGAACTTTGTGGAAGATTTATCACAACCAAATTGGCAAACACATCAGAAATAGATCTAAAAAGGATCTGACTTTGTAAAAATAGGCTGCATTCACACAAAGAGGCAATTCTAGGGTCTCTTGGGGCCCCAGGCAAAAATTCACAGGGGGCCCTTCTAACCAGCGTTCATGCCCTTTTATTATAATACTTATAACAATGACAAAAAAATGTTAATTTTATCTTTAAAGTTGATGTTACAGCATTCAATTCTTTAGTTGCAATTTTTAAATGTTTGTGACAGCTTTCACTATTTCTATTTTATCATTTTCTATTTACATTTAATTAAGTATCATCAATATGTTTTAACATGGTTCTAATATGGAAGATCAAACTATGAGCTAAAACCTGCATTATGCCTTCCAAATTATTAGATTTACAGCTAATTCATAAACAAATACAGTTTTCAGTAGCATCAAACCTAGTGGGCACATAAAAATTTAAATATAAACTCTACTTGGACACGACACACAATAAACAAGCCCCTTAGTAGTCCATTAGCAGTCTTGCCCTTAAATCCTTTATTTTAACATTCTTAGCTCTACAGTTTAGCTGAATTGGACACAACTTTAATTTAAAATGATCCAAGTTATCTATTTTCATTTTCAGCCTTGTGACACTCAAGTACACAACAGACCAAACCAGGCTGTTCCGAACTGAACAAGCTTCTGTTTTATCTGCACTACTTACTACTGTCTTGGTATGTTTTTTCTTCTTGAGTAAGTTGCGAGCAGAAGAGCTTAACTGCTTCTTTGCTTGTTTTAAATCACCACAGCGACAGTCACCAACCCCAGCCCTGCCCCAACCCCCATCAAGTCCCAGCATCCCCCCACTCACAGTGCACGATGTGAGGTGTGTGCTCCTGGAAGTGAACCCCAGGAAGGCTGCCGGTCCAGACGGGGTACATGTGCCCACCAGCCATGCCCTATCTTCTGTAGGATTTTTAATCTTTCCCTGTCCCCCACCCATCTGAAATCCGCTACAATCATCCCTGTACCAAAAGCGTGTCCCACAACCAATCTCAAAGACTGTCACCCCGTCACCCTCACACCTGGAATTATGGAGTGCTTCAAGAGACTGGTTCTCCAGCACATCAAGGAGTGCCCGATGCATCAAAGCAAGGACAAACAGACTTCTTTCTATGTGCATCATCGTCCTGAACTCTCATGAAACAAACCCGTCCAACAGTATAACATACATGTGCGATATAAACTACTGCCACTGCTGCTGCCTCACTGGTGTAATGTTATTTTTTATATTCTCTACTGGTGCAATACATCTTTTTACTTCTCTTATTGTTGCCATTTACATTGTGTACATTTTTCTGGTGCAATACGTTTTCAAATTCACTTACATTTTTAACACATTAAAGTTGTCTCTCTTTCGTACTTTTAATGTTTTATTTCATATCCCTTCTGTAAATAGTAGGGTTTTTTTGCGCTTTATGTCCTTTCTTTTTTCATTTATTTGACTGCACTGAATAAGAGAATACTTCCCAATCTCATACACAGTATAATGACAGTAAATGGCATTCTGATTCTTGTATGTTGTAGATTCTCTTCTGCCGTAGCTGCTCAAATTTTTCAAGAATCTCCAGCAGTCTGGAAACACATCAAGCAAGTACTTCTGTGTAACCGCGTTGCAAGCAGGGGTGCACTTTGGGTCTTCAAGAGGCGCACAGCAAACCTACGTCGAGCATACGATAGTATAAAGTGAGACCTACATTTGTAGGCAGAGCAGAGTTCACTCCCTTGATCTGCATCAGAGTGTCATCCATCCCCCAAACTAACTGGACTTTCCAAGCAAACTAGGATTGGAATAATTCGGGTTGGTGTGAATGCACCCTGAGCCTCACACCTATGATGTGTAAATGTCAGGGATGTTTTGCTGTCTGTCCTGTCAGCCAGTGCGGGAAATTAACTTTAAAAATCTTTTTCTCTTTCTTCAATTATGTTTTTATAAAGTTGTTGCTGGTGTTGCTGTTGTTCTTTTTTTTTATCTCTGTTTTTCTTCTTACTTCATTAAGTCCCATTAAAGTCATGAAAATGTCAGTTATTCAAATGCCCTAACCTGCTAACCAACCACCATAAAACTAATCATATTTATTTTATGAGTCTTGCCCAACTTACTCAGCATCCTGTATTTCTCTGCGATCTCTCCAACCAGTAAAAGTCACTCTGACTTTTGTCTTATCTCTCGCTCTGTCACGTTCTTACTGTCTTTTCCTCTCTTTCTCTGATGATGTCCTCTGGTGTTTCTTTCATGAAATAGCCATGGTGCGCGTTCAAAGTGGCCAGTGTGTTGATAACCATTTGCTAGCCAGTGACAGTGCCGTGTACTTAAATGCTGCTGTATGCTGCTATGACAGCTCCAGGAATGCACATAATAAGTGTCAGTGTGCCATCAAAACTAGTCACAAATGTGTTTTTAAGGTTAGAGAGTAACATTTGCTATTTTAAACTATTAAAGAAATATGTAGTAAATAGCCATAAAATAACAAAAAAAAGACATAAAATACAGGTCTTTTCCCATAAAGCTTAATTTTTCTTCTTCATATTTTAGTCTAAAATAATTCTGTTTTATCATCTGCTGTTTGCTCTTGTTTTGTGTTTTATTTAGGTCCATGGAGACTGATATTCAGGATGAGACAAATTTACCTACGAGTAACTGGACCCCAAGAGAGCAAACATTCCACACCAGATAGTCTGTGTGTGTCTATGCAAAACACAGACTCATGCAAATATTCTGACACTACACCCTCCTGTTTACTGTCAATACTGTTTGTGTGTGTGTGTGTGTGTGTGTGTGTGTGTGTGTGTGTGTGTGTGTGTTTGTGTGTGTGTGTGTGTTGCAAAGTGAGTTGTGATGAGGAGGGGGCTCTTTACTGGAAGACAGTCTCCTTATGTGTCCACTTATCTCTGTCCTTGAAGCATTCAGAGACACACTCAGAATAATACACACTTCCTACTGCTGTTGCTGTGAGTCTACTGGGGGTTGTGTCATACACAGGTCAGCTGTTTCCATTTCATCTGAGGTTCTTAAAAACAGACAGTGCAGCTGTATCTTTTCTGTAAATCTGCCTTGTCTTATGTTGTCAAATTAAGCTCTTATAAAAATGTTCATTTCTAAAAAAATATATATATTCTGATGTTAAATGCCAATTTATAAAGAATAAAAGCTGTTAGATTTGTTAGACTGGTAGAATTTTAGTGGTAATTTTACAGCCGAACATGAAACCAGCCTCGACTTTCAGCATCTCAGGCATTTTTCTTTAAAAGTCTACAGAAATCTGACAGCATGGCCACAGAGAAGCAGTGACTTCCCCGACTTCATCTGTTAAAATGAGCTGACAAAATAAATCTCTCTATCTACTAAAAAAGGGCACTTTCTTCATGTTAATCCTTGTACAACTTCATGTTGTTCAGAGCAAAAATTACAAGTAGCTACAGCTCTGTTGTTGTTGTTGTTGTAGCCTCAACTTATTCACCAGCTCAAACGAATTTAGTGGAATAGGCTCCTCTTCTGGAGACATGTGCACATGAACAGGCTTGAAGCAGCAGTTTGTTACATGGAATCTGTACCATAAATAATTGAATAGCCTCTTAGGTTGTTTGTTCAAGCACATTTGTGCTTTGATTCACATTTTGCACTTTAAATATACAAAGTTGCCCACAAATGTTTGAATAATTATTGTTATTTGACCAAGCATATTGACTCAATAATTTAATTCAAGAGTGAAGCAGCAGGAAACATTCAAAACCTGCAGGACAGCGGCCATTTGGACACCTCTGGGTTTAAATGGTTTAAAGTCCTGTGTATTGGCTAAATAAAGAGTAAGGGATTAATATTTTAGCTCTGTTTTCATCTTTACCTCCTCCTACATAATCCAATGTTTAAGCTGTTTCCAGTTACCATTGGCTGATTTGCCTGCAGTGGAAAATTACTAAATATACAAGTAAACTTAGTGACTGTTAAGTCATAGACAGTTAAATATTTCCAAGCACCTTGTGAAACTTGCTTAAAGACTGACCACAACAAATGCTGTCATCTTCTCTCTCGTATTTTTGTTATGGGAAATGTTTCAGTGGCCTGTCTCTGACTGCCGTTGAGCGTTACGACAGAGTAACAATGCAGAGAGAAAACAGATGCAATCAGTCGAAACACAGATCTCTTGGAGAGATAACTGGCTGGTGCATGCTACTTTTAACAACAGGGACAGACAAACACTCATCATATGCATGAAACCTGCAGAATTTAAGACGGTTCTCACGCTGCTCTGTATGAGTCATTTACAGGAAACCTGATTGGCTGCTCGATTCATAAAGTTGGATTCTCTGGAAAGCAGCAGCATGTTCTGTACAGAAGACTTGGGTTATTTTGATTTGTCAATGATCAGAATTACAACAGTCTGTGTTAGTTTTAGAGAGAAAGTTCAGCTTTGGTTTCCACTTCAACGCCATATGTCTTTGACATTTTCTGTTTACAGCTGGCAGCAATTCCAGGGCTGCATGTGAGTGCATGATGCTAGCTATGGAATAATTACAAAATCAGGTTGCCAACAATTACGTGTTAATTGCAGACATGCTAGCATGGATATGGTGGCACTGTACAGCTACACATGGCAAAGTTAACCACATTCTTCTCCGCACTCTTTAATTTCTCCTCTGTCATCATCCAGCCTACAACCCACCACTTTCCTTAAAGAGGGTTAGGGTGAAAAAACGCACACAGTAAATCCATTATCTTCTTTCTTTTTCTACATGGATGAAAAGTAACACATATAGGTAGAGGGGATTGAGCTCTCAGGTGGAGATTACAGTGATAAGTCTAAAGCAAAATAATTTAAAAAAAGTATTAGGATTACTCTCAGAAATGGCTAATAAATCCATTTATTTGTTTTTGTACATCCATATTTAAAATGTAAATACATCTTATTTTTCATACTTTTACTCTGCTGATTTGTGTGTGTTGTTTATAGATTTGTATATTTTGTTTGTTATTTTGAATATGGATTTTTATGTTTTGTTAACTATTTGATGCAGTGAAATTCATTGGTGAGGCACTGAATCCATTGGAGTCAGATTTATAATTGTAAGAACTCAGAATCTATTCAATTGGCAGCATGCACATTGATCACTGGATAATGTTTCATATCACATCAGCACTCCTCTCGCTCACTCACACATCAACACAAGAACATATTTGGCCTAGAAAGAACCTTTCTTTTATAGCAGCAAGAGACAATAAATAGAGCTAATTTGCTGTAAACTCTTCATGTGTTGTAAATCAATTCATTCCAATTCTAAACAAATAAAAGTACAGAGATTTGTACAACAAGAAATTTATTTTGACTGTTAAATTCATAGTGATTAATAGTGAGTAATTCAGGTGACTTAATCAATTTCAACATGAAAGAGGATGATAATTCACTTAAGGTAAAAAATGTTGTTTTCAAATACTCAATTCTATATATATATATATTTTGTTAACTTAGTCTCATTTATTTTTTAGAAAAGAAAACGGACATACATTTGTGGTCTTACCTTTATTTGTAAATGAAGTCCAAGCACCTTTCCTGCCCCACAGAAAGATCTGTTACTTTGTTGTAAAACTCTTTATTTTCTCAGCCTCTGCAGATAATGTAGAAGAAAGTCTATCTTGATCTGTCTTGTTTTACCTGCATGTATGTTTTCAGTCTTTTCATTTTAAACAGGTATATAATCCTCCATCTGGTGAGTCAGATGAAGTAGAGCATAAAATAAACAAACCGCTGCTTAATAATTACATATATGAGAGGTGGGACAATACGGAACATTTGTCAGGACGCCTCAGAGCTCGGCTAAATCATTGCTGTGTAGTGTTAATGTTGATCATTTAACTACTTTAGAGCTATATTTAGCGAGACCCAGTTAGCGGCTCCACTTCAAAGAAGCGACTAGTGATAAATCTAGATACTTTTTCTGGTGATATTGGAGACTTTTGGAAAAAGCACATTTCTATTCAGTGAGCAGCTTCCATCCCTCCCGTCCATAAAGGCTCACAGCTGCAGTCAGAGCAGAAGACGTTCATCTCTGCTCCAAGACCAGACTGAAAATAACACGCAAAGCTGCTGCTGGCTCATCCCTTCCTGGCTTACTGTCAGATATAAATGTCTATTAATGAGGAGTGTGGACGAACACATTTTAAAAGTTATAAGTTCTGTAACATATTGTAGACTCTTAATAAATCATATCAATCTCAATTTACAGTCAAAACACAAGAAGTCAAAACAGTAAAGCACCAAGATGCTGATACAGTTTCTGATTACAGCAAACCTCTTGTCTGCACTTAAAGCACCGTGATACAACTTCTTCTGTTAATGTGGACATAAAGTCATTGTCTGGTGAATGTGCATGTTATCATGACTTGATGCTGAGAGGGACAGATGCAGACCTTTAACAGGCTGTGTACGCTCTAGGATCATCCGTTTTTGGTGAGGTAATGTAAAACATATTGCGTAAAACAAAAATATTGCATGGTTATGCAACAGAAAAATATTCCCATGTCCCCTGGGGGGCTCCCTGGAGAAGTATTTATTATTTAAATTGGTAATTATTTTACTGTTATTGCTTAAAAGACAAGAGTGTGAGCGGGTGATTAAAGACAACAGCCTTATTATCACCAGGTTACTGCCTGTTTTGTTACACAGTGTGGAGCCAAAGCAGTAACACAGTAATAACAGTCTGTAGCAAATTCAATTGATTTCAAATAAATAACTTTATTAAATTACATTCTGTTTTTAATTTTAATTTTAGCTTTTATTTTTTTACAAGATTTAATAGTATAAATATGAAAAAGTTTTTTGTTTTTTTTTTTATGTAGGAAAACAGGTTTTGCCTAATGAAGATGTTTTTAGCCCACCATTCAGTTGGTCAGAAAAAATTGGCCACAGTGCTAACCCCTTCCTTCTGACTTTGTTCAGGTCATAAGGTGGTAGGGGTAGCTGCCGTGGTGATCGCCCTTGTCTGGGTGGCTGAGGGTCCTGGACTGCACCCCATGGCTGTAGCCTGCCTGCCCTGATCTGAGTGGTTTCCAGTGGTGGTGGCTTCAGTGGTGGCTCAAGCTCACCAGCATCAGCTACAGCGTATAGCTGGGGTGCACTTTGGGCCTCGGTGAAGCAGACGCCACACGAGTATAAATCCAGCTTAATAAGACTGTGGGTGCCGCCATGTTGAATAAAGACAGGATGTTTTCAAAATAACAGGAAGTTACATCACTACGTACTGTATGTTGGTAACCTGATAATGGACCAGAAAATGTGATATTTTGAATAGTACATTTCATACATGTAGACATGTCAGATCTGATTATTCCCAGTTATCGGATCTGATGGTCTGATAACATGACTCAGCGACAGATGAAAGAACATTAGAATTACCGCAGCACTGGCTGCCCAAGCTTGTACACTTTGGATCTGTTACTACGTTAAAAAAGTCCTGTTAAAGGTCCCATATTATGCAAAATTCACTTTTTAATGGTTTTGGAACAGTCATACTGGTCCCCCCGCATGTGTAGGAGACCCGTAAGTGTGAAACTCTTTCAGGCGCTCTCTCTCCCCCCTGCTCCACCTCTAGGGAAGTAAGCGCTGAAATGAGCTTGTTTGAAAGCGTGTACGTTATGACGTCATAAGGGACAATAACCACTCCCCACAGAGCGATGGACCCGTCTACCGGCTCTCAAAGCCCGCCCTCTAAAAATCACCTAGCGCCCAGTGTTTTTCCCTCTTCGGCAACCCTCGTTAGCGGACATGGCTAAGCGACAGAAGCACTGTTCTGTTTGTGGCTGCATAAATGAACACGAAAACGTTTTTTTACTTCCATCCACTGAACCCACGAGGACTGAGTGGATTAATTTTATTTTTGGAGGAAATGTACCCGGAAAACTTCTAAAGGTTTTGCATGTCTGTGGCCAGCATTTCAAAGAGGACTGTTTCCACAACATGGGGGCATGGAAAGCAGGCTTCGCCAACCGTTTGAAGCTGAAGCCAGGTTCAATACCAACTGTCCGTGACACAGCTGGAGAGGTAAGAGCTGGCAGTTATTTTATCGTTTCGGCCTTATTAGTCTGATAGCTTGAAAATATATTAACCTGTCAATCACCTCATGACGGGCGATGCGGTGGGCGGAGCCAACAGCTGAGCTGCTCCACCAGGGTTCCGCCCACCATAAACGGCACATGTCTGAAGCTGCTAAAAAGAGGGAGGTGAAGAGAAGCCGCTGCACTCAAACTGAGGGTCGATTTGTCCATACCATGGCGGAAATATTTCATTTAGATATTAATGAATGGTCTCAGATTGGGAATAAAGTGTATAATATGGGACCTTTAAAGAGGAGCTCTAACTGTAAAGCGCTGTTACTTCTGCTCCACAAATGGCCCAAATCCTTCTGACAATCCCAACTTATGTTCTTAATCTGCATGCAGAAAATCAAAACTCCAGTTTCCTCACTTTGTCCCTTAATAAAATAAAAGAAACAAGGTCTGTCAACTAAATCTAAACACGTTTAATTCAATGTGATGGGAGCACTTTGGTACCTGTGATATATATCAAAAGTGTATGGCTTCACACATGATCAGAGTTTGGCGCTAATAAAGCCAAGGTCAGTGGTTCAATTCCCGTGGATGCCAAGAAAGCACAACCCACAACTGGCAAAACTACCAAGTCTAATGTGTTGTCTTTAAGAATTACAGGATAGACTTCAAGAATCAGGCAAGCCATGTATAAAATGTTCTTCCTAAGACTAGAAATAAGCAGCATTTAGTTTTTCTATGGAAATAAAGCATTATTAAGCATATTCTCTAAGTTTGGCTTCATTCTTGAAAATATTTGCTAGATAGTCGAAGCATGTTGCTAATAATGCCAAGGTCATGGGTTTAATCCTCGTACCGGCCAGGGGTTGGCCATTTTTAAATCCAGATGTATTAGTACAACTTACAGGAGCTTATATTTGTAATAGCCGTCATTCTGTGCACATTTGAACCAGTGGCATTGGCCAATAACTAAAATAAATTCAGTTCCCCTCTTATGGGAGGAGGGTTGCAACAGGCTCCATCAGGCCCTCATTGCCAAACCCAAGCCTGGCCAGAGGCCGAAACTCGTCAGTGTTTGACAGCTTAATAGGGGACTAAATCTGATTACCTGGAATACCTGCTGGATGAATAATGCAGAATGGCTGGTAAGGATTCATTATGACTGCAACACCATAAGAAGAACATTGCAATCTTGTAAGAAACAAATCTTAAATCTCTGTGTAAAGGAGAGATACGGCTGCTGCTGGCAGACTTTACAATGAACACATGGAAACTGTGTTCACATATTTATATACTGTACATACTCACCCTGTCAGAGCATATACTCCTACATATTATTATGTATTTGTGTGTGTGTGTGTGTGTGTGTGGTCTTGTTTGATATGACCTGTGAGCTTCTGCTTACTGCACCTGTACATTTCCCCACTTAGGGACTAATTAAGGTTTTTTCTTATTATTCTTATTCTTAACACCCGCCCCAAGACATAATGGACAAAAAATAAAACTTGTTCTGTCTGTATCTGTATTTGGCCTTTAATGCATATATGTGCAGTTTATTACTGTGTGATGTGTCTGAATTATTGTAGTATAAATCCACAGATTGGCAAATGACAAACTTTAAATTGAGCAATTTTTTTATCATAAGGTGAAACAAAAGGTCTCTAAAACTGTAAACATCAGGTCTTAAGAGGTAAATACATCCAGTACTCACTAATTTAACTGATGTGGACATTTAATGTTGATTTGGTCTAAGACGTGAGCCTTTATATATTTTCCCCTGCCCAGATTACAGCTAAAATGGAAAATAGTTATAAGTTTGCATTTAGGAATTTCACATTTGTGAAGATAATAAAACCCTCATACTGGTACCATTACTAGTCATGTGCAACAGTTTGTTAGTGCCAGTTTCACCTGTTCAACTTTACAACCTCATGAGAACCGGTTTGTTTTTCCCAGACCACAACGGAGTCATTATGTTATTGTAAAATCTCTGCCAACACATGACGTCTGTAGTTGCAACTTCCTTCTAGTTTGTTCTGATCAACAAAGAGTTGGTGGTGGTCTGGAGCCAGATTTACTAATGCAGACAGAGTATGATATTTCTATTCTATTCTATTCTATTCTATTCTACAGACACTTTTCTCCAAATCGATCTGAGAGGAAGAACAACACAAGTAAGAATTCAAACAGGATGGGGCATCATAATTAATCTGTTAACTGTCCATTTAAACCAGCATGATGACAAGACTCAGCTGAAGCACCTCTCCCCAGAGAGAGAAACATCAGGGACGGTGAGCAGGTGGAGGGAGGTGTAGAGTATGAATCTGGACGTGGTGTCCTCTGTGGGGCAGCATCTGGCTTAGATATGCATGGAAGTGGACAGGCCCTTAATGTCAACAGTGGAGAGGATACTGGGGAAGGCTGGGGGATTTGACCTCAAGAACTGGATCAGAATTTTAACACCAAACATGAAGAAAACACACGTTTGTTGTGATTTTTATTAATCAATACTTCTTTGCATCTTTACTTATGTTGGAGGTTTTATAACTAAAAAAGAAGAAAAGAAACTATGTGTGCTGTGGAAATTTCCTGCAAGTTTTCCAGGACCCACAGTGCTTAATCACGTAGCAACACAACTGATAACTGATGACTGATTGTTACGCAAAACACTGCACATGCATGTGAGTGTAGGATGATGTCATTTACACACAACGAGCCAAAACACATCAGTCACATCCATCAACTGTTCTTCCTCTGCAGTCTGCACACAAGCTCTGCTGTATGAAAACCTCCTAGCATTACCACATCTGCCTTATGGCAGGCAGTGAGGCCCCGTTTCAGCATTACATCATTTTTTTCTCATCCAGGCCCTGGAGCTGAACACACACAATCTGCAGCACACACGCATCCATGGCCTGAGCCAATTAGCAGCCTTATAAGAAAACATCCATCAAGCGGAGGCAATATTTTTTCGCAAAGCTAAAGTTTGGAAAGATGGCATCATTGGCTCCAGCCAGCAATGGAGCAACATGTAATCTGTGGGCACTCATGAGAACGCAGGAGGAGAGCTGTTAAAGCTGCAGACTGTAAGCAGACGTCACACTCTACATACTGCTGCTTCATGTAACAGAAGCAGGTTAAACTAAAACATGTGATGTCAGTGTGAAATATGGAAACACTGGAAGGACATTTTTGCTTTCATTTTAGTTCGTTTTAGATCGTTTTGTAAACACACAATACAGTTTCAGTTAGTTTACATTCGTTTTTACTCCCGTTTTTATTTTTATTTCAGTTAACAAGAATGTGTTTTTTTTTGTTTTGTTTTTTTAATTCTAGTTTTTGTTTTTTCGTTAGTTTTTGTTAACTATTATAACCTTGCTCTGGAGACGTGCGCCTGGGAGTTGGAGGCGACACTGGAGACGTGAGGCGTGAATCTCGGTCAAAGCGATGAGGTGAACCATCAAACCTGGAGAAGAGAGAAGATTTGGCCTGCTGTCAAGCAATGTGTCCAGATCAACTACCACATGCAACCTCTCCTCGGGACCAGGGTACTCAGCGAGGGTGTCCACGTCGCGCCAAATATAGTTAATTTTTGGGATTTCTAAAAACCAAACTTGATGGGAAAATGGTCCTACCTCCATGGCAACTCTGACCCAGGCGTATGCACAAAATCTGGGAAAACACGAAATGGCGACACCACCGGTACAGAATAAAATCAAGAAAGTGACGTGAAATGTGAGACATTTGTGCACAATCCACTATTACCTTTCACACCACATGTTAGACAATTAAGCTGTTTGCAGAAATGAATAAAGTGGCACATTTGATATTAATTCTCCTAAGAGTGCATGCTCAGAAAAAACCCCAGGATTTTCAAGAAAAAGAGATGACATTAATAAGAACTTCAACCACTAAAATATGTTCTGTCATTGTGAAAAAAAAACTTCCTCAAGTTCCATAGAAAATAAATGGAGAAGGAGTGACGTCGCCTCCCATAACTTGAGAGGTGTTTGCAACGCGAGCTGAATAAAACCAAAGGGGCTGGAGCTGTGGGAGGAGTCTGCAGCAGAGCGCTGCAATGCCAGT
This sequence comes from Melanotaenia boesemani, assembly GCF_017639745.1. NCBI lineage: Eukaryota > Metazoa > Chordata > Actinopteri > Atheriniformes > Melanotaeniidae > Melanotaenia > Melanotaenia boesemani. The sequence goes on along the minus strand of NC_055690.1, from coordinate 30,094,418 downwards.
GGAGCTTGATTTGCAACTGAAAACAGCACAAGAGGAAACTGAGAAGGAGCAAATAATCAGATCATTTAATTTTTAACCCAGATCGTAATTGAGATGAAAATTTAATTAATTGTCTAGCCCTTGTTATAAAATACATTCAGCTAAATAAGGTAGACAGTATGCTGCCAGCATGTAACAGTCAGTAAAAAATGCGAAAAGTAAGCTTCAGTCATTCATTGTAAGACGGAGGAGTGGGACGTAGACTGGAGGTCTAGAAGAGATGCAACGCTAATAAAACACACAAGAGGTGGATTTCCTTTTGTTTATTTATTCTTACACAATGCTTTTTTTTATTGTTGTCCTAATTTCTGTCCAGACAATCTTTATTTATTGTAACTCCTTGGCCACCTTGTTAATAGCGGTGATTGTGTTCCACTGCTCTGCCCACGCAGCTGGAGCACCCAGCAACTAGAAAGAAATATTATTTAACACTAAATAAACTGCTACCAATCTCAGATGTATCTGTACATATTTATTTTATAAATTAAAACAAATGATTAAACTACCGGCATCAGTACTGTCATTTAGCAGACGCTTTTCTCCCTGTGGGATTTGAACTTTGGTCTCCCACTTGGGAGACGGGTGCTCTACCAAATGAAGCGTGTCTGCATCTGCTGCCTGCTTCCCATCCTCTGCCTTTCTGACGCTGGTAATGCTCTCCAAATAAAACCATTTTACATTTGTCAACATGGTCCATCAGGATCTCTGTCTCACACACCGACCTTCTATGGCCACCACAAGGGTGTAGCAAGGCGCTCCATCATGTGCGCCAACTTTAGAGTTGATTCTGATTTATGTACGGAAACAGGCGTGGGTCGTGCGTGCTCACTCTTTGATAAATCTAAAAGTATTTGTGCGTTGCATTTCCCTTTTTCTCTACGGATACCATCTGTAGTTTGCTTGGCTACGCACTATTTGATAAATAAGACCCCTGGTCAGTGATTTAGCAAACATGAAGACCTGCCAGTGGACATTTACTGGACAATAAACCTCAAAAATATTTTAGACCACCATTTTTTCACAACTTTTTTTTCTTTTTGCTAATTTAAGTAAAGGTGTGTGAGAACTTTGACTTATTAGGATTATTTGTTAAGATTTTCTCAATGTAGTGGTTAAACTATGATCATATTTATTACCTTTGGGAAAATATGCAAGTAAACTATTGATCAAGTCAGCATAGGGCCCACCAAAGTGGTTTGTACATAGGGCCCAGAATTTTGTACTACGCCTTTGCTTCCACTAGTTGGTCTGACTTAGATTATAAGCCACAGGACCAGATAGATGATGCTGAACGGCCTGCCCACAATATAGTTTTGGTTCACAGAAAAGAGCATTTTATTAATTTCTGTGGCAATAATGAAGGTGAAAAAAGTCCAGAAAAGTTGGAAATTTATAGGGATTAAATAAAGAGTTTGATCCTTTTGTCTTTACTCCCATTTGGTCAGATTTCACTATGAGCTGCATGAAAGCAAAACCACAGACAGGCCGCTCAGTGGTTAGATTCCTGGTTGAATCGGTCTGCAGAGCGGAGGTGGTGACCCGTGATGGTCCGCTCGGTTGTTAGATTCCTGGTTGAATCGGTCTGCAGAGCGGAGACGGTGACCCGTGACTGTCCGCTCGGTGGTTAGTTGCAGCAAAAAGTTTCTGGTTCAGTGTTGGCTGGAGACTTTTTATGTGGACTTTGCATGTTCTCCCTTAGTATGAATTACTTTCTCCAGTTGTCCAAAATAAAAACAAGCTTGTTAATTGGTGATTCTATATTGACTGTAAAAGTGAATGTGAGTGACTACAAATAAAGCAGGTACAGAAAATTAACGGCCTGCCAGTTATCTAATAGGAAGAGAAATTAGGTATGAGGGTGGTCTACAGTGGTGAAAAAAGTTTTTTGACAACATTTAAATTTTATAAAATCTGAAATGTTATCATAAAATGTTTTAAAAAGAAAAAATGGAAGTGCACGGTGGTGTGGTGGTTAGCACCGCAGCCTCACAGCAAGAAAGTCGCCGGTTTGAGCCTCGGCTGGGGGGATGGTTGAACAGGGGGCGGTGGCCTTCCTGTGTGGAGTTTGCATGTTCTCCCCATGTATGTGTGGGTTCTCTCCAGGTTCTCCGGCTTCCTCCCACCATCCAAAGACATGCATGTTAGGTAAATTGGTTATTCTAAATTCTCCCTAGGAGTGAGTGTGTGTGAGTGTGTGTGTGAATGGTTGTTTGTCCATATCTGTGTTGGCCCTGCGACAGACTGGTGACCTGTCCAGGATGTACCCTGCCTCTCACCTGCTAAAATGCCGGGATAGGCTTCACCTTACCCACGACCTGAAAATGGACTAGGCGGTTAAGATAATGGATGGATGAAAAATGGAAGTTTTGAATGGCTTTTTTTAGGATTTGTTTAGTACTTTGGTTGGTGTGGTACTAAAAGAAATTGCGCTTGAAGACCTAAGAGTGATTCTTGATGCAATATTTTACAAATGCATGTGGTGAAAAGCTTTTTCCACCACTGGATGCAAACATTTAGCATTTATTTTTTTAACCCAGAAGAACTCAGCAGGAGCATGAAGTCATGGTAACTTCTCTCAAGTCCCACACAGCTTTGTCTAAAATAACAATATTATTGCTGCACATGCTTGAACCCCATGGAGGTAACGTGACGTGATGGGTTTCAGGGGAGACTTGAAAAATGGAGGCAGCAAAACAGAATGGCATTTCGACGGTCAAAAGGTTAAAAAATAAAGTTGTACATGTCAAAAGTGTTACGATTGTAAAAAATCTGTCCATCGTGTTAAAACATCTGATCGGATCGATCAGATAACTTTATCCAGCCCCTACTGTAAACATGTCAGCTAAAATCTCTGATTGTTTACATTTGGATAGATGAAATATTTGTCCGTGTAACCATAGTTACAGTTATTAAAAATCGGACTGTGGATCATATTATTAATTTGTTTTATTTGGACCATAATTTCACCACAATAAACTGGACTTTCTCTAAAGGTAACTTGGGAAAACTTTGTTGTGAATTTGCACTATATAGATAAATAAATTTTAATTGAACTAAATATGAAAAATTATGATTTAATTTAATTTTATTTTAATCCTTGAATGAATAATGATGGTGTAACAGAGTTTACTGAACCACAGAGACAGGAGACCACTGCTTTATTGTTTCTCAATAAAACCATAGCCAGAGTATCACAGGTATGATTTAAGCCAGCAATGCTGAAGTGGCCTGACCCCTGGGAAATTCTCCTTAAAGGCTCAGGCCGGTTTAATGGACAAAAAAAACGCCTTTTTGTCTCACATACAGCCACCGAACAACCTACACAAACCAGTATGCTTTTAACCTTAGCCGGAGTCGAATGGCTGCACGATATGAGCTGCACATTAGAAAACCAAGGGCAAGCTTGTGTCATGACGATAAGACACGTAGTTTCTAATTAACCAAAACACACATGTTGCAAAAAGAAAACTCCTGCTTGGCAGTTTTCCCAGGAAACACACCCATAAATACACACACAGTGAGTGTTGCTCAAGTTCATTTTCTCTATGAGCTCATTCAGGATGAGTTTTATAAGGGCCCTGGAGAGTTAATAAATCAGAAGAGTGCTGCCTTCACACCATGTATGTGTTAGACATATGTAATGAGTTCTTCTATGAAAAAACCTTCTTGCGGTTTAACAGTCTGGGAATCCATCCTGCTGACCTTTCCCGCATTTCACTGTTGAGGGACTGTGACATCCAACCACACACACAAACAAATCCACACACATCTGGCATCCTCATTCCAAATTAACCGAGACTGATCCCAGTTTCAGCAGGGCTTACATGCGGTAAGGACATGTTGTTTCTCTGCAAACTATTTTTCTCCCCGATCCTCCTACCCTTCAGTTATTTAAATCATCTCTCAGTGTAGATCCATGCTGAATACCACCTACTCATAAAATCAACTATAGATTTCAGCAAAGTAGCAGCTCTGTGTCTGCTTTTAAATTATAGTTTCCAACAGGCAGAAATATGCTGGTTGGAAACGAGAGGATCATCTTTCTGAAAGTCAGTCAACTTTCTGAGACTTAATCAGAGAAATGTTGGGTTTAGAGAGGTCTTGAAAATGTATGCTGGAAAAATCTTTGCCACAGCTCAAATATTCACATACAGTAACAGGACCAAGCCTTGAATAAGTACCAAGTCCTTCCGGTGGCATCAACAGAAAAAAGAATTAACTTGTGACTATGTGTTACTAATGCGTTGCAACAAGCTGTTATCCCATGGCCACACATTATTAAGCCACAGATTACTAATGCGAGGGAATGAGAAAATAAACTTGTGGCCACTTGTTACAAATGCATCAACAACTTGCTCAAAATTAGCATATCCTGTGGTTTTAATTTCAAACTGAGAACAATAAGCACCTGGACTAAGAGTCTTTTACTGAAATGCCCTATTATGCCTTGACAATTCTGAGATGTTGGAGACACAGGTCTGATTATTTATGGGCCATCAATGTGGCAGGAGTAATTATGAACAGGTTCTGAGATACAAATCAGAGGTGCTTTCTTCTTTAAGATAGAAGCTGAAAGGGGGTAGAAAGGGTTTATACTCCAGCTACACAGGGGCAGGTCTACAAAAGGTTTGATGGGGGGGGGGGGGGGGGTCAAGCAGGGGCACTTACCAGAAAAAGGTTGGCACAACTGAGATATATTTTATAAGGTCTTGATTTTATGTAATATTTAACTGATAATTACAACTGTGATCTTATGTAATAAAGCGAAGAAAAGCCTGCTCTCTGTTGATACAATACAGTAAAAATGGATATATTTGCGAACAAACATGGTGGTTAATCACGGCTAATTAATTATTATTAATTGTGATTAATTAATTAATTTGTAAGCTGTGATTAATCTGATTCAAAATCCGATTAAAAATTTTAATCAGGAGCTAGCAACAGGTAGGTGACGCTGCAGGGCAGGTGTTGTAGCTCATGCTGTAGGTGACGTAGTTCCGGTGAGACAGCAGATTCAAGCCAGGCAGCTCAAACATTTCATTTAATTGTGTTTCGACCAATCTAATCAAAATAATCTTTAACGTAGGGAAATAGCATCTCTTTAGGTACACTCTGGAGCACAGTGGGGAGGATTTGGCCTGCCTGACAGATTATATAGATCAGGGCTACGACAGAATCATCATGGGGAAGCCAAATCCAACAGCTACCCCCTCTACCTCATCCAAGGCCAAGAGGCAGCAAAACAAGGATTCACCAGGAACTATTTCACCACCTGGGAGCGATTCAATGGACATTTTTATTTCTATAGATAAGAAATTTAGCAGTTTGGATGCGCGTTTGAGTCTGGTGGAGATTCTCCACAAAGAAGTCCAAGTGCTAAGTAAGTTGCTGGAATTCAGCCACAAGCAGGTGGAAAGTCTGGCTGCGGTGAAACGCCGGCCTAAAATCCCTCACCAAGGGTGACGGACATCACTCCGTGGCTCTACTGACGTGTTGGTATGTGCTCTAATTTTCCCATATTTTCCCAAATTCTCAGAAACTGTTAAACAGTACATGAAGGATTTTGGTCTTTGTGACGATATATTTAGAAAACAACGACTTGCCAGAAACTTCAGCATGTGTTCTTTGCGAAGCAGGAAAAGCATCAATCTGTCCAAATTAAAACATGAAAATAAAATAACCTTGGATTCATCTCTTTCAGTGGATGAACTCCATGAAGCCCTCCAGCAAATGCCCAACAATCAAACCCCAGGTCTAGATGGTCCAGGTCCAGATGGTTATCCAGCAGAATTCTACAAAGAATTCTGGACAATGCTGGCACCCACTTTCTACAATATGATATTAGAAATAAAGGACAAACAAAAAATACCTCCAAATATGAACCTAGCTAATATTACTCTACTAGAAAAGACCCGACACTTCCACCCAGCTACCGTCCAATTTCATTAATAAATATAGATCTTAAAATAATCAGCAAAGCTCTGGCTAGAAGGATTACAAAAATAACCCCTCTAATGATACATCCTGACCAAACAGTCCCCAATAAAGGCAGACATTCCTCTACTAACACACGCAGATTAATTAACATAATAAGATTATTCTACTCTACATAGTCTGGAATCTACAGTAATTTCTTTAGATGCAGAAAAAGTATTTGACCAAACTGGAAATTTTTATTTGCAGCATTAAACAAATTTGGGTTTGGGCCATCTTTTATAGACTGGATAAAATTATTATATAACAACCCAAATGCATGTGTGAAGACCAATGATCAAACTTCTCCAAGCTTCTGTTTATAGAGAAGCACCAAGCAGGGCTGCCCGCTTTCTCCTTCCCTTTTTGCTATTTCAAATGAACCCTTAGCTGCTGCCATAAGACAAAATAAAGAGATTAAAAGAATCCATGCCAAATATATAGAACACAAGATAAGTCTTTATGCTGATGATGTATTACTTTTCCTCTAGAACTCACCAACATCTCTCCCCTAGACAATCACATTCATTGACACATTCTCATTAATATCTGACTACTCTATCAACTGGTCTAAGACTACAGTATAGTTATGTTCATTAACTGTGACCTACAAAACATACCAAATATTACAAGACAATCTGGAAACATTAGATATTTAGGCATAAACATTTCCGCCAGGTTATCAGAACTAACAAAGCTAAATTATGTCCAGCTACTTAAAACAATAGAGGATGATCTCTCACAGCAGAGGCACTTACCCATATCACTCATAGGGAGGGTTGCCACAATTAAAATGATGGTTCTACCTAAAGTCAACTGCCTGTTTTCAGCAATACCCACTAAACCATCCTCCAGCTGGTTTAAGTCATTGGACTCACATATATCTAAATTTCTATGTAAAAACAAGCCATCACGTATCAGTCTAAAAACTTTACAACAGACTAAAGACAGAGGTGGATTGGACCTACCCAACTTTAATCATAATTTCTTAGCTAACAAGCTGCTATATATCTCCAAATGGCTTAAGCCTAGAAGTCTAGATGAACCATGGTGAGATGTTGAGCAAGCATTATGCGAGGATCTAGTTATCCCTGAGCTACCGTTCATAAGCTCAGCCATTAAACCACATAAGGTGGGCCTGGGGATGGTGTCTGGGCTCTCCCGCTGTCGTCCTCCCCCTCCTTTCCTTCCCGCCTAGGCATGCGGTCGGTGGGGGTTGGGTACCTTCTGGGGTTGGTGGTGGCTCATTAGCTGCAGTCGCTGTATGGCCTGGTCATGGGTGGACAGCTGCACCCTGTGGCAACTTGCCTCTCAGTTTAAATTACACTTAAGCCTGGTACACACATAACGATATTTGGGCTCTTTTTGTCCAGATTTTGCCTCTTCCCGATCTTGGATGGTAAATCATTGTGAGGTTTCCCTGTCCAATCATCATTTGGTCTGTGATGTGTTACGAGCCGATTTGTCCCGATAATCTGCTCCGAAATAGGTCATAGCTGACAATCGGGAACATTGATAATTGTTTATTATTTCAGTGCCGATTTCTGAAGAATGTTGACGACACGTGCATTGTGACTGCGTGGATGGTGACTTTGCACAGAATGCAGCCAATCAGAGAGCAAGCTGGCTGGGGAGCAAGGAAGTAAATAAAGTCTGTGTTCATGTCATCTCCAGTTTGTTATTTTTTTCAGTTCTGGCTTTTTCTGTTAACAATAGTCTCAAGACCACCATCATTCCCTCGTCCTATATATCCCCTTCCATGCTGTGTGTTGTGTTTTTCGATTGTTACTGTTTCTTCTACGTTTTTTGCCGGTTGTTGCTATGGTTCTTTTTCTACAAACGCATGTATCACCCATGGGATAAAGTTCATTGATAACTTCAATATCTTTTGGAACTGTAAGGAGCGATTCAGACCTGATGGTGTGCATCCAAATCTAACTGGATGCAGATTACTTGGTGCACACTTGCGTCATGCTGTTGGGACGGCAAACCCAAACATGAGTGTACAGATAAGAGCGAAGGACACAGCAGAGAAGCGATCAACTGCCAGCTCTCCCCCCTCACCAGACCCTCTTCTCCACATCACCCAAGGTCTTAAAAGGATGTCTCTATCCAGGTCTGAACCCCAGCGACCACCATCTACCAAGAAATACAGGGCTCCCCCCCCTCCCCCTCCTCATCCTCCTATTAGATCATCTGTCCTGACCGAGCAGGGCATGGGAGGAGGTTCCCAGAGCAGCAGAATTCACAACAAAGATAACATGCCATGATGCGTTCAGGGTCCTTGCTGTAGTTTTGCTACTACTGACAGCTGTTCTGAGATCAAGCCTGGACCCAGTAGGATTCCTGTGTTAGTTAGTAAAATAAGGAATCGAACACGGTCAGCTTGTGGGGTGAATCGATCTAATCTGTTAACTGTACCTTGTATAACTCAGAATACAACAGAGACCAGTGTAAACTTCATAAAGCTAGCTGTACTAAATGTTAGATCTCTGTCCAACAAGTCACTGTTAGTTAATGACTTCATCATTTCTCACAGTTTAGATTTTCTTTTTCTGACAGAAACATGGTTAACAGAAGACACAAGTGCTACAGTTCTTAATGAAACAGCACCCCCTCATTTTAGTTTCATGAATAAATGTCGAAACGGGAGGAAAGGGGGAGGAGAAGCTGCCTTATTTAAAGATTCATTCCAGTGTAAAGAAATGTCATTTGGTGATTTTACTTCTTTTGAATATCTTAGTTTTATTTTAAGGGGCATTCCTAAAATCCTATTTCTAATCATCTACAGACGTCCAGGACACTGTGTAAATTTTATTGATGAATTTTCTGAATTATTGTCGGTTATCTCTACTGATTGTAACCATTTCATCTTAACTGGGGATTTTAACATTCACATAGATAACATGACGGATGGTAATGTCAAGGAATTTTGTTCCATATTGGACATGTTTGGTTTGTGGCAACATATAAAACAACCGACCCACATTCGAGGTCACATTCTGGACCTGGTTATTTCAAAGGGTGTTGATATTTCTTCTGCTGCGGTCACTGACTTGGCCTTGTCTGACCATTTTTGTATTTTGTTTGATTTACTGATCACTCAGAATGTTCAACCAACCTGCTTCTCCGTTAGGAAGAGGTACATTAATGAAAGAACAAGTGCTAAGTTTGTGGAGGCCATAGCTATGTTACCAACAACCAGTGCAGAGTCAGTTGATAGACTCCTGGATAATTTCAATCTGAAAATCTTGAATGTAATGGATGCTGTTGCACCGATAAGAATCAAGAGCAACTTGAGCAAACAGAAAACACCATGGAGAAACACCACTGTGGTTACCAGCCTAAAAAGAGAATGCAGAAAAACTGAGCGGAAATGGCGGAAAAATAAACTTCAAATTTACTATGAGCTGTACAAACAAAGCCTGCGTAACTATAACAATGAGCTGTGCAAGGCCAGAGAGCTGCATTTATCTGAAATGATTAACAGGAATGTCAACAATTCTCGCACTCTGTTTGCTATGATTGAAAAACTTACAAATCCTCCTAAACAGATAAGCCCAGAGCTCCTTTCCACTGAGAAATGCAACCAATTTGCAAACTTTTTTAGCCAAAAAATTAAAACAATTAGGCAAAATATTAATTCCACACAGTCAAACAAGAAAATTAGTCTGTGTCTAAAACCCGGAAATAATTCTGATGTCATGTCACAATTTAAAATGGTGAATTTAAAAGTCCTACAAGAAACAGTTTGGCATTTGAAATCAACAACATGCACTCTGGACATGATACCATCCGACTTTTTAAAAACAGTTTTTACCTCAGTAGAAAGTGATCTCCTACTGATAGTTAACAGCTCGCTGGCATCAGGCATTTTTCCCAAGTCACTAAAGATAGCTGCTATTAAGCCACTCCTAAAGAAAAGGACTCTAGACGCCTCTATAATGAACAACTATAGACCTGTCTCTAACCTCTCTTTTATTTCCAAGATTAGTGAAAAAGTTGTATTTCACCAGCTTCATGACTTTTTAAATGAAAGTGGAAATCTTGATAAATTTCAGTCCGGCTTCCGACCTCATCACAGCACTGAAACAGCTCTGGTCAAAGTGTTAAATGACATTAGGTTGAATACCGATTCTGGTCAAGTATCAGTCCTGGTTCTGTTGGATCTCAGTGCTGCGTTTGATACTGTAGATCACAGAATCCTGTTGCACAGGCTGGAAAACTGGGTTGGACTTTCTGGAGCGGTCCTTAACTGGTTCAGGTCCTATTTAGAAGGCCGGAGTTATTTTGTTACGATCGGCAGCTATGAATCCGAGCGAGTGGCCATGACTTGTGGAGTCCCCCAGGGGTCAGTCCTTGGACCTCTTCTGTTCAACTTGTATATGCTCCCTTTGGGTAAAATATTACAAAACTATAGCATTAGTTATCAAAGTTATGCAGATGATACACAACTTTATGTGTCTCTGTCACCAGATGACTGCAGTCCAATAGACTTATTGTGTCAGTGTCTGGAGCAAATAAACAGCTGGATGAGGGAGAATTTCCTACAATTAAATGAAGACAAAACTGAGATTATTCTGTTTGGTAGCAAAGAGAAGAGAGTCAGCATTGGTAAACACCTGGAGACTCGGGCTCTTAAAATTACCAACCAAGTTCGTAACCTGGGAGTGTTGATAGACTCAGATCTGACTTTCAGCAGCCATATCAAAGCTGTCACTAAGACAGCTTTTTACCAGCTCAGAAACATCAACAGAATTAAAAGTTTAGTCTCCCAGAAAGACCAAGAGAAACTCATCCATGCGTTCATCTCCAGTAGACTGGATTACTGTAATGGTCTTTTAACAGGACTTCCTAAAAAGAGCATTAAACATCTGCAGCTCATCCAGAACGCTGCTGCTAGAGTTTTAACCAGGACTAACAGATCTGAACACATCACACCAGTTTTGAAATCTTTACACTGGCTTCCAGTCAGTCACAGAATAGATTTTAAAACCCTTCTGATCATTTACAAATCCCAGAATGGTTTAGGCCCAGAATACATCTGTGATATGTTCAGAGAATATAAACCTAGCAGAGCTCTTAGATCCAAAGACTCTGGTCAACTAGTCCAGGCCAGAGTCCAGACTAAACATGGAGAAGCAGCATTTAGCTGTTATGCTGCAAACAAATGGAACAAACTGCCAGTGGAGATTAAACTTTCCCCAAATGTAGACATTTTTAAATCCAGGTTAAAAACTTTTCTTTTCTCATGTGCCTATGCATGAAATCTGCACGGTAACTTTTTTTTTTTTTTTTTTTTTTTTTTTTTAACTTATCTTGCTTTTAATCATTTTAATGTAATTTATTATTTTATTGTGATTATGTGTTGATTAGGTGTTGATGCCTTTTACTATTCTAAATATCTGTAATGTCTTTGTTTTATGTAAAGCACTTTGAATTGTCCTGTACATGAAATGTGCTATACAAATAAACTGCCTTGCCTTGCCTTGCCTTACATTTCAACGTTTGTCCAGCTTGGAAGACTGGATTGTAGATGAGTTGCTGGACAGCATCGTCTTGTGTTGTGTTGTTCCGTGATTACATTTCCGAGCACACCACACACAGTACAATCAAAACTGATTTTTTTTATCTTCACGTGTGAGGTCTCAACCAGATAAAAAATCTCACAAGATTAAAAAAATCGTTATGCGCGTACCAGGCTTTAGACACTAAAACACAAGAAGCACATCACACAAACAACATCTGGGGGGGCGTGCCATGTAGTGCATAGCGGGCGGGGCTACTAAGTTGGCCTCTGGGCTCTTGGGGCCCTGGACCTTTACCATATATTTACCATATATTTATACACACACACACACACAAATGTGGGCTATAGTTGTTCTAGAGCAGGGGTGGCCAACGTCGGTCCTCGAGAGCCACAATCCTGCAGGTTTTCCAAATTCCCCTGCTCCAACACACCTGACTTAAACTAATGAGTCATTGTGCAGATCCTTATAGGCTGTTGGATCCATTTAATTTGAATCAGGTGTGCTGGAGCAGGGAATTTTGGAAAACCAGCAGGATTGTGGCTCTCAAGGACCAACGTTGGCCACCACTGTTCTAGAGACTTGTTTGAATGTCTCTTTTACTTTTTAGAGAAACACCACAGTGTCGATCATTATTATAGCAGCCCATTGCATAGTACCTGTGTGCCCAACCTATCATAGGCAAGTAAATCAGGGTAATAAGAATATGCAATAGGCAATAATATGCAAGTAAATCTAGCTGGGATTGGACATTAAACACACATTGGTGAGTGCAAGTCAGCCTCTCAAACGTAGACATTACACAACAGTCTCCTTTGGCGGGTAATCTGTGGCACCTTCCGCTCACCAAACAGACAGAGGAGCCCAGGGAAAGAGAGAGGGAGAGAGAGAGAGAGAGAGAGAGACAGAGAGAGAGAGAGAGAGAGAGAGAACTCAGCCATGTCAAGGGGAGCATGTTCTCCAACAATTGCTTTATATGTGGATAAGCTGTCTGCAAGAAGCGCAGAGATTACATTCACATATTCTACTGCGTTCCAGGTGAATTTATTCTGACACAGTCATACATATCTTAATTCTGACACTTCTGTAATAACCTCACGTCTCAGCTTTCTGTAGAGACCAAAATTATACATTAACCCCTTGTAGTTGTGAAGATATACTTAATTTATTTTAGGTATGTCATTTTAGACAGGAGGCAGTGAGAAGAGGCTTTGCCAAGATGAGGTTAAACCATTTATTTCACATCTATAACAGTGAGGTAGTTCAGTTAGTTCCATCATGATGGCTATCTTATCTCCCATGAGGTTTGCAGTAGCCTTCAGATCCTGATGCATCCTCAGAGTGTGTAAGTCCCTGCAACCAAACCACTAACCACACACTTAACTACTGGATTCATAATGATGATCCACGCAGAGCTGGTGGAAAATTCCCTGCACGAGTGTGTTTCAGAGTATGTGCCCTTTGGTTTTTCTTTTCAACCATTTGCGGCTTCAGCTCTTTCCTTTTTTCTTTCTCTCGTCCTGATCCCTCTGTCCTGAGTTCAGCTCAGAGCTGACAGCGCAGCCTGTTAGATCATCTAATAATAAACAGCCAACTGTCAGGTTCTCATCTCCTGAAGTGTTGTTATGGATCTGGAACGTCACCAAGTTGTGATTTTCAACACGAAAAGCATTTGGAAAAGAAAAACACAACTAATTGCCTTCACTGATCTCACTGACAGACAATCCAAACTTACTGGCAGTTTCTTTGGTGAGGTCAGGTTGCATGAAATTTCAGCACACAATAATAAAATAAATACATAAAAAAAGATGTAGAAGCCTGAGACCATGGTGTCTGCTCTGGCTGACATCGGACTCCTATCAACCAACAGCTATGTGCAACCTGGGTTTTCATGTTGAAACATCATAGCTGAGGTGAGAGTGAGAGTGAAGTTTGATTTATACAACACTCTTCAAAACCATCATTTCAGTCAGTTCATAAAACTTGCATATGTCATTGCATAGCTATGTAGTTAGGGTACTGAATGCATTGGAGGAAAGAAAGCTGGTCCTCTTCAGAGGGCATTCCTGTGTTTGAGGTAAATGTGGCCAGAAAAACTATCCCAGTTATGTGGTGCCAATAAACAAATAAGAACTGGAAACGGAGTGGGAGGTGATTCAGATAAATCATATTGAGTTTAATGACTGTTTACTTTTAATTTTTGTTCCTTCCATCCTTCTATTTGTTTTTACATGGAAACTGAAGTGTTGGGGTGGGGCTGGGAGGGGCTCAGAGACAAGAGAGTGGTAGTATTTATGCCTGTTTATACCATCTGCTGCCCTTCATACAATTTTCTAATATCTTTATGGTGTGTTTCTGATGTGATGATGAGCAGATGCTTGTTTACACACATTCTTGCAGGGGACATAGAGACTCTTAAGCAAAATGGATAGCTGGAGCCAGGCGAAGAGGAAAATCCATGGTTACCCATGGTGTTTTGTACAGTTCTGTTTGTTGTGTTGAGAGGACAACACAGTAACAGGCTGGCTCCATGGATATCTTTATCTGTAAGCTGAGCTCTGCCAGCTGCCTCTTGATGAAGGTCTTAAACTGAGGAAACATTAGATCTTCAAGTATTATGCAAATACAGTCATACAAATTATACTCATAAGTGTGTGTATACATATAAATGTGGCCATAGAAGTGATTGGAACACCTGATTTAAATTGTTTAGTTGTTTTGTTAAATTGTTTAGATAAGTGAGTGAATACTTTTGTCAATAAAATGTATATATATATACATACATATATAGTTTAAGAAATGTAAAATCTTTCGTAACAAATTACATTAAATATATTCAAGGAAAAAACAGCCGCATATCATTTTTTTTGCTGACATTAGTGAGAGTATCTGCAAGTATTGAATAACAGTTCATATTCACACAGGACTGAAAAAAAAGAGACAAGCAAAAGAACATTATTATGTAAAAGCAAATTTTATTTGTGTGCAAAATCTAATTTCTTTCAAGAAATACAAATTTCAGATCAGCCTGTTTTTGTACACCAAAACAGTTTCTTTTCATTTATATTATTTTCCTAAACAGATTGACTTGTTTTCACATTTATCTATCCATTAATAGGTGTGTTTCACCCTTTATTTTTCATTCATTCATTGGTTCTCTTCAGTAATATTAAATAATCTCATGTAGATTAGCTCTTTTGTTTTTAACCTCAGCTAATGATGGATTAAATATAAAAAAACGCCCAAAATACACAAAAATCAACACATGTGTATCTGTTAGGTCAAACATTTTAAAGCATAGTGAGGCAGATTCTTTCAATTATTTGACATTTTTAAATTAAGTTTGCTTGTTTTTAATTTTTTTACACAACTCTTCCACCTGTAGATCACCTGTGCAGGTGCAGCAGGAGTATAACTCTGAGGCACCACATGGGGTCAAAACTACCACAAGGGTGGTTTAAACTGGGATGGTTGCATTGTTGTACGAGATGTTCGTTGTTTACTTCATCATCCAGTTTTTTAGCAACTCAAGTTTCACAGAAACCCAAAATCACCTAAAGACTAAAATCAAACGTGCAACTTTCTTAAATAAAAAAACTGACGGAGCAACAGTCTGTCATCGCTGCTGGGTTCTTCTCACACTGCAGAGGCTCAGTACGGTTTCTTCTGCTCAGGACAGACAAAAACACACAGATGAAAACACACTTATTTACATAATAACATGCATTGATAAAAAAAAGAGATTTCTTTAACATCAGGTTACCTCAATCCACTTCTTTCTTGCTGTAGAGACAATAAATGAGAGTTAATCTTCTGAACAGCAACACCTCATAAGTCCATCAGAACTAATTTTTGCTAAAAATGACCTCACCTGAGTGCAGATATTGCAGCATCACAGCCAGAACCACCAACAGAAAGACGAAGACTAAGCCTACAGAGAGGGTGAACACCCAGCTGCTCGGCTCTGCAGAGAAAACACAGGAGCTGTAAACCTCTGCTGCCACCAGGTGGTTAGTCACAGTACTGCACTGAGACCAGACAACCTCCTCATACCTTCAACACTGAGGATGAAGCTCTTCCTGATGGGCATCCTCAGAGACTGATGGGAGACGCTGCAGGTGAACTGCCTTCCTGAAGCTCTGAGTGAAGCCTGGAGGTAGAAAAAGGCCGACACAGTGTAGGTGGAGTCCTGGTTGTGTTTGTGGCTGGACAGCAGGATGTTTTGCAGTGCCTTTGGGAGAGGAGCGCCGACCCGCTTATTGGACACTGCCGGGTCCTGCTCATACCAAACTATCTCCACATCCAAGGGATAGTAGCCGTCTGCCTCACAAACCACCTTCTGCTCACCGCCGTCCTGTAGCGTCAAGACAGGTCCGACGTTGATGGAGACACGAGGGGGCTCTGAGGTGGAGAGAGGAGCTTTAACTGTATGTATGAAATGGTAAATATTCAAGTTCGAAACACAAAAGAATAATAATTAGGTAAAGTTTAGGTAAGAATAGTGGTCTTCATAGAGGCTTCTCAGTAAAATGAGAATTATCCGAGGCTGTTAGAAATTACCAACAATAGCTGCTGGACCTACATTTATTTTATATTTTTAAATGGAAGAAAATGAATTCATGACATAATTAAATGAGCATGAACAGGAGAAAATAAAAGCCTGAGACATGAACACTTTGAATTTAAGTCAGTAAAGAATAAATAATTATTATTGGTGGAGCTGTTGGGACCAAAATTGACAGAAAGTGTTGGCTTGTTTAGAGAGAAATGAAATCCGCCTGTTTAACACTCTAATAACCAATTTTGTTTAGTTTTCTTAAGTTTAAAGTTAGATTAACAAACTCTTACTCTTTCTCATAACATTTAACTTTTATTAGCAAATATTGACAATATTGTTGACTAGTTAGGTTACGGTAATACACTTTTCTTTGAGTTATGAGTTCCTCACAAAATTCTGTTTTTTACCATTTGTGAATAAAACAGACATTTTTTTTCCAATTCAGTGGTCCTCTTTGTTTTTCATCATTGTCCTTCCTGCTGGTTTACCCACTTTAAATCAGTTTGTAAAACCAAATCAAGATGAAAAGTTTTAAATAAACATAGTTAATCTAAAGAAATGTTTTTTTTAAGAATCAGCAGAAAACGTGAGTTTGTCGTGAGTTTGTTTTTGAGCAACCCCCTATGATGGAAATCCTGAAGCATTGCAAAGCATGCTGTAAATGATGATGGTGACATGAATGGCTCTTAGTTATCGTACAATCGTGACTAAACTGTGAAAATTCAGTGTCGTGTATTCTGATCCTCTCTGAAAACTTGTGTCCAATGTGTCCAGTGCAGTTTCGCCGACATTGATTACTCCTAAAGAACATTTCTCACCATCTGTGCTGCAATATTTTGAGCGATAATAAATAATTTCAACAGAAAAAGGTCCCAGACAGCAGATATGTTTGGGCTGAATCCAGGCTACTTTTGGCACTTATGGCTCAGTTACAGCAAGTCTCATGTGGGCCACATGTGGTCCAGATGTTTGTTGTATTAGGGCCAGAAGTGGTCCTATGGGTTGATATATCGCAACAGGCAAGAGGTGTGTATAAAGGCATAAATATGACAGAGAAACTGAAGAGAAACTGAAACTACAACCAAGCTGTATTTGGCAGCATATCAAACTGTATAATTTTTAAATATTTTCCAACTACATGGCAGGAAAATAAAAAATAAATGAGGCTGAAAAAAAAAAAAAAGTTTGGGGTCACTGAGAAACTGAGAAAAAGTTAGAGCACCGTAGATTTAAACTGAGGTGTGAGAATATACCATTTAAACATGTTAAAAGTCATATGTCGAAGGCAATAAGCCAGGGGTGTCAAACTCTGGTCCTCGAGGGCCAGTATCCTGCAGGTTTTCATTGTTTCCCTGACCTAACACACCTGACTGAAATTAATAGGTTGTTGTGAACATATTGATAAGATCCATTTGATTTTATTCAGGTGTGGTGGAGCAAGGAAATAACTAAAACCTGCAGGATAGCGGCCCTTGAGGACAGGAGTTCAACACCCTTGCAATAAGCAGTCAACAGTCTGGCTGAGTGTTTCCACTGCAGAGCTGTAACACACCAGTAATCATCTCAAAAACAGAGATCCAGACAGAAAGTGTGTCAAATGTAAAAATGCTCAAGAAACAAAACATCATGAGGTCCATCTGAAGGGTTACAAAGCTTGGGATGCAGCGACATCTAGTGGCGCAAACTAAAACTGCAGCCAGCTGGGATTTTTACTCGTGTGTATGAAAGCTGGACCATAAAATCAACTGAAACTGTCCTTATTTAATATCAGACAGAAAAAAAATTTTTTATACCAAAGTCTGACTTACCTTCAATCTGCAGATTAATGTCTAGACTTGTAAAAAGTGGAATCACGGACAGAGAGCATATGTAGGTTCCTTCACTGCTCATCTTGGTGAAAGGGAGGGTGTAGGAGGCATCTCCTCCCGCGAGGGCCTTCAGTCCAACCCCGGACCCCTGAGTCTGCCCAGATCGGCTGGTGTGGCTGAAGAGTTTGGTCCTTTCTCCGCGGTGCTGCCAGTGCCACTCCACGGTGATGTTCGGTCCTCTGTGGTCAACGTCAAACTGGCAGTGGAGCTTCTGCTGTGACCTCAGGCCAGCTTTCACCGATGGAGTCTGTGTTTTGATTGCCATGGCAACTACAGCACATAGATACAGATGTAGATATTAGGACAGGAATTCTCCAGTGAATCAGCACATATCATCCTGCTGAGGTTACCTGTTGTAGTGAGGATCTCTCTGTCAGCGATAGCAGGCCAGCTGCGGTAGTCCTGCTGTCCCGGTGGAGGTTGGTCTGTTGGTTGTCTGAGGAAACCGGTGACGGTGAAAAGGCCTTTGCTGTGTTTGAGAGTGGCGCTGTACCACCGGTTGTACCCCTGCGCCCCTTGGGCTGGCCATCGGACATGGATGCCCTCTGTACTGTACCTACGCAGCACACACTCCAGCTCTTCTGCCTCCACCCCCTCAAGATGCTTCCGCAGGTCCAATTTGGACCCTAGAATAAGATAACAATGAAGTAAACCTGTTTTTTTCAGTCGCTCCTCCTGTAGGGTGTAGAAACTGACCTGTGATCAGGAAAGTGATGGCTTGTGGATTAACAGGAGCGTCTCCTTTCTGACCAAACTGCAGCATAGCCTCTCTGTGGTCAAGGTCGGTCTGAATGTGTCCTTCACTGTTCATAGACACATGCTCATCAGTGAACTGACAGGGCAGCCATGGTATCTGATTGATGCCCTGCACACCTGAGTCAAACACAGAGTCAGCTCACTCACCTGCAGACCAAACACGAACTCCAAAATCACAATTATTAACAACAATTAAATCACAAGCTTACCTGTACACAGATAAAAGCAAATAAGGATCTTAAGCAGGGGTCCCATGTTGATTGTTCTTGCGTGAATTCCTTGATTCTTCTTGTTTGAGCAGCAGAGTCGTTTAGGATACTTTCACTTTCACTTTAGAGGAAAAGAAAATTAGTTTTGCCTTTTGCCCACATGAAGTGACAAACATATTCTGCGTCATTGTAATACATTACCAAATATCCCACACATGTAACACATTACAGCAGTGGTACAACTTGTTTTCTTGCTGCAGCTTCCACAACAAACAGCGGTTAAAGCGAAGTCAACATGAGTTTGCTTTGACACCGTCACTGAGCTGTAGTACCGACTATGTCCAGTGGCGTCGCTGTGAAAATGTCCGACCACATTAAGCAGCCGCGGGGTCGCTTCTAAAGCGGAAGCGCTTTCTCTGAAATTGTTGACATGCTGCCAAAAGTCAAACCTCACTGCTGTGTTCTGCTTAATATCAGAGTTACAGCCAATTCGTGGTGGTATTATCTGTGAATTTGACCCGACTAACTTGCAAATAAATTAGCTAATAAGTTAGCAAATTAATCTGCTAACAGATTAGCTAACTAGCTAGCTTACCTGCATTTTTCTTCATTCAGCAGCGATGACACTGATTCTGAACAAAGGTAATGGCAAATCTTTTTAGTCTCTTTATTGGATTTTATCCAGTAATCTGTCATATTCTAGAAATTAAACGAAATTCTGGACTTGTTTTTTCACAGTTCTTCAGTTATGATGGACGAAGTCACAGAATAGTATTGTTGTAATAATTGATTATTGATCAGAATTCCTGTTGATTTATAGACAAAGTGCAAATTTGAGATTACATTTCTGTTTTGCACACTAATGACTATGAGGTGGTCTTTGTTTGTGCGGATCACATCATTACACTGAGAAACATGCTTAAGAATAAGTTGCATTATCATGAACCTTCCACAGAACGTAAAGGGAATTTTGGTTGGTTGATTATTTCTCCCCTTAATTAATACATACCGGAGTTGTATTATACGTCGATGGAAAGCCTGATTAGTCACCTTTACAACGAGCTATAACTTCAAAGGTTTGCACTTCAGCGGAATGAAGAACACAACAAATTGTGACAAAATCCTCTAATAATATTCTCCTGTTGGTCTTCATTCTGGTTTTGACTGCTGCCAGATGTGCCAGTCACAGACGATTAACTGACACCTGAATGACAGACATCAGGATGAGATTCTGGAGGCCGTGGTGATCCCATATCTCCAAAATATGAGACCTAAATCCATTCTCCATGATGACAGTGCTCTGCCCCACAGAGTCGGGATCATCACAGATTACCCCCAGAATTTGTCAGTGTCTCCCGGTTTCTGTCCTTGCTGTTCATTCTCTTGAATGGAATGACCTGCTGTGAGTCCAGATCTTCAACACCTGGTTGAGGAATTTGATGTCATTCCTCAACAAAATGTGGCCAGGCTGGTGACGAGCATGGGGAGGATGTGCCAAGCTGTTGTGGCTGTGTTTGGATCTTCATCACTTCTGAGGTTCCAGACAGAGTGAAATGAATAAAGTGTAAAAATGGCCAATATTGCCAAATTGTTCCTTCATCAGATAGTTCAGTCATCCAATCCACTAGGAAACTCTGAACAAAAGTGAATACCTGCAGGAGACTTTCGCTCATTTTTGGGTGACACTACCCACATGTTTAGCTGTGCAGTTCTTTTCACAGAAGACAGATTCTTACTGATGGTACCTCATTGTGAAAGCGATCAGTCAGGCTCTCCATCAGAGTATAATAAAACACCCTGTTGTTATTTCTAAAAGTGTGAAATAATCAACCAAACACAAATATGCTTACTTTTTGCTCTGCTTTTGGTCAATTGTAAATTTTTCTTGTATCTCTTCAGCTACTTTGTCCTGCTTATAGCTCCTGCATCTTTATTATGTTAATTAGATTTTTTTTTTTTTTTTTTACGCTTGTTTGAGTGGTTCAGTATAACATTTTTACATTCTTTTCTGTAAGATTATTTGCTCAAGCTGACACAAAGCTCTGCGTTTTCCTGTTTATCTGTGAATAAATTAAATGTTGACTTTCTTCTTTTCCTGTTCAGACTCAGCAGTTCTTCAGGGGGCTTTCCTCCAGGCTGATAAGCTGTGTCATCCCTCATCCCTATCCTGTATACATAAATCTGACTGGAGCCGGGTGGAAAGCCCGATCCTGCAGGCGTTGAGAGAAATCTCTGGACAAGATGAAGGCGGTGGTTATTCCAACCTGAAAGCTCCGACCTGGAAGAAAAAGATTGTTTGTGCTGTGTGGTTGAAGCTGCTGTGTTCAGAGGCTGAGGAAGACGTTGAGGCATCATGGAGGGAGAACCCTTTCTTCTCTCTGCAGAACAGCCTCCCTGACGTTAACCATGTTGTCCTGCTGGAGCTGGTGAAGTCAGCAGCTGCTGTGCATTATTTCACCAGCTTCCTATTGCATCTTCCTCGGCCTTGGATGTGCACAGAGCTGGAAAGGTTGGTTGAACACGTGAGGAGCAACCCCACAAGAGAGGACGATGTCTGTTTTTTCCTGGAGGTGTGGTGGGAACTGTGGAAAGGCCAAGATGGATTTAACACAAAAGAAGACAACAGCATAGAGCTTATGTTTGCAGACCAGTTTGCTCGTCTTTCCTCAAAGTCTTCCAGCATGTCCCCTCAGGCTGCCAAGAGGTTAAAACTGGACTCACCAGATTTAACAAACACTGATGTTCTTTATATTCTCTTTAATGCACTTAAAGACATTTCAGGTCACTTAACTTCACCAGAGCTTTGCTTCAAAGCCTTGTGCATTTCCCTAGATGCTCTCCACACTTCCTTCCTGATAGACCAAGAAGTGGTTCTTCCAGCCAAAGAGAAGTTGAACATCCTCTGCAAAGTCATCAGCGCCAGAGGAAAAAATGAGAAACTCAGCCCTACGGTTATTCAAGAAGCTCAAAGAGACTTGCATGCTTCTCTCTCTCCATCTCAGTTTCGAGCCAGCAGAATAAAACTGACTGAAGCTTTGCAGATTATCACGGAACTGGTAAAGTTTTGTGAAGATGGAGGTCTCCTAAAAGTCAACGATGGCTTGAATCCTGCTTCGTTCCAGCTGGAGCAAAGTGTCCAAAGAGTCCTGACTCGACTAAATGAAGCAGAAAGTCCTGAAGCTGTGGCTGCAAAGGAAGCACTTAGAGGTTTGCTGACGTCTCTGAGTCTTCCTGATATGGAGAGCAGTCCAGAAACAGGTTTACAGGTCACCAGCACCATCATCAGTCACCGCTTGGAAGAGCATGAAGACTTTGCAGCGCTATTCGCCAGCGAGACGTCGTGGGCGCTCTGTGATGAGCGATGGATGAGCTGCCTGGAGAAGAACCCAGCAGCTTTTCAGCAGCACAACACACTCATCAGCCTCTCCTCCACCCTCATGAGTAAACTACAAAGGGAGAGCTCAGACATCAGCCGGTGCAGGAAACTGATGAAGATCATTGCAGATGTTTTTTCTGGACTCTCATTAGAAGACAAGAACAAATCTCTGGCTGCCATGTTGAGATTATCCAGCAGTGGCTTCTTTAGCCACTCCACCCCCTCTGCTGTGGCCGACGGGTTTGAACAGGAGCTCAACATGGCCTTCAACTGCATGATCCAAGGAGGAGGTGGAGCGTCGGCATCACAAGGCAACCTGACCACGGCGGTCTCTTTGGTTGCAAGGGTGGCCTTTCAGAACCCAGAAGCAACTTTAAGGTCCTGCTGCCATTCAGCTGTTTTTAATAGAGGAGCTTTCTCTCTGATGGCGAAGATCCTGCAGCAGCTGCCTGGACTCCGAAGTCAGAGAGGAGGAAAAGGTGGAGATGAAGGGGGAGATACTGGGAGTGGTAGCAGTCTGCTCTGCAGGTGTTTACAAGGGATAATTGGGAACAAATCGCTGTCCGCTGGTGAAAGACAGCAGCTCCTGAAGTTTCTGGGTCTGCTGATGGCGCCAGATGTGGTGAATGAGGAAGAAAAGAAGATTCAAAGCTTTCTCACACCTCAGGAGGTTGTGAACACATTTGTCCTGCCTAACCTGTCAGCTGCAGGTGAGTATTCCACCGTACATCCCTCATGTTTCAGCTGGTTCATCTTTGAGAAGCGTCCATGTTGATCTTGAGTTCTTTATGAGTAGGCACAGAGCCTGAGATAACCACTTTTCACTCCTCACCAGAGGCCTCATTTATAAAGCTTCTGCACGCACAAAAAACGGAGTTCACCAATTGTAGTCAACTTTTGGGTGGGAGAATCTCCACGGCAGCTCTGACCCTATCATACACACAAAATCTGGAGAAACTGGAAACTGCGACACCAACAGCACACAATAAAACCAAAAAATGAGACTTTTGTGCAAAATCAAATATAACCTTTTACATGACATATTATATATTAAAGCTATTTACAAGAATGAATGTTTAATATTGATATACCTGAAAAAGAAAAAAAAATCTGAATTTACAAGAGAAACTGAGATGTATGTTATTAATTCGAACCTCAGCTGGTAAAATATGTTGTCATTGTGGAACAAAACTTGCACGTTATAAAATCCCTTCACGCTAAATAATAAGGCAGACAGTCGGCTGCCAAAGTGTGCCAGACAAATCAAGTTCTACATTAATAATAATTACAATAAAATGACATAGTCGCCATGCAAAAGTGCTCGTCAGTTAAACTACAATCAGCGATTTTCCGCCACCTTCCTGAGGGACCGGCTGACAGGTCGGAGATATTGTGCCAGACGTGTTAGAGGGCATCGCTGGTTTGTCCCAACGTTACATTAAATGTCCAATATTATGCAATTTTTCAACATTTCATATGGGCTTCAGAGGTCTAACAACATTGTTTTCAAAGTGTGTCACCCCAAAATAAACCTTGGTCCTAAATTTCAGCCATTCCAAACGGGACTCTAATGAGCTCTAATGAGAACAGGCTGTTTCTGAGTCTGAACTTTTGAATGTTCATAAGCGGTGCCTGTCCACACTAGGGCTGCAACTAATAACTATTCTGGTAGTCGATTAGTCACCGACTGTTAAAACGACTAGTCGACCAATCGGATTCTTTATCATAATTATTAAATGGCTCTTATTTCACATTTAGCTTTGAAATCTTGCATGAGGTTGTTATGTAACTCCGACATTCCTCGGCAATGACCTGCATCATCCTCTCTGGCGTGTCCTGTCATGGCGTTAACAGCATCTGCCACCTGTTGCCTTTCTGACCCTGGTGATGACCACACCGTCTCCACCAAATAAAACCTTTTTACGTTTTTCAACGTGGTTCATCAGAATCTCCGTCTAACATTCTTTTCCTTTGAGCCATCATGGAGATGATATACTGTAGATGAATATTTATTATAGGCGTTTATCTGACCTTTTATAGCCACCCTAAGGGCGGGGTAAGACGCTCCCTCACGTGCGCCAACTTTAGAGTTGATTCTGGTTTATAAACTGAAACAGGCGTGGGACGTGTGTGTGCACTCTTATAAATCTGGAAGTTTTTGTGCACCGCATTTCCTTTTTTCATTACGTACGCCACCGGTAGTTGCCCTTGCTACGCTCAGGTTTTTAAATGAGCCATCTGGATGTTTTGTATTAGCATGACAGTGCCCTCAGATAATGAAGAAGACAGGAAGTTATGCAGAATGGTTCATATCAGAATGACATGCAATGACATGAAAACATTTTCTTAATACAAAAAGCTTAATACAAACATACCTCCTGTAATCTGTGCTGTTAACGTGGTGGAGTTTGTAGTAAAGTAGACAAACGACACAGATGTTCCTCAGTGGATCATTTTTGTATTCACACAGAAATGATTTTGTGAGTTCAGTGGATGTTTAATCACTTCCCCGTCTTTCTCCAGGTCGCTCCACCATCGATGGAGAGCTCAGTCTGCAGCTTCTCCATGCTGCCTTGTCTGTGGACGTCCAGGAAGCAGCTCCTTCTCCTCACTGGGTGCTGGACTGCTCTCCTTTCCCCCTCCTCTACGTCCTGGCCCAGCTTCACCACCAGACTCTCAGGTGTGTGTTTCCGTCCTTTTTAAAGCTCCCCACCCAGGAGAGTTACTGCTGTAACCAGGCTTTTATTTCCCTGCTAGGTGTTGGGAACAGCCACCAGAGGGCACCTACCTCTGTTCCATGGACACCAAAGAGCTTCTGGTGTCTGTGCTGACCAAACTTGGGCAGGTGGTGGGTGCAGAGGTGGCACTGGCCCCCAGCAGCTGGTCCAGACCTTTATTCTGGCTCTATAATAAGATGGAGGGGTTGGACTGGACCGTTCGGTTCCACCTGAAGCCTGTGTGGGGGCAACACTTTAAAAACGAGGTGCCAGCGTCTCTGCTGGCTGTGTGCGAGTTACCTGAACAGGTAGGAACACCTTCAACAAGTACAATGAGGATGGGGATCCAGTTTCCATTGATGTGGGTTCATTCTAGATTTAAGTCAGATCTGCTGTATTTTATGTTTTTGTCTTTAGACTTTTCTGTTCTTTTCATGCAAAAACATGGTATAAATAAGACACGACACGTGATAAAACATGGACAAACCAAGTGAAATGAATCCAGATGACAGAGGTGGTGTGTGTTTATGTGGGTACGTTGCAATATAAAAGTATGAAATGCAAGAGCAATTAAACATGATGACGAAGATGAAAAACAGATTTTAAATATTAAATAATTTAAAAACTGATTAATAAAAAAACTGGCTCCGACTGCTATTATCAACCTCATCACAGATGGGGATGACGGACAGAGAAGTCGTGCAGGGTTTTGTAGACTGGTGCTGGTGGAACCACCTTCACATCAACAGGGAGAGCTCAGTCTCTCCGTTGAAAAACCAAAGATTAAATTAAATAAATGTATATTAATACTTATTATTATTGTTTGTTGTTCTTAATAATAATACTAATATTGATAATAATAGGATGGAGGGGGGTTTCAACTGTGGGCGTCAACAGCATTTACGACAATAACGGCCAGCTAATTGTTTAGTTATTCATTATTCCATCATCAGTAACATGCCAGAGTCCTGTTGGGAGAGAGCTGATCCAGAGCCCAGTGCTCCCACACAAAACCACCCCCACACCATGGAGAGGGATGCCGTTCATCAGGGAGTTAGCATTAAGTAAATATAATAAATTCCCTCTCTCCCTCCCACATAACGCTCAGGGTCCACACACCCAAGATAAATAATTAGAATTAAGCTAATAAAAAAAGATTATGCTGATATAGTTGTAATAAAATATTATATGAATGGTTTTAACAACAATAATAAATATTAATTCTAGTTTCAACAATTTTCACATAATAATACACAGATACCAATAAAATGAAAGTATATAATACATAAAGTGATTTCAGTAATTATAGTTATATAAATAATATATCATCATTTCTGTGATGCTTCTCTCCATCTAACCCTCTGCAGGAGTGGTCGGGTCTGGACCTGCCTCAGTACGGCCAGGGAACGGGTCTTTTAGCCTGGATGGAGTGCTGCTCCATATCGGACTCCCTGCAGTCCATCATGTTATCCCACCTCTCTCTGGACCAGAACAAGACAGACCACATGAGCATGTTCAGCAAAGGCCTGCTGGTGGCGCTGACCCAGACACTACCCTGGTGCTCCGTCTCCCAGTGGACCAGACTCTTGAAAGTCCTGAAGGAGCTGATCACTTCCAACCGCCTCAACGTCCCCTTTTCTCTGGAGTACGTGGACTATCTTCCTCTCCTGGACCTGAGGCAGTTTTCCTATGAGCTCCGCCTGTCGGTTCTCCTGCTCCGAGTCTTCCAGCTGCTCTGCGGTTCCAGCTGTTCTGATTGGCTGTCAGCCAGCGGCTGGGCCCACGTCAGCAGGCTGTACGCACACGCTGTAAGGGAAATGATAAACTCGGTAAAAGCCAAGCTGGCTTGCCCTTCACCTGCAGCACTAACCACCTCTGCTCCAAAAGCTCCCCCATCCAGATGCTTAAATCCCTCTCCCATATCAGTAAGAGCTCCTAAAATGTATGAAGACCCTCTGAAAGAGTCCCAGATGGAGGAGGAGGTGGATACAGCTCCCAGCCAGGAGGTTCTTTTTGTTCTCAGCCAGTTCTTCTGCCACGTTCAGCACATCCAGGTAGGGACAGCTGACTTAGGCGCTAACAGATGATGTCAAAAACCTCTCCTGTTCCTTAATCAGCTATTTTCCTCCTTCCAGGTGATGATGCCGGGAGGCCAGTGTGAGCCTCTGTTCCTGTGCAGCCTGGAGATCCTGAGTCACTACGAGGCCATCATGGCTGCTTTCCCAGACAGCTGCAGCTCTCTGGAAAGCGACAACACCCGCCATTTCTTCTCCACCATCACAGACAACCTGGAGAACCAGGAGATGAAGGCCGTGCTGCAGCAGAAGATCGCTCAGCTTGTGTCGACTGCAGCATGAGACATGCGTTTCCCAATAAAGACTTGATGTTTGTGAGCGTTCCTCTGGATTCTTCACTCATCTGCTGGTAAAACTAGGACAGAAGCCGAGTTTTCGCTCACACTTCACTCTGCTTCTTTAATAAGATTCAGCTTTCTAATCTCAGTGAATAAATTCTGATATTTTTCAGCAAATGTGTCATTTTGTTTAATTTATGTTCACTTCCAACAACATGTTTACAAAATTTGTAAATTATATGTTATTACCTGCACGTGTTGGCACTGTTTATCCACGCATATAAAATTTAAATTTAGAAATTGTTTAATTTAGACAAGGTGGTTTAGCTGAAGGAGACAATCTGAGTCTGGACAGGAAACTGAGAACTACTATTCAAAAAGTTTGATTATTTCTCTCCTTAAATAATTGAAACTGGTGTGTTGTACGTAGCCTGATTAATCACAGACGGAGCTTCTGTGGGATGAGCAGCACAGCTAAACATGGGGGGACTGCAGCTTGTTTTCAAGCCATTTGTACTTCAACACAAGAACATTAACAGTAGATATGGGCACATTTTTTCAGGGCGCTAACCCTGTGTTTAGCTGTGTTGCCCATTCCACAGAAGAGTAATTCTTAAAAGTCAACACTATCAATCATGACATTTTAATCAAACTGGAACGGTATGGGGTTAGGGGAGGTTTTATTGCAGTGTGACTAAACAATTTGTAAAGTTGGGAGAGCATACATCGTTGTGCTTGTGGTGTATGCCAGGGGTCCGTTGTGAGTTATTTATTTTTATATATATTCACCACAGCCTCACTTTAAGAAGGTTGCTGGTTCGAGCCTCAGCTGGGAGAGTGGTTTGAACAGTGGCCTCTCTGTGTGGAGTTTACATGTTCTCGAGTATGCGTGGGTTCTCGCTGGATAAGCATTTATGAAAATAAGTTTCTGAGGGTAATAACAGACAATAAAATAAGCTGGAAATCACACATAAAACATGTACAATACAAATGGTCACAAAGCATTTCAGTACTTGGTGAAGTGAAACCTGTTCTGGACCATGAATCACTTATTCTGAATTGTTCACACTGGTGTTCCATTTTTAATTTACTGTGTGGAGGTTTGGGGACTTAAAACACTTATAAAACTACACTACAATCACTATTCATTCTGCAAAAATAAGCAGTGAGAATAATTCACATTGGTTGTATTTGTGAAGAGAAAGTGAACTGATGTAACAGCAGATAATTTAACTGTAAAATGTAGGATTAAATGAGCTCATGCTTCTTTTCTAATATGTTAGCAACATAAATTTTACACTTTCAGTCCGTATGCTAAAAAGTTAGAGGTAAACATTCATAAACGGAAAACTTATTGAGAGCTAACGCAAAAGAAAAAAATGTCCCTGTGTCCCATTTGAGTTTCCGTAGCATACAGTAGTAGCAGAATATTTTTAGCAGTAATTCCATTTTTGACCACAAAACTGTGCACAGAACCCTTAAAAGAACCATGCATTATACTCTGTCACATTCAAGTTGTAACTGGGTGTAAAGGTGACTAACCAGACTTTCCATCTATACATAATATAACACCAGCTGGTGAAGGGGAGAAATAATCAAACACAAAGTAAAAGTCAGTGTTTTACTGATCTGATTTGTGATGTTTGAAAATGTTCAGTTTAAAAAAAAATGAAGGTGTTAAGCAAAACCAGAAATGTCAATTATACGTTGGGGAAACCAATTTTTTTTAATCTAAACTAAAAATAAATTTAAAAAAGTAAAATAATTAAATACAACACTGTAAAATTTAAATATAAAGATACATTAAAATATAACAACACCTACAATTGGTCAATATGAAAAAATACTTTTTTCTTCCCATTTAGTCATTAAATTTAAACTTTTAATTTCATGTCAATGCTGCATTCTGAACATTTCAATTCTGCCTTTTAACAACGAACCCAATTCCTCAGGTCTTTTTTTGGAAAACAGGTGGACTTTTCAGTCTGTCCTCAGACTGTCTTTGTCCTCCATCTGTCTCCTCTGTCTCTGGTAGAGTCTGTTAGCTTTCCTCAGCAGCAGGACGAACCAGTAGACCTGCGGAGCCAGGATGACCAGGTTACCCAAGTTGCACTGCAGAGGCAGGTGAAAGGCCACCCTGTAAAGAGGAATCCCGAACTGTCGGCCGTACATCCAGTACATGAAGGGGAAGAGCAGGATCCGACAGGTGAAGAAGGTCAGGAGAACGATGAAACCGTTGACTCTGTGGAGCCTTGTGTCGTCGAGGCGAAGCTGAGTATCAGCAGACAGGAGGGGAACGTTAATAAGATGATGACAGAGCAAGAATAATCCAACTAAAGTTACCTGGTACTGTTCTACGCTGGCCAGAGTAGCTTTTTGTTTTACAAATGATAAATTACTCTAAATGAAGCTGAGGTTCACCTGAATGAGAATTTTTCCCAAGGAGACAAAAGGAGTGCTGCACTCTGTTATGAACATACAGCCGATGAAGAAATCCCCCAGTCCTCTTCTGAAGAACTGCAAGGTTTATTACACGAAGAAAGCACAGGTGGATTTGAGATGTACTTGAACAGATATTAGGCCTCAAAGATACAGATTTCTGCCCAATCCAGTTTCAGGTAACAGTCAGGTTCCACCTTGTTGTCCAAACAGCCACTCAATGTGGCAACAGCCAGGGGCGCTGCAAGACATACATTTTAGTGTGGCCCAAGCCCCTATTAAAGTAAAGTAAAAGTTAATTTATAAAGCACTTTTCATAGATGAAAATCACAGTGCTGTACTTAAAATAGGTGCAATAAAACAACATAATAATTGCATAAAATAAATAATAACCATCAACAAAAAGCTCCTGAATAAAATAGTCTTCAACTGCTTTTTAAAAGAGTACAAGGTCAACCACACAGAGGGACAGGGGCAAGCTATTCCAGAGTCTGAGGGGCTACAGCCTGAAAAGCTAGGCGTTCTTGGGTTTTAAAATTGGTCTTTGGGACCTTCAGGACGCTCTGGCCTGAAGACCAAAGGGTGTGCCCTGAGGAGTAGGCAAGATGGCAATATGCTGGGACACCTGACCATGTAATGTCCAGAAAGTCTAAAAGTTAAAGTCAATGCAAAATTTGACCGAAGCCAATAAAGTCCTGATAAAACAACACTGCTCTCATACTTTCATTTGCCCTTTACATTCGTATGGTTTAGGGTTGCACCGATACCAGTATCGGGTATTGGATGATACTGATAATATGTGCAAGTGCTCATCTTTGAAATTCATAAAAGTGTTCTGATACCACTCAGGATCTCAGGTAATGTTTTAATTTTTTTTATTCCTATCTCACAGATCGCCAATTTTTTTCTAAGTATAGATAAATACTCCTCAGGAATCCATGAAATAAAATGTGGGGTTCCCCAAGGTTCAATTTTAGGCCCAATCCTTTTTAATCTGTACATGTTGCCTCTGGACCAGATCCCTGCTATACGGGGTAAATGTGGCCTGTAGAATGAATTTAGTAAATGTGAAAATGACATAGAAGTTAAAGGCAATTTTATCATAAAAGTATCTGTAATTTTGAATTTGTTCAGGTAAGATTTAGTTTGTTTATGGTTAAATTTAAAACATTTCCAAAGCAGGGGATAACTTGTTCTATCTTTTATATCGTTACTTAATAGACCTGACTTCTGTTTGTGTGTTATAAGGTGAGTCAGTTCAGGTGATCAGGATTACTACACATGTGGAAATATTCATATATGAACATTTAAAATAGCTTCCAGATCTCAAAAAGTTATTTTGATTGAGGCTGTCAAATTATTAAAATTTTTAATCACAGCTTTCAAATAAATTCCTCGTAATTAATCACTATTCACGACTATGCCTGAAATATGCCCGTAATTACTGTATTGTATCACCAGAATGAGCCAATGCTACAAATATTTACTGTTAATTGACCTTCCCTTGGGGAAACGTCAGATGTCCAATGGTCAGTAAATGCAGCATGTCCAATATGTTGTTCTAAATCATCTCTACCATGTTCTAGATCATAATTCAGAATTCATATCTCATCATCTCACCAACCGTCTCCATTAATAAAAATAGATCATTGTTTTTTTTCTTCATTTTTCCCATTACATGACCACTTTAGTTGTAATAATCAGTTCAATATTTTATAAAATCTAGACCTAAAAAAATGTGCCCCCTTTTCCTGGCCAGTGGTCCTGTCCTGTCCAGCCCCCCCATAGAACTTTTCTAGCCTCACCCCTGCATAGCTGAAGTTACATTAATTAGTTTCCGCCATTAACACATTATTTTTGACAGCCCTATATATATATATATATATATATATATATATATATATATATATATATATATATATATATATGTGTGTGTGTGTGTGTGTGTGTTTTCATTATTTATAGGTTATCACGCTGTTAATTTACTAGTCTGGCCCAGTTTAGATCACACTGTAAGTGGCCTCTGAACTACAATAAGTTTGACAACCCTTATTAATGGTGTAAAACAAACTACAAAGATCACTTTTTACTACCTAGTGCTTCCTCCTCACAAATCCTAAAATGTTCCAAGAGGAGTCCAGAGAGAGGAGGCTTACTGGAGAGGATATGTATGAGAAGCCTTAACTCATCATTTATTTTGGTATTTTCAGAGTTTTTGTCCTTTTTTTCCTGTTACATGCCAGTTTGTTTGACTCCTCTGTCCTTCTCATCTCTTTGACCCACATCTCAGGTGGGTAAAATTAAAACACAGATAGACAAGACGAGAAAAGGAACTGAGGACGGACATATTGGGAAATGAGCACAGGGTGTGATGAAATGTTTATGACATAGCTTCCTTTGGGTCTCACCAATGTGATGGGCATAAAAACGAGAATCAGGGCCACGTGATGAAGGACCAGCGTCCAGTCCTTGACGAGGAAAGCCCTCACCAGCCGAAGCGAGTGGTGGCTGGATTTTCCTCTGACTCTCTCAGTGTGGTAGTAGCTTAGATACATGGCATAGATATCAAAGGCCATGTAGGGCGCTCCAAACAGAACAAAGCTGTTCACCAGCCAATGACTGCGAGACAGAAAGCATTTTTACTGGGTTACCAAACCAGCGGCAGCACACTTTTATTCTGTGAGACACAGAAAAAGCTTTAGAAATGAGGAGTTTGTCTAGTGCCTCACCTATCTGTCATGACATCACTGCAAGATGACACCACAGTGACCCCGGCTGCAGTGGCCAAAGATGCATGAAGAGCTGAGACCAGCCTGGACAAAGAAAACACTGAAACTGGAGCCTGAGGAGCAACTCTCATTTCTAAATAATCACCTGCATTGTTTGTTGCTTAAAATTGCACACATAATAAACATTAAAACGTGTTAAAAAAATAATTTAATGAATGAAAACGAAGGTGTTGTCTTTAATTACATGCTTCCCAAATTAATCTGTTTTTCATCAATATAGTCACTGAATAACTTTACACTGAGAAAAACTGCGCATGCGTTGAAGAACTTCTCTGAAGGGCTCGCGCATTGCTGACCTCTCACTGACGCAAACTACGTCTGCGTCACTCCACTCCCTGAAAGTGATTCTTAATATTTTCCTGAGACCGTAGAAAACTCCTGGAAAAAACACAGCTCCGCAAACTAAGGCGCTAATCATGATGACAGCCGCTCTCCCGCTTCCTGAAACAGCGTCACGACCGTCTTCACGGTCACGTAAAAAAATAAAAAAAAAACAATCCCCAACAAACTGAAGTTACATCATGCGGCTAACAAGCTAAATCCTGTTAGCCTCTTAGCCTGACTGTTGTCGACTGTTGTGTTTTTCTGAATTTCCTGGTTCCATTTCATTTAGAGGGCTTTGATTGGCTTGAAGTGAAGCGTCGTTGACCAATAGAAATCATTAACATTAAATAACCTTTGAGTTCTTTTAATGTCCACTGATAGACTGATTCTGTATTACTGTCAGTTTTAGCGAGGTTAATCACATCTTGGATAAATAAATTCTCATTTCCAGAATGACTCGAGTTATATTCATTGTAGAATTGCCTAATATTTTCTAAAATTGATTTTTATTGCACGTTGACCAAAAGTAATTACAAGCAGTAGAGAAAAAGTGGAAAAGTAAGAGCGAGTCTTTCAGCACATCTACTGGTATCCACAGTTTTCCCAATTTGGGTTTCAGTTATGCATCCATATGTCAGTACATACATGAACAAAAGAAAAAATGCCTGTATAGTGAAAGGAAGGAAAGAAAAACCATATGGAGAAATAAAATGTACATAACAATGTACACTACTTCTGACATATACCAGTCCTTCCTGGTGCCAGCACAGGCTCTCAGAGCTTATGTAACATATTGTCTCATTGTGAAATCTAGACTGGTTTGGTTCCCAGAGTTTACCAAATGCTACAGAAATGGAAATTAGGATGTAAAAACAAAGAGATTTACGGGGATGGTATCAGCACACACACATAGATGACGAACAGTGACATGAGGTGAACATGTTTAATGTTTAAAAGTCTCTACATCTTCTCCACCAACCCCAGGAGCTGATTTACTTGTTCTTTGTCCTTTTTTTGGGTGTCACATACATGATAGTGGCAACCACATCTTTCCAGCACCCACCGCAGAGGTTCTCCTTTGTTCTTGATGTACTTCTCAACTGTACTTCCTCTCAGCTCTTCTCCAAAGGTGAACAACACCATGGTACACCTCCAGACCTCGTCCCCCAGCACACTGAGGTTCGTCTCTATGGCTCTCCTGTCTTTCTCTTTGAATGAATCAACAGGAATGACCAGCAGGAATGTCTTCCTGCTCCCGGTAGGACAGAGTGAGGGGCTCTGAAGTATCCCCTTCCTGACCTGCTCAGGATTGGCCAGACCAAACAGACTCCACCCGGGGGTATCCACCACCGTCACAGACCTCCCTGATATTTCTGCGTGGCCTGCAGAGCTGCTGGTGGTCTTTATGCCTCTCTGAAACTGCTCTCTGTTCAGGATCATGTTGCCTGCCGAGCTCTTCCCAGACTTTCTCCTTCCCAGTAGGATGAGGCTAATATCTGGGTTCCAACCTGTTCGACCTGATGCAACGCCTGCAGAGACACACTGGAGTGGTGTCACATTTTGCACAGCATACACATGATTCTGATCGATCGATCACATACAGTACCTATGGATGAAGGTGGCCATCTTGAGGCCATGTGCTGCCTTCCATTCATCTCTTTCATGTTCCATCTCTGCTCCCCCCTCATGCTCACGTCTCGGCTCATCGGGATTTGTGCCCTGTACTGGACCACCCTGGGATGCTTTGGAGCCTCTGCCATCCTCTGAATTTTCTGAAAGAGCTCCATAACCTGAGCCTGAGATTCAGCGGAGTGGCTGCTCATGACCTGGTACCTGTTCTGACATCGCTCCAGCAGCCACTGCAGACTCCCACCCTGTTGTCGTATGTAATCCTGGATGGACAATCCCCCTACGGCATAGAGAACATCACCAGGTGAAGCGTAGAGGAAAAATCATCATGGTGCATTCACTTGACCTCAGAAATGGGAACACTTTCGTTTTGCATTTGCTTGGAAGGAGCTGGAAATGGGAAATTAGCTCTATGGGATCTTATTAGATCAGTGGTTTGGGAACTTTTTCTGCAGGACCCTCTTTTCACCGACAATAATGTCAAGCCCCCCCTCCCCCCAGGAAACTCTCCAAACTACTTCATGTGTGTTGAGCTTTTGATGAGACAGATGCTGCTCTAGTAAAACAACTCTGCTATATTCGACAGTTGACCAAAACCAAGGAGGAAAACCTCCATCAGAACCAGAACCAGAGGGAAAACCTCCATCAGAACCAGAACCAGGATTGATGAATAATAGAATTGATCAAAATGCAAAAGTATGACTTATTTACTTATTGTGTTGCTCTCATCTAGTTACTATCCCACACTGTAACAAATGTCCACCGAAATTTCTCTGCTGAGGATGAAAAAGTTTTTTTTTTTTTTATCTTAGCTTAAATTCTATAATAATCCACTCAACATTTTTCGGATCTTTCAGCCTTGACCTCAGAAGAAGCAGCTTTAATGGCATCACATTGTCTGATATGATTCATTTCTTTGCTTCCAACTGAGTCAAATTTATACTGAAACAGCATAACTGATAGAAACAAACCAAATATAAAAACATTCATAAAGCCTCATTCCTGTTTATAACAGAATAATGATAGTGTTGTCATAATAATAATAATAAAAAAAATACTGCAATGACACAAAAACAGTTGTAGTAAACATATGAGAGCAGTGGAGACCTAACCTAACTGGTCTCCGTGGGTGAACAGGATCATGGTGTGCTGCCAGATGGAGGTTTCTAGCTGTCTGAACTGGGCCTCCATGGCGCTCCATTCCTCAAGACCGAAGGTGCTGCAGGTGGGGAGCACCAGCAGAATGGCATGAGGTCCTGGGTGGCAGAAGGTCAGACCTCTGCAGATCTCCCTGGAAACTTTGTGTGGAGTGGTGGAAGGGGACAACCACCCTGGGGTGTCCACCACCGTCACCTGTATGATAGAGGGCCAATGTGAGTCAAGTCCAGATTAAGTCTAAGTGACCAAAGAAAGTGTAAACTTGGTGTTTTGCCTGTAATCCAAAGACGGTGCCGTTCTCCCTGCAGCTTCTGCTGGTTTTCTGATGGAAGGCTCGTCTGTTGAGGATGGCATTTCCAGCTGAACTCTTCCCGCTTTGCTTCTTGCCCAGTAGCAGCAAAACCAGTCCTGACAGGGTTGGCTCAAGACCTGACCAACAGTCATGATCTCACATTCATACACTAAAACACAGACATTCATTCAAATAGTTCAAACTAACTTACCATTAGATAATGTGTCCATTTAAAGGTTCTTCTCTGAAAATAACCCTCAGTAAGAAGCAGAGCCAGAACTTTTCTCTTGTCCGCTGTGATTCTCCTTCCTCGTTTAGATCATTTAACTGCAGGTGTGGTTCTGTGGAACTACAGGAATCCACATGCTTTAACTAATTGTGTGCAGTATCAAAACAAGGCCGGGTCACAGTGTTGGTTTCAAAGTCCACAGCAGGCAAGTTCCTGAGAAGTGCTTTTGGTCAATAAATGACTAATCACGGAGAAAGTCCAGAGACTGAACATGGTTCAGACCGCGCATCATCAGGGTCAGACACTGAAGGATTCAAAGATATTTGTTCAGTGTTCTGCTTAAAACGAAAGCAAGCAGCACCCAACTCTAAATCCCCCCAATATATTCCTATTTTCCCACATCAGGACCTTACAGTGACTATATTATATAAAAACTCAATCATTCACACTCACACTCGTAATTCATACAATTTATAGAATTTAAGAGGACCTGACTTTCCAGAGATCAAGACCCTCCAAGGGTCTGAGCTTTGGCAGCTAGAGGTAGGGAGAGGTATGTCAGGGGCAGATACTGGTCCAACACATCAAGGTCTCCACTGAAGGCAGTTGAACCTATTCTTTAGCTGGAAAGTGGACAGGTGTACAAGTCTTACTGCAGTCACCAAGCTCCTCTCTAGGAGAGAATTAAAAATACATATATATATTTTCAATTTTATTTGATTGAGTTTTCATCAGCTTTAATTTATTGTCAGCATCAAATAAATAAATAAATAAATACATCTACATCTGTGTGTGATGAGTTTATTTATAATGATGTGAAAAAAATTATGCGGTTTTAGTGCAAAAAAAGTGTTCTACAGTCAACTGCCTGTTTTTAATGATACCCACTAAACAATCCTCCAGCTGGAAGTCACTTGACTCACATATATCCAGATTTCTATGGAAAAACAAGCCATCACATATCAGTCTAAAAACTTTACAACAGACTAAAGACAGAGGTAGATGGGGCCAACCCAACTTTGATCACTAATTTCTTAGCTAACAAACTGCTATGTATCTCCAAATGGCTTAAACCTAGTGGTCTGGATGAACCATGGTGAGATGTAGAGCAAGCATTGTGTGAGGATCTGGTTGTCTCTGACCTGCCATTCCTCTCATTCAGCTCAGCCATCAAACCACATAGGTGTTTTAAAAGCATTAACATAAGTTCCTCTTTAATGGCTTGCTGGCAATTTATAAAAATAACCAAGTCTTCACTTTTTCCATCTAAGTGAACCGGGTTGGGGGCAAATTTTGGGGTTCACTTTCCTCTAGTCCACCAGGGGTTAAGGAGGGTTAAGTGTGAAGTGGGCATGTGAAAGCGAGTGTTTGTGGGTACGGCGCAGGGGAGGCTGTGAGTGAGGTGTTATGGGGTGTGCGGCTGCAACATTGGTGTGGGTGCTGGCCTACAGTGGTCATCTGGGGGGGCCTGGTCCCCCAAACCAAAACATGTGAACTCTGTTTAGTTATAATGAATGTTTTTACAAGTGTTTGATGCTAAAAATATTTGTGTGCCAGACAAGGTAATTGATTGCATCACTAATTTTAAATCTCCAGCTGTGTTTTCTTCTACTCTGGAGATTGACAGGTCACTGGAGGACAGAAATGCATTTCCAGACATGCATAGATCAACAGTTTCACACCAGTTAGAAGTAAATTTTACATTAGTTACCTAACTGGCAATCCTTTAAAAATATTGACATTCTGAACATTTCTAGAAGAGTTTTAGTCTCAGTAGTGCAAATATGACTAATGTTATGTAAGGCTGTTAAATTGATGTTAGTATGAAGCTACATAGCAGTGCTAATTTAGTTATATGCGAGCACTAGATGACTCCCCTCTGACTCCCCCCACCCTGTGACCAACCCATGAATAAAAGTGTAAATCTGCCGTTTTTTTTTATTTTTTTTTAGCTGAGTTAATCTCTGAGGGTGCATGTTACCAGCTCTTTGAAATTCCCACCACCTGTCCACCTGAGCTGAATAAACGTGTGATTCTCCACCAAATAAGACGGACACAAAGTGAAACTCTGTGTTGTTGACTTTTATTCATATTCATATACATACACACACACACACATATACATATATATATATATATATACATATGCATACATACATATACATATATATATATATATATATACATATGCATACATATATATACATATATATATATATATATATATATATATATATATATTTGTATACTTGTGTTTGACTGCCACTGCTAAAAAGTGTGACTCATCACCTGTAAGCATAAATAAGAACTTTTTTTTCTCTCTTGGAACCTGATAAATAAACCAACTGAAAACAGTTTTGGGTCATTTTCAGCACCATTGAATAGTACATTCTCTATATTGCATCAGGATATAAAAATATACAGATATAGTGTTTCCTCTTCTTGGAAAACATTCTTTTTCGTGTTGTTCAATGGCATGAAACAAGAGAGGAAGAAAAGACCCCACACTGACGATGAGGATCGTTACAGTTATTACGTTTCTGTCCAGACCCAGACAGGACTGTCCGTTCACTCACAGCACTTTACAGCATCAGTAGCAGCCACACCGGGAAGAAACAAATGAAATAAAACAGGAGTCAGAGGGTCGTCCTCTGGAAACAGAAATTGCTCACAGTGCCACCGGCCTTCCCGAGCACTTGTACAGAAACAAAGTGAAGAAGAGGCAAACAGATGGGGAGTGTTGCAGTGCAGCAGAGACGGAGCAGGCCAGTGGCTGAAAGCTTCGCGGACCTGTGACCCATCCAGTTACAGTCACTGTCCAAAGTGGTGATAATGCTCATGGTGCTTTATTAATAACATTATGTCCCCAATAAACAGAAAAAACAATACAAATTCAAAGAAAAAAAAAGTCCTAAAAAATGCAAAAAGTCCATTTGAATGGTTTGAGGCAAATGAGGAGAAGAGAAGAGAAGAGAAGAGAAGAGAAGAGAAGAGAAGAGAAGAGAAGAGAAGAGAAGAGAAGAGAAGGCTCGTCAGGATGAGAGTTTGGTTTTCAGTGCATAGAGGGACTTCTGAGATGGAGATGGATTCACCTGCTCAGTCTGTCGGATGGGATTATTGCCCTGTGCCTGCCTCACACATACACATACCCACACATACACACACACACACACGCACACACACACAGTAAACACACACCTCCACCCTAGATAGGAGACGGAGATAAAGAATGCAGAGCTGCTTGTTCGGGTTCCTGTCCAGTCCGTGCTGCTAGCCTCTCCAGCTGCTGGGAGAGGAAGTGTCTTCATGTGTTTGTGGGTGACATAAGTTCAAATAAAAGTCCAAAATAGGCCTGGCTCCTTTTCCATCCTCTGTCTGTCTGTCAGCCAGCGGTGCTGCGGCCCACCTCCCTTCAGGAAGCTTCACATCCGCGAGGAGGAAGCCAGCTCGTAGAACAAGACGTAGGCGTCACTGCTGCGCACTTGGCTGGAGGACATTGGCGTTACTCTGCAGAGGCAGAGAGGGAAGAGTCAGATAACAACTACAAACAATCTGAATGTTCCAGCTTTTCAGGAGCTGCTCATCTTCTGGAAGTTCTTCCTACTGCTCCCATTTCACATTAATATTTTAGGATTCTTTTCCTCTAAGAATACCCATAATCCTTTGAGTGAGTTAGCATGTCAGAAAAAGATATGTTTGGTTGTTTGTTTGTTTTTTTTACAGCCTCGTGTTTAAAGCTACATACCCAAAGTAAATTAAGTCTATCTTCACAACTGCAAGGGCCGTATGATTATTCTGGGTCTCTACAGAAAGCTGAGACATGAGATTACTACAGAACTGTCAGAATCAAGATATGCATTACTGTGTCAGAATAAATTCACCTGGAACTCAGTAGAAAATGTAAATGGTTTTCTCCTCCTAAAAGAAAACCACATTACTTTCAGTGAAAACCAGAGAACAGCAGCCTGATTTATCTAAGAATCAGTAATGTCTGATGAAGAATTGTTCTACAGTAGAAGCTAAAAACGTGAACCTGAGCACTTTCCAGGTGTTATATTTGAAGTGTTACACAGAGTTTTTGTCCCACAGTGAGACAGACTGTGTAAGCAGCAGAGTCTCTGCTTTCATATCACACATTGTGTGGTTTGCTTTATGTGGAGAAATTAGTAGAAGCAGTAAAGTGGACAGAGCTGTTCTCATGTTTTTCTTACATTCCCATATAACTGCTTGGTGTTTGACCTGTGTTTGGTTTGGATGCCAGTGCTTGGTAGAGTCTTTTAGCTGAGTTTCTTCCCGTCATTTTCCTAGCATGTGTTGGATGGATCTCATGCTGTCCCGTGTTCAGGGCACTCTAATCAAGAGGTTAATCCATACCCAGATAGCTGACACAGTTAGGCCTAATCTTTTCTACTTTAGGTACTTATGGGTCAGTTATGGCACAGAACAATTGTTGTGGGCCAGAAATGGTCCAAATAGGAGAAGCCGATCTGGAAATAGATTACAGCAAACTACAGATGGTCACGTGGCTGAGTTTTGAAAGCCAAATTCACATGGAGTCAGTGCCTAAGCCAGGGCCAAATATGGGCCAAACAACACGGCAGATGTGGGCCACATTTGGGCCAAACAGTTTTTGCTATCTGGTTTAGACAAATAAATCAATGTTAGTTGCTGAAAGAAGCACAATGAGGCTAAAAACAGGTTTTTCCTCTAAAAAATCTACTTAAAGAAAAGCTATGAAAGAAAAACTCTCACACATTGTTTCTATTCAAACAAAGCACTGCAACATGCAAGTTCAACGCTCTGGCTTTGGTCCTAGCCAATCAGTGATTCAGACTTTGTTCTTGATCAGTGGTCGTTTAGGGGAATATCGTTCCTTGTGAGCAGCTGTTGTCACTGCATGATGTTGTCCAGATGGTTTGATCCATAAATATGGGCATAGCAAGTTGTGAATGGACGGTGGTCGTCAGTGGCCAAAATGTGAGTAGATTCAGTGGTCTCAGGTACAGCGATGACAGCACTACAGGTAACTACTTCTACATTGTATACAGGTTTACTGTTTTCTTCTATTGGTCTTTTTAGGGGGTACCACCCAAACACAGCCGGTGCTGCAGTTTTAAAGCTCAGAGGTTTCTCAATTCACACCAAGTGGTAACCTCTGGAGGTAAAATGTGAAGTCTAAGGCAAGTGCAAAAAATTGCAGTTCACCCCTATCCACTAGGGGCTGGTTCCAAAACAGAGCAAATCCCCATAGACTCCCATGTTTAAAAGACCAACTTCACAGCAGAAATAAACATGTTTAAAGCCTGGTACAAAAATCCATTTTAGGATTATTAGGTTAAGTTTACCCTTCATGACAACTGTGAGGGGGGGTGAAACTCATCAGTTTGGATGCTATTTAATCTTGAAATTCGGCATACTTAGGGACGTGTCCTTTTGATTGACAGGTATCCAATATCCGTGGCAAGAAGGAAGAGTGCAGCACAACCACGTTTTTTAGCCGGCTAACAGTGTGCCTTAGCTTTAGCCCGCCTACCTACGTTAGCTGGTTAGCTACTGCTAACTCCCGGTTAGCTCTGTTAGCTCTTAGCTACACTCAGGTCAGAGTTTAATGGGTGTCAATCATCCACCCCCACCCTCACAGTCTCCCCCTCAACTCAACCTCTTTGCCTATTTTGGGATTTTCTTGGGAATGACGACAAGCGTGATGCTACCAAGATGGCTACGGTGGGAACTGCCCAATGAACTTCAATTTAGCTCTTCAGAAACTTACGGGTGACATCACAGAGGCTCCGTCCATCTTTTATATACAGTCTGATTCACACACAAAGTTGTTTGTCCACACAGAGACACCATAGTAAAAATGGTGGTACAAATACGGCAGCCGACATGTATGTGGACCCTTGACAAGTATATATATATATATATATATATAAATAGCTCATCCTAAGAATAAAATCATGACAGCTATTTTAGTAAAGTGATTATAAACTAATAGAAGTGTTTTTTAATGACATACTACATTTTTCTGTAAGTGATCTTTAATTTTGTTACACATTGCGCCACGACTGTGCTTGGCATTTAAAGTAATTTCTATGCCCATATTCACCACTAGATGTCCATAATTCTTACACACTGCAACTTTAATGGGGAAATTCACTGATTATTATAATCCAATAGTAAGTTTTTAATCAGTAAGAAATATTTGGCATCTTTATGACATCAAGCAGGACCATCAAACCCACCTGGAGTCATTAAACGTGTACCATTCTCCCGAGTTGGGATTGCGACAGTAGGCTGTGTAGTGACCGCCCATGGTGGTACCTGAGTGGTTGGACACTGCATACAGGTTGTACACTGCATTTGCTACAAAAGGACAGAAATAGAAACACAAATTAACTCAAAAGTTAATGCATTAAATTTGCACTGCAGCACATTGTAATTAACTGGGATCCTAAAAACTTCATTTGTAGTCCAGCCTCAGGTCTTTTGATCATGTCAGGATAAAGCTGTGCATGAGGAAACAACTGTTCTGTTTGACAGGATCTGTACTTACTGCTGTTTTCAGAGGCAAACTCCCGCAGGTCGAGATCCTTCATGGGGAAATTAACAAAGGTGGACAGTTTGCTGGTTCTTCGTGCCTCAGAGAAGCGTTTCAGGTCTGGATGGGGGAGTTGAGTCAAGGAACAACAGATTTATGTACATTTCAGTAATAATCTTTGAGACCACTGAAGATGCCCAGTGAGGCACAGCTTCATTTGACATAATAATTACAGAGCTATCAGTTCTCACAAACATTTATGCTTGTCATTGATCATTACAGCTCATTCCAACGACAGACTGTTAACTCCATGCTCTCCAACTGTTTG
This sequence comes from Melanotaenia boesemani, assembly GCF_017639745.1. Classification (NCBI taxonomy): domain Eukaryota; kingdom Metazoa; phylum Chordata; class Actinopteri; order Atheriniformes; family Melanotaeniidae; genus Melanotaenia; species Melanotaenia boesemani. Next base: position 30,051,315 of record NC_055690.1, on the reverse strand, counting down.
TGTCTCATATAGTCCAGAAAAAGCTTTCTAATCCAGACTCAGGTTTTTCCATTTTTTCCATCTCAACTCACAAATTATATTCTTTCACATTATTGGTTCATTGACAAATGAACAAGTTGGTAATACAGAAAGTAAATAATGTTGAATGTGTTAACGCATTATTATTGCGTTAACGCATTAATTAATTAACGCCATTAGTTTTTTTAATCCTGCGTTGACAGTTTTTCTTTTTTTCAAAGTTTTTGCTCACTGGCTCTGAACAGAGAAACCACATGCAGAAGCTTGCAGTCCAATGCCTCTTCCCCCATGTCTGAGATGTGAGCTTCCAGTAGAGGAGTCATTGTCCGTGTTCTTGTCCGTGGACACGGGGAGACATAGTTTGTGTTTACATACGTTTTCTGACATTGTATACCTAGTCTTTTAATTGTTTGTTGTGTTAATTGTGTTTGGTGGTAATAGAAATGGTTTTACTGAGCTGCTAATATTCTAGACTTTCTAGGGATACCACACATGTTTATAGTTACATTTACAGATTTGATGTTACACCCGTAAAACCGGATGCTAACCCCTTAACTCCCAGTAGCGGAGGGTGCAGGTGCAGAGGTGAAGCTAAACAGTCAAGCTAAGAATGCAAAGTTAGAGCATTTATAGGCCCGAAATCTGGATAATGAAGCACTGAAGGTGCATGGATGGAAGTTATTGTGCATATTGTGAATATTTCTCTCTCCTCACCATCTAGAAGCTGTGAGATTCTAATCCTGCTTTCTGTCTGTTCACCTGATGCTGATATTCATCACATGTTTTTCCTTGTTTTAACTGTTGCTGTTTAAAGAGAAAACTGCTACTAAATCTGTTTGTTTAGGGCAGAGATCTGCAACCTTTACAATCTAAAGAGCCTTTTAACCTTAGCCAGCTGAATAAAACTCAATTAGAGCTGCAAATGTTACAAGACTTTTTTTTTTTTTTAAAAAAAAGACTATTTATAATTTTTGATAAATATTTACTATAGGAAATATGTTGTCATTTTTGAAGAACCACATTTTTACATTTCTATTTTCATGTTTTAAAATAAAGAACCAACTATTTTTGCAAAAAGCTGATAGACAGACTTTTTTCTATAGGATCTCCATAGAAAATGTGGAAAATGACGTTAAAAAAAGTCCCATAATTTCCAGCCTAATGACAAGAAAAAAAAAAAAAAAAAAAAAAAAAAAAAAAAATATATATATATATTTAGATATATATATATATATATATATATGTATATTTATTTATATATCAGCAGTACTTTAGTGTCATTATGTTGTGGAAAGTCAGTGCAACTATTCCTTTAAAAAACTGAAACATTGCTAAATCTGCATTTGTTATTATATTTATATTTAAAAACATTAATTAGTTCTTTAGCATTTTTAGCCATGTAATAAGAGCCATTGTGGAAGGTCCAGAGAGACACTTGCAGCTCCGGAGCCACAGGTTAAAGGACCCCTGATTTAGTGTTTGTAAACCAAAATTTACTGCATTTTCTTCATATAGGCAGTAGGCCTTCATTTAAAGGAAAATGACATTTTCTGTGTGACAATGCAATTGATCGTGATTAATTGCAACATTTCATGCAATTAATCGCGATTTTATGGTTGCCCAGCACTAGTATCAACACTTAAGTGTAATTTTTGCATCTGCTAGTTCATGGAAAGGACCAGCCGCCAATAACCATTTGCAACCAGGCACTGCAGGCAGGCAGCCACTACCCTACAGCAGCTACCTGTTGGACCCATTGTTTATACTGAAGACACACTTTCAAGATGGCAGCAGTCAAAAGTAGCTTGTGCTCTAGCTCTTCAAGACCAGTTCTAATAGAAACTCTGATAAGTAAGATCGCTGTTTGGACTTTGACACAACGCTTCACCTGAGTTGCGCATTCACACGACTCAAAAAAGAACTGTATTATCCATGGAAGGGGACCAAGGTTAGTGGCTGCTAGCATCCACAGTTACAGTGAAATAGCCATGTTACTAGCATCCATAGTTACAGATATACAGCCATGTTGCCAAGCTTACACAACTCAGTTGTTTGTATCTAACAATCATTATGTATCATGTTATGTAATGTCCCAGGCTGAGACTGAGAGAAGGGGACCACCCAGCCAGAACCTAAACAACCACAAACGCAAACACCCTGCCAGCAACGATTGAAAAAAAAACAAAAAAACAAAACAAAAAAACACCAAATCACCAGATACACAAAGCTTAATAGGACTGTTGCTGAGTACATTTTAATGGACCAGGTCCCTGTCTAATTTTATGTGGACTTTTTTGTCAGGCTTCTTCAAATATAAACTGAAATCACTGTTTTAATAAGTTAATGATGATCTTAACTAGTTTGTTTCTTGTATTTACTTGATCTGTTCTCAAGTATTGTGAAAAAAGGATGTTTATGTTAACAAGTCAACTAACTAGTGGTTGAGGTTTCTTTTTGTTTTGTATTTTTTACTGTTTGAGACTAACTGCAAAAGCTAATAGGTCTTTAAAATAATGCATTTATTTTACAATGTTAAGGTTCTTTCTTCTATTAATACTTTTTATTATATGGGTTGTGATGTTATTTTTGTGTTATTCTGACTGTGATTTAGTGAGAAAAAAGTGCCCCCCCCAATCCTTAGTGTAGGTGTTAAGTCACTTTGATGTCTGATCTTTAGAACCACGTTATTGGGCTCAAAGGATACGCAGCACTAAAATCTTGGGAAACTTCTGGACTGTGAACTTCTTTGTGCACCTTCTCCTGGCTTTACACCTGTAGCACGTCTGTGGAGACCAAACAGAAAGTTAATTCGGTATAGATGAGATTATAGAAGAAACAAGCTCCAACCAGAACTATATAACATTTATCTGTTTCATAAAACACAGTCTGCTGTGAAATGTGGAGCATTTTAAATGTGTGGTGAGCAGAGACTTAACTCCTACAGTAAGTATGAGTCAAACAGGAATTTGTTTATTCAAACCAACTACTTATAATGAATCACAATGCTGGGGTGGCTAAGTGGATTGAAGATTAAATAAAATAAAGTCAAAACATTTCCATCCAGCTTTTTATCTGCTGTAGTTCTTGCTGCTGTGCCTGCGTGAGGTGCTGTGTCTCACTCTGTGAGTTATAAAGCTCCTCCCATACATGAAGATAGCGACTATAGAAGCAGATCTGAATCATCTTGATTTTTGGTATATACAAACGTATACGTACTCTACGTATAAAATAAACCTGTTTCTATAACATGTTCCTCATGTTTTGTGCTGATAAGCTCTTTTTCAGCAAACAGCAGGAGAGTAAAGTGACCTCAGACAGAATTATTGCAAGTGCGTTGTTGCTGTGGCTACGTACCGGCTTCTCATCCCCATCAAGGACATCCTCTTTGGTGAAGAGTCGCATGCAGTCCATCAGACTAACCTCACCGTAGCCCTTCTGAGCACAAACATAGATGCATTCACATTAGCACGCACCCAAACACACAGACATGCACAGAAAACACACACACAGTAAACACACCAAACACAGAACACACAGAGAGACAGGAAAGAAAGCAAAGAGCTTGTGTTAAGATCAGTGAGCACAGTTTCAACACAGAAAAAAAAGCCACCTGAATGTGTTTGCTGTGTTATCATCGTGAGGACCACCATAAGTTTACATTTAGACCAGTCCCTCAACTTTTTTCTTTTTATTAATATATTTTTAAGAGTGTGTCCAAGTTATATTACAGGCTTCTCTTAAAGGAGGTGGGAAAATGAGGAAAAAAGCAGCTGAACATCAAATGTGCATATTTACTTATATAAAACAACAACTATGTGCCAGTGTGTGATTGGTGAAAAAAACCATTTTATTCATGAAAATAACAACAGGCTTAGCACGGCCCTGTAATGTTACACGGCAGTTTGTCCCACTTTTCTGTTGATTGTTTTGTCAAAGAAAATGACAAAATATTTTTGTTGATGGTTTCATAGCTCCTGGGCAGACTGTCTCAGACTAGCTGACTAGGTCATGCAGCCTTTCAAATAGACCAAGATCCTTGTAGCCTGTTGTTTATCAACTTGTGCCATCTTCTGTCGTGAATATTGTACAGCTTACTTTAACCACTTGATCAGCAAGACAAAATATTAGCTACTCTGTCAGACCAAGGGATGTGTGTTGTGTGTGTGTGTGTTTGTGTGTGTCTAACCTTGGTGATTGGCAGAGAAAGATCCCAGAATGGGGGTCAAAGACAGTGGAGCAGAAACCACAGTGGCTGCAGGTCAGAGAGCTCTTTAGGCTGACCAACAAACAGATCTGGAAGAGCAGCAAAGATTCAAGGAAAAATCCAGAATGAGGACTAAATTAAAACAAGACAACCACGATGTTCAGCAGATTTATTCAGATTAAATCTATTTACTTTGTAAATTTCACAGTATTCCTTCAGTAAAAAAAAAAAAAAAAACAACAGCAAATGAAGCTCCAGTCTCCGTGGAAGTAGTTATCGCCCACAACACCTGAAATTTTTACTAGTTAAATAAAAAACAAGATAAATACAGTAGTAGATAAGGGGAAAAAAAATCTGGAATGAAATAAAATAAAATTAGATATTAAATAAATTATTAACAATAAATAAAAGTAATATATAATATAAAATAAATACATAAATAATAGTATATAATAAAATAAATCAATAAAATAAATAGAAATCATAAAAAAAAAGACCATAAAGTGGTTTGTTATAAATGTGCGACAATGGGTATGAAGTAGTTAAACCAGTTTCTATTTGTTTCTACTCACCAACTATCTTACTGTCTTCTCTCTCCAGGTATTTACTCCACATCTTCTTCCCTTTCTCCTCATCTCTGGATGGAGATAACAGGTGAGAAGTTACTTGCACAGCTTGTGTTTGGTTTGTAATAATAAACTTTAGAGTAGGTCACTGCTCTGTAATCCAGAACATGGTCGCTACAAAGGCGCTGTTCACATGAATGCTAAAGCGCTCTGATACAGTAAAAAGGCTCCAAAACCTCAGCGTAACACACCTGACCTACTTTAATTTTCATGACCAGGTGGCACACTTTTACATTGAGAAATTAAAAAGCCATGTTACAAAAACACCACCTGCCCTGGAACACTTTCTAAAGCTTGAAATGAAGATGTTCCTGCATCACATTTTCTGTTTGGGACAGAGATTAACTCCGACCCTCAAACAGATTGCGGTTAGATAACGAAGGAATTTCTCTGTTGGACCACCGAGAGGCCACAATATGAAAATATGGTCAGCTGTAAATTGAAGGTTAATGATATGAAGCTTCAATCACATACGTGTTTTCCTTGGTATGGGGGCGTATTTACACCCTGTGTTAGATCTGCGGGCATTAACACACGATGAGGACTTACGGTAGGTGGTCGAAGAGTCCTCCACGGTGCCCCTCTCGGCCTAACAGTGCCCTGTTGAACCTCGTTGTGCAGGGCCGTCCAGGAGGAAGCGCAGGAACTTCCTTGAGCGGCTCTTGTTGGCTGCAGAGGAACAAGCGCAGCCACAGACCTCAGTTACATGTCTTTCTGATCTCAGCATCCTTCCAGGATTATTTAACGGCTGAATTATTCACTCAGAATGAAAAAATAACAAAAACTTACTTGTACCCCACAAATCTGGGAGCATATCTCTGGATCTGAGTTTTGAATTCGGACGGGCTGACAGCCTCGCTGCTGGATGACGTCCACATGGTCTGTATCAGCTTGGCAAATTTCTGTCCACAAAAATTATTTATATTACTGACAATAAATGATCATGTTTCATATTTTCTTGCAAACAGAATACTGCAAAGAAGCTGAAGTTTTCTCAATGCTCCTCTGAGTGGATGCACATCTAATTAAGAGGAGCTGAGACCGTTTTGGGCTCTGAGGATGGGGTGGGGTGGCTCATGTCCAGGCATGGACTGGCCATCTGGCATACCGGGCATTTTCCCGGTGGGCCAACGTGTTTTTTGAGGTGACACAATTATTGGTCTGACTGGTCCATAAAAGTCGGAAGATCAGCGACCCTACTATTTAACACAGGCACAGCTCACATCCTCTCGCAGTGGTCGCTTTATCTAAGAAATTCATTCATCCAGTTAGCACAGAACTTTCTTTCCTGACCACCAGCCCATGAGACATGTTAACATGCAGACCCATTAGTTTCTTTACTTAACTGACACCAGGGCTGAACCAATCAGATACTCTAACTGTTTTTGGCTCGGTGCTGGTGGATGCAGCTACCTGTCAGAACTAAGCACAGAAAACGGAGGCGCAGAGAAACTGTGCAATAAAAAACATAAAAAATTAACGATGCTGGCAATTTCCAAAAAATGATTGACAGTTTGACTGCTGAAGGTCCTTCATCAGCTAACGTGGATGATGATGATGATGAAGCTGTGGTAAGCTGCACTGCTTTTACATCACTGAGATTCTGTTCTGGGTCTAAAGAGATCCAGTAAGTCTGATCCATGTGAGCCAGTTAGCAGTGAAACGCTAGCTGTTCACAAAGCTGTGATGAAAACAGATCAATAAAACAGCTGTTTTATTACCAGGTTAACTGCTTGTGTTCACTGGTTAAAACAGCATATCTTAAATTTAGCTCTTTAATGTCTTTCTGAACAAAGTCATTTTATTCAAAGTGAAAACATTTTCTAACCATCATTCATTAACATTAACAGTGAGTCAGCAAATTTCAGATTGTCTTTATCATCTGTTATTGGTTGTCGGCTGATAGTCTGATACTTTTGGGTCTCAGTGGCCATGGTTACATGGTGTGTTTTAATTTGGAATTAATTATTCAGAATTAAATCATTCTGAATGAAAGTATTCTCCTGTGTTTTTACATGGAAGTAGTAATTCCAAATTGAGGTTTACATGGAAAACATGTTTAATCACCTTCATTCAATTCAGCTTAAGATCTGGGGGTTGGGAAGGGTTCTGATTGGACGTCATGTGTTTTTATCTACCAGAAGAAAACAAACTCCAGTATCTACTTCATTTCTTTTCGTCTAAAACATGGAAGAGTTTTGAAGGTTTTGAAGCAGCATCTTAACACCAGCATACTACTTCACTTTGATCAGCTTGGGAGGAGAAGGGAGGTAGATTAATTAGGATTTTAAAGCAGAATGAACGTATACACGATCGAGGAATCATTCAGTGTGGATTTTAATTCAGAAATAACCAGCCACTTACTTTAGATTTGAGTTTATTTCGGAATGGTCACTTTCATTTGAAATTAGGCGATTAAAAGGTCATTTTAATTTTCATTCTGAATTAAAGGATAATCAAAAGTCACATAAACATGGCCAGTGTGTTAAAGGCAGCTTCTGTGTAGGTGTTTATGGACAACATGATTATGATAAAAAGAAAAAAGAAAAAAATCTCCATTCAATAACTGGTTAGGTTTGGTTGAGACAATATAGAAGGGAAGAGCAGACACAGAGACACTGCTTCTACACTGGAAAAGGTTTTCATCTGATCCATAATTTCTCATGTCTGTTCTTTCTGTTTTCTTTCTTTTCTTAAAACACAAAGTGGGATGAATGCTGCTCTAATATTGATCTCTGTGCTGGAGTATAGATTTTTAATTTATTAACAAATGACACTTATGTCTTCTCTCACTGGTTCCTGCTGACTCACTGTATAGTTTTAGTGGCTTAAAGGAGTTGCATGGTTGATATTCACATTTAAGGGAGCTCAAAGATTTGTGGTGTGCATGAATGTATATGGGCTGATTTTTTTTTGTCCCAGTCACTCATATCTCACCTTCCATGAGGGCGGTGTTGGTGCGGCTGTTGTTGTTAAGGTCTCTGCGGTGGGAGTTGTGCAGGCAGTAGTCTCGCAGGCTGTGTGTGTTGCTGAGACACTGCAGGATACTGTTCATGAAACACTGGGAGGAAATGCACATAAATCAGGTGATCTAACTCCTTAATTCCAGACTTTTAAAATGACATAAAAACAAATAAAAGCAGTAAGAAAAAATAACAAAAAGGAAACGAAAAAGAGAAAAAAGAAAAAACTAATAAATAGAAAAATCAAAACATAAATAATAGTAAATGAATAAAATAATACCTATACTACTACTACTACTACTACTATTACTACAACTAATAATAATAACAGCAATAATAATAATAATAACAATAATAATAATGATGATAATAATAATAAAAATAATAAT